>NC_090826.1:77727318-78927318 GCF_028021215.1 Eschrichtius robustus
GCCAAGACAGGGGAACAACCTAAATGCCCATTGACAGATGACTGAATAAAGATGTTGTATATATATCCAATGGAATATTACTCAGCAATGAAAAAGAAGGAAATAATCCTATTTACAGCTACATGGATGGACCTAGAGATTATCATACTAAGCGAAGTAAGTCAGAAAGAGGAAGACAAATACCATATGATATCACTTATATGTGGAATCTAAAATATGACACAAATGAACTTATCAACAAATCAGAAACAGACTCACAGCAGCTCTACCCACCACCAGAGCCTCCCATCAAGCCTCTTAGATAGCCTCAACAACCAGAGGACAGGCAGCAGAAGCAAGAAAAACTACAATCCTGCAGCCTGTGGACCAAAAACCACAGTTACAGAAAGATAGACAAGATGAAAAGGCAGAGGGCTATGTACCAGATGAAGGAACAAGAAAAAACCCCAGGAAAACAACTAAATGAAGTGGAGATAGGCAACCTTCCAGAAAAAGAATTCAGAATAATGATAGTGAAGATGATTCAGGACCTCGGAATAAGAATGGAGGCAAAGATTGAGAAGATGCAAGAAATGATTAACAAAGACCTAGAAGAATTAAAGAACAAACAAACAGAGATGACCAATACAATAACTTAAATGAAAACTACACTAGAAGGAATCAATAGCAGAATAACTGAGGCAGAAGAACGGACAAGTGACCTGGAAAACAGAATGGTGGAATTCACTGCTGCGGAACAGACTAAAGAAAAAAGAATGAAAAGAAATGAAGACAGCCTAAGAGACCTCTGGGACAACATTAAACGCAACAACATTCGCATTATAGGGGTCCCAGAAGGAGAAGAGAGAGAGAAAGGACCAGAGAAAACATTTGAAGAGATCATAGTTGAAAACTTCCCTAACATGGGAAAGGAAATAGCCACCCAAGTCCAGGAAGCGCAGAGAGTCCCATACAGGATAAACCCAAGGAGAAACACGCCGAGACACATAGTAATCAAAGTGGCAAAAATTAAGGACAAAGAAAAATTATTGAAAGCAGCAAGGGAAAAACGACAAATAACATACAAGGGAACTCCCATAAGGTTAACAGCTGATTTCTCAGCAGAAACTCTACAAGCCAGAAGGGAGTGGCATGATATACTTAAAGTGATGAAAGGGAAGAACCTACAACCAAGATTACTCTACCCGGCAAGGATCTCATTTAGATTTGATGGAGAAATCTAAAGCTTTACAGACAAGCAAAAGCTAAGAGAATTCAGCACCACCAAACCAGCTTTACAACAAATGCTAAAGGAACTTCTCTAAGTGGGAAACACAAGAGAAGAAAAGGACCTACAAAAACAAACCCAAAACAATTAAGAAAATGGTCATAGGAACATACATATCGATAATTACCTTAAACGTGAATGGATTAAATGCTCCAACCAAAAGACACAGGCTTGCTGAATGGATACAAAAACAAGACCCATCTATATGCTGTCTACAAGAGACCCACTTTAGACCTAGGGACACATACAGAGCAGGAATAAAGAGGTAGACATAGAGAATGGAGTAGATGACATAGGGTGGAAGGGTGAAGCTGGGGCGAAGTGAGAGTAGCATCAACATATATACACTACCGAATGTCAAATAGTTGGCTGGTGGGAATCAGCAGCATAGCACAGCCAGATGGGCTCCGTGATTTTCGATGACCTAGAGGGGTGGGATAGGGAGGATGGGAGGGAGGCTCAAGGGGGAGGGGATACGGAGACAAGTGTATGCATATGGCTGATTCGCTTTGTTGTGCAACAGAAACAAACACGGTGTTGTGAAGCAATTATACTCCAGTAAAGATCTATTAAAAAATTAGCATGACTTTATTACATTGTAATATATTCAGTGCATTTTGTTTGCTTTTTTGCAGCATGCAGCATGCAGCCTGACTTTTTCTACTCACTCCCCTTCTGTTCCTCCTCTCCTTTCATGAGTGTCAGACCTTCTTCTCAGTTTCTCACTTCTCAGTCTCAGACTCTCACTGCCTTTTCCAGCTCCTTCCACTTTATCTTTATAAGCACACAGGAAATAACCCTAATAATTCCCTTGCACTGATAATTTGTCGTTGCTTATCTAAGGGCATTAATCCACACAGTAGGAAGTGCAGTTTAGATAGATTACTCCACTGGTTGACTGGAAACTGAATTGAACAGAAACACATCTGGAAGCAGGGAGAAGAATATAAAAATCTTCCTTTAAAATGTGTTTCAAATAGCTGTTCACCAAATTTAGAAATTGTTAAGAAAGCTTTTATTTTCATAGTTTAAAAAGTAAATTTATTTTAAAAATGTGTACAAAACTAGTGCACATTCAGAACAGAGCAATCAGGATAATGAATGGATTAAAGCATATTAAGAGCAAGTGAAGGGAATGAAGAAGAAAACACTGCAAAGGACCTTAGCAGTTAAAAGACTGATATACATAACAGGAACTTGCCTTCTTTACTAGGATCAATAAATACAGGCTACAAGGAGACAAATTTCAACTTGATAAAAGATAAGCTTTTACAATATATTTACAGAGCAAATAGCCCCTTTGTGGGATATTCAAACAAGGACTAGACCACTTGAAGAACAGGCTGGATGGCTGGAGTCTAATAATTCTGAGATTGTTCTAATGCTGAGTTAGTTGAATCCGTAGCAACTTCAGTAAAACAGAAGAATGCACTCTCACACCCCCTACCATTTAATTTCTTTTTTCCTAAGATCATTCTTATATGCATGGTGACATCAACAGGACATGCCTGCAAGAAAGCATACTCTCTGAATATGCCTGTTTACTGTGTCTCAGTGAGGGTATAAATCTGTATCTCAGTGGAAAAGAACATATGGAGCCCAAAGAAAGGAAGAAAATATATTGGTTTTAAAACAACTAATTAAAGCTGGTGACTGGACCAGAAATACCTTCCACCTTTACACTAAAACATTTCAAATTAGTTTCTAATTGATATAAAGAAGAGAACTTAAATAGTCCTATTTCTCTAGGAGTTGCTTTTGGTGTTGTTGCTATGAAAATGATGGACGAAAATGGCCCGGAACATATGGTTTAACCTAGCTAAGTCGTATTAATGCATCTTTAAAGTCCAGTGCCTGTGTCCTATGTACCTTGATTCATAGGTCTCCTGTTACATTTCTCAAAACTATATAAAGCTAAAAGTAAATACCTATTAATCCAAACTCAGTTTCCTCTAAAGAAGACATAAATGCAGCCTGATTAGTCAATGAGTTGATATTTATTAAAAGCCTACAGTGTGGTGAGATTGTGGACAAGTATTTGACAGCTTATCTCAGGCAATGGTACCACCTTCTACAGTTACCTAACCTAGAAAACTCAGTTATACCTAACTCTTCTCTCTTCCTTTCACCATAATTAATCTGACTCTAACATGTCAATTCTACTTCTTAAATACATTTCAAAACCTCATCTGCTCTCCAGCCCCACTACCAATTTCTCAATTCAGGGTTTTATTACTTCCTCCCTGGATTATGAAAATAGCCTTCTATCTGGATGTCCTGTCCCTCAACTATTACCTCGCCGGTCAACCACCCACATTATTAATTACCAAAGTTATCTAATTATCTCACTTCTGCATTTGAAAGCTTTCAATGGCTTCCCAGAGCCTCACAACTATATTATTTCTCTGTCCCTTCCACCTTAGATATATTATGGATTTATGCCTCTCAGTAAATGTTGACTAAATGACGAGAAATTCCTAGATAACATCCTAGTTAAATAAGCACATGTTTATGGCCATGTGGTAATTTTCCTAAATTACTGAACTGATTGTTATATCTGTGCCTATCTATTTATATACATATACAAAAATAACATATACATATATGGTGATTTTGAAGAGTGCCCAACATCACTGAAAGTATATTAGAAATAAATTACTTTTAATAACTGCCTCTGATTTTAAAATCTTCATACTTCACTTTATAGATGCTTAAAAAAAAATAGTGATAGTAAAAATTACCAATAATCCCACTATTCTGAGATAATTGATGCTGATATTTCAGGTTCTTTCTTTTCCATCACCCCCTTTTTTAAAATGTACAAATAAATGCTTTAAAATCAACATTCTATGGCATACAGGGTTTTTCACTTAGGTAGCATGAATATTATTTCATATCATTAAACATTTTTTGGAAAATTTCTTTTAGGAGATATACAACTTATTTGGTCTTTATCTTGTCTTAAACATTAATTAATCAATCCTTAACTATATCTCTAATTATTTCCTTAATATAAATTTCTAAAAATGGGATTCCTGGGTTGGAAGGAAAGGTTGGTTTTAATGTTCTTCTCATATAGTGATGAATTTTTCCAGAAAGTGTGCTAACCAGGTAAGAAAATGTTCGTCTCACCAATATCCTGCCAGCATTGTCCACTATCTTTTTAAGAGATTATTTTGTCATTTGAAACTAGGTTTAATGTTCATTACTAAGGTAATTTAACATGTTTTCTTATAGTATCCATCATTTGTTTTGGTTCTGCTGTAAATTGTCTATTCATGTACGTGGCCCTTTTTTTCCATAGAGGTATGAAATAACACATATTTTGCCAGCAGGTTTCAACACCCATGGGAAAAAGATATATTCATGGAATGTGCCTTTGAAGCTGCATTCAAAAGATCTCAGGCAGAGGTTAGTGGTGAATAAAGCAATTGCTTTTGCTTAATGACACAGGTTGGGAAAGAGTTTGTAGAACATGTTTTTCTTGAAAATAAAATATCTGTGGCCCACAATGTAGGTGTACATACAAATCAGCTTCACAAGTGCTTTCATAGAAGGAGCTGCTGGAAACTAGTATAAATATCTGTCTTTTGTATCACAACATTTCTTTAGAAGGGCATGTATAATAGTTCTTTCAAACCTAAATTTAGGGGTTGATAAGTAAAATATGAAAGGAGCTACAAACTTCAGAGTCATCCTGACATGTTCCCTATCCAATTGCTAACAAATTCCTTTTTCCTGAGTGTCAATCCAATTGAGCCCCCTGCATCCATCCCCTTTGCCACTGTCTTAAGTCAAGCCTGTCACATCTCACCAGAACTGTTGTAACAGTTTCCAAGTTTCTAAAATCACTCCCAACTAGTATCTAGTTGTGGAGTTCTATCAGAGTTAAATTAATCATTAGTATCATTTTTCCTTTAAAAAAGTAGTAAAATCTCGTCTGAGAAAATGTAGATGATAAAAAAAGCAAAAAGGGAATAGTATCTGTAGTCCTATCTAACCCTCAGAGATAAAAACTAAAATTCCTGCATATATTCTTTCTGGAATCATCCTATACATGTGTATAATCTCTTTTATTCACAGAGCAATATATTCATTGCAAATACCTTCTTAAGTTTTAAAGCATTTTTCTGCAACATAATTTTAAGTGGCTGCATGGTGTGCCATTGTATGGACATTCAGGACATTTCCAATATTTCACTATTACAAGCAATGCCCCAGTAAACATCTTTGTAATTAAATATTTTCTTAATACTTAAACACATTAGTTTTTCTTCCATCCAATGTTGCTGTGGAGAAATCTGATATCGATCTCATTCTTCCTTCCTTGTAGGTGAACTGCTCTTTCTTTCTGGAAGGTAGTAGAGTTTACTCCTTGTCTTTGATATTCCCTATGTGAGGCTTTCCTTATTTTTCTTGTTTGGTGCTCTATAAGCCTCTCTCATTGTAAGGTCTTTCAGTTTTCAAAAATAGTGGGACACTTTTCTTCATTATTTCTTTAACTATTTCATTCTATTTTTCTTCTTCTCCCCTGAGATTTCTTGTATCTAGATAACGGCACTTCTATTTCTAGACTCTGTAACTCTTAGCTTTTCTATGTTCTACCTCCTCATCCTACCTCCTGCTTTTTGGGAGAGTTTCTCATTCTGATCTTTTAACTCATTCCTGGTTCTATTTCCCAATTACATAAGTATTTTAATCATACTTATTTTAGATTATTCATCCATCTATTCTAAAAGTTTACTCTCAGAAGATGTATGTTGCCCAGTTTGGTGTGTTTTCTGTTAGGAAGTTAAATGCCATAGTAGGCTCACTATCTCAGTCCATGAGTCCATGTTTTCTTCTGAGTGCCAGCTGCTCTCTGTCTGGTAGACTGTGCAGTGGAAAAGTCCAAGGACCAAAGTCCTAGTTTGGTCAGACCAGCAAGTATAAGGAGAAGGAAGTATGAGCCCAGAGCAGAGACCTAAGCCAACATGTAATCATTCTTGACCACACCCTATTTCTGCAATCCCACCAGACAACTCCTCTGGGAAAGTCTTGTTGCCAGGCAACAGTGTCAGGAGGCAGACTCCCTGCATGGTAGCCCACCAGCTGTGGGGTTCAGAGGGGAGGGGTGAACCAGTGGGTACCAGAAGACAGCTGATGGGTAGGAACATGTTCACCCCAATTATTCATGCCCTCAGGGATTTTTGCTATGCTACTTTGATCCTATCCCCCAGACCCAAACACCCAGAGTGTGGGTCATTAGCAAAATAGCAGGCATTAGTGGTCCTAAGACAATGGGAGGAAAGATAACAAAAGTTAAACCTTTCTTGTCCAGTTCATGTGTTCATTGCCATATCCAGTTACACCCTGTGTCTCCAGTTATCGCCCCTTCAAGCGTCCAGCCACTACCACACATTCAAAAGTCAACCATCCTTTGTGGTCCCATTGGTTTCTCAGTTTTGTGGTATTGTTTGTCCTAGAGTCTGTTTCTCATTTTTTCTTAATGTCTCTAGGATTGATTTGAGGCAGGTAGGTCCAACAGCCCTTCTAGTTTGCCTTCTTGGTGAGAACCAGAAGCTCATGTCAAAATTTTATTCTTATTTCATGCCAGTTCCCTTAGAATAAATTATTAGAAATAGGAATGCTGTGGCATACTGTACCTAAAAATTTAAGACGTTGGTTATGTTTACCAAACTGTCCAGAGTTATAAGTAGGAAAATACATATTTTTGATAATTTACATCCAAACTTGCTTAAACAACCTTCTGTCCTCACAAACAGGCTGTTATGAACCCATGTATGTCCATATCCATATCTAGCCACAGGAGATAGCTTGTCACATGATGAACCCACCTCTTTCCTACATCTGTCTTTGTTTCTTAGAACGGTGTTGCCTTTATTCTTTCTTGGGCTCTAACTCAAATATCACCTATTATGTGGATCCCTCCCCAAATTCCCAAAAGTTAATCTCTCCTTTTCTCTGTTACTGTATAGTATTTTGTTCATACCTCCATTAGAACACAGTGTATTTTAATTATTTACTTTTGTACCTGGATGGGCACCTAGACTGTGAAGTTCTTTTGGATAGAGAATTTATCTTAATTATCTTATTATTGCCAGAGGCTTATGACTGGCAACAAAAGGTGATCAGTCAATGTTTGCAGAACCAATGAATGAATTTTCAACCAACAGAACCTGAACTAAAGGTGCAAAACACTGTTTAAGCACTTTCGTTCAGTCTTCAAAACCACTCGTATTATCATCTCCACCTTGTAGATGAGAAAACTGAAGCTTAGAGAGGGTAGGTAGCTTGCAGAGGGAAGAGCTGGGATTTGAAATCCTATCTAATTACAGAGTTAAGAATCAAAGCATCAAAGCAAAAATCCCAGAGGGAAAAAAGACTTGGGGCAAACAGGTTCCTACCCATGAGGTTAAGTTGAGGCTTCACCACTAGGATCTTATGGTTCCTGCTCATTCTGTGTTTTGATAAATGTGGGTGAAGAAAATCAGGAAGATTATTTAATAAGGAGGCTCATTTTTTTCTTTGTCAAGTCACTATTTCTAACCTAATATAATCTAGCATTTGAGGCATCACCTTCACCATTCAGTTATTTCAAAATAAACCTAAAACTAGAAGGATTAAATTATGTCAACTGAGAAATAGCCTAAATAGTTTCTTTGTATAATAACCTTGCTAAGAGACTGTTAAAAGAACAGACTTGAAAACATTCTTTTGCCAGCAACGTGACACAACCTTTGTAAAACAGTTCCATTTCAGAATGCTCCTAAATTTCCATAGATTTTACTAGTATTTCCTGATAGGGGAATGGAGTAAGGAGAGGATATAAGTAATGTAAGAGGCAAACAAACAAACAAACATTGAGATACTGAGCTAAGCTATGAAAATGTGCTATTTAATTTCTAGAATTACCTTAAGAAATTTCAAACGTATAATTAATGCCATATATGATGAACTAGCTCAGTGGATTTTACCATCTTCATGAAAAACTCTATAGATGCAGACAAGGAACACATGTTGAATTACAGCATTTTGATCCCTCTGGTAGATACATATGGTTGAAAGAGGACTGTATGATACCAAGTAGTCCTACAAGGTTGAGTTTTCAACTATCTTCATCATCTACCACCTGGCCGTCAACCAGGGCAGAGGAGGTGGAATGGATCACCCATGCCCCCCGATCTGCTCTGACATGCTCTTGTTATTTCAGGCATGGAGACGTAGTCCAAGGTAAATGTCACTGATATGTATTCCCCTAAAGCTGAATAAAAACAAAGGCAGAGCTTATTGATTTTTTAAAATTAATTTCTTTCTGCCAGACTTCATTTAGGCACATTGCCTACTTTCTTTGAGAACACCTGGGCAAGCAGAAATTTCCATTGCTGATTTAGAACATGGGAAAACCAAACTATAAAGAGCCAATTTTTTTTGTCATTTAATACAAGGGAAAAGTGATCTTCAAGAGGGGTATGGTGATAACTCAAATTGCTAAAAGGAGTAAGCACACATCCAGGAAAGTGCCCCAAAGGTACAAGGACTGCAACTAAATTCGAAAGTTATCCCTTCTGAAGGCAGAGATTCTTATTGTTGAAGATTATTGGTTTTGTTGGCAAATTTCCATACCTACTTCTGCTTTATAATTGGCCATTTTATGAAATATGTTTTCACTGCACTTTAGCAAAGTATATGTCAGAATTCCCAAATATGAGAGGTGGGAATTCTATCGTCTTAGAGGCTCCTTGTCAAAAAGAGAGTATAATTTAAGATTAAGCCCTGAAGGAATGTGCCCCAATGAGCCCTCTTACTGTTGAAAGACTCCCATAAGAATAAAATATTTAAGATTTTTATGAAAATATTTAGTTGGGGTGTTTTGACTTAGAAGCACAGTAGTCTATAGATCCTCAAGTTCTAGATACGAAGTGAGTCTCAACATGAAAGGCAAGTGTGAAGGGTCACTGAAGCAAGAAAAGAGATGAAACGGAGGAGCCACTGCCATGTTTTCCTTTAGTGATTGTTGTAAAGTTAACCTTTGGAGCCTGCTCTCTTCCTCATGCTGAAAGGAGCATCTGATTATTAGAAGCAAAGAAAACAAAATGTAACAGGTGCTGATGGTATCACTTTTGTACATGGGAAGAGGTGATTTAGGTCTGCTCAGGAACAAATGGCCCTGCGATAGTACAGTTCTTCTAACTCCTGGGTCATGACCCTGAAAGTGAAACACAGACTGAATTATATGCGGCTTCATAGACAGCCTGATGACTTATGCCATGCATATTATAAGATTGAGCGTGTAACTTTATTCAGGTCAGGGCATTTTATATTACTAAAGAGTTGGATTTCTCTCTTTCTGTCTCTGTCTCTGTCTCTCTCTCTCTCTCTCACACACACACACACACACACACACACACACAGACCCTGTTTTCAATAACTGAGATACAACATTCAGGCCCATCTCACAATACCCTAAAGTTGACCCTGGTCTGGTTGCTACACAGACATCCCTATCGCAGTACAAATGTGTGGTAGACCGGAATTGTTTTGTGCTGGGAAACAGATAAATGACGTGGATTGAAATTATGGTAAATTTAAATTGATGGCCTAATTAGTATTATCTCTTTTTGTATTCATTGTAAGAAAAATTATCCAGGAGGAACTCATTTTGCATTAATGTTGATATAAAGTGTAATTCTCCAGGATTTTCATTGTAATTTGGCATTAATTAATGCATCATTATTTTAAAGTGTTAATTAAATTGTTACAGAAAGGGACATCTGCAGTGGCTCAGAAAGAAAATCACATGAACAATTAGTTTTGTATAGGTCTGTGGTGCAGAATCCAAGATCGCATGTGTGGCGGCAGTGTGAAGGCCAAGGTAGATGGCAGACAGAAGGAGCTCTGCTCTGCCCTGCTCAGTGTACTGTTGACAGGACCTGCCCACTGTGTGCATGGGAAGGAGGAGCAGTCTCTAGAACACTGGATACTTGTTCCATGCTTGGGACACAAGGCACTTCAGAAGGACTGTGGTTTTTTACTTGATTTTTTCTGGGAGCTTGGCAAAAGTCACTGACCATTCCCATGTCAGTAAAAGGAATAACAGCCTCCTTTTTTGTAATCTTGTCTAAAGATTTCAGAAATAAGCTGCTGTAGAAGGCTAGGTTAATATTTCTCTTAGTAATAAACTCCATACAGAACTGTGACAAATCAAAGGGGAGATAATCTGTGGTAACTCCTTACGCAGTGGACCATCATTGTTAAGGCATCTGGAAATCATTGAATGCTATCCCTGCTTAAGATATATCATTCCAAGGAAATTCCACCATGATTTCATATATCAAGGAATCGTGGCAATCAGATAGCAATGCGGTTGGCAATTCAATGGAACTTGGGATTTGGAGGGAATATATAAAGCAGGCCCCAGACACTCTGCGTCATGGTCTCATAGGACACAGAAATTTGGGAAATCTTACTGTCAGCAACATTATCCTATATTTTTGTGGAACTCTAGTGAATGAGCTTTCTTTGTCAAGAGTTGTAAACCAAGATCCCCATAGGAAGAGTATAAAAGAATAGTATAGCATCATACCATGTAAAACTATGAAGCCCTTAAGTTGGTTATATATTTTTTTCTGGATACCAACTTAATACTAAGATTACAACCTATCCTTTAGCAACCGCAGTGAGAGTCTCTAATTTCTTAGGTTCTGTGAACTTTTCCTAACAGATAACCCTGTTTTATGGACATATGAGACAAAGCCCAAATTCCTACTATCAAGATGAAGTCAAATCTTTCCTCCTTTCATTAAATGATAAATTAGACAAAAAAAGATGAGAATCAGTCCGTACTGTTTTGACAGTTCTCCTTAGAGGAATTCATTTCCCTCCTCATGAAGATGCAAACTCACTGTAGATGGAGGTCTTTCTCAAGTCTTTTGTCTAGCTTGTAGCCTGCTTCCAGGATCACTCAATGAAAGGTTAATCAATAGATTCATTCATGTAGCTCATGGACAATTGCTTTCCTAAAAAGAGGTGACCACAAAGTTTCTGTAAGTTCAATAGTTCCACTTGAGAGGGATAGGTTTTACACAATTATTTCCAACCCATGGTCCCAAAGATCTCCATTGCCTATACTGCTAATCTTTAGAAAAGGCTATGAAATGAAGTAGCCTGAAAATCAAATCCAATAGCAACTGAAGAGGAAGATTTGGTTAGTGGAAAAAAATCTCTCCTGGCAGAGAAATTAATGTTTAAAAAAAAAAAAAATAGTGGGGGGAAAAAAAGGAGTAGAAGCAGACTGCCACTGCAGAACTGGAAGAACCCATTCATTGCCTGGGGAAATGTTGCATGATCCTTAGGTCAAGGTTCACTCTGTCACCTGAGATTAAATTATTTGAAAAGGAGTCTTCACCTCTCAGTGAGGATTCCTCCCAGTCTCCCCAGAGATTCTGGAAGTTAGGGTGAATCTTGATAAAACTAGTTACCCCTGGTTTTGCATTTCTGCCTCAACCAAAGACCAAATTATTTCAGTCTATCGATTATCATGATGTGCTCTTATGAAACAATTTACTTCAGTTTGGACTCCCCACTTCCCAAAACATTGACTTGGGAACAGGCAGAGGCATACACTACAACAGAGCAAAAATTTCCAACCTGAACATGACACGTCTGCACTCAGAGGTCATTTCCCAGCCTCAGGAGAACACAGAATTTCTTAGTAATTGCTGTTCTCCTGTTGTTCACCCTCCTAGATCCCAGACTTCTTCCCTCTCCTTTCTACAGTGACCTTCAGCCCCCAAAGCCTGCTAAGTTCTTTTGCAGAACAGTTGAGCTACCTTTGTTTTACTGTCTACTTTCATACCATGCCCCAAGGCCCTACTCTCCAAACCAAAGTGGGTCTGTCGAGACAATTTTGCCAAACAAAGAAAGGACTTTTTAGTCTTTCTTAGGAAACAGAAGAAGTTGCATTCAATTGTGGTTTTAAATAACTTTTTTTGTATTGTTTTGTTGAGTTTATCATCTCATAGTTTCAATAGTTACCTTGGGCTCTTTAGAAAATTCTGGTTTCTTTGTTAACTGTGCTTCAGCCTCTCACATCAGATGCCAATTCCTTTCAGGCAACTAACGTGTGTCTAGTTTCTTTCGTACGTATTTGTAAATGCCAAGTAGACTCTCCTGCCCACTTTGGGCACTAGATAAATGCTGCTGAGGAGCAAGAGCTGACAGAAATTCAAAGCGATGACAAGGAAAGTGGTTCCAGGCCCAAGGTTTTGGATGTGGGAATGGAAATGTGCAGACGATCTTACTACCATCCCAGTAACAAGAAAAATTCAGAAAGGACACAAAACTAGCTTTCATTTTTAAGCATAAGATGCTCTACATTTCTTGCTCTAAATTTAGTGCTGTGGCATTCAGTTAAAACCACCTTGTGTCCAATAATATACTTCCTGGTCTGCCCTGAGGTCTTCAGGAAGCATTTTATCTTTCATATAATTGCCAGGGTGAATCCCTAGTTATAACATACTCTACAGCATATAAAATAATTGTTGCAACTGAACCTATCACATAAATATTAGTGATTGAAGAGATTGGTTGGGATAAATCAATGTGGGTGACATATTTAATAAACTTTGTATAAACATTGTTTGCAACAGCTATAAATAAAATTGTCTTTAGGAATTTTACATATTGCACATCCCTCTATTCAAGGAGAGGCACAGGAATGATTTCTAGCTGCATGAAATGACAAGCAATGCCTTTTCAAACCTGCCCAGATCAGAGCAGGCAAGCAGAGTCAGGGAGCGTGCCCACACCCACACCCACTTCGGCGTGTGCTGAGGCTTGCTCCGTTGTCCGAGCTCTCCACATCACTCACTTGCCAGTGGGAAGGAGATTCAATCAGAGGAGAACGTCAAGCCAACATGCTCCTTCTTTTCTTTTTTTTTTTTTCCCCCAAAGAAAAAGCCACACCATAAATAAAGCATGATTGAGATGGCATTTTACATTCACACAGATTTTGGCATAAATAAATAAAAGGGATTTTGTTCAAATTCTGTCATCCTTACATGCCATTTTAAAATTTCTTTCCCTACCAGTTCAGCATATTCAACCACACAGTGAGAGTCATACTGGCTCCCTCTAGTGGCTGACTTAGCTCTGATGAAACCACAGGGGTATTTCTCAAGGCTGTACAGCCTAGTGGTTCAGTGTGGAATCACTTACTTCTGAGATAAGTTCAAATCCCTTTGGGAATTCTGCCTCACACTTAACGTGTGTTACCCTTCCTGGAAGGGCTTGAGGTGCTGATTTTAACTAATCTACCTTATAATCTCCCATCCAAACTGGTATATTTCACTGTTCCCATTTTATGGATGAAAAACAACCCACTGGAAGACAGTGGAAAGGACTGGGAATTCTAGGAGGGCATGGCAATGCCTCACATCTGAGCTCAGGACCAGAGCGCTTCCATGAGGGCTTTCTCTCAACTTAGAACAGATCCTGTCACATTCTCTGCCTTATTATTGCTAGATTCCAAAGGATGACAAATTGTGGAAATATTTAGGTTCCTTTCTTAAAGAGGTCAGACATAATACAGTGTGTCTTCGGCTTTAAGCTTAATGAAATGTCACATACACATTGGGAAATTCAGGTATGAACTATGGGTCTTACATTGTTAGAAATTTACAACTTTCACATTTATTTTTATTAGTAATATTTCAGTCGCTCAATGTATTTCCCTGGCATTAATGGAAAAAACATGGTATCTTCAAGCAGCCAAAATAATCTCTCTAAATTCCCACTGAGTTTAAGCAAAGGCCATGTAATTTAATGGCTAAAGTTACTGCCATAGATTTCCAGTGTGCTGGGTTCAAATCCCATTGAATTAGACTCTAATTAAAATTCATCTGAGCTATTTTTTCATTTCGTAATTTTTAAAAAATTCTTAATGACTCACTTTAACCGCCTTTTACTCAAGGAAAACAAAGGGGAAATTAAACAAAATGCAAGGCAGTAAAAAGAGCAGATGAATTAGAAGACGATACGATGCCTTTTTAAAACATAGCCTGAGAATTGGGTGTGCAGGGCAGGTGATCAAGAGGAGACTTAATTAGGGCTTAACCACTCAGCTCGTAGTTCTTGGGTCTTTATAAAAGCTAAGAGCAAGGCTAAATCCTGTGTAATTTGTCATTATTTTCCCAGCTAGCTCTTTCTGAAATGTTATTTTTCATTTGCCTTTCTTTTTTTTTTTCATCTCGAGAGCATGGTATCAGACCTTGTATGTACAGTGTGCCACTTGCCTGCTGTCAGAGAGAGCAGTGACAACACTTGTCACTACCAATCTCTTCATGTCTGGTCTCATCTGAGCAATACATACAGCCTGGTTTCCAGGTGTTTGTTGAAACTCGGAGTCATGTAACACGTCTTTGCTGTGCTCAGAACTGAAAAGGAAACACCACAGGGGGAATAAATTCTTACCTTTCTAAGAACTCTGAGTGTGCATAATACTGATTTTAGAGGAAACTGATAGATTCAGGGGTGGTCAAGTAACGATGATGGGAAATTTTTACAAATTTTTAAAAAATTAAAGCAATATGAGTATACAGCTGAAGAATTTAACCATTACTAAAAGCACTATATATGTATTTTTTTCTTTTAAAAAAAGATTATTCCCTCTGCTTGCTACCCAATTCACATACCACCAAGGGCAACAGCTTTTTCAATGTTTTTAATTATGTCTACATCTACACAGCTATATTGTGATTTATCACTTTTCAACATTATCCGTTTATCTACTATAATGGCAAATGAAGATTTTAGCTCTTTTAAACACACCCACACATACACACATAGACATAACTTCTTTCTCTCTTTCCCTGATCCTTGCTATCGAGTTTTGTCAACTTGGAGTTAAATTCATATCCGCAGTCTTTATTGTTGTTACTATGCACATATATTTCCTTGGTGAGCCAAGTAGTTGACTCTACTTACATATATTTATTGTATAACTTCTCCTTTTTTAAAAGTAATAATTGCATAATTTCTTCTTTTGCTTGGTTTCTTTTCATCTCAATTGAATTACTGACTCACACCCCAAAGTGTGCCTCTTCATACAATATCCCACCCAGTCAGATCTAACAAGATCTAACTATGTTTTCTCATCTAGCCCTCTGGAGCTCTATATCTCTGGTTTCCACATGGACTGGCAATTTCTAGGCCTGCTACATAGTAATTGTCTCCTGTATTTCCTTTTGTGTCATCCTAGGAAACACCTTATCCTTTCTGCAATGTTGGATCTGGTTTTTATGACCATGTTTTGTTGGAGTACCATCCTCTAGTAGCTTCCAGAGAAAAGGCGAATTTAGAAATCTTTCTTCCCTCCAAACCTTAAAGCTATTCTTCTACTCTTCTCTTTTTCAATATTGTAGTCTAGAAGTTTAATGCCATCTCTTTATCGGTAGTATTCCAAAATTTCATTACAATTCACTTTTGTGTGCTCTTTTGTTCAATCATTCTGCTGGGAGCACAGATGGACTTTTCACTTTATATTCTTAGTTTTGTGTTTTTTTTTTTTTTAATTTTCCTGTATTCTTTTAAAAATAACTTCCTTGCCATTATTTTCTCTGTTCTCCCTTTCTAGCATGCCTATTGAGTATATGTTAGACCTCGCTTTTGGTTCATAAGATGTTCCAAAACATATCATCTGTTCATCTCTTTCTATTTTTGTTCTTTCTAGGATACTATTTGACTGCATCTTCTAACACTTTTATTAAAATTTGGCTCTCATACATTAATTTTAAAAACACTTTATTTTTCTCAGATTGTTCCATTTTTCATAGCATTCAGTTGTTGATTCATTAGTGAAAGATATTCATTCTTTCCATTGTCCAGATTTCTTATCAGTTCTGTTCTTTTGTTTATTTGTTTCTCTTTATTAAAGTATCTGATCATTTTTAGTTCTCTGTTCATAGTTAGGCATTAAAGAGTTGATGGGAAACCATACATTAGTGCAGCTGTGAACTAATGAATGTTTCTGTAGCACGAGTGACCACCTGGCTTTTTCACTGGGCCAACCAACTATTGTCATCTGTAGGTCTGTAGTAATTTAATTTCACTAGAGAAGCATCATCCAATTACCCCTCTTGCTGCTAGCATTCTGGACTTGGGCATAGTAGTAGAGCTGATATTGCAGTGGTCTCACTATTCAGTATGAGATTTTCACTTCATCCTAAAATTTGCAGTTCCCACCACATCCCAGTTTACTTCTTTGCCTGGGATCCTGAATCTTCTCCATGGGTATTTTTGGTTTTGAGTATTTTAAGAAGTTCTGTTATTGTTGTAGTTGTTGTTTTAGGTCAGGTATAGGTGCTTGCGGTAGAACTAGTGAAAAGAAAGTTATTATTTATTGATTCTTCACTTAACAAATAGTGCCAGCTTGCTTTCCATGGGCAGCTACAGGTTTATCTGTTTACTCTCTCTTCCTTTCTCAACCAGTTTGAGTAGTCATGTGATAGTAAAGACAGGGAACTTTTAAATTTGGTTTTTATATTCTAAGGCAATGTAGTACAATTAAAAGCATGGAATTTGGAACCAGAAAGACCTGTGGTTTACCTATATTTACTACCTGTGTGAAGTTAGACAACCTTTCCGGATTCCAAAGTTCTCATCATCAAAGTAAGATAACTTCTTTGAGACTCTTTGTCAACTGTGACATGGGAATATAATACCTTTCTTAGGTGTCGGAATTACATGAGTTATTACATATAAATTGCTTAGCACATAAAATTGCCCTAATTCCCCTTTTCCATGGAGTTTTAATGGATCAGTCTATCAGTTAGGATTAAGTTTAGCTATACATGAAGAAAAATCTAACACAACTGTGTTTTACAGGAGATGTAGGTGGCCAGTCCTATTTATGACAGGAATTTAGGCTCCTTCTAGCTTTCTGTCCCAACACTTAAAAAGTGAGGGTGATAATAATATTGCCATCATTTGCATCCTAAAAGGAAGAAATGTATAGGAAGTATTTAGCACAGTATTTGTGTACAAAAAAGTACAGTTAAAAAAAAAAAAGATAGAAAAATTCATTCAGGTTAGTCATAACCAATTACTTGATAAAGAATCTGGAAATATAGGATGCTTATCACAAGGCATGAAGAGTGCACCCACCAGAAGTCTGATGGTAAATTCTGACTCTCCTACAATTGTTTAGAGTGAAAATAAGCAACTTGGCAATCCAAACTGTACTTCTAGTAGCAAATCCCCTGCTATTCCATTTTAGGGCAGGCAACACCACTCTCTTAGGCTTATTTCCCCCCTCATGGCGCATCACGTCACATATTCTCAATCTATCAACTGCATAGAGATGGCATCATCATCATCACTCCACAAACTCCATACAAGGTCATCTTTTCAGACAATTTCATTCATCATATCTACATTAACGTCAGTTAACATGGCTTCTGCCTCATTCTTAAAAGGCATTTAGTTTCTTTTTAAATTAGTAATAACCCAGTAAATTCCAGATATAACTTTCGTAAGCATTTTATTGTTCTTTCAGTATCTTCCCTCTAGGGCCTGGCAGAAATATTACAATTCCTTCTAAGACAAAATTATGATAACTTAATGAATAAAAATGTTTTACCTTTCCCATTAAATCTTCGCTGATAATTATCTAGAATGCTATAATTATTGTCTTCTAAATAGCAACTGAAAGAATTTGTTAAAAAAATATCTCAGACTACTTTTTTGTTTTTGCTTATTGTTCTGGAAATTCTTACTTCCCCAAATCTGTCCAGAATCTATGGGAGCTAAATAATTCATTAATGAGCACCAATTCTTCATTGTACTTCATGTAAATTGCAAAAAAAAAAGTAAGATATTTTCATCTGACTCATGAATTGTGTCAACTAACAAAATGGAATATCCCCCCACAGTCATGACAGAGATGGCTTATTCCTTCCCAATCACAACCAAAGACAGCAGATTGAAGCAACTTGTGAAGTCTAAGTAGACTTTCACCATAGAGCAGTCTACTTTCTGATAGGTTCTGTACTCAATTCCCCAAATGATGGACAGATGGTTAAAGTGTTACGTATGGAAGATGATGGCCAGTTCAGGATTGGTTGTCTTCTGAAACTATGCCCAAATGAATCATGGGCTAAGTCCATTTTGCTGTACTAAAATTTCCTCTTTGCACTAGTGGTCATGAAAATGTTTTATTGCCAAATCTAGATCACTTCACCTCCAATGAAACTGTGATTCCTAAAACACAAAACCTAAGAAAGATGCACATTGGGCAGCACCAGCAAGGTCAGCTAATTCATCAAGAGCCAGATAAAAAAGTCCGCATGTTTCACTTTACCAGCAAGCTTATCTGCTTCATCTGGTGCCAGCAACTCAATCCTCTGAACAGAGGACATATTGAACAAAGGCATCTTTTCAAATTCACAGAGTACTTCAGTTCTCATCTTTCCAATGTATCATTTGCTACAAGGATTCATTCTATCATTTTAGGGTCAGCAAATGGATTATTGTGTCAAGTCAGTGTTCTGAAGGTGCTGAGATAAAAACTGCATTCTCCTCCTGAGCACCCTATCAGGACAAAGGTCATATTTTGGAATCAATTTACTATGTATCCTGGGGGTTCCAGAAGTTCTCTTACACAGAAAACTGAATACAACATCCTTCAATGAGGTTTTTAACTTTCCATTCTTTGTCAACAATTGTTATATAATAAAGAGACAGTAGACTTGTAATTGGGGAGGAGGAAAATAACTCGATTTAAACAATTACGTACTTCTGGGAAATTCAATTCTGTAATCACAAAATTGTTGACACAACAGCTCACAATAGAACTCACTCTTCTTGGTTTATTGCTCAATAGGAATCTAGAAAACTATATTAACAGTCACATTCCACGTTGGAAATTTGTTTTCTGTACACTTGAATTTGCTGGTGACCAATTCTGGAAGCCAATCAACCTTTACAAAACTTACTGAGTTCATTTTTCTCACCTCTCCACCAGATTGAAGGAATCATCACAAGAGCTGCTGAAGGTCCTCACAGAATCTCTATGGTTAAGAGGAAGGGAAGAACTTGTTCTTTTACCCTCTGCACCGAGAAGAACTGAACAGTGGTCACAAAGGAGGCCTGGTGTTGATACAGCTAAGGGTGATGTATGAGTAAAGCAAGCCTGCCATTTGCACAGTGATGAGCCTTGTTCTCTCGTGATGTGCAGATCTTACTCAGAAGATGGTGTGCGTCTGTTGCACAGGCCAATAGCAAATTGAAGATGCCGAGCTTACACTGTTGGGAGTGTGACAGCGTGAGCTCTCTGAGTGACAGGTGTTGAGGGCTGAAGGGATTGTGAAAGGAACTGATATGTTTAAATTATTTTACATGTCATTGTTTAGTGCAAGGCCCTTCCCATGTGTTAAGAGAGTAATAATGTCACTTCCCTTAAAGCTCTTTTCATAGAACAGACCAGATGATCTCCACAGATTCCTCCCTGCACCATAAGTCTAAGTTCTATGTGCTCAGTAAAGGTTTGCAGCTCTTGGCCTTATATGTAAAATCAGAAGAATTGTGTGATGAGCTCTCTGCTGTCAGGGAGCTTAAGATCTATTGACAGGATAAAAGTTTAGAGCAGAAATATACCTTAAGAACAGTATACTTCACTGCAAATAAGGACCCAAATATATGGTACAGAGCTGTTTGTCAGTGTGGTTCATTGTTGTATGTCTAGTATCGCAAAGTGCCTGGCATGTTGTAGGGGACCTGCAATTATTTTTGAATAAATAAATGATTCCACACAAAATATACTCCAGTCAAAAGTAGAAATTTCAAAACTGAATAGGTTTACTCTCAAAAGGTTATATACTGTACGATTTCATTTACATAACATTCTTGAAATGACAACAAAGTAGAAGTGGAGAACAGATTAGTGATTGCCAGGAGCTGGTAAGGGTAGGTAGGGAGGTGGCTGTGATTATATGACAGCAGCACAAGGGATCCTGTGATGGAACTGTTCTGTATCTTAATTGTGGTGATAATCCCATGAATCTACCCGTGCGATAAAATTGCCTAGAACTAAATACATACACACACACACAAATGAGTGCATGTAAAACTGGTGAAATCTAAATAAGGCTGGTGAAATGTAACAGTGTCAGTATCCCGTGTGTGATACTGTATTATAGTTAAACAACTGACGGAAACTGGGTGAAGAGTGTAGAGGATCTCTCTGCATTAGGTCTTACAATCACATGTGAATCTATAATTATTGCAAAATAAAAAGTTTGGAAAAATAGCAAAGGCCTGAATAAGCTCATTGAAGAAGCGTTCATAGAGATGTAGGACTGAGCTGGGATTTGGATAGGAAGAGAGGGCATGGATGATGTGGGGAATGGGCTGGAAAGTAGGCTTATGAGAATCCCCAAGGGACAGTGGTACGTGGATGGTAACATGGAAGAGCCTAGCTGCATGGTTTGGCAATTTGGTGGCATGGTTTGGAGTAGAGAAAGTATGAATTTTAGAATCTGACACCCTTCACTCCGTAGGCTAGTTCCCACACTCTCATTTGCATGGCAGCAAACTCCCTACTCTCTGAATGTAGGGCTCCTCATCTGTTATCACAGAGGGCATGATATGAGCATTAAAGGAGCTAATGTATATGGAGAGCCTAGCTCAGATTTTGGCACACGGTATGCATTTAGCAAATATAGATTCCTTTTCCTTGCCCTTGGACACAGTCCTACAGGTAACCAAGGGTTCTTGGGTCAAGTCCAAGGCAATTTACTGCACATTCTTACCCTTTCTCAGTATTGTGGAAGCTGAGGAGGAGGGCAGTGACGGGAGCAGAGACGTGTCACCCATCAGCTGGCCTTAGCTTCAGCATAAGCCCAGTCTGAGGAAGGCAGGTGAGCAGGAGTCGGGAAGTGCTCTGAGTCTGCACTGAAAAGCATGCCCAATCTAGAGAGAGGAGAGAGACAAAGTTTGCAGGGCAGCGCATCACAGCCATAGCCAGCAGCTGGAGCCACTGTGGCCTCCTGGGTCTGCTGCCTCTTCTTATCTGGACTACGCAAGGAAATAAAGCCAGGATGTCCTCTGGGCAGTGACAGTGTGCACCAGGCTGAGCCCAGGCAGAGCGTCACGGCTCAGGCCCTGTACATGGTCAGCCAAGATCCGAACTGCTAGAGAAACCAGCTGGCCTGGTAAGGATACTCCCCTTGGGCAACAACTGCAGCAGCCGCGGGAACAAAACAGAAAACTTTTGAATAAAATGTTTGCTCACATACCAACAATTTTCTTAAATCTACATTGAAAATTAGTACCAATTTGGAGACAGATGAAAGATTTAAAATAATAACTTTCCAAGGAGTGTTTCTCCCTCATTTCCTCTAATTTCAAAATTCAAAATGATTACCATTTTGAAATCCTGGTTTGTGTGTGTGTCTGCTTGTGAGTGTGTTTGAGTATGTGTGTATGTGTGTGTTTTGTCTACAGTGAGTATTAGTACATTTTCTGCTATTTTCCTCCAAGGAAGAAAAACAGATTGGAGAGACGAAACCCTAGGCTGACAATATACAGTTTTGTAAATACAACATGTGATGATACAAGCATTTACAAACAGGCATTAGCTGCAACAGTATGAATTCCATGGCTGAGCGGTACAAAATATATTTGCAGCTATTTCTGTACAGCGCGCTACTGCTGTAGGCGGATCGCATTTATTGAGATGTACAGTGAAACCCGAGGAGCTGATCACACACAGGAAAGGAATCTAAATTGACCTCTAAATTCCTGCTGCTTTCAGGTAATAAAAACCTAACACTCTGGACTCTAAACAAAATCTCTGTGAAAATGGACAGTTAGTTTGAGATCTAGTCAGAAAAGTCAGGCTGGGGAAATCAGTCAACATTTTTCATGACGGTGCTAGTGTTTTTGGTTTTGTTTTCATTGTGCTTTTTTGTATAGTTCTGTTTTCCCTGCTATTGATATATCAGGCATCCGATCATGAAAAACAATGTCCATGTCACTAAAATGGCCTCCGGGCCTCCAGTATATCTACATTGGGGTTAAACATCTGTGAGAAGATGTGACAGCACACCCTATAAAAGGTATTATTGAGTCATACAGACTTTCTGTAATAACCAAACAGTAAAGAATACAGCCTTTTAAAGGTCTCCCCATGGCTGATCTCATGACTCAAAGATAAGACACTGTGCTGCAAGGTAAGTAATAAAATCTGGTGGGTACTCTGGGCTAGCTTGTGACAAATCATATCAAAGTATTATTAAAGAAAGAACTTGAGACCCAAGACTATTATTGATTCTTGACAGAATTTCTTATAAATAAAGTGCTGCAATCAGGTCCTGGACTTGCCAAGGTCCTGGTAGAATTCTTCCTATTATAGGGGAGGCTGCAAAATAGTAACGCGCCATTAGTGAGAGCCAACGTCTCTGTGTGCAGTGCCACAAGGATGGGTCATGGTCAAAAGAGAGCTAGTAAGAAGACAATTGCCAGAGGCCTTTTAAGGCACTTTTTGCTGATCTCTTTTTGAAATGGGAAAAGCTGCCTCCGAGCTTCCATGGGAAGTCTGTGCCCTGACTGTGTAGCAGAATGAATCTGTGACCCTTCCCAGCACTAAGGACACACCTCCATTAGTGTCCATATTCTTACAGGGAAGAGCCTGATACAGTCAACTGAAATGACAGGGTGATAAATATAAAACCACTATCATCAATAAGACTGGAATGTAAAAGCACTTAGTTTCAGCCTAAGTAACTCACAGAAAGTTTGGTTTCAAGAACCAGTGCGTCATCCATCACTACTCTACCTTCTGTTGACAAAGTAATTGTAAGATATCTAGAATGGAGGTTCAATACGAGCTGACATTTTTGAAAGGAGGGATTGTGTGCCGTACTTACTCATTAAATGTATTTTTCCTCCACTAAAGATGTTTTCTTTTTTAGTTTATGTATGAATAACGTTAACTAAAGTTTCCTTGACACCCTGGCTTTGCTCTGAATAGCACCTATGTTCATTAACATAAAACCTGAAAAAAAATAATTTTAATGTAGTTTTTTTAACACTTCAAAAGCCTCTAACAAATTGATCGAGCACAATTATGCATCCTAAAGGGAATTATAAAGCGATCACAGAAGGTCGAAAAGTTTTAGTTAAAAAAAAACTTCTGGATGAAAAAGAAAAGAAAAATAGGCAGTTAATGTGAAACTTTGATGCACATTGAATAAAAGTAAACTTAGGCATTTTTCATTTTTCTATAAATGCAGTGTTCACAGAGAAGAATAAACAAGAACCCATAGCAAGGTGAGGCTCAGATAATTTGACAGAATGAGGTATATTTTTTATTAGTGTGTGGACTTTGGAGTCAAACAGACCTGGGTTTGAATTTCTGCTCTGCCACTTACTATCTGTATGATGATGAGAAAGTTACTTTTTTTCTTTCTAAGACTCAGTTTCCTCATTTTAACTTATGTGAGGATTAAATAATACAACTTGTAAAGCATTTAACATTCTGTTTCACACATACAAAGGTTTTAATAATTTAGTCCTCCCTATCTTCATTCCAAGTATTGATAAATCGTGAGATGGCCAGTTCTTCTTTTCTTAAATACTACAGAATTTTTTGGGGGAAGAACAAATTATTCTGGTTAAAGTTCTAGGACAGAAATAGGAAAAAAAACTTTCTCTATAATGGGTGCATCAACTTAGGCGGAAATTTCTACCCCTGTTCACCTGCAAGGGTGAAATTTCTTGGAATTTCTTTGCTCTCTATATTGTTCTCAATTCTATTGCTTTTTGCAAAGTTCAGTTAAATCCTATTTTCTCCAAGGAGCCATTCCAGATTCCTCCACGTGATTTTCCACCCCTCTAGTGACATATTGTTTAACTTAATTTCCACTATACTGTGAGTTCCTGAAGATCAGTGTCTTATTTGCCTTTGTACCCTACAGTACCTAGAGCTGGCCTTTTCTGATGGTGAACACTCAAGAAATGTTCATTGATTGTAGATCAATTATACTTCAATAAAAATAAATACATAAATACATACATACATGAATAAATGTGCATTGAATGTCTATTGGTTTGCTGTCTTATAGAACCAGACTAAGGGTAAAGTCCCAGAACCTGGAATAAAATCCTTAAGCAGCTGAACCATGGAACTAGCCTTTTTACATTTTGCAAATATGATCATTGTGACCACCATGCAGAGCTGCTGAAAGTCTAACAAAACCACTTACTGATCCCCAAAGTTTTATGAATAAGGGATAGGCAAGAGAAATTAAAAGCTGTACACAAACCTTTGAGAAACTAGCTATCTCACTGAGAAAATATACATGAGGGGCATGTTAAAAACATACCACCACCATATGTAGTTTATAAATCTTAGACTGCCAGGCAATAAACCTCAGCAGATATGTTCCTGGTCGCCCCAAGCCATTGTATACAAGTTATAGTGCAGAGAGTATATCAGTAAAACTATACTGGACCTGTTGCTCTGCATGAGGCTAGATTTATACTTAGCTAGAATGTCCAGGTGAACAGGACAAGCCTGCTCTCTTTGTTTCAAGTGACAGCACTTCCTAGTGGTCAAGTACCTGAGCTCTGGAGACAGTTAACCTTGGTCAACTTGTCAGGTCTCTCTTTTTTATCAGTGTGATCGTGGACAAGTCACTCAACCTCTCTGTGTTGTACTTTCCTCATCTGCAAAATGAGAGTAAAAATAGGATCTTCCTCATAGCATTTGGGGAGGGGAAGAGATTAAATTAGTAAATTCAAGAGAAGCACTTAAAAAAGTACCTAGCCCAAAATGAGAACTCAGTGATCACTATCTATCATTAATTGCTTCCTGGAAAGCAGCATATTTTGGCAAGAACACCATTTACTAAGGCTCTTGACTTCTTGACAAAATTCATTCTCCCAAATTTATGAGCTCACCTTATGCCATATTGCTGGTTGGATTTTCCCTACACTCTAAATTATATTGTCCTCATGGATTAAAGCTGCAAGGACATAAAGGAGAACAAGGGATCAGGGCCTGGGAGTGGTATCTAAAGCAACTTTGACTTAGCAATTGGTGAGAATTATGAAAAGGGGGTGGTGAAGGGGGTTGATATCACAGAGAATATCATTTAACTGAGAGCATGGGGCAGGGAACTACAGACATTAAGTGTGCTTTGCCCTCGTTATAGTAACAGTTTGCCCTGTATATCTATTTACTTTTATATCTATTTACTTCCAAAAGCTCTCCACTACAGGTTTTATTATCCCTATTTTAGAATTGAGAAAACTGAGACTCTGGGATGTTAAGTGACTTAGCCAGGATCAGACAGATAGCACGTGTTGAATTCAGGATCAGAATCCAAGTCTGACTTCAAACTCATTAGTCTTTCAAAGATACTCTTCCCCCAGTGAAATAGTTCTTAAAGTAGGAGAAAATTTGCTTTGCCAGGAATCAAATTTAGGACCTACCTTTCACCCTGCACACAGAGCCATCAGTAAATTTTCTCTAGAATCTAGTGAGCAATTGGCTTTAACCAGAATCCAGTCTATGTGTCATTTGAACTAAGGAGAGAACCTCTGATTCTTCACCATGATACTTTCTCTGCCCCAATGCAAAATTTAAAAGACAAAAATCAAATACTCTTTTGCTGTTTAGATGCTCTGTTTCTGCCTTCTGCTGCAGCACTTGGGTCCCTGGAGCACTTGAACCCATTTATTTTCCATCTGTTTCTTGCCTTTCTAAAGCAGCTTTATTGGACCCCAGAAGGCTTTGCTTCTCTCAATTAGAGAGGAGAGAAGCACTCAAAGACACACAGGATGCACCAGAGACTTTGCAGGTAGGCAAGGAGGATAAACAGTTTCAAGAGTCCAGGAGTGTAGATATCTGATCCTGTAGCACTTTCGACACATGTTGGCCTGGCTGACTTTTGGCTGCAGGATTACAATTCAAGACCTGTACCTAGGAGTCCATTTTAAGGGGCGGGGGAGCTGACTTTGCCATCCAGGGTGTGATGCTTAGGGTGCTGCTAAGAAATAGAAAAGACATACAAATTGGTGGAGGGTGGATTTTCATGCATAAGGTTAAAATGTAAAGAAGAGTTTGAAATGCCACAGGGCTGCAGAGTACTCAGAAGTCTTGGCGAATCAATTTTCTCCCTGAGGATGGCCTCAGGCCTATCCCTCTGAAGCAAGAACATTTTGTACCATTGACTGGTTGCTCCTGGGGAAAAATTCCCCTGTGAAACTCTGGAAGGTGTTTCCCTAGAGCCATGCCAGGTTTAATGGCTCCTGTTTGGATCCAGTTAGGACTGGCTTGGGAAACTTGGAGAATACAAAATCAGCAGGGGTGGGAAGATGCAGTAGAAAGCAAAGGGGGCTCATTCATAGCTTTTCAGGTATCTGGAAACAGCGCTCACTCCTGACTTCTCTTACTCCAAATTGTTATGATAGCCAACTATTCTACCTATTAAGGTTTTAATGTGGCACCAATAAGTCAAAACCGGTTTAACAACTAAGAATTATAGTTGATATAAAATGTTTGAATTCGGGCTAATAACATATACTAAGTTATTAGACAGATGAGAGTTAAAATGACTAAGGTAAGAAATTGGGTTTATAATGGACACATTAATAGACCACTAAACTGACTTTAAAGGCTCTGGCAGGCACAGTCAAGACACCATATATATAACAACTCCATCTATCTTGAGCTTTCTCATCATGTCACCTAATAGAATTTCAAACACTATTAGCACACTGATGAATGCTTATTATATATTACCCATGCATGCTGTCTTTTGAAGTAAAAGACAAGAACAGGCATCTGCTACTTTATTGGATTGGGTCATCTTTCCTTATTTTGATGCTGAGATGCTAAGTTTACTTCTCCAGATTGTTTGAGGAACTTTCTTCTAATTTCAGAAAAACCTTTTTGTGACCAGAATGACCATGGTTCTGACTAGATAAATATTCAAAACAGCTTGAGAAAGAGACATCCAGGACAGTTTCTGTTAGACTGAACTGACCGATGGCTTAGAGACCAGGCCTAATTTGCCATTGCTACTTCTGCCAGGCCAAGGATAATCATCATTCATTTACTCATCAAATATTTTTCTGAGCAACTACTTTAAGTGGGGCACCATTCTAGTTACTGAAAATATGGTAACAAACAAAATGTATCTGATCTGTGCCCTCGTGCGGCTTAAGGTTTTGTGGGAGAGATGGGCATTAAACAAATAACAACAAAAATAGCTAATTATAACATACTTACCATGTGGGACCTTTGGAAGTGGGAGAGAGTCCGATAATACTTCTCTGAGGTATGACAGTTAATCAGAAGTCTGACTCATACATAGCATTTAGTCAAGTAATAAAATGGAAGAAAAGGATATATACAAAATGCTGAAGCAGAAAAGAGCTCTTTTACTCAGCAAAAGAAGAAGAGTAGGATTAACAGAGACCATTTCATGGAGAGTATTGTAAAGATATAGGGTTTTGTTTCAGGAGCAATAGGAGGTCATTGAAAAGATTTAAGCAGAGAAGCCATGTGGTTAAATTCGAGCTTTTAAAGACACTGCCATTACAGCTGCATGGAAAATGGATTGAAGGGATCAAGAGAGACAGCTCGAAGTGTAATTAGGAAGTGATTTCAGTGATCCATGTGTGAGATGATCAAGTTCTAAGTCAGTATTAGAATGCTGACAGTGGAAACAAAGAACACTGGAAGGAATCAAGATCCATTTTGAAAGTAGGATCAATAAGACCTGTTATGTATAGGATAGAGGGATGGAGAGAGAGGCAGTTGTCAAGAATGACTCCCAGGTTTCTGGCATGAGGATCTGAATGGATAGAGATGTTCTTTAACCACCTGAGCTTATGGTAGAGGCATAAATTCACAAGGAAATTCCATTAAAAGTACATCAATCCCTTGTCTATTGCAATAGCTTAATTTTCTGGAAGCCTCATTGATGGAGAACTTAGTTAAGTTAGAGATAACACTTCCATGGGAGCCAAAATAGATATCATAAGATTTATGAGATAAAATTGTGAACCTTAATATAGAAAAGCCCCTTAACCTCTCAATCAAAACCACATTTTACTCTTCCTTTAAACATAATGTATTGAACTTTCTCATATAGCACATAGGTGGCCACAGAAATAATGACACAAAGCAATATACAGAAACAAGTGAATGACTCCACAAAGTAAGTAGAAACATTCATAAGAATGTGGAAATAAAATGAGAGTATATAATTTGCAATGTGAAAAGGCACATATGGGGAGTTTTCATTGTTTTGATCATATTTGACCAAGAAAGATACTCTTTCTCTCAATTTTCCCTCTATGCTTTGACTCATTAAAATAATTTCTATTATTGCTTTTATTTCTCCCTTTTCTTTTTGTTCTTTTAGTTCCCCCCTCCCTTTCCCTGCTTGTCTTATCTTTGCTGTGCACTTTTTCCTTGGAAATTACAAAATTAGACTTTCAATAATTATAATTAGATCTATGAGAATAGACATAGTGAAGGTTGGGGAGAGTTTCTAAAAGGCAGCAAATACACAGAGAAAGACTGTAGGACCCTTCTGAATTTCCATTGAAGAATCACTAGGCTATAATCTTAAAATCATACAGATTCTTATTTATCTTTGTATCCCCAGATTTTAGCACAATACCTAGGAATATTGATCTAAAATTTCTTTAGTGAATAGGTATAATGATTACCTAAGCAGATAATATTGAATTATCAGAAAGGGTGGTAGGGCCAATATGGCAAGGCCAGTTGTAAAGGTCATGAATGGGAAGGCAACTTAAACAAAAATGACAAAGAAAGCTTTAGATTAGATACTAGAAGGCTTTTCTTATTGTCAGGGTAAAATATCTTTTTCATGTTATATCACCCAAGAAGATTGTGGCATCTCTTTCCTGTGGCATTTAATTTAGTTTGATATTTTTATTATAGAATAAATAATATTACAGTAAATTGAAATAAGAAAACATGAACCCAAATCCCTAGAAACTGAACAAATTAAATTAAATTCCCATTTATGTGATGTTTTTCCTAGTGCCTGTCTACACACTCTCACACACACACACACACACACACACACACACACAAATATACAAACTGAGTAGTACCTTATAAGTGGTAATCATAGTATATAAACAGTTAAGTGTTTTGATTCTTTTATGTTAATATTATATCATAAACTTTGTATGTAATGTTCACAATTATAATTTTAATGACATTAAAAATTCCATCAATTTGAAAATGATGATCTGAGCACCTATCCACATTTCAGAAGATTCATTGAAATAAAAAAATATATCAAAAGGAATATTTCAAAATCAATTAATATATTTGTTCATTAATTCAACAAATATTTATTGAGTGCCAATCATATGCTAGACACTTTTATAGACTTTGGGTACATAATGGGAATAAGAGTTGATCTGTGATCTCATGCTGATTACGGTCTAATGAGATGGGAGACATTCTTCCCGAGGAACCTCAGAAAGATTCAGTTCAGGAGCTGGCAGGCATGAAGATCAGAAATGCACTTTGGTGCATAGTTCAGGACTATTAAGTAAAGGAATGTCTATAAAGCAGCTGGGGCTGTTGATCCCTCCACCAGGGTACAGAGTAGCATTTGCCTCCGTCTTAATTGAGTACTTAGGAACTGACTTCTAAACAAAGTGTTAGATTTACCTCAGAGGGTCTTTACTGGGAGACTGGGATTAAAGAAAGAGACCTGAGCTGGAGATAACTCTCAACCCACAAAACAGTCCAAAGCAGGGGTGGAGTTGGGGGATGGGAGGAAAGAGTGCTCCAGGCTGGCACAAGAATGAAGTAGAGAAAGCACTTTACTGTGGCCCCAGAGTAAATTCTCCCTTTCAATGGTATGGTTGGGAGTACTGGACCTGCCTGCCTCTCTCCTGCCCACACACTCCACAGGGAAGCCTGATTGTTACAAGCACAGCCCCCTGTCAGCCTTACCAGGAAGAGGAAGAGTCCTTTGGTAAATCAAATAGAGGAGTGACAACAGAAACCTTGCCATCAATTTATGCTAATTACATGGTCCTCATTTACTCATGTTAATAGCTACCTAACCAATAGCATTAAAGAGGGTTACCCAAAGTAAACAAATAGAACAAATAACCCTAGGGAAATAGAACTAGCATCAGCTACAGAAGAGAGCCTAAAAGAAAATCTAATTCATATATTGGGAGATAGTCAAGAAGATATTACAACCCTGAGTACATTTAGACCACTCTAAAAGAGAAGTAATAAGGAAGTTGAACAGATTATTCAAAAATTAAATAAAATTTCTAAAACTTAAAAAAATCAGTTGAAGAATCCAATAATGAATGAACATGGTTGAAAATGAATTTGGGTGATTTGGAAGATAAAATTGATAAAAATCTCCCAGAACTAAGTAATAAGAGGATAGAAACCATGAGACAATATAAAAGACATGAAAGTTCAATCCAGATTAGACCAAAATAACTAATTAGAATTCCGAAGGAAAATATTATGTTCTTTTCCACAGTTGGGAGATATAATCAAATAAATTATAGGAGAAGATTTATCTGGGCTAAAGGCATAATTGATTAGGCAAGTTGAAACAAAGACTTAGATGCATTTTCATGAAATTTCAGAACGTAAGAGCAATGAGAAATTCTAAGATGTCCCAGAGGGAAAAAAATCAATTATTTACAAAGGATCAAAAATAAGATTGACATCATGCTTTTTAATTAGGAATGAAAGCTAGCAGGTAACTATCAATCCTATTGGAAATCTCACCCAAACTTGAGGATGTATTCCAGCGAAACAAAACGGAAATCCTGAAAGGTATTAAAAAAAAAAAAAATGGAATTGAAGCACAATAGTACCAACACAGGGCAGCAAAAAGAGAAGATAGCTGTGTAGCAAGCCTAATAAACAATGAATAAAATTAGTGAGACTGCTATGTGAAGAAGGTCTTTAATAAGCAAGCCAATTCTATTACAAACCACACTATTCAAAAATTGATAAAATGAAATCCTGCGTTTTTTCCCTTTCTCGGTGAGGAAAATATAGGCATTTAGCAGTTATAGTATAAAACAGATGCAGTGAAAGCCATAGTCCTAATAACAAACACACTATGAGGTGCACAGCTAAGAAATAAGAATCCACTTGCTACTGTTGCTTAGAATAGACATTCTCCATCAAGTGGTAGAAATTAAGTGACATAGATTAACATAATCTTCTCTGTGGATCCAATCACTTCACTTAGATCTGCGGAGAATGATATGTGCATTACAATGATATTATATATGTGTTTATTTATTTTTAATTTATGCAATCAACTTAAAGCACAGCAGACAATTATAATTACCAATTGTGTAAACGTAATAGTATGGTTAATAGGAGTTGAAATGTGGAGGAAGAGGAGGAGGAAAATAGATGGAAAAAGCTAGGTTCACGAATTATCTTATCTAATGAGGAGTCAATAGATACTCTCTAAATTGGTGGATAAAGAATAAATAAAGGCTTAGATATATCATTTAGTTATAAATGTAACTGCTAGAAGTACAAGTAACATAACTAATAAAACTGAGAGATACAAGTGCATCAAAATACTAACATTTTATAGTTTGACATAAATAGATACAATCTAAAGTTGATAAATCAAGAAATAGATATATAAGTATATTATTTAGAATTTACATAGTAATTCATGGTGGATGAACCTTGACTATCATTACAACCTTGTTATATTTTTCTTTTCAGCAGAGGACTCAGGAAAATAGCTCTCAGTAATAAGTAATAAAAGGGCTCATAACTGTGATTCAATTTCGTGTCATATCTCCAGGAGGAGAAGATTGCCCATGGTTTTTGTGCTGTTGCCTGATTTTAATTCCCATGTGAAGCAGAAACTGATAGAATGCCCAGTTATGATGCAATGAAGACCAAAGGAGAACTGTCTTAAGAAGAAGAAACAACTGGTGAGTATAGGAATTTTCAAAGGAAAATTAACTCCTCTGGGAGTACAAAAAGCACTATGAAGACCGTGTATCCAAAGTTTTGATTCTTGGTAATATGTTCCGAATATGACACAGAAGAAAGGATCTTGTTAGGGTTTTTCAAAGTTCAGGCATGCTTCTCATGCTTTGGAACTTGAATTTTGCTAGTTAGGCCACTTTTTTAATCCAAATACACTTAACTGATTTTGAGAAAAGATTTCATTTGAGACAATGATATTCATCAATCAAATGCAATGGACAATTCAAATGATGCTTTAAAGAAAATCCAAGTCTCCTGTTGAGGCCCTCCCTCTTAAGAATATTTGGCAAAGAAAGGCTTAAAAAGAGACTGTGTCCAGATGCTCAGGGCATAGTGTATTAGGCACATATCACCAGCAGTTGCAGACACTTAAGGCTGTGATCTTTCTTGCTACCATATGTGGCATCAATGTGCAGTAGTGTGAAGCCAGACAGACCAGAGGACAGATTATGTGTCCCTCACGAACTGTGTTACCTTTGGCAATTATAAACCCTCTCCAAATCTCATTTTACTCATCTGTAAATTGGACATATTGAAGATAATCAGAAAACACCTGCCTTCCTCACTGATTTGTTATAGTAATTAAATGAGATCATTTGTTAAAAGTTCTTTGTAAATTTTAATGTGCTCTGCTTATTACTACTCTTATTATCATCTACACCACTGTGGGATAGATTTTAAGAAAACTCTTCTCTTTGGCCTGTTCTTCCTTCTTTTGCTTTTGTCTAGCACTGAGTATATTGATGATATAAGATTTCAGAAGGTTATGCCAGCTCATTTGTTTTCCTGCTCCCAGATCAAAGAGGCTCCTCAAATCGACCACGCCAGCGAGATGGAATTTAAGTTTCCTTGTTAAAGCATAACATAAGAGTTCCAATTCGGAATCTTAGCAGTTGGCTACTTCCATAAGCCAACCTCACATTTGGTAGTTCCTTTTTTCCACCCTTCAGTTCCAAGTCCTTCATCTTGTATTATTTCTGAACGTGTCTCTCTCTACAGTGAATGGCTTGAAAATTTCTCTCTTTGATTTACTGGTCCCTTTGGCCTCTTGTCTCTTACCTGTTCTCTTGCATCATCAGTAATCAATCTGTCATTAGATGCTTAATAAATTACCAGAATACCTTTCACACAAAGCAATTACTGATTGGTCTTTACAGGGAAAGTCACATTTTGATTAAATTGGACTTATGGCTACAGATAGAAAATATACCTTTTCTGATAGTCACATTTCCAAGTCAAATGAAGAATGCATCTCCAGTCACTTTCTCATCTCATTAGCCATTCAGAACTATGGATTTTATAATATTTAATTATCTATGTATTTCTCTAGTAGCTAAATGAAGTAAAATGAGAGGTAACAGTCTATTAATTTTATTAGGTTGCAACACCGCACCAAGCACTGTAGAGAGCACCGAAGGATGTGAGTTATTTTAGAAGGTAAGTAAAGAAGAACTGAAGTACCCGAATCCCCCTTATCATTGGTTAATTTTATGCAATGTAACTTTTTAAAATAAAAACAGAACAAAGAGAGTTTTGTTGTGCATGCATGTGTGTGCTTTTTGCAAGAAGCATGTGCTAATTTTGAAACACGACAACGTATTAATTGCATAAAATATTACTTTTGGATGCTGTATGTCTAATGAACAAATAATTATAAGAGTGCTCTGGGACTCAGTTGGCAATTCTCTTCTTTATCTATACCCACTTCCTAAGTGATCCTATCTAGTCCTGTGGTTGTAAATACCACCTCTATACTCCTAAACCCTTATTTATACTTCTTATCCCAACCAGTCCGCCACACATATGTCCAAATATCCACCCAACTTTACACGTGGATGCTTAATAGTCATGTCAGACTTAACCTTTACAAACAGACAGACCTCCTAGTTCCCCTCTCTAGCTGCTCTTCTCACAGTGGTCCTCATCTCTGTGCAGGGCGCCAACAGTCATCCAAAAGGCTGATAGTAAAACCATGACTCGTATCTTTCTCTTACTCCCCACATTCAAGGCATTAACATATCCCATCAGATATATACTTAAAATATTTCCCAAATTAGACAATTTCTCACTACCTCTATACATTTCATCCCAGTCCTAAACACCTAGTGCATTTTACCTGACACTAGCAATGGTGTCCTAATAGGCTTTCCTGCCTCCATTCAGATCCTATACAGTCTCTTCTCCACTCAGCAGCTCACTGACTTTTTAAACATTAATCAGACCAACGTCTTTCAAAGTCTTCTTGGCTTATGTAAAATAAAACCTGAAATATTTTCCACGGCCTACATGGATCTCTGTGAACTTGTTCTAACTAGCTTTCTGTTATTCTCTCACTGTCTTTCCTCCTCATGCCTACTGAAACCTACCTGGGCGTTTCCTAAATTTGTACTTGCTGTTCCCTGTGTCTAGGATGACCAGACATTCTGGTTTGCCCGGGGTTGCAATTAATGTCAGCTGATACGATGTTTCATTTGGTTTGATATTATGAGTCCCTGACCGCAGTTGCTTCAAATTAGCTGAAATAGGTTTGGTAAGCTTCCACCTTGTACTAAATGCCAGTTCTTGGCATGGTCTTCTCTGTAGTGTGTGAGTAATGTGTGCAGTGGACCAAGTTTTCACTTTAACATGTGGTGAAATATGAAAGATGACCAAGAACATTCCGTCACACTTATTTCCAAATGCGGTATAATTAAGGCTTCCATTTCAAAGGAGCATGCAGGGGTCTTGCAAGCACATAGCTGGGGACAGCTCACTTCTGTTCTCAGGTGGTGCTGAAGGAAATATATGACGCCACCTACTCTGCCAGCCATTGGTGTACAGGAGCCCCAGCCGCAGCCTGTGAGACGCATAAAGGCACCAGGTTGCCTGTCAGGGATCAGTGAGAAATGAGGGAAATATGGTTTAGATATACATGAAATATATGCAGAAAATAAGACTAAGTAAGCAGTTCTTCTACAGAGCATATAATGTATAAGCTGAATATCCTTAGTAGAGAGATTTGGTTATTGCTTGGTATTGACATGCAACTATTTAATTTTTGATAAAGTTTTTCAGTTTTTGAAATAGAGTATTTCAATAGCAATGAGCTCAAAAATGAATGTTAAAAAAAGTGAAAGTGCTGATTTTTTATTTCTCTTGTTGACTTTAATGCTTAATTTTCTCATAGTGCTTACCAATGTTTACTGCTTACTTTGGAGGCCATAAATTATATCACCAACATGTGAAAACCAGCAGATATAAATCTGCTGATGAAGCATCAGTACCTATTTCAAAAGTTAGTGGTTATTTTAAAACCTGGGCTGAAAAAAAGATAATTTATCTGATGCAGCTGCAGAATGTATGTTCTACAAACCACTCTAAGAGCCATGACTTTTCATCTAGATCAAAGGACTGTAGTTTTAAATTAATTGTCTTTATTTTCCATTGATGTTTTATTTTGAATGAATAAAAAGTGAAGCAATAGCTGTTAACATGTTGAGTTCATTAGCAGAAGAAGTAATACCAGTTTCCTAGCAGTGTCATCAGATGCTTCAGAAAGAAAATCAGTTAATTTTAATAATGGTTAAAAGTTTTCATGCAATACCTGAAATCAAAGTAAAGCTTTGGAAGTTCATTCTGGTAAAGATAAAATATTTGCAATTGTTGAATGCTACTGTAAAATCAATTTAAAAGTAAAACCTTGAAGTCACAATTGTTTTGTTTGATAACAAAAATATAAATTTTGTAAAACACAATATTGTGGTAAAAACATAGTTCTCACTAAATTAAGAAGCCTATGGAAAAATAGAATTACCATATGATCCAGGTATACCACTCCTGCGCATATACCCAGACAAAACTATAATTCAAAAAGATACATGCACCCCTATGTTCATAGCAGCACTATTCACAATAGCCAAAACATGGAAACAACCTAAATGTACATCAACAGATGAATGGATAAAGAAGATGTGGTATATATATACAATGAAATACTATTCAGTCATAAAAAAGAACAAAATAATGCCATTTGCAGCAACATGGATGCAACTAGAGATTATCATACTAAGTGAAGTAAGTTAGACAGAGAAAGACAAATACCATATGATATCACTTATATGTGGAATCTAAAATATGGCACAAATGAACCTATCTACAAAACAGAAACAGACTCATAGACATAAAGAACAGACTTGTGGTTGCCCAGGAGGAGGGAGGAGGGAGAGGGATTGTCTGGGAATTTGGGGTTGGTAGATGCAAACTATTACATTTAGAATGGATAAACAACAAGGTCTTACTGTATAGCACAGGGAACTATATCCAATCTCCTGGGATAAACCATCTTGGAAAAGAATACTAAAAAAAAAAATGTATATATGTGTAAAACTGAGTCACTTTCCTTGTACAGTGGAGGTTAGCACAACATTGTAAATCAACTATACTTCAATTAAAAAAAAGCCTATGGAGCAGATATATACTAGGGATTAATTTTGATATACACATAATTTGTAATAATGTTCAAATAAATTGGGATATCCCACCAAGGAAAATAGAAGCTGTAGTTGTACACACACACACACACACACACACACACACAGAGTAGCTAAACAACAAAATGTGATGACACTGATGTTGAATACAAAAAAAACCCTTCAATATAGCAATACAAGCTTTGTCTCTTTGCTATCTATCATCAAATGGGTTTTAGAAATGTTTGCACTTTTGAAGAACTGCTTTTTAAATCAAACTTGTCTCATAAAGATATTGTACATTTTTATGAATGATCCCAAATTTTGGTTGTATTTTGTGCAAAAGCAGTTGAAAATATTTAATCAAATTACTACGCTAATCAAGTGCCAACAGCCTTCAGCTTTTGAATTTTTAACCAATTACAGTTATGAAAATAAAATGCAAGCAAGATGATAAAATTTTTATAATTGTGAGATATAATTGTGAGATTTTATAAGATAAAAATCTTATAATTGTGCTTGGGAATAGCTCAGTTTGTGGGAAGAATCTTACAATAAAATTCCTATTGTTAGTTGGATAAATCTGTGTTATATACTGGAATTGGAAGAAATTGAGAAGGTTTATGATTTTACAGCATCTATAGCTGGCAAAACATTTAAAAATCATAAGTAGAGACAACTTATTTGAAGTTTTGTCTTACAAAAATATTTGTCAAAGAACAGAGGCAAAAAGATAGTAACTGTGAAAATATTTGTCCTGAACTATTTATGTATTTCAATATGAAAAAGATAAATTTGAGAATATTCTTCATTTTGCAGAATATGCTCTAAGGTTACCTGATATCTTAACATTTATAGAGAAAACATTTTTCTTATTTCAAAATATTGTTATATAGACAGAAAAATTGAGGATGTCAAAGATTTTAAATTTATTAACCTTAAAATGCAACTTGGAAGAATATTGCAGGGAATTTATGATAACAAAAATAAAGAGATCATATTTTAAAAAAATACATTCTTCTGAAAAAAACATCTTGTATTAGGATTCTCCACAGAAACAGAACCAACACAATAGTGTATATATATATATATATATATATATAGAGAGAGAGAGAGAGAGAGAGAGAGAGAGAGAGACTCATGTGATTATGAAGGCTGGGAAGTCCCACCAGTGATGTAGTTCCAGTCCAAGGGCAGAAGAAAATTGATGTCCCAGCTTAAAAACAGTCAGGCAGAGAGATGGTATCTCAGGCCTCCAACAGATTGGATGAGGTCCACTCACACTGGGGAGGACAATCACTTTACACAGTCTTCCAATTCAAATGTTAAGCTCATCCAGAACACCCTTATGGACACAGCCAGAATGAGGTTTAATCAAGTCAACCTGGGTCCCACTCAAGCAGACACACAAAATTAACCATCCCACAGCTGTAACATGGTGTTAAGATACATATGGCTAAGAAAATGATTGAAGTATCTAAATATAAATTTAGATAAATAGTCTGCTTATGTGATTTTAAAATGTTCAGATGATTAAAATTCTATTTTTATTTTGCTTATGTTACTTTAAATGTTTGAGTAATTGTTATCAATACATTTTTTCTCTTGACTTTCTAGGTCCATGAATAAATATAAAAGAGTATATAAACTCTTTTTTGTTTAACAGTTTGAGTTGGATTCCCCACCACTTGCAAGCCAATGAATCCTAACACCACACTTAATAGGACTCTTTTGAAGAAATAGGTAGATAATGTTTGTGAAGTATAGCATCCTGTATCATAAATCTCCATCATGGTAGCTATTCCTATAAATCTGGTAATATTACTTCCAATAGATACGAGTACAAAATGCCAAGGTAGCATCAAGTCCCTAACAATATTTTCAATACAGTTTGGATAATGCTAATTATGGCTCTCACACATTCTACGTTTTCCCTATAGTTTGCTACTTTCTCTGAGCACTCTGCCTCAGTTATAGCAGTAATCAATATTCAGGTTAAAGAGTTTGAAATAGCTAGCTGGAGGAGTAGGCTGAGAAGTTAATAATCTTTGTAGTGTCATTTAAGACCCCCTTAGAATATGTACTATTCAAATGCATTTTCTGAATCATATATGAATTTAGGTGAATCTAAATAATATGTGATTTACACACTTCTTGGCTGTTGCCTCCTCTAGCCTTTCTTAGATTTTGATGCAAATGCTTGTGAAGAGGAAACCATCATAAGTAATGAGACATCTATTCTTTCATCCAACAAAGATTTATCAAGCACTTACTGTGTACCAGACACTGTTCTGATTACCTGTTAAGCACCAACCTAAAAAATAAAATTCCAACCTTTGTGGAGTTTATAATCTGTGAGTAACAGAAAATAACAACAATATTTTTAAGTAAATTAAATAATACGTTATAAGGAAATAAGTGCTATGGTAAAAAAAGACAAAAAATATATAGAGAGATCATGTATGGTGGATCAAGAGTAGAGAAGCAGAGGTTGGATTTCAGTGTTAAATAAGGTAGTGAGGAGAGGCCTCAGGGAGAAGGTGGGATTTCAGGAAAGACTTGAAGTGGACAGCTGGGAGGAGAGAGTCCGAAACAGAGAAAACAGCGAGGATAAAGGCCCTAAAGAGGGAGTGGGCCTATTGTATTTGAGGAATAAGGGGGAGGGCAGTGTGGCTGGCTTGAGTGAGCAAGAGACAGAACAGAGGTGATGACGTCAAAGGCCTTAGCTGGAACTCTGAATGAAATGAATCAATTTACAAATTTCTCTTCTTCCTGGCAACAAAAGTCCCCTGTACTTAGGAGGGAACTGAAAGCCTGCTGTCATATGTAAAAAGGGGGGAGCACATATTTGTTGGTAAAAAAATGAAATAAAAAACTCATCATTTTCCATAGGAACACTTGTGCAAGTAGAATACATTTCAACAGAATGGCCTGGAAAACAAAGGGATGTTAGCTGGAGGAAGAGAAGTGGCAGTTCTTCACAGGCAAGTGACAGAACCTCAAAGCCTTGGACTCTTATTTGACTGAATGAGTCTCAGTCCAATTCCGTGGTAGCCTGTGCAAAGAATGATTGATTTTCATCACCTTAACCTGGTGTACTTTCCACAATGCCAGAAGGCTAATAGAAAGGAGAATGAGATGTACTGTTTCTTAATATGTGGTCCCTAGACCACCAGCATAGTATCACCTGGGGATACCTGTGAAAATGGCAGATCGCTTGACCCTTCCCAGGTATATTGGATTATGCTCTCCAGGTTACTTTTATGCATCTAAAGTTTGAGAACACTGAATAAAAAGACAACTTCCTAAGGGTCTTTCTGACTCTGGATTTCTATGGACAGAGCTTCCCATGCCAGGTCCCCAAAATGTTTAATCCTGGTGTCTTTTGTCTATGGTTTTCAGGGCCACTGATCTTTGAATCAGCTGAAGAGGAAAGAGTTGAGAAAAGGACTGTAAGATGTGTCACAGGGAAAGGAGATGATTTAAATAAATGTTTAAACCATGGTTCATTTCTGTAACTGTACAATCATTAAAAACGTGCATAGTCATTGGGTGGAGGTCACCTTTTCATTGTGATGTTTAGATTCGAGTGTATATTAATTCCTCTGAGTACAGAGTTGTTGATTCTGATGATCTGAGCCAAAGAGAAGTAATGATGGCTAAATACCTGAGATCTATTGCCTTGTTAGCGATGTTAATGGCCAATGACACAATCTAAAGAGATTTACTGTTTGGCTTTGGAAGAAGTATCAAGCTAAAAGTATAATTAAAACATTTATTAACCTGACAAGTTGAAAAGTATAGGTTAAGAATTATGGTGTCTGAAGGGTAGCAATGACTTGTTTCCATTCTGTCCTATGCCTACCTTGTCTCATTGAATATCCCCACCTAGTCTATAGGAAGTGAGGAAATGGGCTCACTAATTTTCCTTAATTGCTAGTTTGAACACCAAAAAGACTTGGAAAAAAAATTCTTTCTTGCGAAGCCAGCAATTATTGAAATTCTCTAATTACCCTGTCTGAGACCTTTCTTCATACTGGGGTGATGCAGACGGTCTCTCAATTTTTTAAAGGTCAAATTACCTTGCTTCAGGATCTTCTGGTGATGGGCCAAATGAGATGAGCTTAATTTAATATGTCTCTGCTGCTTTTCTTTCAATCCAAAGGGGCATCCATCATGGGCTTCTCATTCTGACTGATATTGATCAGGTAATTGCCCTCAGCTTGTCAAACTATCATGATTTTTATAAGAATGAGTCTTTTCTAGAGGAAAGTAGACCTGAGAGAGAGAGAGATGCAAAGATTTTGATTAGAAGTTTGCCCAAAAGCCAGTCAAAGTAGAAGGAAGGATGGAGAGAGGAGAGAGGAGCTAGGGGAAGGAAGAAGGTAAGAGGAGAGAGTAGAGATAAGTGTTGTGTCCTTTTAAAATGCAGTCCTGTGAATTACAATGATTTACTCGGTACAATTCAGAAAAAAAGTTCCAGCCCAGCACATAACACAAGTCAGTGAAGGCCAGTTTTGACATAGCCAACTGTGTGCTTGCTCAGAGCAAGCATTAAGAAAAATACCAGCCTTACTTAATCTTCTGTCTCAGGATCAAGGTGAAGACTATTCTTGTGGCTCAGGACAATTGTTTTCTTTTTCTTTGCGAGTCTGATGTAAATAAACATTAGCCAACACTTTCATGTATCCTAGTTTATTAGGGTGAAGATAGAACCCCAAATAAAAGGAAAAAACTCCTGCCAGGAGAGGAGTTCCTCCAGGAAACTGCCTAATGTTGATCTGGGGAATGTCTTCTTAATGCGGCAGACATGCCAAGCCCAGGGACATCCTGAGAGAAAAACATTTCCTTCAAGACACGCTGAGCCGTGTACGAGACTAATTCGGCTGTACGGCTTTATGTGAAATAGAGCAAGGTTGCAAGAGCTCATGTGAAGAGCCTAGAAAGTCAAAGAGAGCCTCCATCTAGGGTATCATTATAGTTAACAACCTGTCCCGGGCAGTGCTGGGTGTCCACGAGCTGTATCAGTCCAGCAGGGAGAGCCGTCCTGCTGCAAAGGGCTTCATGTAATCATCTGCCATCCCCGCAGATAGTCAAGACTAGCTTGATGCCCTTCAATTGACAGTGCTTAAGAATAAAGGATGCAGCTTCGTCACCTTCAGACAGTTCTAGAAATAATCCCTTAAAACACCAGTGCCTTCTACAAAGTCGCTTTAAAACAGTTGACTCTAACCAGGTTCTTTTTCAGACTTCACTGGCCTTAAGCCCTCTTACATTTGGAGGTCTTGCCCCACTCCCCATATATCAACACTTACTAAAAATATACCCAGGACCCACATTAAACCTAATATTGGTACATTTTTTTTTTTAAACATCTTTATTGAAGTATAATTGCCTTACAGTGCTGTGTTAGCTTCTGCTTTATAACAAAGTGAATCAGTTATACATATACAATATGTTCCCATTTCTCTTCCCTCTTGCATCTCCCTCCCTCCCACCCTCCCCATCCCACCCCTCTAGGTGGTCACAAAGCACCGAGCTGATCTCCCTGTGCTATGCGGCTGCTTCCCACTAGTTATCTATTTTACATTTGGTAGTGTATATATGTCCATGACACTCTCTTACCCTGTCACATCTCACCCCACCCCCTCCCCATATCCTCAAGTCCATTCTCTAGTAGGTCTGTGTCTTTATTCCCGTCTTGCCACTAGGTTCTTCATGGCCTTGTTTTTTTTTTTTTTCCTTCCTTAGATTCCGTATATATGTGTTAGCATACTGTATTTGTTTTTCTCTTTCTGACTTATTTCACTCTGTATGACAGACTCTAACTCCATCCACCTCATTACAAATACCTCCATTTCATTTCTTTTTATGGCTGAGTAATATTCCATTGTATATATGTGCCACATCTTCTTTATCCATTCATCTGTCGATGGACATTTAGGTTGCTTCCATGTCCTGGCTATTGTAAATAGAGCTGCAATGAACATTTTGGTACATGCCTCTTTGGTACAATTTTTTCCAAAAATATTTGTAAATTTGCTTTTGACATTATTTGGCTGCGAGTAACTGACTTGATTCACAACTTGTTCTGAGCTCTCAGCAATCACCATGCGCAGCTGAAAATTTCACAGAGTGAGAAAATCTAAACCTACAAATTGTTTTCAAATGCAGTGGAGTGTTAATGAATACTAAATTTAACAATTAATTAAGTTGGCATAATATCACATAATGTTGGTATTTAATACAACATTTATTAAAATCCATTCGGCAATTTTTTTTGTGGTATTTTGGAGCCAATTTTTTTGAGCAAAATTTTGTCTGACATGTCGGATGAATATGTGCCCTGACCTTGATTCTTTCAATGGTAGTAACGTGGGTATAATTAAAAATATAGTTTGCTGTATCTTTATGGGAGTTTTGCAGTAGAAATTGTTAAAGTTTGTCCCTTGCAAAGTGAATCTCATATTACAGCTCACCTCCTATTGTGGACCAGAAATGCCTGAACAAATGGACAACTGTTGGACTAGTTACCTGGTACTGGATGTTCTATTACCCTAGGAAAGTATAAACCAAGGACAAGTATGAGCCTCAGCTCCACCTGAAACTACTTATCTGTTTCCCAGAGAAAGATCATAATAAGTTGAAGTTACTGAGAAAGACAAAGAAGATGTAGGGAAAATAGCTAAAGAAATGGAAAGTGGTTTTTTTTCAGTTTTCATTTCTGGATTTCAAGATTTTCCTTTCTATTTTAATTTCTTTCTCACACAATCTCCTTTTTCTTATCTACATCTCAAAAGAATTGCCAATGGCATATTGGGCTAATACAGTAAACACACATAGATGCAGCAGATCAGAGATCTCTACCATTGTCTTCCTTCACTCTTCCAGTTTGCCTTCCCCCAGGAAAACTCCAATTACTGACTTAGTTGACTTGTGTGCCTGTGCATGTCTGCATGTGCACTGAGCGGGTACATTCACAAGTGGGCACTTTCAGTGTTTTCCTGTTGGAATTCACCCTTCCTAGACGGCAGATGAGGCTGTAAACCCTGCCTGAAGCTCACCCCATGACCTTCCCATCCCACACCCTCTCCTTTCCTGGCTCCTGGCTCCAGCGTTCTGGGATTACTAAAGCAAACGTCCAGCACATTGTAGTTGTGCCGTCTTAGCTGCTGAACACTTTCTGTGAATCTAGACAAAACTACTAGTCAGAGTGAATGCTATTTATTTTTTATTTTGCTCATTTTTTTTTTTTTAAACTTTAGGGTCATAACAGTAATGATGTTAAGGCCCTTTGTTTTTTTGTTTTTTTTGTGTTTTATTTTTTTAAATTTATTTATTATTTATTTTTGGCTGTGTTGGGTCTTCGTTTCTGTGCCAGGGCTTCCCCTAGTTGCGGCAAGCGGGGGCCACTCTTCATCGCGATGCGCGGGCCTCTCACCATCGCAGCCTCTCTTGTTGCAGAGCACAGGCTCCAGATGCACAGGCTCAGCAGTTGTGTCTCACGGGCCTAGTTGCTCCGCAGCATGTGGGATCTTCCCAGACCAGGGCTCGAACCCGTGTCCCCTGCATTGGCAGGCAGATTCCCAACCACTGCGCCACCAGGGAAGCCCTCATATTTCTTGTACTTCTATGACAACAGAATTTTTCTCTCATGTTCAGTGGTAAAGTATGTGTATATGTGTATGTGTGTGTGTATATATAGTTTGTGTGTGTGTGTTAAATTGCCTAGCCAATTTTACATTTCTATCCTTTCACGTTTTCAGAATTAACCACATTTGTGAAAAGGATAAATCCTTCATTGAGCTCTTTTCCTTTCTTAAACTGTATGTGGAATGTGCCTTTTGGCTCTTCCCTATGTACATAATGTGTAAAATAATCAAAGCACCATCACAACCTGACAGCTCAGGCCTTTGATAAATAGGGCTTTATATGGGATTATCATATGACATTTCCAAACTAAATTATATTTATGAGTCATATAGAGTACTATTGCACGATCATCCCTCAGTGTGGAATTTGTACATTTTACAAGGAGCGGAAGAAAGTAAAGGACCTGGAATTGGACGCCCTTATTTTTGAACTTGAAATTTTAAAAAAAGAAAGAAAGGAAGGAAAGCCGTCATTTAATATTCCCCCAACTGCTCAGGTAAGCTTCCTGAAATTTTGAAGGGAATCTTATGTCCTACATTGTCTCTTAGATTCTACTACTTCATATACTTAAAATCAGTGTGTTCAAGCATCCTTAGAAATTAGCTAATCTAACACTCCCTCTTTACAGATGAGGGAACTGAGCAGAGCCAAAAACACAATTCAAAGCTCCCAACCCCTTGAACATTTCTCCACCAAACCTCACAGCTTCCCTAGACAACCAAATACATGGACAAGACTTCATCAGAACATCAAGATGACAACACATAAATGAAGCAAAGCAAAGGTATTCTACATATGAAATACTAGTTTCCCCCAAAAGTTATTTATACAGTTTGTCAGCCATTTAGGAAAACATTGTACCATTCAAGTGAGAAAATATTTTTTTTCTTGGTTAAATTCAAAATATTTTCTCGCTTTGAATATGATATTACTTTATAATTTCTTAGGAACCTTAACAGAGAAGACAGATATTGTTCCTCTCCCTTTTTAAAATCAGAGCCCTCAGAAAAGAGTGACATGGGTTCTTCAGTATCCCTCTCATATTTCCTTCCAGTGGTCTGCAGCATATACAGCCATGTCTGCCAGCTCTAACCCTGCCTGGTCTACTTGATACTGGGATTGGCATTGGAGAATTTACATCATCTCTAGGAATGAGCAGATTAGTGGTAAATCATGTGCATTGAATTTTGTATATCACACCACATTTTAAATGTTCTTCCAAGGCTACATTTTAGTTGGAGGCTCCTTGGGGACCATTCTTTTGTAAATAGGATGCTATCCAATCAATTCTGCATTTGATAGTGTTGATATTCCAACAGGTAAGACCACTATATAATGTAGCAATAAAATATAGATACTATTGCTGCTTTCTAAAAAGGAAAACTTTCAAAAATCACTTACAAATTCATGAGTCACAAGAAAAAATGTAATACAGATATGGAACTACTGTTCTATGATGCAGAATAAAATGGTATCTTCTGCCCAAACCCACTCCATATAAAAATATAGTTCATCTGATCCCATAGCTGACCCACATGGAATTGCCTGTATCATTAAAACAAGATAACTTGACCTAAAATAAAATAAAATATACCATAGGGAGATAGTCTTTATCAGCTCTAATAGGAATAAATGTCTAAAATAGGATAATTAGAATCTTTCAAGAAAGAAAGTATTTTAAAAAGTTCTTTCAGTTATCAAACTGGAATTTTTGGCAAACTGCTGAGATATTTCCTTAGTCCCTTCAGTGTGGGTGAATATTTCAAGGAGCAAGAGGGTCATAAGACGACATACTGATAAAAGTGTTGTAACTTCTCTCATTGATATTTCATAAATACCAGCATTGACATTTCCAAAGCTCTCCTTCTTACCCTGATTCAGAAGTCGCACCTCTTCACTGAAAATGGCATAATCACTAAACCAGAAATTGACTGTAAATACACACAAACTTGTGTGACCCAAAGGAATAAAACAGGAACCACGACAACTAGAAGAAATAAAAAAACAAAACACCTGGTCACAATTTCTTCTCCCTTTTCTGTACTCCTTCTAAATGTACAAACCAGACAGTCATGGTAGGTATTTCTCCAGTTCACTGGTCTTGAAGTAGGCAAATTTGGTTAAATGATGGGCTTCTAGTCTTATCAGACTTAATGTTAATATCTCATATTACTTTGTTAAACAGTCAAACAAAATAACCTACATTATATCCACACCATTTACATAGCAATAACCGTAACTTGCCAAATGCTGTATTTCACCTGAACCAGTTCAGAGTATGGATGTTCCTTCAGGGAAACTCTCTCCCTGTAATCAATTATTTTCAGAGAATTAAAAAGATTTAGGAGACAGAACCAGGACTCTCTTCATAGTGATCTTTAAAACTAACAAAATTGAATGGCTCCAACATGGGATTATGGTAAAGCAGAAAACCTCTCATGTTCACAATTATGTGCAGATGCAAATGTCTCTCTTACTCTAATGAAATAACGATGCCTTATTTCCTGCAGTTTCATTGACAAATAATAAGAAAGATGTTTAAATGGGTGTGGCAGGGTGAGGGTTAAATCTGATTGTAATTAGATTGCAGTATGCATGGTCATGTGGTTAATAGTAAATTTTCCTTGATTAACTGGTCCTGTTTGTTAAGAGCCCCTATTAACATTAGCGCTCTCTGCGTTGGCTGTGGAGACACACCATGGACCAGTGTAAAATTAATGAAGGCAGGTACGCATGCTGATTAGAATGTGGCAGTTTAATAAACTCTTCCAACATTAAATTATTTAATGCATTCATGCTCATGCAGGCTATTCGATGGTCAGCTTGACCACCTATGTGTTAATATTGGGAATTGAAATGCAGAGAGTGGAAGAGATATAGTGGTGTATGAGGTAATTAGCTCTCATGTCTGATAAATGGGGCAATACCTATGTGTGCACATGTTTTAGCACACCACAAATGGTGCTTTCATTAGCTGGAATCTTCTGTGGAAATTTTTATAAATGTTTAGTTTGATTTTTGCACCATAAACAGTGGGTCTGATAGCTGTAGCCACTGTCAATTGAATATTTGAGGCAAATTTCAAGTCAGCTATAAAATAAACTGTCTTGTTAAATTAATGGGTCACAAAAATTAGATAGGAAGCTTATCAATAAACATCTCAAATCTGGACATAATCTCTATCTATCATATAGAAAATATTTTATATAAATATAAATGCTTTCAACATATAAATGCAAATACCTATTAGATTTTGAGCAAAATAATAAGCTCTTACATTTGCACAACGCTCTATAGTTTATACAATGCATGTACATATGTTATTCTATTTAATCCTAATCATAGCCATTTTAGGGGCACAGTATTTGCTAATAAGTGGCCTATCAGAGCCTTGAAATCTCAGTTCTTGTAACTCAAAATCCAGAGCTTGATAGCACAATTCCACAGCTGCCCACAAAACTAGTATTTGTAAGAATAAACTATTATTTATAAAAGAAGTTCAGTTTTAACAGTAAGTGAGCATTCTGGCAACTTAACCTCTCTGAGAACAAAATGCTACTTAGATTTGGTAGAAACACAAAAGAGGAAAATTCTATATTTTAGCACCATCTAAATATAAACAAGTGTTTAAAATGACTTACATTTTCCTAGATCCCAGGATACTTTCTGGCTGTAATTTAGGCACTCATAGGAACTTTTTTAGTGTTTACACGGAATTAAGTATGCTAACACAGAACAATCCAGGCTCTGGACTTTGGAAACAGTGTAGAAAATAGGAACTATACTTTTGTGAAGGCACCAAGTCTAGGTTTCCTGAATCACAAGACCACCCAGTATAAAAATAAGTCCTGGGAGAATGACTGAATAAATTTTTCAGTCTGGGGATTTCTATGATTTTGCCATTCCTGTTTTCAGTTCTTCTCCCATTCGTAGGATGCCAGCTAAATAAAAAGAAGGAGAAAATGATTCTTGCTCTGACAAAATCAGAGGAGAGTAGCCAGGAAGCCTGGAAAGACTAATGTACAGAATCCAGTATAGCAAATCTGTCTTCTGGTCTTGGATGTTCCCAGGAACTGGCAGTGTGACTTTGAGCAATTAGTTAACTTCTCTGGGTCTCATTCTTTTCAGATGTAGTGAGGGGTTTGGGGATAGGGAACTCTCAAGTTCCTCAAATCTCTAGCAGGATCTTCTAATATTCTCTTACCAGGAGAAAGGATGCCAATGGTCTTTTTTTTTCACACCCCCTGTGGGTGAAAAAGAGCCATGAAATTCTGTGGCAGACAATAAGCCCCACCTCTGAACAGTATCCTCTGCAGCTTCCCTTCTCTTAAGGACATGAATGGATAATTTGGGGCTTTGGCTGGCCTCTAATTTCTCTATGGGCCTCAGCCAGCCTGGATAGTCTGATTGAATTCTTTGTATTGTTGTGGGGTGGTTTGTTTTGTTTTTGTTTTTTCATCTCTGGCCAGCTTCAGAGGATGCTGTGGTCATGAATTAATATTGTCCTCTTGGTTAGCTATTACAATGTTGGTTGCAGTATCATTGGTGCTTGTCCTTACTGCTTTCCTTTGACATTGTGGACAGTTATTGATGTCTGGCACTTGTTATAGGTGGTTGGCAGCTATGTGAATACTGTAACTTATGATAGGCTTTCCACAACATTGCCGTGGTGTCCATGAATTCTGACAGGTATCTGAAGGATATAAGAGTTGCCAGTCCACTCTTTGCAGTCATGGTGTGTGCTGACAAAATGTGTTTTTATCTTCCACTGGGGCTAGCAGAAAATTTGTACAATTAGGAGAATAAACAATTTCCACTTGTTTGTATATTTTCAGTCAATGAGCATTGTGGAAAATCACTGTATTCTATCCATCTAAGTTATTTATTACAAAGTAAAAGTAGCACAAACCAGGCTAAGTTTTTACTTCTTACTTCCAAACTATTGGCTTCTTGGAAAATCAAGTGTTGGAAAGCTTTTTATCTGAATACCTGACGTGTGAGAAGGCTGCTCCAAAAGATGGCAAGGTCACACCCGACACACGGAATGAGCTCAAAACAGCAATAATAATTGAGCATTAGAATCTCATGATTGGATGGCTGGGATAATGATAATGTGATGAACATGGAAATACAACTTTGATATCATGCATATTTTCAAAATGCCCTTATAAGCTCAAGTAACTTTTCCAGCAATATCATTCCCTTTGCATTGTCTAGTGCAGTGTATTTCCAGATATTTTGAATTCATTTATCCCTCATGACAACTCAGTGAGATGAACAATTTTTATCTCTGTTTCACGTATTAGAAAACTGAGTCTCAGAAAGTTGAATTAACTTGCCTAGGTTCATGGAGGGACTGAGATAGAGGCAAGATTCAAACAGAGAGTCTTAGTGTTCTTAACCTCTGTAAATGGTACATCTAAACCTGCACAGTTCAATAAGGCAACCACTAGTCACATGTAGCTATTGAGCAGTTGAAATGTGTCTAGTGTGAATTCAAATGTGCTACCAGAGTGAAATATACCAGATTTGAAGACTCAATATGGAAAAAAATTCATATAAAATGTCTTATTAGCAGTTTTGTTATATTGAGTACATGTTGAAATGACGTTTTAAATATTTGCAGTTAAATAAAATATATTATTAAAACTCATTTCACCTGTTCCTTTTTACTTTTTAATGTACCTACTAGAATATTTTTGTATATATTATACATATATATTTCTATGGATTCATTCAGATTCTTCACCCAAGTGGCTTCAATTTTATTTGTTTTCCGTATTTTCCACTATAAAGATATTTCATTTGTACGAAGACTCATTGCGAGGTGGGGGGGAAAGGTGGGGAGCCTTTCCTTCAACTGAAAAAATAACCACAGTGCTCCCAGTGGTGGCAATCTCCTGGCGTGCTTCATGGGCACAACCTGGTGTGGAATTTAGAACATTTGTCCATCAACAGTGACTATAAACCAAAGTGATCTGCTTCACTGTTTGTCATGGAACTCTTCTGATTTGTACCAACAACTCATACTGGAATCTTTCAAATGTTGGGAATTCCTGGCTAGTTGTTAGCCAAACATCAGCATCTATCATGTGCAATTGCCTCTCTATGTTGAAGTCTTTAAGAGTAGGCATTGTATATTATTCATTATTTTGTCAAAGAGCCTAGTACAAGGGTCTTAGGAAAATAGAAGAGGGGTAGACAGAGACTCCAGTCCAACAGCACCAGTGAAGTTATATCTGTTTAGGGAGGGAGAAAAAGAAATCCCTCACAGGATCTGAGAAAATAGCTCATTTCTTTCACAGTTGTACAAATATCTGATAACCAACATTATTAACCAAAACACATTTAGGTCACTTTTCACACAGAAGTTTCCCTATGAAAAAAAAAAAAGTCAAAATTAAGTTTTTTGGAAGTATTTGTTGCTGACTGACCAAATTTGTCTTCTAAATGAAATTAATAAGTCAGCAAGCATCATGAGGTACATGCACTGGAAAGAAAACTTTTTAAAAACGCTGTGAGAAGCTCCATCGTAAGCAGAGTCCAGCAATTATACACTTGAGTTTTTACACCCCCATGATGAGGAGACAACGCATATGAAAAGCCATGGAATAAAGGGTTGTAAGCTTTAATGAACATGTGTAGGAATTAATGGAATACATTGGACTTAAGTACAGCACATGCGTTAAGACATGAAAAAGACTGAGTTAGGTAGATATAGGGGGAGATGTGTCAAACCTCCACTTATAAGATTCAATTTGACCTGAGAGGCAATTACATGCTATTTCTGAAATAATTGATCAAATTAAAAATTCCAAGTTTAGCTTTTTTTGAAACAGTAAAAACAACAACAACAAAACCTTTAGTGTTTTTTTTCCTCACCTCTAGCTAAAAACCAGCTGAATTTTAAAACCGAATTTGGCAGGCACTTGATGGCATGCTTTCAGCATGATGTTTTAAAGATTAAACTATGGAGCAATCTTTAAACATTAATGGAGGTCACATGGCAAACTTCACTCGCACAATAGAATCATCATGTCCGTCTCTTCAAATGTGAGCCGGCTCCAAGCTGGAGGAATACAAAGAGATATTCTTATCCTTCCTCCTCTTCCTCTTCTTTGGGTTCTCACAACAACATCTTTTAAACGTTTCTGTAGCACATCTAATTCCTCTCTAATACATTTTGCTGGCTTTGGTGTTCAATTTAATTTGTATCAGCAGAATAATCCAAGTGAACCTAGGTTGCTATAATGTTACATTAGGAAGATCTGATCCATTTGCAGCTAGGTAGACCCAAATTCATTAACATTTACTCTATAGGCTTCCAGCAGGTGACTTTATGAGAGGAAACAGATGCATCTGAATGTCACCTTACCACACATATGCCTATTAATAGATTTTTGTTCTGTCCATATATTATTGCTGAATCCCATTCTAAGGGAATATGGATAATGGCATTAGTTTAATTTATTTTAAATACACAGAATTATACAGAAATGTTCTCTAAGAGGCTTTGACAATTAAACGAGTCCAAATTTTACACAGGCACAGTGGGGATCGACCTCAATGGCTTTCTAAGTGCTAATCACTAAACTTAAATGCTGCATGGTTCAAAGGGCTAAACCACAGAGAGAGTGGTGAGAGGTTGTGGGTTCTAATCCCCACGTCAATAGTCTGACCTAAGGGTGACTTCCTAGAACAGAAAAGTAAAAACAAGCGGTCCAACTGTCTGGCTTCGGCACCAGGGCAAAGAGACTGGTTTGAGACCTGTAGCCTCACATACAGGTTCATGCATTCTGAAGAAACTCAGCCCCTTGCCAAAAGGAGCTTTTATAATCGAACTATAAAGGTTAAATAAACCTAATCAATTAATACACAAGTAAAGGAAAACTACGAATGCTGACAAAAATGTAGAGGGAATTCTAGAAGCCCAGAGAATGAAGAAATCACATAAGCCCATTAGGCCTATGGAAACGTTCAAAGATATTGTGATGGAGTAGAGTGAACACATAGAAAGGGTCACAGGACATCATTAGTTCTAGGACCAGCACATCTCTGAGCCATGGTTTTCCTCCTATGTAATTTAGGAATGACAGTTCCTGACCTATAAATGCACAAAATTATTGTGGAGGAAACAAATGAGATCACGAGTATGAAAGTATTTTAAACACTACAAAGAACTGAAGTGCTACGGAAACTGTTACATATTATTGGGGTTCTGAATTGAAGTGAAATTAAGCCTTCCCAAAACATGTTCATTAAAAAGACAGTTTTCAAACAGCATACTAATATTGTTTGGGGGTATGTGGCATATGCCGCTATGGAGAGCACCCCAAGACACTGAGGGGATAACTTTGGTGGTATCTGTGTCTGTTGAGTGCTTCTGATCAGGAGGAAAAATGGTCCTGCATATAACCCTTCCCTGTAAGTAAATCAACCCCACGTTAAAGTAAAAGGAGAAGAGGAAAAGAAAAAATGGGTTAAAGAGAGGGAAGGTGGGAGGGAGGAAGGGAGGGAGGGAGGAAAGGAGGGAGAGAAAGCAATGAAACCTCTACAAAGTCTCTAGACTGATGTGAGAGTGAGCAGCTGTGATCTATCGGGTCACACATGCTAAACCTCCTCTCCAGGTTGGTGCATCCTCTCCTCCCGTCCCCTCCCCTCCCCTCCTGTCCCCTCCCCTCCCCTCCTTTTCACCTCCCCATCCTCCCACATAAATCCTCTACCTAAATCTGGCCTCCTGATTCCTCTTCTCACTCCTTCTTCCCATTTTCTAAACAAATTCTGTTCTCTGTGTGTCCCTTCCAATCCAGATCAGTTTGGTCTTTCTTAGGTCTCTCCCATTTTTCACTTTCCCATTAACTTGAACAGCAAAATAAGGGCCTAAGGACTGGGGAGACAAACCAAGATCTGTCTTATATAAGGCGAGGGCATAAGAAAGACTATAAATATCACATATAAGTATAAGAGGATGACATGCAAAGATATGCAGGATTATAATAGTTAACATTTATTGGTGCCTATCATATGCTAGACATTGCCTCAGGAACTTTACACTTCTTAACTCCTTTCATTCCCTCAACCACCTTGTGAGATAGGTACTGTTCTTATCCCCATTTTACAGAAGAGGGCAATGAAGCCCAGAGAGGATAATTAATTTGCTCAAAGTCACAAAGTTTCAAGTCTGACTAAGGACCCTGCACTCAGCCACCAGAGGAGACGGGTGTCTGGTTAGGGAAATGAATCAATGTTCAACGTATTGAAGTGGGCTTTGTAGGGCTGGGAAGCGAGGACTGGAACATCGTGAGTAAAGAGGGTAATGCTGAAGGGGTCATAGCCAATCCCAAGAGCACAAGCTCATTGCAAGCTCCTGACAAGGTACAATATTGTCCAAAGTCAACCCCTCACTCGGCAATGTTTTCTCCAAGGCTGATTTGTAGGGTGAATCATTTTTGAGAAATTAAATTTGTATTGGCTACCAATCTCATTCAACTCAGGGAATAGGAGAGTCAAATGAAGCAGAATGAGAGCCAGACTAAACTCAGTGAAGGCCTATATATTACATTTAGTCCAGACCCCCAAACTTATTACAGATCTGGGAAAAGGCCACTAATCAGGGGCAGCAAAGCATCACGTTCCCAGTGAATGCATGTGGGACTGGTGTGGCTATTTTGCAAGCACTGCATGAAGGTTGATGTGTCATCTATTTTGGCTCATGCAGTATTCTCCCACCAACCCTGTCTCTGTTTGATAAGATGAAAAAGCAATAGGAATTTGTTCCACAAGCTCAAGTAATCTTTTTTTTAAATTGTGATTCTTTCTTCTTTTTTTTTTTTTTAAATATTCATACCTTTTCTCTTTTTGGTTCCATGAAGGTTTATACTCTGTGTAATACTGAGGTTGACAAAGATAAATTGTTTTCATGTATTTAGGCTTTAGGAGAAATTATTCAGGTACATTCTAGAGTCTAGTAATTGACTGTTATTAGTATTAATAGGAATTACACAGCCAAATCCCACTGCCATGCACTGAAAATTTACCCCTTAGGATCAAGCCTCAGTAATAATTTGAACGTGTTGAAATGTAATTTCCAGTTCACAGACCTTTCAAAAAGGCAAAACAGATACGGGAGTTTAGTTTTGAGATAATAGAAAGAAAACTACCCAGTTTGTGCTGCTTGGAATTAGAAATATGTAATAAGTAATCATATTTCTTCAAAATTCAAGAATCCATTTGCTATAATTCATAGGATTGGATTGATACACAGGACAAGCAATCATTTCTATGAAGAACTCTTAATAGTGGATAATTTCTATGCATTTCTTCAAATGAAGGGTACCTCTGGCTGTATTTCTTTCTGTTAGAACCATCTCCCTTGCCTTCAAATTTCTATAACACATATTATTTGAATATCTTAAAAATATATTATTGCTTCGTAAGTAGGTTGTAAAAATTACCAGCCCACACAAATTTTATCAGCATGTCTCATGCTAGGTTTTACTGGTGATGCAAAAGAAAGAAATTGGCCTTCTTTCCTTTTCACCTGATAATTGTTATGTACCTTGGAAGAAATTTTTTTCAGTCTGCTGATAAACAACTGCTGATATGTATTTTATAACATGAGTAAAGTCTAAGGAAAGGTAATCTAGGCTTTCCTGATTTTGCCTGTTTAGGCAGGAAACTGGCAGTCCCTTCTGTGTGTATATCCTCTGTATAGTCTGGCACTTTCTGTAATGATGCCACAAAGGAACATGCCCCATCTATCCCACTGCTCTACATTAGCATCTTCTGTGTTTTTAAACTTGATTCAACATTCATTCCATCCCAGATATTCCATTCCATATCGTGACTTGTGAAATGCTCAGTACCTTTCAATAAAAAAAGATGAAATAATTTTACATAAGCAAGTTTAAAATGTCAGGAGAACAGAAATGGATCTACACGAAATCGTTTCTGAAACAGAATTTGATTTTTGTCAATAGTGCATAAAAAACAATGAAATAGCCAAGAAAATATTTTGATATTATACAGTCCTTTTGGCAGTTCAGTCCTAGACTCTTAAAAGTTGGTATCCTAAAATAATATCAATATGTTCAGTTAGAAGATAGAATATTCTCTGAAAGTTTGTTTTCAATAAAACCCAAAGTAGGTGAGTTGCAACAAAATACATTAATAAATTATAACATGCTGCTTTACTGATGTGATGGGGAGTTATGTTTATTATTTTATAATTGCCATAATTTTAAAAAATTCCTGTGTAAGATGTCTAGGCAACAGTTCCATGTGAAACATACAACCGTCCAAACCCCAATCCCCAAACCTTTAAACAAGGTTCATCTACTGTGAACACACGTATGTCTTCTATTCAAAAACTAAAAGTGATTTTACTCATTCATCCTGGTAACCAGAAGCCAGGTCAAAATCTCTGGAAAATTGCACATTTCACATGTTTCCTGAGAAATTCAAAAGTGATACCTATCACCAAGAGGTATGCGGGAAGGAACATAGTTTACAGAAATCCAATTTGGGGTGAAGCATAATTTCTTCTTTAATGTGCTTGCCCTTGTTTGGAAAAATTGTTCTATTTTCATATCAACATTATGTTTTGGAGTGTTTTTTCCTGAACTGCAAGTGAGTTCATGAAGGTCTTTTTTCTTCTAAGAGCTCTGAGAAACAATCACTTTCATTCTGTAAAAGAAGTGTCCATTTATAATTGTGGTGACTTGTATTTACAGAGCAATATTACCTAAAAAGACCAGGATGCTCTACTTCTTGTAGACTGACTCTTGTTTCAAGAATCTCCAGAGAGCTTATCCCTGAACCTTCACATTGAATGGGTTTTAATATATCAACATTTCCAAGGATAACATGATCTGTAAAGAGCCCAGGAGGGAAGCGGAAGCACTCCTATCAATTATACTATTGAGAATGGAATCAGTTTCCTGGGTTCATTGAAATAGAAATCAGGAGTGGGGAAAATTGCTCCATTTGTTTTTCATGAGTTGGAGGAGGAGACCTCTGCTCAAGGAATGAGGGACCCCAAAACACAGTGCTAAAAACAATCTTCTCTTGAGATAGGAATAGAAAGGAAACCCCATTGAACAATTCTAAATTGTTACATTTTTTCAAAAGGCAACAGGCCCATTTAGCTTGATCAGCTACTTCTCCCTTCTTGAGATTTACTAGTATTCCCATATTTTTTTTCCATTTTCAACATTTCTATCTGTGTGCTGTGTGTAGCAAGCACGGACTAAGTACAAACCGCAGAGTAGCCCCCCCTGGCCTACTTGGTCACCTGTGGCCACACCTTGAACTTTGGTGCCTTGATACTTTTGCAAAAGGAGTGCCTGAACTAGAATTGCCCCTTTCCCTATCACAACCCTACCTTCTTCCAGGCCCCAATGCAAAGACCTCGTCAGTTGGGGTTCACATTTTGTCTCCCGACATATTATTCACTGGCCATGTGCTTGCTTTGTGATGGATATATTTCTTAATAAATGTTCTGAATGCATATCACTGATTATTTTACCACTCACATGCCACTTATAGACATCACTATGTTTAAAATTCAGGTTTACTGTAAGTCCCCAGAAGAACGAAGATATCTTTCACTTTGGTGCATCTTCAGTGTGTATGGCAGAGATCTTTTCATATAATAAGAAGACAATGATTGTTTTTTGAGTGCAAACAGGCAAGAGGTAATATTAGCAGAAAGTATGAAGACTCTTAACCATAAAATGTTACTCACATTTTAAAGTATATTCACACTTGAAGAAACGAAATTGAGTTATTTGTAGTGAGGTGGATGGACCTAGAGTCTTTCATACAGAGTGAAGTAAGTCAGAAAGAGAAAAACAAATACCGAATGCTAACGCATATATATGGAATCTAAAAAAAATGGTACTGATGAACCTAGTGGCAGGACAGGAATAAAGATGCAGACAGAGAGAATGGACTTGAGGACATGGTGTGGGGAAAGGGGAAGCTGGGGCTAAGTGAGAGAAGCATGGACATATATACACTACCAAATATAAAATAGATAGCTAGTGGGAAGCAGCAGCATAGCACAGGGAGATCAGCTTAGTGCTTTGTGACCACCTAGAGGGGTGGGATAGGGAGGGTGGGAGGGAATCTCAAGAGGGAGGGGATATGGGGATACATGTCTGTATATGGCTGATTCACTTTGTTGTACAACAGAAACTACCACAGCATTGTGAAGCAATTATACTCCAATAAAGATGTATAAAAAATAAATAAATAAATAAAGTATATTCACACTTGGAAAACAGCACTGTAAGACTAAAGAAAGCTCAACTAAGGAGTGATCTCATAGATTTCACTAAAGTAGACTTTGAAAATGGAATCAGATTAAACTACTAAATTCAATAAGCAGCACTCTAAATCTTTCAAAAAGGAAATCTTTGAAGCATACTAACAAATGATACACATAAATGAGAAAAAGGCAACTAATATCTAAAAGGTTAACAATGTATGAGTTTTGATTCAAAGTTGCCCTCTACCCTGTGGGGTGTTGGAATGAAGAAAAAATTAAGTTATGGATTTTAAAAAGAATTTCCTTTAATTCCGAAGAGTCCTTCACATAGGAAGCTTAAAACCTGTTAAAAGTCTTATCTGATAGTTAGATCGTCTGCTATAGTCATGTTGAATCTAGGGGCAGCGAAGCCAGAAGGTAAAGAAAGTCTGAAGTCACACAGAGTGTCAGTAATCTGGCCAAGAGAAAGATGTACACCTTCCAAATCCTTGACTCATTCTCTGACCATGGGGCTCTATTTTCCACATCTCTCATGTGAGGAAAATAATGAGAAACATATTTTTTAAGAGCTACTAGTAACCACCAAATTTAAAATTTTCTACAAACCACATTTCCTGTCCTTTCTCTGCACTACCCTAAATTCTTTTTAATTTACCATTAGATTATTGCCATAGCCTCCAGCAGGACTCTCCAATGCCAGTCTCCTCCCTCCCCAAATGTCCCTCTTACTACTGTCATGTAAGTCTCCCTAAGACATGCAGTTCAAGGATAGTACTGCTGCTAGCCTACTTTCTCTAGTTACTAAGGTCTTGTAAACTCTAATCACACCTAACTAGCCAACATTGTTTTCCTACCATTGAACAGTTGAATACGTAAAATACTCTTCTAATTGAATCAAAGTAAAGCAATCTTGACTTTTCAGATATATCTTAAATGTCTGAAGGCTCACCACAATGCCAGGCACAAAATAGATGTTTAATATACACATAGGTTAATTGATTAAATAATTGAAAAGTTTTTTTTTAAAGTGCTTGTGAGGTACTGGTAAATTGACGCATGTTCTATAAGCTGCTTTGTAATGTCACCATTTAACCCTCTGTATGTAAATATTTACAGGTTCAACAGCTCTAGGAAGAAAGTCAACAGAGGCCCCTTTTCCCATCAAAACAACTGTGCTCTAAAACATTCCCCTAACAAGATTCGCCTGGTTTCATCATCTTTCTCAGACAGAATTCTAAAGGCACTTCCATATTTAGAAGTGTTGAATGTATTTGAATACCAAAAGCCTATACCAGAGTTTATTTGCCTTCTTATAAAACACTTCAATAAGAGAGATCCAACAGCTATCAATTTAAGAGCAACATCTGGATGTCTCATACCTGCCTAATAGATGCAGAGTGTTCTACTCAGGGATTTTAAGACAATACACAAGAAAAAGGATAAAAAGCTAGCAAACCTTATGTACCACGGAATAAAAAGTATAGCTCATTTTTCCACAATGGAGAGGAATTGCAAATATTCTCATAGTAGCTTCCACTGCAATTACTTGGAAGATGTAATCTCTCAGAGGAGAGTTTGCATCTGTCTTGAGTATTTGTCTGTAGGACAGGTATTCATAAATGTCCACTTCCCTGGTTTAATTTCAATCTTAGGTGGGCAAACAAGCATGTGTTTCACAATGCATCTCTTCTTGTCAACTCTTCAGAAGATTCTCCTTTGCAGTTTGGTGATCAAACCCAATGAATGCTACAGTTGGGTCACTCATTGGTCACTTCCTTAAGATTCCCCATCTGCTCTACTTGCATCCAGCAAGGAGACAGCATTTTTGGTCACGTATTATCAGACTATTTCTTAGGTAAAGAGCAAGAGAAAACACGCAGTTCCTAATAAGCTCATTATTAGTAATGCAGACTCCCAGTCAGCTATTGCCAGTTAATGACCAAAAATCACAGTGTAGACAACTGACATTTTGCCTGAACACGCATCTCTGGCCAGTGATAATTAACCTGAAGGTAAAGAACCAGTCATTTTCTTAATACAACAAGGCACCTCTTTCAAAGTTGGGGCTCTTCCTGTTTTAATAATCAAAAGGAAAAGACCTTTGGTACTTAATATTTAAACAAAATGTTTAATATTTACACAGTAAAGTTCTTCTTCTGATATTAAACCCACATTAAAGCTGGGATAGAAATTGGTTTATAATCTCTGACACTAGGCCTGGAGCCTTGTAGTGTAGTAAACAATGTCACTCTTCAGATGGGCACCACCTGCAATGGGTTCAGAAATGTCAACTGTAATTAAACATTTTATTTCAAGGATAATTCATAGGTTATGTACATGAAGGACTGCTTTCCGCCATGAGAAATTTCAAAGTACCAGGCTGTGTAAATAAGAAGCAGGTCTTCTTTTTTTTTTTCTTTATTGCATGTTTTTTAAAAAGCACATGCAAACTGACTGAGACCTAATTAATATTATTCTTAAACATACCCTTTATATTTTGCAAAGATTTTTAAAGTCAATTTCATGAAGTTGACTGGTAACGATATGTCTCTACCTTACCAATTATTTCCTCTAGCTTCAAGTGAGAATACTGTTGGGAAAAAAAGGACATGATTTGCCACAAGCTAACATAAAGTAATGGCAACATTGGGACTGGCTAAATTTGCTAAATTTTTCCTTTGGGGCTTTAGTTTTAACTATGGTTTCAATGAAAACCTGAAGAACAGTTATTATTTTAAAAAGGATGACAAATTATTTAAAGGTGTGGGGGGGTCACCTAGCACCTCCAATAACACTTCTAATTGTAATAAGAATTTAGAATGAAATCATTCAATTAAGAATTGAATGCGTGCATGCGCACGCACATGCGTGCATATATGTAAGAGGGAGGAAGCAGTTCTCCATTCTTAAATACCAGAGAAAATTCATCCACTGCTCCTTAAGAGCAATTTGTTAAAAGCTAACATAATGACTCAGAGACTTAAAATACACCTTCCTGCCCCTTCAGCCTAACAGTCTACATCATTTTCCCAAAAAACAAGGCTCAAGGGGAAAGACCTTAAGTAAAAATGTTTAAATATTTCATTAAAGTAATAAAAAAAATCTGGGTAGAAGTGGCACTTTTTTATGCTTTTAACATAGTCCATTATAAAGAGTACTCTTTTCTCTAATTATTTAAGGCAAGAAGAAAAAAAGCATTATCTGTTTGTCTCTCACTTTCTCTTCCTGTTGCTTCTGAACTATGTCATAGACAAATATTTTATGACATATATCATCTACCAAAGAGAAGTCCTTATGTACCTAAACAAGCTTAAACAGAAGGGGAAGATGTGTTTGCTAGGGAAAGCAGAGCTCCACCTCTACCAGGTGGGAACCTGCCCAGGCCCAGCACTTAACTGATGGAGACATGTCCCTTGTGGCACTGTTTCTCAGATAAAATGCTAGTCCTTTGTCTTTGGGGAAAATTCATTTATAATAACAAAAAGCAATAGACATAAACTCTTCTAAATCACTATTACAAGATGAGTGGAATACGGATATTTGTTAAAGAGTTTTGATTGTGCTTCCTTTAATTAATGGTCTTTTCTTTTGAAAATTTGACAATTATAAAACCTATGTGTAAATATGGGAAAAGGAAATGAAACATTAAGAGAAAAACACTATGAATGATATGTATACTGATTAAAATTACATTAGAATTTAAAAACTGATATATAGGAAAAAATACTTGAAGGAAATATGGCAACAGTGTATTAGAATGGTGGGGTTATAAGTAATGATTTTCCCATTTCCCAAATTTCTATAATGTGATTGTATGACTTTAATTATTAAATATCTATGTCATATAAGGAGATAATCACCTTAGGGAATTAAAAAGTCTGCAAGGCACTTGTTCATTGAACCACAGTAGCAAAGAAGTGGAGAAGAAACTGGGTGAAAGCTTAGACGGAAAACAATTTGTTTTTGTCTCCACGTCTCCCACTCAACATAGAATAATCCAAGAAGAGTGTTGGCAAAATAGAATGAAGAGAGGAAGGTAGGAGAACACAGTATCAGAGTGGTAGTTGGTTTGAACCTGGAGCTTCTGTTAAACTAACTTTAGATCCGAAGTACTAAAGATTTCCTTTCTCTTCCTGTTAAAATGGTGCTGCGCCTGCTGCAAGACAGAAGAAAGACAAAAGCTTTCCCAGTTCAGCTATACCCAATCCTGGTTAGGAGAGCAGTAAAGACTGTGGTTTTGGTTACACCGATAGCTATCCAAAATAGGATTATAGCACAGACAGCATATTGCAACTGCATAAATCCCCGCTGAATCAGACCAGCCATAGATGTTAAATTTACAATGCATTTTAAAACTCTGAAAGGAGAAAGGACATGTCTAAAGCCACAATGCTAGTAAACAACAGAACGGGGAATATGGCACAAATGATCGACCTGACTGTTGCACGAACTTCTTTATTCAAGCCATATACGTACACATACACATTGTTTGACTCAAACAATCAATTAACATTTGATGAATATTTGTCATGTGACTTAGCAGTATCTCTCATTTTCCCTTTCAACCTAACAAGATTCCCCACTGCATCTTCCAACCACACTTTCCTCTCTGCAAAAAATTCCATGACTGGAACAGATCTGCTCAGTGACAATACCAAAAGCCTTCCACACAATAAACCCCATTAGCCACCTCTGCAGTCTTTCAGGGTGCAGGGTTTGAGCTTGAGACTTTTTACATAAAGAACAAGGTGAAGTGCATGGCAGCCATGGAAGTGTAATTAGAAAAAATATTCTTCCCCTAGAGCCTTCTCCTTTGCCTACTGAGTTGGAAAAGGCTTAGGAAGAAGAATCCTAAAGCACCACACCTGATCAAATAAGAAGAATTCATTTAGAACAAATACAATATTAAAAGCTAATTTTTTTCACCACAAAATTAATTGATTAACTTTTCCCTCTACAAATATATTACTAAAACTTTCTCACTGCACAAACTCTCCAAACAAAATTAATGGTTTTGTTTTGAAAATTAATTTAGATATTAAAAAATTATATTTTCCACCAAGATCTCAGTTACTCAGATTAAATATTAACCAAAAGCTGTCTTCTGCTTAAATAGAATTTAGCCTTTGAAGCGTTTTTATTAATCTCTTCTGATGTAGGTGCTTGAAATTCTATGAAAGCGCTGCTGCTACCCGTTCTGTGCATCACTTACTGTAATTTATTTTCAGAACATAATTCTATTTATAAATGAAAATCCTATTAAAAGAAGACAAGAAAAATTAGTCCTAGACTTTGCATTGGTAGAGTAGAAACAAAATGAGCGCCCTAACCTGAAGTGACATTTACAAATTACCTGTTAATTTAAACCAGGTTGAGGGATGACAGAATTTAGTCGGACTGACAGGAAGTACCGAAGGAATGACAGTTGGGTCTGGAGTGGTCATAAAGCTCTTACTGCTGGCACATTTATCTGTGTTCATCTACTATCCCACCACCTCCCCAAAAGCTTCCTACCTAGTAAATAATATATTTGTAAAAATATTTACATTTTGACAGATTAGTGAATAAAGGTTTGACACAGCTGGAAGCTCTCCTCTTTTGTTTAAGGGAAGGGAATCATTTATTGAAAAAGGCTTCAGGGTTTAGTCATGTGGATGACCCCCCTACACACACACCCTCCCTCTTATTTAGGTCCAAATATCAGCAGGTTTCTTTATGAGTGTTTTTGACTAAGCATGAGGGCCCAAAAAGGCTACAAACAGCTGAATATCTATACATGGGCATAGAGATACCCACATCCCTCTCATTCTCTGCCTCAATGTTTCTGAGAACAAGCTATCAGAAAGAGCTGGTGTTCCTTTTACTCCTTCTACTCAATTTTTGAAGTGTAACATCCAAAAATATCTTGTAAATAAAATTGTAAAATAATAATCTTTAAAGAAGAAGCCAAAGAATGGAAAATTGCTGTAGACTTGGATTTTTTTAGTTCAATTTAAATTACTACCCTCCAGACTAAGTATCTGTAGATATTGTACATATGTAAGTAGATTTTAGTATTTAATAGTTAAATAAAATAAATTAAATTAATTAAATTAAATAAGGGATTGAATTAATAATTCAATCCCTTAGTTTCATAAAACATCTATTTCACATTCAACTTACAAAGAGGTACATTTTTCTGTTTGGTGGGCATATCCACAGTAGCGCTAATAAGAACTACGTATATGCATAGAGTGGAAATACACAAAGCCACACACCCACACACACGACACGCACATAACATACAACACAAATGTTATATACAGTCATCTGGTTTTTCATGAACAAGACCTCTTTGTACCTTAAAAAACAAAACTGGTGTTTATTTTTAAGTAGGAGGCCATCTTTACATTCATCAGTTAATGACAATAAATGCATTTAGATAAACATAAAGTAAAAATAAAAAAATAAATATACATTTAAATGAAATAAGAATGATAAAATAAAAATAGGAGACCATCTTTGCATTCTTAAATAAATGACTATAAAACATCCTGGTGTTTCATCTGCCTGCATCCTGGTTAAGGCTTCTGCTCTCTTTGGCCACTTTTAAATGGATTTCTCCTTTTGAGAATTCAGCAAATTTCAAGAAATTGTTGCATTTTTTCTTCTTGTTTACCTGTTTTGGAATTCTATGGACTGTGCAGGGATAATTCTGTAACAGAAAAGTAATTGCTATGGATTATTCACACCCTGATTCTCAGAATTATTGGGTGTAGGCTTACTTTTGTAAACAAATGTCTCTATATTTGTGATGATGGTGCTTACCAGACACTCTGAACCATGACTATTGTTTCAGAAGAGCAATGCTACCAATGTAAGAAAAAATTTTATCTTGAATTTTTGATCCATTATTCCTGATTTTGTATCATTTGTTATCTAGCAATAAGGAATAATTCAATCCCTTAATACTAGGATAATAAGAATGATCACAATAATATTGTTTTTTCCCATTAAGAGACTATTTATAAAGAGACTAAATATTAAATTTGAGTGAAAAGTTTTGAAATCTGTGATTCTGACAAAGAGAGTCTGTTGGAAAAACAAATCCATTTTCATGCAGTTCCTCAACCTGAATGGAAGAGACCCAGTTCCATTGTAAAGTTGTTGCCATATAATTCCATGATTCCAATTATCAGGTCATCTAAAATTAACACCAAATTTAAACTAAAGTTCAGAAAGGATAACAAAGAGAAATTATTCAGTTCTTCCTCCAACCCTCCACACCCAGAATGCCACAGGAGCCCTCCTCCCACTGCCATCTTCTAAAAAAAAGAAAATCAAAAGCCTCCCTTGTCTCCTTTGGCACCTATAGAAACAATTGTTATACTAAATGCTACTTTTGAGTCTTTCTTCAATCTGAGTTTAGAGATAAATTATAAATTATCTGTGTCTTAGATTCCTCTGTTACATTGCTCTCAAGAAGCATATGCCTGTTTGGACAATACTGGTTATTTCTACAAGATTTATGAAATGTTACTTTGCTCTAAGATTGATATATACGTCCTTATTCAGTATATCAAGGGCGTATGATAATGATAGCGATCAATGTTGTTTTAACACTGCACAAAGGCCAGGGTGTCAAGGCCATCACTTCATTAGACAACAGGACTATTGATTATTAACTAGAGACTGGCTAAAATCGAAGTACCTGTACAATCTCCCCATGCCAAAAAATTATCGGAGAGCGAACAGATTACATAATCTGTCAACAACTGAAACTTTCTCAAAACTAAACAGAGGGTATGAGGAGCATTTCAAAGGCCATTTCACATGAGCAATCTCCTTTATGTCCCCTAAGCTTCTGTTTTCCTATCTCCTAAAGCTGAAATAATTTTAGATTCACAACATTGCTTGAGTCCTGACCTTATGGTGTAAAAGCTCATTAAAAAGTGAGGGAAAAGGGGATGAGAAAACTGCTAAGGTTTGAGTGGGAGTGGAGGGGAAAGAAAGGAAGAAAGAGGTTACAGGTGTGAAGGGAAACAATTAAGGACAATTTGTCCCCTACATTTGTCTAATCTTCCTTTTAAAAAATAGTAAACGTTTTCTAAATATCACAGGGCTAAAGGAAACTACATAGTTTTCCTTTCCTGTCCAGAGATGTATTATTATTTAGCTGGCTCTGATTGTTTTTTACATGAAAATTTATCAGACGCCGATTCTCTTTGCTCTGAACTATGAGCTATGAAATTTGTACACTCTTATTGCAGGTGTTAAAGAGGCCTCTCTATCCTAGAGTTATATATTTGGACTTTAAGGCAATTTCCCCATCATGTGTGTTTTAATTGGACCATGCTTCCTAATCAGCATAATTTCCCCCTTGACCAGACCTTTCTGTGTGCACATTTAGGAAAAAAAAAAGGAAGTGGGTTAAAAGGAGGGCATTGGGAAAGGAAAAAAAAAAAAAAAAGCCTGTTCGAAACAGTGATTTGAACACCTCCTAATGGAGCTCTAAGAACTCATCCTAAGTAAAGCAAATGGCATGAGGCATGTGGAAAACTGATTAGCGAGGACCAAAGCAGACGTTTATTGCCCAGAGGTAGAAAGTCCACTAATCTTCCTGTTAAACCTCTGTTTTCATTTCCTTCTCAACTAAGCTCACTCTGGACCAAATTCATCACCTCTCTTAAGCTTCCAATTGCTACTGAAATCAAAGACACCAAGGGAATAGTTAATGGAATCTCATGTGACTTTATTTCCCCCATTCCTCTCCAAATTCCCAAAGATCATTTTGAAGTGCTGAAATATCAGTATCTTGGCCCTTTACAGCTTTTGCTTTCCAAAAGCAGCCTTAGGAACCCCACATCATGGTTTGAGACCATTAGCAGTGGTCTTGAAGAAGGGAGATGTGACTGACTTCAGTGAATTGTTGACCACACAGAGAAGAAATCTATAACCAATTGCAACATGAGGATATAATAGGAGCCGTCAAGGTCATGAGATTAAGTCCTGGGCTGAGCAATTTTTTGGTGCTGGACTGGTATGGAGGAGCCCTTTTGATAAGTGAGAGACCCTAAAAATGCAAATCTTAAAAAAGACCATCAAAGCTGGAACAATTTGAGCAAAAAAAATAGGTAGCCATATTAGATTATAACTCAAAGTATAAAATAAATATATATGAGCCAGTATTGCTGTAAATAAATTAAGGAATAAATAAGTGAGAAGAGAGAAACCTTCCTCACAGAAGAATTTTTATAATTTACATAGATACTCTTCCCTCCAGAAGGTGGTTCTTAGTGCCCTCTCCCCACTATCCCCCACCTTCCCTGCCCTTGAATTGGACTGGATTTAGTGACTTTCTTCACAAGAATAGAGTGTACAGGGGAGGAGTGGGGAGTAAGTTTACAGTGGAAAAATTTGCCAAACATTACCTGGGCCAGATGATCAAGATCAATGTCACCAGTGATCAGTTATGTTGATAACATGTCACCCTGATAGGATGTGACAAGAAGAGCACTTCACCTTTGTGGTATTCTTCCCTAAAAGTTATAACTCCAGTCTACTCAGAAGAAAAACATCAGACAAACCCAAATTAAGGGACGTTCTACAAAATAACTGACCAGTAATCTCCAAAAGTATCAAGGTCGTGAAAACAAAGAAAGACTGACAAACTGTCACAGACCAGAGGAGACTAAGATGTGACATGTAAATGCAATGTAGTATCCTGAATTTGATCTTGGAATGGAAAAAGGACATTTGTAGAAAAACTAGCGAAATCTAAGTAAAGTCTGAAGTTTAATTGATGGCAATATATCAACGTTGGTTTCTTAACTTTAACAAATGAACCCTGGTATGTAGAATGTGAACATTAGGGGAAGTTGGGTGAGGGGTATATGGGAATTCTCTTCATTCTCTTTGCAACTTTTCTGTATGTCTAAAATTATTCCAAAGTAAAAAGTTTATTTAAAAAATCTAAAAATATCCTCTAATGATGACCAGCTAGAATTTTCTCCATTGTGTAAAGAAAAGAAATAGAATAGAAAAGAAATAGAAATGGAAAGAATACCATGAAAGGATGACAATCCATTTGTACAAAACAGAACAAAACAAAACAAATATATATACACTCATATGCATATACATACATAAATGTATATATACAAGACATAGACACACACATATATAGATAGGTGACAAATACATAGATACATAGATCAATACCATCATGACATTCTACTATCATTCATTCATTTATCATACTATTCTTCACTCACTATTATTCATTCATTGCTATTTTGAAATAGTAACTGCTACATGTGAGGCACTTTGCTATGAGCTGGGAATTCAACTATGGACAAGATGAATATGGACCCCCAGGGAGCTCTTATATAAGCTCATTCTTTTGTTTTCCAAAATCTTAAAATCTTCAAGGATTTCATGTATCCTCAAAAGTATTAGGGTTTGTTTTTTTTTTAAGTAAAATTCTTGGGTTCCAAATCCAGATATACCACTTATTGAGTCTATGTTTCTGAGCAAGATTTTTAACATCTACCTGTATCTCTGTTTTCTAGTATATAAAAATGTGGATTATAATAATTACTATCTCCCAAAGCTGTCTTAAGGGTAAAATAAATCCTCACATACATTATAAATTGTCATGCAAATGTTACGTATAACTCAAAGAACAATTACTGTGCTATCTAGCAGGATCCATTAGGAAGAGAAGCCATGGTAGAATGAGGAATCAGAGGGGAGGACGAAGTTCTGACTTTGGCCATGGGAAGTTACCAAGAAAAAACCTTCTCTACTTCAGAATCTTGCCTGGAGTCAGCTCTGGAACTGAACATGTAGATGTCCAGAAGAAAAGAACAAAACAATCTTGTGAAGTAAGTAAAAGTAACACATTGTTATCCCCATAAATGGATGAGGTACCTGAGGCCAAAAGGTATTGAATAACTTGCTCACAATTCCACACTGAGCCAGAGACTCATGAAAATTAAGAATTTAGTCCCCTTGGTGTTGAGTATTAGCACAAAGATTTTGTCATTTAGCCCACCCTTTGTGTTTATGCCCACCTCATCAGGACTCAAGATCTAAAACTGCTACTTGGATTTATCAACGGCTGTGATTGGGAGACTTATGTATGATTGTTTTGCCAGATGACATGCCAAAGCCCTCACATTGCTCTTCTTCAGTGCATTCCTAGTTTGCTATAAAGTTCCTCACTGCTTGCTCATGCTCTGTTTTATCATCTCTAACCCCATATCACTGGCTACCCACGAGAAGTTTCTACTGCAAGCTGTATGCCAGTCCTCACTCTCTTCCCTTCCCTGTGTTGTACGATACAATTAAATTATGACATACACTTGTATTTTAATGTTATATTTATAACTGTACATATGCCCAAAGGCTTTAGCAGGAGTTACATTTTTATATCTTGAAAAAAATACATGTTCAAAACATCAGTGTTTGAAAAGCAAGAAAATTCCTTTAGTAGTTTTCTTCTTTTTGCAGGACAAGACTAAAGTCAAAGTTTTCCCTAGGCTACTTTATAAAGCATTCGATCAATTCGAAAAGTTTTTTGCCTTTAATGAAAAATATTCTAGAGGTTCTGCTAACTATTCTTTTGCACCCATGGCACATAGGTGATAGTCCCTTTCAAGTCAACGTTTCAAGTCCATGATTATTTATTGAGTTCTAAGTTCTTGAGATTAAAAAAAAAGAATGAGTTTTATTCCTCAAAAAGCTTACTATCTAGTGAAGCTAGAAAACAAAACAAACAGGAAACAATAGAATAATTTTGTATTAGGTGTACATATAAGTTGCTATTGAGGTTTATTTCAGCTGGGGTTGTTGGGGAGAAAGTCATGAGGGGAAAAAAAAGTGGAGAAGGAGAAGATATCTTTGAGCTGGATCTTGGAAGATATGTATGGGTTTAATAGGAGAACAAGATGAAGTATATATCTAAGCAGAGACAATCATATGAGCACAGACCCAGAAAAATTTAGGATATCAGGAAACGCATAAATTTAAGTAAACTGACACCGATGAACTCAGCTGTCTCCAGCACCTAAGTGGTGCTGAGGAATTGCAAGAGAACACCCAGAAACCTCTGGCAAAACTTTAGCTTTGCCATCTGCCCTACTGTGACACCTACCCAATGCTACCCAGAAGCAGTGATGGTTTCTGATTCTATTTTGCCTTCCATCTCCTGTGCAAGTGTCTTTCACTGTTGGAACGAAAGCAGATTTCTGCTGGCAGAGATTCTAAGAAATTTAGTTCTTATGCTTCAAAGCCCCTGCAACACTGGTAGTGCATAGAAGATGGGAAATGGTATGGAGCTGCCAGCAGACAGTCTGGTGCATTGTGTAAGGAAAGTCCAGATCTAGGGCAAATATTATTTAAATGTCATCCATTGTAACATTTGCAGTTCTCAGATATACTGGAAAAACAAAAGAACAAATAAAAAAAGAGGACTAGTTTCCAAGAATTCTTGAACTCTGCTCTACCCTTTTCTAATTCCCCAAAGTTTCCCCCAGTTCAGGTGTACCAAAAATCAGTAAGCCAAACCCTGCCCACTCATTGGTTCTTCTGAATCCAGTTCCCACTAACTCAATCGCTAAAATTACTCATGATGATTCATGAGACTTTTGAAGATTTGAAAGACACAGAAAATGTTTAGTTTTGCCATATTGAAATGGGATTAGGCATTTAAGGATAAAGCCTCTCATGAGAATGATGGTGTATTCCAATGGAATTTTTTGCGACCTTCTTAAAGGCATAGGACAGCGCCGTCAAATATTGCATTCTAACCATTTACACAAATATACATACACAGATACTAAGTTCTTATATCCTTCTGTTGCTTCCCGTTGCTCTTAGGATAAAGTCCAGATTTGTAAATAATGTCTACTAGGCACTGCATGCTATGGCCCTTGACTACCTCTCCAGCTTCATCTCACATACCCCTGCTCCCCACAAGGAGCTCTGAGTCCACTCTGTCTTCATTCAGTCCTTCCTTGCAGAGGCCTTTCTTCATCTGCCAGGGATGTCTTTGCCCGCACCTGCTCTCTCGCCTTCTCCTGTTCATCTCTCCAGGACCAGTTTACCTGGCACTTTCCCTGTGAATCTCCCCTGCTCATCAGCCTAAAACTCCCATTATTCCCCCATCATGTTCTATGCTTTTTCTATACAGAATTTACCTAGTGTAATCACATAATTATGTGCATAATTTATTGTTAATTATGTGTTGTATTTCTGTCTCTTCCAGTAAATTTTATAAAGGCTATGAATTCCATTTGTCTTGTTTATAATTGTGTCTTCAGGGTCTACCACAGAGTCTGTTATAGCAGGCATTCAATAACTATTTGTTAGAACAAAGACATAAAGAAGAAGAAGGAAGGAAGGGAGGGAGGGAGGGAGGAAGGAAAGAAGGAAATGAAGGGAAGAAGAAAGAAAGAAAGATTAGCACTTCTGTCCCCTATCACCATTCTGCACAATGGCTACCCTTTTGTTAAAAAAAAGAAAAAGAAAAAACTGGGGGGGGGGGGCATTATTTCTGTTTCATTTTCCCTTAATCTACAAGAACACTAGAAACTAGTGAGTTCTTTTATTTCAATCTGTTTAACGTATACATGTAAATCGCTACCCCTTAATTCCTTTTCTTAGAGCAATTGAAATCTCAGTCTTTGGGGAAATTCTTGAAATGTAGACCACTGCCTTGGGAATGGATTTTGTGTGTGAGAAAGAATGACAAGTTTCAACAAAAGAAAAACGACAAGAAGCCACGTCTATGGGCTCTGGACCAGACTCTGCCATTGGACGAGCTCTGGGAGGTCTGGCATCTGGTCCAGGAATAAGAAGGCTTTTTGAACAGCCACAACACCCTCTTTGCTTGCAACTTCTGATCTGTGGCAGCTGCATCTTCAGAGTGGCAGTAAACCAAAAACGGGTGAAATTAGCAGGAAAACACAGTTATTTTCATGTTATAATCTAAAATAGGCCACGGGATGGTGGGAAGGAAGGAACAGTTTGATCCAAAATTACTGTAGACTGTAGCCAGAAGTTGAGCTGCTACATTTCAAACGTGTTGTCAATAGGTGATTGTCAGACAGCTTGTGCTTTTATACGTAAGCTAAATCAGAGATCCAAATGCAAAACCCAGCACTCAGGGACATCATTTGGATTTTTAATGCTCCCTGGGGAACCTAGAGCCCTTAAAGCGATGAATGGATTACAATGAAGCATCAATACAGTATTTTCATTTCTGACAGATATAATCTTATTCTAAAATGGCCTGTTATTTAAAAGAAAGTTATATCCATTTTTAGCAGCCCAACATTGAAATTTCAAGAGTTAAGAACCCCCTGAGCTTGAACAAACTCATAAACATATGAAAATTAATTTTGTATTATTCCTTGAAACTTCACACTTAACAAGACAAGCAGCAAAACTGGCACTGTCTTTCGGTTATTCCATCGACTGAAAAGGAAAGAATACAATTAGGGATGTGGCAATTTTTCCACTCCTTTTTCTGTCCCTCAGCAGCTGAATGGAAATCATTGTGCGGCAACAAGTTAAATAACAAACAGAGCTGTTGATGATCCATGCATTGAGCAATCTCACAAGATCAGGTTCAATAGCCAAGTTCAGGAATCTGTTGTTGGAAGAAGCAACACACACACACACACACACACACACACACACACCGCATCTAGCAAAGAAACTATTAAAAAGTTGCCTGAATAGAAGTAAAACACAGAGGTGAAAAGTATGGTCTCTGAAGCCAGACTGCCTACGTTTGCATCCCTGGCTCTGCTACTTCACGAGAGTGCAACTCTAAGCAAGTCATTTATACCTCTGTACCTCCATTCTCTCATCTGTAAAATAAGATTAACACTATTATCTTTCCTAATGCTTGTTGTGAGGCTTAAATGAGCTAGTGAATATGAAGTGGTTATGACAGTCACCTGAAGCATAGTAAAGCACAGATAAATGGTACTATTATGATGATGACACTTTCCTAAGAAAGTGTTCTAACACTTGGACTTTTCCTCCAAAACAAACATATTTATGAGTACCTTTGGGTATCTTCATTCATTGCTAAGTACTATATACTTTTGTAATTATGCCCTGAATGATAATAATTCTGTGTTTATGATGCTGAGTCACACATAAGTGTTCATCTAAGGCACTTTCTGTAAAGGGCTAGAGAGTAAATATTTTAGGCTTTGCAACTATGAAAGTCTGTTGTGTAAAAACAGCTATAGACAATACTTAACAAATGAGCCTGGTGTGTTCCAATAAAACTTTACTTGCAAAGACTGGAGGTGGGCTAGACTTGGCCCCCAGGCTGTAGTTTGCCTACTCCTGACCTAATGGATCGTTCAACTAAGAAACCTTTGCATAAGTAGTTTCCTAAATGAAAGGATTTAGAAAAGTAGAATTCAAATTTCTTTAGATAATTAACCCAGGGCTTCACAAGGCTTTCTGTACATGTGAGTGAAGTCCTTCCTGACATCATATTTAAATCCTCCTGGGGCATTTAAGAAGCCTCAGTTTCCTCCCAAATTTGCAAAGGAAATTTCAGACTGATACCAGTTTACCTGTTAATAAATGTTTACTCTGCAGCAGTCAATGTTTCAAAAGCATTATGGATTATCTTACTTAATAATGATAACAGCAAATTCCAACATCAACACTTTCAGAATGTATCTACATTCTGCTCACATCTCCTCATCTCCTCCAGTACCATCGTGATCCAAGACACCTTCATCCCTGATCTGGTTTCATAGGTGTAGCCCTTAACTGTCCTCCATGTTTTCACCTTTGCTTCCTATGGTCCATCGAAACTCAGCAGCCAGGGTGTTCCTTATAGAATGTGTCAGATGATGTTGTTCTTCAGCTTGAAACCCTTCAGCAACTCTCCTTTTCACTCACAGTAAAAGCCAAACTCCTGATGGTAGCCTGTGAGACCACCAAGCTGGCTCTTACCTTCTCTCTGGCCTCATCTCACACTATCGTCACCCTCTGCTTACTCTGAGTCTCCTGCCCAAGGGTTTTGAGCCACATGTGGCCTTCCCTAGACCACACGACAAGAGCCTCCCATCTTCACGTGTTTGCTCAAATAACATCTTCCAAGTAAGCCTACCTTGACTATTCTATTTCAAAATGCACCCTTACCTGTCACCCTCCTTATCCTTTTTCTCTACTTCTTTTTTCTCTATACTTCTTGTTATATATTTATTTGTTTTTTGTATGGTGTGTCTGCTTCCACCCACTAGAATGAAAGCTAAAGGGGGTAGGGACTTCTGTTCACTTCTGTGTCTCCAGCACCTAAAATAATTGTTGCCACATGGTAGGTACCTCACAAACACTTGTTGAATGAACGACTCTATGAGACCCCCTCCCATGTTCCAGGGGTGGTTATTAGTGCTTTAAAGGTATAAAAGTGCTTTAACCTTCACAACCTTGTGAGTGGCTGCTATTATAATCAACATTCTCAAATGAAACTGAACTATTGAAAGATTAAATGATTTGCCCCAAATCACATGACAAGTAGTGGAGGAATGCACTTGAATGCTGGCCCTTTAGCCCCAGTGTCTGTGCCCCCAACCTCCATGTTCTCCTCCCCTTATTTATCCTCTGTTCTCCTGAATGAGGGACTATATCTGGTTTTACAGGTAAGGAAAGTGAAGCTTATAGACATTAAGTAACTTGCTCAAGGTCACAAAGCCTGGATATTAGGAGGCTCAGATTCAAAATTGTTAACCTATCTCAAAAATTGAAAATATTAATCACATTTTTGAATGCTATGAGATGTGATGGGCTTTGACAAAGGAAGGCTGATAAAATTTTACAATCACACAACCATTCACACAGTGATGGGTAAGGCAAACATCTAGAAATCCCTTTTCTAATGTCTCACTGAATGTGGCCAGTTCTCTGGAGCTTCTTCCAGAATTCAGGGATTTGTCAGACAACCCCCAATAAGCCTGGGTAAAGATATTGTTATCATCTTCACGCCATTAAGGAGAAAGAAGGACAGAATGGTACCATCTCTGTACAAGGTGATACAGCTGCCCATAACAAAGGAGAAAATAAGTCTAAGGACTTAAACATTTCAAATTTGGCCAAGTAGCTCATTCTGATGCTCCCAAATTAAATTCCAACCACCTAAGTTCGATATGCACTAGCTGGGATTCAAGAAGGACTCAAAGGTGGTGACAATGTGCAGGGAAAAATGAATAACTCCACTTGGAACACAAATGAAAGCAGCTCCTACCACTGAGCACGTGTTGAGTCAGGACCTCTTTTACTTGAAGGGAAATGACTGAACACAGATCAAGAGCAAGAGCAATGGTTGAACTAGACTGCTCATCAGAAGCAAGGACGGGCTGAGCAAATCCAAAGGTGACAAACGCGCAGGAACAGTTGTTTTGATTCGGAAAAGCATAAAAAAGAAGGGACCATAAGGAAATTCTCATTTTTAAAAGGACATGGATAAGCACAAATGCTTTATTTTATATTTCATAAAAAATTTTTAGGTACAAAAGGAGGCTATAAATACTAAGGACGTGCTCTTTCTTGCATTTTAAAGCAGTTAAAATTGCAACAATGCATCACAAAAGACCTGGAATTTTAATAATTTGGAGAGGGCTTCTGATGCACGAAGGCAAGGGGAGGGATTAGATTCTTGATATCCAGTTCTCATCACACCAGGAATCTCATATTAATGTTTGTTAGGAAAAGGAATCCACCATAATTCCTGCAGCCTTAATGTTGAACAGAAATGTCAATATGTTTTATTCAACCTTTTATTTTTCTTCATAAGGTAAAATCTGGCCCCTATATCTCAGTGCATAATAACCCTCAAAAAGTCTAAAGAAAGACAAAAATTTATACTTTGATAATTACTAAGTTCCTATCATTATTCAGAATGCACATCTACAACTACAAAAATATTTTATGTACATATGTGTGTCTGTACGTGTGTGTGTATATAGTGTGTGTGTATAAACACACAAATCTTTTAAAACATTTCTCAAAAGGTTAAGGAAATAAAATACTATAAGAAAAATCTAATATTATTTTAAATGTTACATGTAGAAGAACATTTTAAGCTGGTTCCACTGTGTCTAGATATATATACGTCTGTACACAATTAGGATACGTATAATAAAAAGCAATCACAAAATCTCAGAAACTCGACAATGATGAATAGAAATAATTTGATTAGAGAAGGTAACCTTTGAGGCTAAAGAAAGTTACATAAAATCCTCAAAGCTGAACTCAACACCCGTGGGTTGGAGGGGAGGAAAAGAAATGAGATTTTTAAAATATTTTACTAAAGATTCATAATTCAGAATGTTGCTCTGGAACTGTTCAAAATATATGGGCCATATCTTTACTATTATCTACAGTCACAGCCATGTGTGCATGTGTACACACAGACACACACACACACACACTCACACACACAACCCTAAATGGAATTTGTCACTATAGGATATTTAAAAGCCAGACTTGCTGCATTTAAAATGTATGGAATTTATTTTTAAATGAGCCATATCTGAATTCAATGCCTTATATTTTGAGTTTTAATTCCAATCATGCTAATTTTAAGTCACAAACATATATCTGCCGGTAATGAAGGTTGTTTAATTAGGTCCAGATAAAATAGCTCCAATTCTGTTTCTGATCCACCTGTCAAAGCAAATCAGTCTTTTACATGGCTAAAAAAAAACAAATTAGACTAGCTGATGACTTTTTGAATATTCAAGTAGATACACCGAGGATAAATCCAAACAGAACTTGTGACTGAACAAAAGCCTGAAACGTGACCTCAAAGATGAAGATACCGTATTCAGCCAAAAGCAGATTTGCAGGCAGGTTCTCCCAGTATTATGAAGTCAAGGACGGGGTGCTAAAAAGTAATGGAAGGATAACAAAAACAAAGCAAGCACCACAAGAAATCAAACTGAGCAATGCACCAGCTCAAACCAGTGCAAAATAAACACAAACAATGATGAAGTTGTTACAGAGGGGGTCAGTTTAGCTTTCTTTGTGCCAAGGACATTTCAAAACAAGAGACATCCTAGCTCATGGAGTATGCATTACCCAGAGTTACATGTAAATTATTTTCCAGGCTACTAAAGATAGAAACACTGTCTTCCTTACAAGTCTAGTATGAATAGTTTTAGAGTATTCTAGTCTTACAGATCTAGTTTACTTGTGTATAAAGCACTATACATTTGGGGACAGATCCATGGAAGCAGAGGGGTAAAGTGTTTTGAAATTGGCATAGTGGCCATGTGAACAGGGTAGATGGGAGGATGCAGAGGGGAGGAGAGAAAGAGTCACCAGAAATCCAAACCTGTGGAGTCTGACCAGTAGTTGCTTCTACATAAGACCCTCAGAGCATTCTATCCTGAGCATAGATGTGAGATGGTATCAGCAGTCAAGGCTCCAGACGTATAGCTCTCCTCCTAATTCCTCACTACTGCATCCAGAAAAGAGACTCATGCTCAGCTCTCTCATTCCCAAAGTGCTTCAAACAAGAGACACAAAGTTAAAAATAATAATCTATGGTGTAAACGTTTCACAGAAGATATATAGATTATATATATATATACTCTTCTTATTTTATTATATTATATATATTATTACTTGTTACATACAGTAATTATATATATATATATATATGCTGCATATAATTTAATGGGGAAAAGATAAAAAAACAATAGAATAGTTGAACATTCATTTGAAATAAAATCAGTCTCCATCCTTACCTTACACCACACACAAAAGTAACTCAAAATGGATAATAGATCTAAATGTAAAAAATGAAACTAAAATTTTATTAAATAAAATTTCCAGATTAGTGTAGGACAAAAAATCTTCCCTGGGGTAGGTAAAGATTTCTTAGATCAAGACACCAAGCCTTTGAGTCATAGAAGAAAATATTGATAAATTGGACTTCAAAGTAAAAGTCTTTGCTCTTGTAAACATATCATTAAGATAATAAAATACAAGGTACAGACAAAAAATTTTTTGCTGTATCTATAGCTGACAAATAATAATATGAAAAACAGGGTTTCCCTGGTGGCGCAGTGGTTGAGAATCTGCCTGCCAATGCAGGAGACACGGGTTCGAGCCCTGGTCTGGGAAGATCCCACATGCCGCGGAGCAAATGGGCCCGTGAGCCACAATTACTGAGCCTGCGCGTCTGGAGCCTGTGCTCCGCAACAAGAGAGGCCGCGATAGTGAGAGGCCCGCGCACCGCGATGAAGAGTGGCCCCCAGCTTGCCGCAACTGGAGAAAGCCCTCGCACAGAAACAAAGACCCAACACAGCCATAAATAAATAAATAAAATTAAAAATAAATAAATAAATAAGAAAAACAACTTAGTTATAAAAATGGGCAAAAGATTTGAATAAGCATGTCACAAAAGTTGATTGTACAAATGGCTAATAAGCACACGGAAAGAAGTTTATCATCATTAAGTCATCAGGGAAATATGCAAATTAAAACCACAATGAAATACCACTATACACACATTAGAATGGTTAAAATTAAAGAGACTGACAAAACCAAGTCTTGGCAAGTGTGTGAAGTAACTGGCATTTTCATATATTGCTGCTATAAAGTGATACAAACAGAACAGTTTGACAGCTTTTTTTTAATATAAAGTTATTTATTTATTTATTTTGGCTGTATTGGGTCTCCGTTGCTGTGCACAGGCTTTCTCTAGTTGCGGCGAGCGGGGTCTACTCTTCATTGCGGTGCGCCGGCTTCTCATTGCGGTGGCTTCTCTTGTTGCGGAACACGGGCTCTAGGCATATGGGCTTTAGTAGTTGTGGCTCACGGGCTCTAGAGTGCAGGCTCAGTAGTTGTGGAGCATGGGCTTAGTTGCTCCGTGGCCTGTGGGATCTTCCCGGACCAGGGCTTGAACCTGTGTCCCCTGCATTGGCGGGTGGATTCTTAACCACTGTGCCACCAGGGAAGTCCTTGACAGCTTCTTACATTAAAAACACACTTACCATATGACCCAGTAAATCTATCCAAATCCATTTCACCCCTGACTTCAGCCATGCTTTAGTTACTTGACCCAGAAACTAGAAAAAACTTAAATATCTATCAACAGAATATTGCCTGGGAAGGAGCACAGAGTAATGTTCTGAAAGATGGAATTTTTCTGTATCTTGAGTGTGTTAAATTTGTCAAAAACTCATTGAAATATACATTTAAATGGGTAACTTTTATTATATATAAATTATACCTCAATAAAGTTGATTTTAAATTGGAGTTGAAAAACACTTTAGAAAACACCTGTTGTAACCCTTTAATATAAGAGGTGAAGAGTGAAGACCAAGGAACTTTGTCCAGCTGAGTCAGACAGCTGATAGAGCTAGTAGAAGTCAGCCAAAAATCCCACCTCCTAAATCCCAGCCAAGCACCTTCTCTGTGCAACTGCTACCTTTTCACTGAACAAAAGAATTAATTTAAATGGAGTATAGCTTAAAATGGCCTGGAGATTTGGAATTTTAATTCCTTGAAAGTGAGATTTTGTGAGGGTGACGATGATGATCATGATGGTAAAGATGATTTTGCTTCTACAGATTCCATTCTCTCTTTTCTAAGAAATAAACCCCAGTTTCCATTCATTGCTCCCTGCTCTCCATCCATGTACTCTGGGCACTGAACCCCAGCTCCTGCTCGAAGGGACAGCATATGACCCAGTTCTTAGGCTGTCATTTCAATACAGTTGCCACTAGCCACATGTGGTTACTCGAAACATGGCTGATTTAAATTAAGCTGTTCTATAAGTATAAAATACAGTCTTTTACATTCTCTTTTTGGTAAAAAGAAAAAAAGAATGTAAAACAGGTATTAATAAATTTTATATTGACTATATGTTAAAATAATAATATTTAGGATATATGATTGAATAAAATGTACTATCAAATTAAGTTCACCTGTTGATTTTAACAGCTCTATAGAAAATTTTAAATTACATATGCAGTTCACATTTGTGGTTAGCATTATATTTCTGTTTGGAAGTGCTGGTTTAGACAACTATTGTATCCATAACTTTTACCATATGGTTTTTAGAAAGGCATATGTCAGGTTATAGCAGAACTGACTGTACTTAATCCAATAAGTTATCATATCTTAGTCAGTTGTGTTGGATTATTTGTGACTTGCACTTTAAAGTGTCCTACATATTACTGTTCCCAAACTAAGTGTAAATCAAAATATCGAACTACATTGTATAAACCATGGTAGAGTTCTCAGGCACTTTCACGTTCATTATCTTTTATTTTATCAGGTAGTTATTATTATTATAAGGAAGCTGGGGTTCAAAGATGTTAAGTGAGCTGACCAAGGTCAAGCTAAGAAATTAACAGAGCTGAGTTGCTAAACTTAGGTTTTGTTTGAATTTCAGACCCCAATTCTTTCCCCTTTGGTACCACACTGCACTGATCCACCTAGAATGTTACCTTTTGAAGTTGAAGGTAACAGAATCAATGTAAATGGAAGTGACTTGTCATTTGTGGCTCCCTGTCCAGGAATTACTCCACCTAAAAGCTGATTTGCAATGTGTCTCTGATGGTAATATGCATTCCAAATGTTATTAGGCCATATAAAGGCCAGTCGCCAGGCGACTGGCGACTACTTAAAATACCGTCAGAGAAACTATTCTGTAACATGAGAAACAGAAATTAAGAGATGGTTTGTTGGTGAAATGACCAAGGTTTCTTTGGAAGTTTCTGATAACAATATAAAAAAGTGGAAGGTTAAATAATAAAGAGTTTAATACCTCTTCAGGGCTGTCCAGTGGAGAATTAGACTCTGTACATCGGGCCCAAGAATTCAGGCCACCAGGTAGAAATTTTCTATAGATTAAAGGACTAGGAATAATTCTGTGGGTCAACAATAGCCTTGGAGACCTCATTCTATGGTCTCCAAGCGCCTCAGATTGTTTATTTGGTTTCCTAGATGCCATGACTCAGATATAAATAACATTTCATAGAGATATAACTTAAAAGGCATATTTTTGAATGAAAATAAGTAATTCTACATTCTTTATTGTGTATTAATTTAAACTAATTCCCTGGAGCATGAATATCCCATAAAGAGTGATGATACTGACATTTTGAATATGTAACACAGAGTACTAGGCCCCAATTCTCTACCAAAAATGCACACCCCCTATAAATTTAGCCTAAAAATGACAGAGCAGATTACTCTCCTCTTGGCCCTTCCAATAAAAGAAAGTGCAATACTGTAGTCCCCCCTTATCCATGAAGGATGTATTCCAAGACCCCCAGTGGATACCTGAAATCGTAAGTAGTACTAAACACTATATACACTGTGTTTTTTCCTGTACATACATGCTGATGATAAAGTTTAATTTATAAATTAGGCACAGTATGAGAATATCCAAATTGCCAGCATCACTACTCTTGCACTTTGGGGTCATTATTAAGTGAAATAAGGGTTACTTGAACAAAAGCACTCTGATACCCAATCAATCTAATAACCAAGGGCTACTAAGAGACTAATGGGAAGGATACCCTGGACAAAGGGATGACTCACATCCCAAGTGGAACAGAGTTGGCTGCAGGACATTTCATTACACTATTCAGAATGGCCACACAATTTATAATTTATGAATTGTGTATTTCTGGAGCTTTCCATTTAATATTTTCAGACCACAGGTAACTGAAACAGCAAAAAGTGAATCCATGGGTAAGGGAGACAACTGTAATTATGGTGACATCTGTCCCCAGTTTACCAGAATGGTCCTGATTTCAAAATCATTCATCATTGTTCCCATGAGAAAACGCCTTATGCCCTGATTAAAATATATGTCCTGGTTTTTAGTTACAAAAACCTAAGTTTTATAAACCCAAGCTCAAATCCTCATCCTCACGGAGATTACAGTCTAGTGGGGAACCGAGGAAAGTACATGTACCAGAGGAATAGAAGGCAAGGGAATTTGCATTAACTGCCAAAAGTAGAGGATGCTCTTACGAGCATGTGCCAACAGTTGCCCAGCTTATTCTATTCTCTTCAGGCTGGAACCCAGAGGGGTCACAGGTGGGAACATTTCCTAGCAGGCATCTGGGCAAGCAGGGATAGTTGCTTAACCTCTCTGTATCACATTCACCACATCTAAAGAATAAATATAATCACACCAGTTTCACAGGGATGTTGTGGAAATTATATGTGTGCATGTAAGCACTTAAGACAGAGCTAGGTACACAATAAGTGCTCTGCCATTGGCAGCCAACAACAGCAACTCTCATTACTACTTTCTCTCGAGTGGGACTTAAATTCACACTATAAGGAAAGGAAGACTTATTTGTTGCTCCTTAAAAACAGACAAGGGAACAAAAACTTTACTCTTCTTCTATGTAGGTCCAGGAATCTTTGGACTGAAATTCTCTAAGATGAGTGACATTCGCTTTGACTCAGCCCCCGGCCCCCAGCATGGGAAAGGAGCAGTGGCAAGACTAAAAAGTTGTGAGCCAGTAATTTTACCTCAAGTATGGCTTTAAAGCTTCCTTTCCAACTCAGTTTTCTCTAACAAAAGTTGATGTATAAGCAAAAATATTATTAGTATTAATAAAAATATTTCAGCCATGCTGCTTCTTGCATCATATGTAATTCATTAGCAGCAGCTCGTAGACAAGGCAAAATTTTCATGTCAAATAATGTTTTATGGGTCTTTAGAATATTATGCTCACTGGGGGTCCCCAAATCATGATGAGACCTCGCTAGGAGGGAAGACAGACAGAGGAGGCTTTTTGAAGCCCTTTCTTTTTCTGATTTGCTTGGGGAAAAGGTTAGTTTCTGCTTCTTGTCCAGCAGCCACAGGGCCAGGAAGTTTAGGTGCTTCTCGAAAGGGCGCCTGTTGTATTGTTCATGGAAATAGGATTTATAATGATGTTAACTCAAAACAAGAAATTAAATAGAAAAAGGTTAATAAAAGGTTTCAGTCATGATTACAGTCACCATGATCAATCAAAGGCCGTAGAAATGGCCGTTTTACAATGAAAATATCCCAGCGCATTGTTATTTATCGCTATTGCCTTATTGCAGCAGCAGGCCACAACTAGTCATATAAATCAGCGGTCCCGAACCTTTTTGGCACCAAGGACTGGTTTCGTGGAAGACAATTTTTCCATGGGCGGTGGGGGCAGCAGTGAGAGGGATGGTTCAGGCGGTAATGGGAGCGATGGGGAGCCATGGAGAGAGGCAGACGAAGCTCGAAGCTCGCTCGCTCGCTCACCGCTCCCCTCCTGCTGTGCGGCCTGGTTCCTAACAGGCCACGGACCGGTCCCAGTCCGCGGCCCGGGGGGACCCCTATAAATCACCCTGATGAGCTAAATTATGAGATTCCCTTTTGTCATATAAGATGGCTGTAGTATTGTTAAAGCTGACAAGAAGACATTTTTTTCTGATATTGATTTAAAATACTCTTGTTAAAACGATCACTTGGGCAGAGATTATAGGGAAAACCTAAGCAGGGAACTTCAGGAATATTTTAAAAGCTCATTAGGTTTTAAGAGTAGATAAATACCTCCCATTCAAACGCATAACAGTGTTTGCATAAAGGTCTATCAAAAGATGCATTAACTGGGCCTTATGCCTGGTAGTCATTCCTTCATTCATTCATTTATTCATTCATTCATCAACCAGCTTGAGGGACTACTACATACCAGACACTCAGCTGGGCCCCAGAGCTGCAGCATCCATGGTCCTAACCTCATGCAACTTAGAGTCTAGCAAGCAAGAATGCCATTGCAATAGTAATTGCAAAAGTGGAGAATGATATGAAAGACAGTATTAAAACCCCTAAAACTTATAGGAGTTTGGGTTGGGAGGGTGAAGAAAGGGCATTTCAATTGAGACCTGACGGAAAAGGAAGAGGAGTTGGACAGGTCATGGGGAAATATTCAGGCAGAGAAAATAGCTTGAATTGATCACTGCTGTGTTGCTGGGACCTGGCACATTGTAGATACCTGATTAATATTTATGGAATAGATTAATGTCGACCATTATATTTCCAGAGATACTTGGCTTCATATACTCAGAGCCATGCCCTAGAGATTGATGGGCCCCCCAGGACAAGACCCACTCAGCCACCTCCTTTTCCTGCCCGTAATCCTGCACAGATAAAACCTGACTAAGATGAAAATGCCAGATCGAGGGTAAAGAAAAAGAGAGATGTCATAAAAGAACAACAGAGAATCCGCGTGAGGTAGGAGACAGGTGGAGAGGAAGGAACTTGGTGTTGAGAGTAGCCACTCTATAGGCCCACTTGACGTTGGCGTTTGGCAGCCTGGCAGAGCAAGTCCCCTACACACAAACCCTCAAATCGCGAACTTTCAAAGATGCTAACGTGCGTTCGAATGTCCAATCACATAAGTTAGTTCACATGTCTGGTGTACACTGTCACATGCGTGCATCCTCTATAAGTGGTTGTGCTTTTGTGTGCTTTACTGTACAGTACTGTATAGAGTACAGTAGTACATATCTTTATTTCAAGCCCAGAATGTCCAGAAGCAAGCGTAAAAGCAGCGGTGATGTAGCTGGTACGTGAAGGTTGCAGCAGCGTTCAGAATGCAATCCAGTGCTACTGTGTTATCTATGATGAGAAAAAAAGAGCTACTACCCAGACATCACTGGATCATTTTTTCAAGAGGGTAGATTGAATTGAATCCAGCAAGGAACCAGAACCTGTGCCATCAACGTCAGGCGCGAGTGAAATTGCAGCTTGCCCTCCGTCTCCTATTGCTGACGATCCTTCAGCTCTACCATCTCCCACCTCCTCCCCCTCCTCCAGTTAGTAACTCTTCTTGCCTGTTCACTTGATGCCAGCCCCTGTATACCAGCTATTGTACTGTACTACTGTACTTTTCAAGGTACTGTATTGTAAGATTAAAATGTTTTCTTTATTTTTTGTGCTTGTTTTTATGTATTATTTGTGTGAAAAGTATCATAAACCTATTACAGTACAGTACTAAATAGCCAGTTGTGTTAGTTGGGTACTTAGGCTATCTTTGTTGGACTTAAAGAACAAATTGGACTTATGAACGTGCTCTCAGGATGGAACTCATTCGTATGTAGGGGACTTACTGTATATGTTCATCAGAGCTTGGGGGTTTTGTCTTCCCACTAGGAGAAATGCCACCTTCCTCTCTCAGTGATGTCTGATTTTTCAGCAATAAAGGACATCACCTTTTTTTGCTTCTCCCCTTCTCCAAAAGCCAGGACCCAGAGTCATCACTCTACTGGTCCACATGGTGGGATGAGGTCTGTTTATGCTCCATTCAGTGGCAAATGAGCTCCTAGCCCCTTAGGTACAGGGTTACAATGTGTCACCATGCAGTTTGCACCCTGCACAAAGGCAGTGAGTGGCAGCTGAAACAAGCCCAGACTCTTCCCAAGTTGAAGGCCCTGGTATTGCCTGTTCCCTCACAGACACAGCATCTTTCCCTAATTTGTTTCCCTGCAGATGATGCTGTTTTTAAACTCCCACAAGTCACCTTATAATCCAGTTGCATCCCTGTTCCTTTGTATTCCTCTTCCTCTTGGATGGTTGCATACATGGATATTAGTTTCATATTTGGCACTAATGTCTTCACTAAAAATAAAAAACAAACAAAAAAAAAACTGATCGAAACCAAATGACTACATCAGCAAAATGGAAAAGTGGAGCAGGGCTGTTCTGGGGAGGCGGGTGATATTCTCAAAATGGAGGCCTTTGTGGTCCTGGGTGCACGGTTATAATTTGTTCTTCTCCAGTATCCCTGTGTAGACTCAAAGGCATTACTGTAACACCATTGCCTCCATGACAAAGTACCACACAGCACTGGAAAGCTCTAATTTCACAAGCCTAATACATAAAGACCATAGAAAGTGCATAGTTAATGCCAACAATGTACATTCCTCAAACCAAACAACCACCAAGCCACCACGGAGGCACTTGAAGCTAAAACACTTCCCAAGTCTAGGTTTCAAAGAGGAAAGAAAGAAGAATGAAATTTTGTCCCTGCCTTTAGATAGTTTACATATAGTAAAAAAATGTGAAAATAACTGAAATAACTGTTTTTTCTACTATGAACATACAGATAAAAATTGTTCAACAGCACAAATATAAGATAGAATGTAAAAATGTTTCTTAGTGTGTATGAATATAACATCAGGAAAATAAGTGTCAAGACTAAGAGTAATCGCATGTCACATTTTGCCCCTGCTTTACCTGTTTCAGAGTGCATTCAAATATGATTCCCACGGAACCTCACAATAATCTTGTGAAGCTAGGCAAGCCAAACACTTTCATATTCATTTCATACCTAAATGAAGTACTTCCTGGGAAACATTAGTGACTTGCCCAAAGTCACGTGGAGCTCAGACCAGAAATCAGGCAGCCTGACCCCAAGCTTTCATTGACAAAAATGCAGACTAGAAAATAAAGCTATGTGTCACTTGTATGTGTGATTTTATGAGGCCATGGGGTTGCCGTGACAATTCCTGGCAGGACTATTTTTGTTATAAATTATTGTAAGTATCCAACAGAAGAAAACCTGGTGGATGAGAGGTACCGACAACATGTGGCAGTTAACTGAACATATAATCAGAGGCTGCACCACTGTAGCGGCTCTGGATTATATCAACAGGCATAATGATGTTGCTAAAATTATGCACCCACAATTATCCCTCAAAGGTAGGTGATAAATAAATTAACTAAGTACTGGCAGCACAAACCTTCAAATATTTAGAAATTGACTGCTGCAAAGTGTAAAAGGACAACAACATATCAAAGAGTAGGCATTCCAGGCGATTAGTATGCTCTTTATTCATAACAATAATTTAGTAATATATTGACATGGGTGCTCCATGTAGTTGAAACATAAAAAGGAAAAAATGAAGCATTTATATGTTTGCTCTGGCAAAAGGGGGCAAAATCAAGTAGAGAATTTAAAAAGCGTCAGATTAAAGCAGAGATGGTTTCCCAGACTGTAGAGTATAGGTGATCACTGTTTGTAAAGAGGGGTCATCTCACGCACCAACAGCATTTCACAATATTTCAGTACCAGAAACCTGTACACGAGAGTTAACCAACCTCTAAAAGTTGTTGAATCAAGATTTGGAAAGAGAAGGGGATGGGTGCTTGCCAAGAGGATGGTAAACAAGCAGGTGCCCCGGGCATTGTGGTGGATTCTTGGGAGCCTCACATGAGGTGAGGCAAGGTGGGAGTGCCAATTCTGGAAGCAGAGGAGAGCTCAGGGGTCAGACATGCCTTACTTGCCATCCCCACATGGTCCTCACTAGCACTGCATGCAAGGTGAGCATTTAATTTCTGTTAAGCTTCAGTTTCCTCATCTAAAACATAGGGATGGGCTTCCCCGGTGGCGCAGTGGTTAAGAGTCTGCCTGCTAATGCAGCAGACACGGGTTCGAGCCCTGGTCCAGGAAGATCCCACATGTCGTGGAGTAACTGGGCCTGTGCGCCACAACTACTGAGCCTGCGCTCTAGAGCCCACGAGCCACAACTACTGAGCCCACGCGCCTAGAGCCCAAGCTCCTCAACAAGAGAAGCCACTGCAATGAGAAACCTGCACACCACAACAAAGAGTAGCCCCCACTCGCCACAACTAGAGAAAGCCCACACACAGCAACAAAGACCCAACACAACCAAAAATAAATAAATAAATAAATAAAACATAGGGATAACGATTACTCCAACTTCATTGATGTGTTGTGAAGATTAAGCAAATAAATGTGAATGTTTAGTCCAGGCCTTGGCATGGAGTAAGTGCTCAATGAATAGACACTGCCACCATCACTATCATTATTATTGTTCTGTCTCAGGCCACCAGGACATATGTATGTTATAGATGACCAGGAAAGCCTTCTTTTCTTATGGCACTGTGTCATTTATCAAGTGAGTTCCTACATCTGTCTCCATCAGTATCTCTACACTCCTTCGTGTTTCAAAGGGATACACATGGTCATCAGTGGGCCTTTTTTGTTTGTTTATAGCATTTTGATGGGAGGGTTATCAGCCAAAATAAATAGGAAAGTGACCAAGATCAGCCATTGCAGCAGTTATAGCTCAATATTTGATAGGGATGAAGTATTAAAAGTAATCACATAAATGAGGATAGAGAACTGCCTCTGTCTTATGCTCATCCATAATGGTCAGGTCCCCACTACCATAGATAATTGAGAACTGACTGCGTTTATTCCCAAAGACTTCCTTAAAATGGAAAGATCTCTGTGGCACCTATAAGATTCAATTAGAGGACCTTTATAAACACACATCTAGTTGAACCAAATGAGAGATAAATTAACCTATAAACAGCATGCTCTTTCTTGTGGAATCCTCTAATGGCCTGATTTAGGATATCAGCAGATGGTAGGTCAGTGCCCAGTGCTTTCAGAGTTCAGCCCATTCATTACAATCAGGTTCACAATGCCACGAAGAGGTTCTAATGAAATACACTCCAATAAACCTCAGAGGGGGACAGTTCATGCGTGCACGAGGCATGAGTTTAAGGCAGCAGACAATGATTTTGTATTTGTAGACAGGTAGGGGGTCCAAACAGAGCCACTGCACATTTATTAAGTTGTATTTTTTCAGGGGAGAAACTCTTGCCAAGACATCTTACCTGTAAGCTCCTTTAAGCTTTTAGCTGAAATGCTCTAGTTCACATACAAAGAAAATTGCACTGTTTGTCACTAGTCAATGTCCTCTAACATCAGGCCTTTAGTGGGAAAAAAAAAAAAAACACATTAAAAAGGTACCTGATCTTCCCTGTATCTCTCCCTATACCAGCTGAGAATGCTTTCTCCAAGACCTTTTTCTCAAGTCTAGGGGGATAAAAACTTATATATCTTGCATCCTGCCAAACTACAGCTCCAAATAATACAAAATATGTGTCTGCATTTTTTTTTAAACCAATTGACTCCAGAGGCCTGAAAAAATCTGTTTTTGTGGCCATGTCTACTAACAAAAAGCTTTATAAACTGTCTGTAAACCAAATTAAAAACATCACAGCAAGAAAACATCCACTTTTAGCATACATGTATAAGATCACAGGGCATCTTGTTGGTTTAGAAATGCCCCGTTTTATGTGGTGCTAGCAGATGAAGGATAAGATGCCTTTTACATGTGCTATACAGATGATCCTGGGGTACAATGAGATGGGCATGTAAATGAACTGTAGATAACAAATTGGAATCTTGATCTAACGCTTCCCCTGAGGACTCATGCTGAGAGGTACTCTTAGAGATGGGATGGCTTCTTCTTAGTTTGCATTAGTACTTCAGTAAATGAATCCCTTCAGATAGAAGTTTCTAGTTGCTCCATTTTATACTAAATTCCAATGTATAATGAATAGTTTTATGGCATAGTTTAAAAAATATTTTCTTACTATTTTGTTATTAATAGCTTGTGTTTTTTCCCATATGAGTATATTTATAAACCTACTCTTTTTACCTCTCTTCTCAACTAATCAAAATCTTTATTGAGTTCTGGACATTCTTTCACTATTCCTGTAGTTTACAGAGGTAGGTCAGCTGATTAGCCTTTATAATATCCAAGTTAAAAAATTAAAATCTGAAATTTTGGCACTTCATAATATGTATTTTAGAGTAACTAAATGGCCTGTTCTGCCTAAAAATATTTGGTGGTGTATAGAAATTTTCCCCCCTAAAAATAAATCAGTAACTTTAGTGCAAAGTTTTCTTCCTGGTAACAATGGTTATAAACAACCAGGATAAGAGATTTCCTCTTCATAGTAATTAATATCTACCCCTTTGTCATGTATTCACTACTGTCCCCTTGACTACTGTTGACCTCACCCCAGGAAAAAAAAATCCCAATTGTATATAGATAGTGTACTTAGTATAGCCCCTTCACTGTGAGGTTGTAATATGCTTAAGGGTTCCTTCAAAAGCATTATATGGCTCCTCTTCTATGTTGCACAAAATTCTTCAGAAATTTGAAATATTTGCTCATGCTATTCACTTAACTGTGTAGGTCCTCCTCTTCTTTCATCCCGAACTTACTCATTTGTTATGATGCATGCATTCTTTCAATGAATATGTCTTTGACAAGCATTATATACCCAGCACTATGCAAGGTAACAGGGAAATAGGAGAAAATAAAATACACCAAGACCATGGTCCTCGCAAAGCTTCATGTGCCAGGGAAGACAGGCAGTTATTACATGTGGGACAGAGTAGAGGAATCACAAAGGAGGGACACCTAATCCAGACTTGGGGAAGGCAGCAAAGGCTTCTAGGAGAACGAGACATCTCAGTTTGACCTAATGGAACATAGGTACCAGCCAAGGAAAAGAGACAAGAGTAGAAATTGATTGAAATAATCAAGGCAGAAGAATAGCATGTGTGAAGATTAAGGAACACGGGAGTGAGCACAGCATGTGAAAGCACCTGAAAGAGAAGCTAAAGTTTACAAAGGCAGTGCCAAACAAAATGCCTGTACTGATCACCGAAGCTAACGCTGTACCATAACCCACACCCCATGTTGCCCTCCACAACATTAGCTTGTCTTATTTTTTCATAGCTTTTGTTAGTACAGTAGAAGCTCATTATCCATTAAGATTTGGAATCTGTGTGATAAACTAACATGGAAAAAATATGAAAAAAAACATATATAACTGAATCACTTTTCTGTACACCAGAAACTAACACAACATTGTAAATTATACTTCAATTAAAAAAAATATTTGTAATCTGTATTTGATAAGTTGATTAAAAATGGTATTTAAGTAAAGAAACATAAAATGTAATATCAAAAACCCTAAACAATTTTTTAACTTACACCATAAACACGTGTTCATCTATCAAACATTTGAGATAGAGATAAGGCCTTTTCTTTAATAATGAACCCTCTCACTGGCATCTTACTTTCTTTCTATTGCATAAACCGTATCTGTAATACATCATCTATAATTTCCTGTTTAGACATTTTTCAGGGTAGAGAAAGAACTTAAAGACATTTTGAAGTAATTTGAATGCAGATTTTTATAGAATTCTCCCAAAACTTTATAGCTGTCTTATCTACACCTGATCTGACAATGAATTTTTAGCAGTTTTTGTTGAATCTTTTCAAAGTTTTCAAATTATTTTTCACAGAAACAACTTTTTCTGAAATTATCCTAGTCCTTTGTTTAATTATTTATTTTTTCAACTCCTCCTGAAAGCAGAGGCCTCAAATTTAGAGACCCATTGTATATGTAGCATTTAGAATATTGCCTGACACATAGTAGATATCAGTAAATATTTACTGAATGAAAAAATAAAAACATAATGCTAGGGAAGCAAATTTTGAAAGACCTAGCAAGCCAGGATAAAGAGTTTGAATATTATTCTAAGAGAAATGAGTAGTCACAGAAAGATTTTGAAAGAGGATAGTGGCACAGTAGAGGTGATACAATTTTATTTTTTAAAAATCCTTCTCATTGGGGGAGGAGAGAACGTGAGAGACTGAAGTTGAGAGACAAGTTAAGAACAAACAGTGAGCCATGACCTAGGCAATAATGATGGATGTGAACTATGAATGGATATTAAGTGAATGGTTATTAAGAAATGTTTGGGAGACAGAATTCACAGTGGCACTGGTTGTTTTCCTATGTCTTCCCGATAAAATTAATATCTACCCCCTGACAACTCTAGAAGGACAGGAGCTAGAAACCGCCTCTCATTTACCTCGAGATCCTCCCATAAAAACCAGCAGAGTTCTTATGTATAATATATGTTCACTAAATGTTCCAGGGTCCAATAACTGTTTAAACTTCTAGTTTGTTTTGACTCATACAGGAAACTTGAGCTGAATGTCAGAGAATCGTAAGTAGCTTTTACCCATGTTCTTAGGACCTAAAATAAACAAAAGTAAGTCCAAAGAAATCAAGCAGAAAAGACATTCAGAAATCAAGCTGTTTATAGTATCTTTTCCTTCTTTTCCCCCAGGAGATTCTGTAAAAGTAATAGATTGGAAGATCTGTCTTAGAAGATGGGAAGAGAGATGCTTGGTGGTTTTACCCAGTATTTTGGGGAGGACAGTGCAATGAGTTAGAGAGCAAAAGTGAATGCAACCAGCAGCAGCATTTCCTGAAGCCAGCAGTGAATTAGGTTCTCACAACTTCCATCCTTTCAAATATGCTTCTAGAAAGAAAAACTTTCAGGAGGACTTGAAGGAAAACAAGGACTAGGATCAATGGAGAGGAGGGGAGTGTCCTTTAAGCACAGAAATAGGAACATATGTGATATCAAGAGGAAGCCTTTTTTTTAATCTCCTCACTAAACTATAAGCTTCCTGAGGGCAGAGACTTTGTCTAATTATTCTTAAATCATTGTATCGACACTGCCTGTTATGGAATCCGGCATAAAATAAATATTTGATGAATGAATGTAAGGTAGTGATGAGAAGTGAAATTAAAGTCTTAAATGTGAGATAAGGTGTCTCTGTATTTCAATAGGCAATGTTTTCTGAAGGGGGTGTGGGAGTGAGAGTGATAAGTGAAAAGCAGCACTTTGGAAAGATTGATGTAGTACCTGTGTACAAGAGAAGTAGGAAAAGGGAGGGAGCGCACCTGTGGAATAGTGTGAAACTGTAATAGAATGGTAGCAATGAGATCAGAAAGGAAGCGACAGATGTAAAAGAGGTAATAAAGAATTGTATGAACTTGAAGATGAATTGATGTGGGAAGAGAGAGAAGGCAAGGAGTGCAAGACAAATATGGGATTTGGAGTTGCTACAACTGGAAGAGAGTAGGTCCAATGAGTCTGAAAAAAAGAAGACAGTTCTGAGCTCCTATGAAACCGAATTCATCCAAATCTTGGGTCAGTGGGCTTATGGCCAAAAGGCAAAGCAAAAGGGACAATAGGACAACAATGTAAACTACCAAGTCAGAATTAAAAGGCAAAAAAGAGATGAAACAGTTTCAGCCAACAGAAAGCAAATCCTTTTCTAGGTTCTCAAAATCAGGAAGTAACCCAAGGTAAAGTCAGAGTAAAGAAGGAGGTGGAATTCCAGGTCATAATGATAACAATAGCTACCACTTATGGAGAGTTACTATGTACCATGCACAATGTTATTTTGTCATCACATAGATGGTGTCTTTTAACCCTAATGGTCTGATTTCTATTTTACAGATAAGAAAACCAAGGTAAAGAAAGGTCAGATTTCTTGCCTAAGGTCACACAGTCAGTGCAATGCCAGGATTTATATTCATTATCACCTGTCCTTGCTGCTGTGTAAGTTTATTAATCAGAGCAGTTCATACCTGAAAAACCAGGTCACCAGCAGAAAGAGAAAAACTTAAGTGACCCCTTCTCTATGTTAGCCTGACTCACTGGCTACCTCTGTAAGGTCAACCAACACCATTCCAGACCTACCCTAACAGTAACAGAGATAAAAATCTTTCAAGCCAGGATATAGATATTTTAAGTCCCTATTAATTTTGAAAAATATGAAGGGTACTGATAAAGAACACAGAATGCATAGGATATACTAATAGAGACTCTCAAATACTTATTGCATAATTTAATTGGAGCTATAATTTACATTTCTTAAATTGCATATCAATTTCCTAAGTTTTTACATCTCACAATTGTACTGCTTTCTAGTATTCCACTATCTTCCCATGCAAACCTATGTATGATTCCATCTATTTTTACTGTTTAAAATGTATATATATATAAATTATTATTCATTGGATCCTTTTGCATCTGAGATATAAATGCTGAATCAATGTAGGAAACATCAAGTGTCTGTTTTAACCTGACTTGATTATATCTAAATATAAAATATAAATTAGCATTTTATTTTTGGTTGTATTTATTGTTGTATTATATCATGCATTAATTAAAAACATATGTGTTTTAAAAACACCTAATTTACAATTCACCTGTATACACCAGCATAATGTCATAATTTGTAAAGGCTGAAAGATTTACGCTAAATTTTTAACAGAATGTAATATATCTTTATTGATTATTTTTTAGATTTATTATCAATTTTAGCTCAGTATTAAAGGTTTAAAAAATAGAAAGTAACAGGTTCCAAGATGTCTGTGTTTTGTAACGTTGCCAAACAGCATTTTTGTAGTCTATTGATGTGATTGACATGTAGATATGATTCAGAGGGGAAACCATTATTAATAAGAAGAAAAGTTATGACTATTGAATCATGACACTTTGCTGTTTTAAGTAATTTGTTGGCTCTGTGTTCTCGAGGAGGACATCACTGAAATGGAGAACAGGTTAAGGAGTCTGCACCTTTTTACAAAAGCAAAACACTAATGGAATGAGAAATTGAGATTTAAAATAAACTAAGTACCCAGAGGTGGAAAGTGTCAGGATGGCTACAACACCAAATCAAACTCTGTTCCCAGCTTTCCACTCCCACTCTTTCCTCCTCAATCCCCACTCCTCGTTATGGGAATGTGAACCTTCCACTGTTGTCACACAAGTGAAAATTACATCCACACGACTGACCATGAATTATCAAAGACATTTCACTGGATAAAACATGACCTACCTACAAAATTTGAGACATAGAACTCTCTGAAATGCAACGAGAGACCCTAGTGGGAGATATCCCATAACTTATTCTGGTGGTTCTTTTAGTTCAACTGTAGAATTGATTAAAATATAGAGCTAAAGAGAAAAGGTTTCAGGTTTATCCTTATTTTGGTCCACTGAATTGTGTTCTTTTTCTCTATCCTGTAGCGCCCCCCTCAAACTTAGAAATAATGAGGTACTCTTGGACATAAGAGAAGCTGAGGATGGTGGGTGAATACAACCCTGCAAATCATTACGATGAGGGGAAAGAACAACTGACAATATAATACAATATTTGACAATATATATACTACAGTAATTGACAATATACATTGTCAATTGATGCATCATCCTTGGAATCTAAGTAGTCTATCTCTGAAATGTGTTGGGAATCCATCCTACCATTATATCCGTAATTTAAGTTCCCAACATTTATTGCTAAAGCTTAAAATTGACCTCACGCTGGGTTCCCTGCTCCCAGGCTCCTGCACATGAAACCATTTGCCACATTACAAACAGAATTTATTTCAAAAGCATAGTTCTAGCTATGTTATTTGCAGTTCCCAAACCTCTGACGGCTTCCCTTTGTTTCTCAGGTAAACTTCAGAGCCTTTACAGGACATTCAAGACCCTATATAAACTGGCTCCAGTCTCATCTCCTCTACTCACCCTCAAGCTCAGGCCATCCTGTGCTACTTGCTAATCCCTAAATGTGCACACCCCATCACACCCCTGAGCCTTTGCTTATGATGTTTCTTCTGTCTGGAATGCTTTTCCTTCTATTCCTCACCTAATGAAATAGTATTCCTTTTCAATGCCCAAGTCAAAATTTCCTTCTTTGTAAAGACCTCTGACTACTACCATCCCAGAGAGAAATAATATCTTTCTTCTTTGTCTTCCCAGAACACTATCATGCCATGAGAATTTTTCTCATCCTTATAGTCAATTGAATGTCCTTATTTCCTCCTGAGAGACATTTAGGTTTTGTGAAATCATGTCTTACTTATCTTTATGTTCCCAGGGCTTAACATACAATAAGTGCTCAATAATTCCTTGTTAAATTTAATTAGAGGGAAGTAAGTTGTGTTGTATTCCACATAAAACAGAGTAATTATAGGACAAGTAGAATAAAATGCCTAGGTATTCAGGGGTCCTAGATTAAGTCATAATCAAAGATAATGTTTATAGGCTTGCATAAGATGTGATCCCTAACTTTTATAATGTTACAGACTCACTAGGAAAACTTACAAATAAAATAATACATGCATTCATTTGACAAGGATTTGTTAGGAACTATGTATAAGGCATTTTAGTAAACAAATATCAAATAAATATTTTAGATAAGTATTTCAAGAAATTCAGAAGAAGCTGAGATTATTATCAAATGGAGCAATTGGGAACGGTTTCACAGAGGAGCTAAGATATGACTTGGACTTAGAATAAGATTAATAATTTAAAAAAACAGCAAGTAGATCATGAGTGTAAAAGACAGTAATGCGAAAGCAGATTGCATAATAGGGGAAGCAGTTAAGTGCACTTGGCCAGAAGGTAGCATATATTTATGGCTATATTTAGAGCTGGACTAGACATTTAGCTGAAGATGGGACTGGAGAGGACCCTAAAATAAAGTTTAGCAGATGGATCTTATTTCAAAGACATTGTTGAGTCATGGAAAGTTAGAGTAGACAATAGTATTTTGAGGCCATTGTAAAAAGCAAGGAAAGAGAAAGAAATAAAGAGAAACTTTTTGAGAAATCTATAATAGTGCAGGCTCAAGGGGATGAGGAAATGGATTGGGTGGTGCCAATGGAAAGAAAAACTTCCAGGTAGTAAATAAAAATGAAAAGCGGTTCTGAGTCTAAGCTCTGAATTCTGATATACATTCTTGGTCTTAAATTCCAGCTCCACCACTTTGTAGTCATGTGAATTTGATGACACAATTTATCTACACCTCAAAGGGGAACCCTAATATACATATATATATATATATATATATATATAAAATATATATATATATATATATAAATACAGTATAACCCATAGGTATGTTATGGGAACTAACATGAGATAACGCATATGAGAAATAATGAGATAATGTATATAAAGTAAATAGAAATGCATAGAAGGAAAATGTATATAAGGCAAATAGAAAGGAGTCAAGAGTGAGTCAATAATTTAGAATCTCCGTAACTGGGGAAATAATAGGGTCACTGACAATCTTAGAAGCTGGATTCAGATATGGTTTGGGAAATAATGACCATTTGGTTTTAGACATGTTGCGTTTCAGGTGACAGGGGACACTAAAGTATAGGCATCCAGTGGGCAGCTGAAGACCTAAGACAAGTGCACAGGAGAAATAACAAGATGGAGACATAGAAACTTCTCATTTACTCATTAATTCACTTATTCTTTCAACAAATAGTTATCAAGTGCTTTCTCCATTCCAAACACTGTGCAAAATGCTAGGTGGGAACTGATGAGAAAAGTAAACACAAATGCTGTATTCACATGGCAAACAATCTATTGAGAACTCAATAATCACACAAAGAACTGCAAACTATGACAAGTAATGTAAAGGAAAAGACATTTTCCTAAAAATCACACAGGACACTACCAGCGTGGCTAGCAAAACCAATGCAAATTGCAAAGAATTATATGTAGAAACTAAACTTAGAGGTATGGTTTATATTCAAGTAATTGGAAAAGATGATGCAGTCCATGAACAAGATCAAGGAGAGTAAGTCAGAGAGCTAGAAGGCAAACCAGGGCATGAGAAGATTGTGGAACCCATGGGAGAAGAATTTTTCAAGAAAAGAGGGAATTTTCAACAATGTCCAATGATGCAGGAAGGTCAAGGAGAACTAAGAGTAAGTAAAAACACTGTATTCAACAGTTAGGAAGATACTGAATATCTTTGAAAGTACATTTTCAGAAGAACTGCAGAGAAACCATCAACATTCAGTGGGTTAGGAAAACATTGGGGGAAATAACATGGAAGTATAATTATGCTCAGATCAGTTACTGGATAAGTCCAATCCAAGAAATCACTAAAATTAATAAAGTAAATGAAGAATGTGAGTCTTAAGGGCCTTTGAGCAGTAGATTAAGAACAGGATGAAATATAAAAGTGGAGCTTATATTATTGTTGGGATTATCAATGAACACTTCCAATGTATCATTTAATTTAAAAGCATCTGTTAGCCTAATGATCCCTCCCCCATTTAAAATTGTATGACTTCCAATGTTTTAATTTTCAATTAAGCAAATAGCTAAGACTTCTAAATATGTTAAGTAAGAAAACTTTATCATCTGTTGTTGTGGGTTTGGGTAACTTGGAAATAAAGTGAATGGTGTAGTTTCAGGGTTTTTCACTCCCAGTCCACAAAACATTTAATATGAAATGATGCAACTGTAATATCAGAGAACGGCTAGATCTTCATTGCCATTGCTAAATGAAATTCAGCTACAACAGAACAAAGCACCACCAAGAAATCCCTTAGACAGCCTCAGTTATCCCCAGCTCCTTTGGTTAACCCTGTTGAATGAATGCTCATCATGTTAAACATGAGGCCACACAGACAAAAAGCATGAAAGCTTGTGCGGTCAACTACGTCAATACATCTGACCTGTGGTCACATGGATCTACAGAGAAAAAGCCAAGAACGAATGGTCGTAAAAGGAATAATTTGAAAATAAAAATTTGTTGAGTGCTGCTGTATTATTTGGTTTCCCTCTCACATCTGGTAGAATTTAAAAGAAAAAAAAATCAGAAGGAGAATGAAGAAACAACCTCCTTTACACACACACAAAAAAGGGAGAGGGCAAGCAAAGACTTTCTTGCAAATCTTGTTTAGAACAGTTATATGGAGATGTTTAGTATTCCCCTCCAGGCTTCCTTTGTGGTCTTAGAGTAGATCAAGTCCTACAGCCATTCTTCCTTCTCAAAAAAATTTCTGGAGGCTAGTGTGACAATGAGGGATCATCTTTACACATCACATCAGTACTTTATTGTAAACTTTATGCAAACTCAAATTTCTCAAAACACAAAAGTACCGTTAAAATTTTCTGCAGCCTTTCTCTTACATGTGGTATACAGCCTGAGGTTAGACCTTTTCTAGGGCAAGAAAAAACGTGAATAGCATTGGGTCTCTCCCAGAGATGTTGGACCTGATAGTAGTTACCATGTCCACTGGGCCACTTCATAGGGGGCTAATGACAACACTAACATAAATTTCCACTGATATATAAATTCCCATTCAAACACTAGAGCAACAATTATTTTCCCTAAATTGAAAAATAATTGAAATTTCCCCCTTGTATCTCATGTCTCCAAAATTATTTGATTGACATGCAACAAACATTTTAGATTCTCAAATAATCCAAGTCTATCTATACTCACAAGTTGAAATGCAGAAAAGGGGGACCTAGCCAGAGCAATCATCCTTGCCCCTGTCATCTTTTAGCACGGTGATTAAGAACACAGGCTGTGGAGTCAGACCATTTGAGTTCAAATACAGCTCTGTCACTTTTAGTTTCTTCTTAAATTCTCTTCCCCAAATTTGGCATTTGTAAAATGTGGATAATGATTGTATTGGGTTGCCCAAAAAGTTAGTTTGGGTTTTTCCATAAGATGTTACCTTGTAGAGTTGCTTGGAACGTTAAATGAAATCATTATTGTACTGTACTTAGAACAGTGCCTGGCACACAACAAGCACTAAAAAAAAATTAGCTGCTATCATAATAGGTCATTTTTATTCTGTTTATTCAACAGTCAACACATTTTGAGCACATTTTAAAATTCTTTTACTGAATCTCTATCTCCATCTAAATAACCAGGGTTACTCTCTTTGGGAAGCTTATGGTTTGAGGACTGATTTTTGGTTCCAGCAGGTAAACACTTGGGTATTCAGTGGAAGCAGGCAGTGACTCATGGTGTCATCTGTATAATCCAGCACACGTGAGAACCCTTTCCAAGGGTTGGACAACCATTCCTCTGCCCACAAGCACTTCTGCATACAGGAATCATATTTTCTTATCGCCATTTGCCTGGGTATTAATCTTACAACTTGAGCTCATTGAGTTGAGCTTCACTGGTGCAAATCTTGTACAGTTGCACAGGGTCCCACTCTCAACAGGCCCTGCACTTGACTTCATGCTCTGTCATGAAATCCGTGATGATTTTTGCGCGAGACTCCACATTTTCATTTTGCATTAGCCCTGCAAATTATATAGTTGGTTCTGCCTGGAACTATGTCTTTTTCATCTCTATAACCCCAGGAACAGTACTAAAAGCTTGGTAAATTTTATTGACGGAATGACATTTATGAACAAATGAACGAGTTAAATGCATGGATGAATGAATGGCTCTGAAAACAGTCAACAAGTGAGACATTTAAACCCAAATTACATTGTTCTTTCCCTAAAAGGGACAATGAGTGGTCAAGCCAGGATCCCATAAAGCATTGCCAGGGATGGTAACCCCCCAATGGCCCAAAGTGCCTGGCATCGCTTTGCTGGGTTTCAACCATGGAGCTCCCAGCAATGTTAATGGGCACTAGGAAAGGGAATTGATAGTGGGCCCAAGCAAGACCTGCAGTATTCATTTTGATAACTGAATTCAGTCACATTTACTCCTTAAAGGTTATTAGTTATTTTAAATAATTTTGTTAAATGCTCGAGAGGGAAAATGAAGACGTATTAATAAACACACAATTATACAGGTTAGAGCAACAGTGCAGTGCTGGTCATTCAGGAACCTTGTGCTAATTTTAATTAGCTGCTTTCCCTTGCTTTCAAATGTAATTAAAGGAGCTTAGTTGTGCTCAGTGATGCAAGCCACCTTATTTAATCACTAACATTATTTCCCTGAACTATTAATGATTTTCAAAACGCTTGTTTATGCAGAATTAGAACAGTAATTACCTTACCAGTTAATTTTGTACCTTCACATTTCACACCTAGCTCAAACGTCATTCATTTACCATGGCTTCTCTGTCAAAACAAAGAAATCCTTGTTCTAAATGTGCTGCTGAGTGCCAAATCGAAAGCCAAGTTTTGTAACACTAATAAAGTAGCTCCCAAGTGAAACAGGTGTAGTAATTTAGACCCTTCTTGTCTCAAGCTTGCACGTACATGCTATGTCTTTTCTTTATTAGCTTTAAAATGAGAGCTTGGTGTGCAAAATAAGCAATTTAATTCAGACTTGTGGAGCAGAATATAATCTTTAATTTAAACTAGTGCAGTAAAAAGAGGCCTTTAATTTTAACTGGCATGTGCGTGTGAATTTGAATTAATAATCCAGAAAATTGAAACTGTTTTGCCGCTGTTGCTGGATATCGACTGTTCTTCACATGCCCTTAGTTTCACTCACTCGATTTCTCTCCCTAACCATAGCTAGTGCTTTCTTTCCCACCTTTTTTTTTTTTTTTTCCTCCTTATGATGTAGCTGCTTTATGCAAAGCAGAGCTTTCTGGGAAAAAAAAAGTCTCAGTTGACTGAACTCCCTTTAAAAAAAAAAAAAAAAGCACTTTAATAAAGAAATGCTGAGCCTGTACTAATTTAGTTTACAAAAAGAAAATAATTGGTGTATTCATTATACCTACTTAAGACCTAATTCAAGTGCACTCTGAATTCATGCCTGTTTGAATCCTTAGATGGGAAGACTATCTACCCACATTCCTAATGACAAAACATCTCTGAATCCAAAGTCACCAATTTCTACTCTGAAGCTTGTTCTACTCTGAAGCTATGATTCTGTATTGATTATGATTTAGATAGACCTCAATCTTAATTATTCTTCATGGCCTTTGCATGAGGATTGCCTACCCGGGAAGCCTCCAGGTGTGCTGTTAACCCTGACTGAATGCTCCTTCCCTGCATCCCAGAAACACTGAGCATGTGTGCCACACAATTAGCTCCTATCACTATGTATGGATTCCTCCATTAATATGGGGCCTTTGCAATTGATAACACACTTCTTTGCTAAAAACATTTCCCAGATTCTCAGCACCTCGGGGCTGGGGCCATGTCTTTTCAGTTAATATTTGCATGTGATGTAATAACTTTCTGAGGTGGAAATTAATATTAGAAGCATAAATGTGCACTCCAAAATGTCAAATAGGTGGGCTATTGTGCAAAAATGCACTGAACTGAAAGAATGTCAAGAATATTGGGGAACATAAAATATGTATTCTAGGGCAAAGAAAGGGAGGAAATAATTTGATTAGGATTAGGAGGGTTTACTGCCTTTATCTGATATGCATTTAGACTAGAAAGAAGAAACGCAAAAAAAGAAAGCTTCCTCAGGCTAGTACATCTGGGATCAAACAACATTGAGTGCAAGCCCCTGACAGAGTTGACAATGAATACACACAGCTTCCTCTTCCCCAAGAAGCATCTAATCAGGCTTTCAGCACGAGGAGCCAAGATCCCTATAAGAGAGAATAGCGCCCTTCTGAGGGAGAGACCATGGATGGAATCCCAAAGGCCCCACTATCTGCCAAGCCAAACATAGCTAGATGATAGATAAATAGACAGCCAGCCAGAAATAGATATGCATTTATGTAAATTTCTATACCTTTTTGCTAGTTCAGAAAGCTCTTTTAATAGAAGGCAAAACTTTTCATTAATTAAAGCTCAAAATTTTAAATTGCTACAAGGCAATCATTTGGGAAGATAAGACTCCTTGACACCAAAATGCAATAGTCGACATGAATGTCAACATGGGTATGTAACAGTCCTATGTGATTTCAGCTGGATGGTTACACAGAGAAGACCTGTACAGAGGCAATTTGACGTTGTCCGTAAGACCAATTCTTCTATTTCTGCTTCATGTGTACTTTGTTATAATGAAACTCCATTTCCAGCAGAGGCCTCGATCAAGGTATAACTATAGTTTTGTACGGTATAGCTTTTATTTCTTGTAATTTGGTTGTATCTCCCCACTCTAGGGTTAACTGCAAAGAACAAACTCCTGGAAGGCAGGATCCATGTTGTATGCACCTGTCTCCTCTTTAGTACTGTGCTCAGTAAATAAAATAGTAAATAAAACCCCCAAATTAATAGTATACTGATTGATATATTGCTTAAATCAATGGCTAAACAAAAGCTAGATTTTACCAAACCTTCCAACCTGCTTTATTCCCTGTGAATACAGCTCAGCACTGGCAATCCGCTTAGCCTGTGTCATGGCTGTGTATTGTACAGATAATTTCATTTAGTGAAGACTGATTGTGTGTTTACCAGGTTTAGCCAGGCATTGTGCTGAACTCTGAGAAAACAAAGATTAGTTAGACCCAACCTCTGCCCCTAGTGAGGGAGAGAGACACATAAAATAAGTCGAACATGATGTGGCATGAATCACAAGGGGAGGAAAGAATCTCTCAGAATAGATTATCAATTCTTTCAAAAATTTCTAGGAATATTTGGGATATTTGTACTTTGTTCCATGTTGTGGCTTTATTCCTTACTATAGTTTTGTTCTAGAAGATGACTGAGAATCCTTTTCAGTTCTGAAATGTTGACTAGATTTTCCTTAAGTCACAGTGGAATACATTCTAATATAAATCCACTTCCTATTGTTAAAATCTCCTTACTACTCTGACAAGTCTTTCTTCATAAAGGCTATTTCCCATTCTTTAATAAGTATAACCCTTTAATATGTATAAAGTATACTTTACAAATATAATTGAAAGTAACCTTCAAGTTACTTTTTTCTTTTCTGTATCATTCTTCTCTTCTATTTTCTCTTGTATTTCTTTTTTTCCCCTTTCCTTTCTTTCTCCATCCCTCACTTCCTATAAACATAGGGTCTCATAAGACATTCTACATGGAATACGAGGGCTGATGAAACCACTCTTGCCCTTAAGGATCTTATAGCTTTGTCAGGAAGATGTGTACATATGTTACTAAAGTAATCACAAATAAAGTACTTGGGAATTCAGAGTGAGTAAAAATGAATAATCAGAAAAAGAGTGATGGAGGAAGTAGATATGTGTAATTCCCACAGGAAGGAGAGTTAAGGAAATGCATTCTAGGAAAAGAAAGCAGGTAACAAGGAGTAGAGAGAGATGAAAGAAAGAAAGAAAAAGAAAGAAAGAAGGAAAGAAGGAAAGAAAGAAAGAAAGAAAGAAAGAAAGAGGAGAAAAGGAAAGAAAAGAAGGAAGGAAGGAAGAAATTTGGTGTTCTTACGGAATTCCAAATAATAATCATCATTATTGGGTGGATGTAGTAAGACATTGTAATGGAAGATGAGGCTGCAAAAGCAAGTCGAAGTCAGAGGTTGGGTGCCCTTGCATGTCCTGTAACAGGACATTCTCCAGGGTGATGTAGAACCACTGAGGACTCTTGAGCAGAAGAGCAAAATTAATAAAAACAAATTAGTCTCTCCTTGCATTTTAGAAGATAGAGAGGATAAAGCATGAACTTCAAACTTAAGAAGAACCAGTTTAAATTCCAGCTATTCCATGTGCTAATTGCTCTATCACAAGAACATTTCTTAAACCTCCCCCTTAGCCTGTTTCCTCATTTGTAGAATGGGATAATAAACCTCCTTCACTGATATGTCCTGGAAGTGAATTACTGCACTGTAGCAAAATGCCTGTGCCTGGTATAGAGGATATGCTCAACAAATGTTGTTTCCCATACCCTTTCCTGTGTTTCCTATTTGCATGAATGACATATCTTATTCATTTTGACACCTCAACTCCCTTTCCCCACCAAACCAGTGAATAAATCCTGTCAATTCTATCTCTGTACTAGCTCTTGTATCCATAATTTTCTGGACCTTCTCCCATCCTCTACCCTATTTCAGACCTTCTTTCCACTTGTTTGAGCTATTGCTTTAGGCTTCATCCTGGTTTAGGCCACCTCTAGGCCTTCGACTCTCCAGCCCACCATGCTGACAGGCTGGATTCATATTCCTATAGCCCTTTCCTGGTTCTATCACTGCCCTAGCTAAAATGTACCCATGGTTCTAAATAGCCTATAGAATTAAGTCCAAACTCCTTAGTTGCATATTCGGGGTCCTACAACATACCTTTTTCAATATAAGCCCCATTAATTACTATATTTCAGTCAAATAAGACAATTTCTTATTTCCTATCTTGCCTTGTGGCCTTTGGACTTTGTGCCTTTGTTCATGTCATTCCACTGCCTGGAATCTGTTCCTTCTATCACACTTCATTCCACCACAAAGGAAGCTGACTTGCTGAGAAAGACACTGGAGAAAGTTAGAAAGAGACTGAGTCCTTGGTGACATCACTGAACCACTGAATTAACCAATCCTAGGACCATCCAACCTCAGGACTTCTTATGTGGGCTAATAAACTATTTGTGTTTTAAGTCAGTTGTGTTGGGTTATTTTATGAGTAACAGTTGAAAGCATCTTATATGATAATGTGGCCACTCCCTTAATGAGCTCATAATTTAGCATGATAACACAGGAGAAATAACTTGTAAACAACTATTTGTATATTGGGATAAAAATAAAGCTTATCCTCTAGAAGGATCCATGCCTCCATTCTCTGTATCCCTACAAAACTAGAATTGTTGAATCATTCTGCTCCATTGGCCACAGGAAAACCAAAACTTCAGAAATAATTATAAAGTATACCAATGTTCCAAATTCACCATAACCCCATCCCACTGGTCTAGAAGTTGTCCCACTTCTCTCCTAAAAAAAGTATAAAAGCAAGAGAGACTATCTGGGGGCTTCCTTTCCTGCACAAGATACATGCTGTACCTGCTTTGGTTTCCATGTCTGGCTTTACTGTTGCTCGCCTTTCAGGAGAATTTTCTCTCCTGGCATGCAAATTATTTCAGAAAATTTTAGATGTTACACATTTAGAATGAATAAACAATCCTTTTCTTATCCAAAATTTAACTTTCCTTCTCCAGGAACATAGGCCAAATCCTCAGAGCCTAGCAGGGAATGATGCAATACCAACCACAGCCCTGAGTCCCAGAGATAGAACAGCCCCTCTGCTCCCTGCCTCAGGGGACTTCTAGGAGCATGACTCTAGAAAAGCTAATGTGGCCATTTTCTCCTCTGATTATTTTTTACTACAGTTTATAGTGCTCAGCCCCCAAATTTCTTTCCCCCTATTTCTAAGGAAGCCCCCAAAGAAGGCTTTGATGTCACAAAGTTCATCTGGTAGGTGATCCACCATGAATCTTGTGATCTAAACATCTCCAACTTCATTACTAACCTTTTTACATTATAGTGTAGTTTATGTGAGCGAGTGCATGCATTATCTTCTAAAACAACAAGCTTTCTGAGGGCAGTTTTCTTATCTGTTTCATCCTTGTTCCCCTAACACGTTTCCGGAACACAACAGTCGCTGTCAAAAATAAGGAGGATATAGAGTAGCTATGTGTAGAATGCAATGAAGGGGAAGGAGACTGAAGACAGGAAGGCTATTTAGAAGGCGATGATCCAGACAAGAGGAAGGAAATGCCTGTCTAGGCCAATGGTGGTGGCAGTGGACAAGTGAAATAGATTTGGGAGATACTATAGGGGTGGTATTGTCAGTGATTGTGATGGACTGGATATAGGAAGTTAAGAAAGGAAGAGAATCAACCTGATTAAGGAATATGAAGCACAAAAAGTTAGAAAAGAACATTAAATGAAAATAAGGAAGAAACGAAGAGCAGATATGGAATCAAAACCAGAAGAAATGAGTTTAGTTTTAGTTTCTCTGCATTCCTGCAGGTTAGATCACCAAAATTCAACTTAATACGCTACTAGGTATTCAGCAGACAGACAAGACCTCAGAGCTATGAAAATATTTCTTCTAAAAGATTGATACTTTTCTACCAAAATCTATTATTCTCTGTTCCCTGAGAACATGGCTAGTCTATATTTCCTAGCCCCTCCTGAATCTTGGAACGTGATGGTTCTCATCAATGGACTATGGATGGAAGTAAAAGGTGTCACTTCCAGGCCTAGTCCTTGAGACTGGGTGTGCTTTCTCAATGCTCTCGCCCCTCAGCTGGTTAGATACCACAGCAACCTTGTATCACCTGTGAAATGATGGGAACGGCCTGAGAATGGTGGAGCAAAGGGATGGGAAAACCTGGATCTTGAATGTGGAGTAGAGCCACCTGCTGACCTCAACTGCTCAGCTTGGGTTGTTACATCAGAAGAAAATGAACTCTATATTTTGAAGCCATTGAATTATAATTAATTACAGCACAAATACTATGTTCTGTTTTTTGGGGGCTCCTATGGCATCAAAATGAGTCATCCTTATCCTGAAGCTGAGGAGAGTTCCACTGTCTCTAAACTATTTACTCATTAAAATGAAATAAAAATACTCACAGAAAAATAGGGTAGATCTTAGGGCTAACCTTAAGGGTAATCTAAGGGTTAGAGGTTAGATTAGCTATACAACTTTAAAAGAAACTTCTCCTTGCTCTCAGTATCACAAAAATCTGAGTTGGTCCAGAGCAGAAAGTTTGTTTTTATTTATTTTTTTAAATTTTTATTGGTGTATAGTTGCTTTACAATATTGTATTAGTTTATACCGTACAGCAAAGTGAATCAGCTATATGTATACATATATCCCCTCTTTTTTGGATTTCCTTCTCATTTAGGTCACCACAGAGCATTGAATAGAGTATCAATAGTGTATATATGTCAATTCCAATCTCCCAATTCATCCCACGCCCCCCCCCTTCCCCCTTGGTATCCATATGTTTGTTCTCTATGTCTGTGTCTCTATTTCTCCTTTGTAAATAAGATCGTCTATAACAAATTTTTCAGATTCCACATATATGCATTAATATACATTTGCTTTTCTCTTTCTGACTTACTTCAATCTGTATGACGGTCTCTAGATCCATCCATGTCTCTACAAATGACCCAATTTCGTTCCTATTTATGGCTGAGTAATATTCCATTGTATATATGTACCACATCTTCTTTATCCATTCCTCTCTTGATGGACTCACAAAACCAAGCACCTTTCCCACCTTGCCCTGGTTGCTAGGAAACTCAGAGATATATTTGTGCTATAGAAAATATGCTAGCAAATACATAGGACCATGGATACATATCTTTGAATTCTTGGTCACTGGCTTTCATTTAGTAACTCTTATTTTCTCTCTTCTCTGATTATCTCAACTATAAATTCTGACCCCCTGAACCGAATAAGCTATTTATAAGTCACTTTAAACAATTTCAAGGATGAAATGAGACACAAGAAGAAAATAAATAAATACATTTCAAAAGTACCCATTTTTATAAAACTGAAGTTTTATATGCAGAAGCTTTAAACTCAATGAGACAATGTGTACTGTTCCAAAGGTGAGTTCGAAACAGCACCATTTGGATAATCTACTTTGTAGTCTGCAGTTTTCTGCTTTTTACATGAAAGAATATATTTATTAAGCTATTTATAGATATTTAACATATAATTTACTGTTCTAAACACTCATTTCTTGATCTTTGTTCTTCATACCAGACATCCATTTAGTACAGCATATATTACTCAACTGTCATAATAAGAGAGGCAAAATGAAAACACTCTGTTTTAATTTAGTACAGAATTATGTTTTAGTAACTCTTTTCCTGCTTTTTGGTTATATTATTTATACATATAAATTAAATAAATCATTTTCAGAAGAGTTTTAACCAAATTTAAATGGGCTTTTTGTAATGGTTTCCACCTCCTACAAGTTTAATGATACCATATTGAAGGAATTCTACAATCTCTGAAAAGATTCCAGAAGGTAGCACAGTAGTCGTGTTGCATCTATTCAAAAGTGATACGAAAGGTCAATTCCTTTTAAGATTTCAAATATAGTCCCTGATTTTAAAGCTACCAAACACCTTACATATAATCATGAACACTTTATGTATAATAGTGTCAGTGTTAAAGAAAAATATATTTTGAACTTTACACTAAATGTAGTTAATATTTAAATAGTTTCTATACTTTAAAGGGCTTAGGAAACTTAAGGTGACAAAAAATATATATTTCCAATATTTCTACGATGCCCAAGATTCATGGTCTCCAGGCAACTAGGGAGCACATGGCCACGCAGGGTATGGCCTGTTCTTCCAGCACTGTTATGTGCTTGGTTGATGATTTATTCAAACCCAGTCTCAAACTTGCTATTAGCTCCCTCATTGCTTTAATGCAACTAGTATACCATTCATAACTGTCAAGGACCAATTCATCAGAACTGGGACAGTTTAGGCCTCCAAACTTGTAAAAATGTCTTTTTTCTTGTTAGCATATATAAGACTACAAACACTATTGTTCCATTCTTTCACAATCTCCCCTTTTTGTAAATATTTTTGACGACACTTACCCGATTTTTAAACTAACCTGTCAAAGGAAACATACTTGAATTATAAGTACACATGGCATTTTTAGAGATATTTTTTTTGTTTGTGGTTGATAGTGGTGGCCCCCGAAGGCCTCTCAACTAATCATGGATGAGTAATATTTGCTTTCATAAAATACAAATAAACCACAGCATGCACAACTTGAGAGGAATAAGTGACCAAGCAACTAAAAACTTGATGAGATCATCTAAAAAAGGTAACAGAGAAATGACCACTTAACTTAGATTTCTGGTCTTCTTCCATTTAAAAAAAAGTAACTTAAAGTAATGGAGGAATCTCAAGAGCGTAACACTTAAGGAAAGAAGTAAGTCACAGAGGAATGAATAGAGCATATGCCATTCATTTAATGTTAAAAATTGGCAAATAAAAAACCCCAAAAGAATGAGTAACCAAAAATTCAGGTTATGGTTACCTGGGGGATGCAAGGCTGAGAGAATGAGATTTAAAAAGGCACATAGGGCTTCCCTGGTGGTGCAGTGGTTAAGAATCCACCTGCCAATGCAGGGGACACGGGTTCGAGCCCTGGTCTGGGAAGATCCCACATGCTGCAGAGCAACAAAGCCCGTGCGCCACAACTACTGAGCCTGTGCTCTAGAGCCCTCGTACCACAACTACTGAGCCCGCGTGCCTCAACTACTGAAGCCCACGTGCCTAGAGCCCATGCTCTGCAACAAAAGAAGCCACTGCACCACAACAAAGAGTAGCCCCTGCTCGCCGCAACTAGAAGAAAGTCCACGTGCAGCAACGAAGACCCAACACAGCCAAAAAAAAAAAAAAAAAAAAGGCAGATAAAAGACTTCCAAAATTCTTGTGAAAACTTTGAAAAATAAACCCCGTAAATCAGAGAACAACATTTTGAGTTTGTTTGGTAGATAGCAGGCAAAACCTTCTTTCTTTATAATTATTTTGGTAAGGAAAATTTATCAATATTTTCAGGGGAAAAAAGGATTATGGTATACTAGTTCAGTTTGAAAATGTTAGTCCTAATATTATAAAAGCTTAGAAAGTCTTCTCAGGAGAATTTCCTGATGTTTTGCCCATCTCATCAGGAATGTCAACAGAGGAATAAAATGCCACTCGATCTGGACAGCGTGGTGTTTGTCTTTGGCTGTCAAGTAAAAAGGGCTGCAATTCCACTCATCTGGAGAAGATTAGAATACTCTGCAAAATCAGAGAAAATTGAAAATGGAATCGCAGAACGCTGGTCATTCATTCTCCCCAGCTCCCTTTGGAAGAGGGCATAGTCCCACCTCATAGCACAGGGGTTAATAAGCTACATTCTCAACAGCATAAACACTGTGAGACAAAATGTACCTGGACCCTTACATTTCAAGTCATGAAGCATAAAGATTATGTAATATGGAAATTCTTCATTCAAAAGGGAAAAAAGCCACTAGATACACAAAATAGCATTTTATTTTTGAATCTGAAAACTTCTAGAAATTAATCCCTTCAGATAATCTGAAGGTTTTTATGTGTTAAAGCGCATATACATAGTCAGGTGCTATCTGTCAATAGAAAGGTCACAGTTTAAATTCCAAGTTTAAAACTGAATAATTTAAATAGTTTCTCATATGTTTCTCCAAAAGCAACATGCACCTGCTCTAAAAAGAGGGTGTTTACTACTATAATTATTTAGAGACCATTCAAATTCAGGATGAAACATGTATGCATGCATATATACATACACACACATATGCACACATATACCCACAGAGACAAGCACACATGTATATACATATTACATATATACATATTACATATAGATATATGTATTTGAGTGAAAATTTGAATACAAATATACTTCTTTTTTGTTGCCTTAAAATTAACTTTAAAGGATTTTAAAATTGCATTCCTCCTTTAATACCACGTACTGTGCAATAAGCCTTGTATTACATCATTATATCACTGAACACAGATATTCCCCAAAGAACTGGCTCAGGAAAGTGCCAAAACATGGCAGCCCGTCCTATCCTCGTTTGGGTTGGATTCCAATTAAGTCTAACCAGGAGGAAATGGCTTCCTGCCAAGAGCAGAAACAAAGGGACAGGACAATGTTCGTCTTGGGCCGTGGGGAAATTAAAGGCAATAATGGAGACTCGTGCTTCAGGAATTACCCATCTGCTCTAACCTGGGAAATGCTGAAGTGACTGGTGTGAACCAATCGTGTCCTCTTATGTTCTGATTTGTTTGTCTATTTTTCTATAATAAACCTTCAGTACATAAGGCTTTAGAGTGAAACTCCAGCACACACAGGCTAATGAAAGGATGATGTCTCCTGGATCGAGTGTTCTCATCCTTGCGTACCTTCTGGCAGCTGTGTAATACCACCACTCCATCCCCCAGGGCCTAGTGAACTACCTGAAGCCAAGTTTCCACAGTAGGAAACAAGTGCAGACCTCGAATTTTGTCAACTCCTCAAGTCGCAATGTGGGCTGAGTTGTTCCTTTGGTAATTGAATCTAGATACAGTGAAGAAACAGGATAGCTGAGTTCTAACCCCACTTCTGCCATCAACTTACTGTGTGCCCATGGGCAAGTCACTTCACTTCTCTGAGCCTTTGTTTCCTCCTCTATAAAATGAGATTCTTTAATTGTTTTCAATGTGGTCCAAGGACACTGGAAGTCTCTGAATTCCTTTCAGGTTGTTTGTGAGATCAAAACTCTTTTCATAATAATACTAAAAGGTCATTTGCCCATTTTACTCTCATTGGCTCACAAGCGTCCACTGGAGTTTTCCAGAGGCTACATGAGGAGGCCATTAGACTGAGGTAGCTCTAATGCCTTGGTAGCCTACATAAGCAAACCAAAATCTAAGCCAGAGCCAATGCACCCAAATTCAAGAAAGTAAAACTTAAGAACACCAATCACAAACAGCCAACTTAGCTTTCCCAAATAAGGCAACCTTAACCTATAGGCAATCAAATAATTTCTTTGCTTTGCTCTCATCTTCTCTATAAAAACCTTGCCTCTAGCTCCTATTGGTGGACTGCTCCTAACCACCTTGTTTGGCACTGACCAATTTGAATCCATGCATGCTCAAAAAAACTCTTGAAAATTTTAATGTGCCTCAGTTTATCTTTTAAGACATGTAATATCACAATGAGAGTAAATGCAGGGGCTTCCCTGGTGGCGCAGTGGTTGGGAGTCTGCCTGCCAGTGCAGGGGACATGGTTCGAGCCCTGGTCTGGGAAGATCCCACATGCCGCGTAGCAACTGGGCCCGTGAGCCACAATTGCTGAGTCTGCGCGTCTGGAGCCTGTGCTCCGCAACAAGAGAGGCCGCGATAATGAGAGGCCCGCGCACCGTGATGAAGAGTGGCCCCCACTTGCCGCAACTGGGGAAAGCCCTCGCACAGAAACAAAGACCCAACACAGCCATAAATAAATAAATAAATAAATAAATAAATAAATAAATAAATAAATAAATAAATAAAATAAACCCAAAGTTTAAAAAAAAAAAAAAAAAAAGGAGTAAATGCAGAAGCAGATATGAAAATCTAGGTATCTTCCATTAAACCAGACCTTAAAAATATTTACCAAAGTAAAACAATGTCACTCTTCTCATTAATAAAAATATAGTGCTTCTCATAGAAATATGTTATTTCATATATTGATAACATACTTATTAATATTATTTTTAAATGAATTAATAAATACTTGAAATTTTATCTTTCAATATCTAATACAATAGTAATGAGAGTTACGACTCACATAAACCAAAGCTCTTTGGGGTTCTCAGTGATTTTTAAGATTGTACAGTAACCCTGAGATCAATAAGTTTGGGAACTACTGAATAAGATGATTTCTATGACCCTTTTCAGCATTATGATTCTTTGATGTCCTATATACCATCAGATATTGTTACCTATAGTGAGCAACTTCATAGGAGAACTAAAATCTCCCGTTTACCTTGTCCTGTATAGACATAATTTATAAATAAATAATTGAAAATATTTTCTAAATTAAATAAAAATTGGTAAATAATTGTCTACCCAGAGAACCTATTAGACACAAAATCTTCTCCTGAATAGTCACATCTAATTAGTTATACATGGGTTACCCTGCAGTTTCAGATCTCTATTCCTAAAATCTGTATTTTAATTGTATGTACCAGGAATTAGTACCTGGTCCAAAGTCAGCCACTTGTGGAATTGACATACGGGAAGTCCATACAGTGACTCAGTGCAAAATTCTAACCAAGAGTGTCTTTCTATGTTGAATACTAAACTAGTCAATCAGGTCTTCATCTTGGGGAATTTGAAGGTGACATGTGGAGAGATCTATAAAGAGCTGTGTGCCACACACTCTGAAAGACACATGGGCAGAACTGAAGCCACAGATTAGGAAGAGCCATATGGTAGTAGAAGCAACAATTAAACAGAAAGAAGCCACGAGATAGAGAGAAGGAACAGAGAGAAAAGCCACCAGTGAATGCAGCAGGGAAAAGGGAAGTGGAAACAGAGGGAGGAGCAAGGTCAAAAGGAATCTGCCACACAAGAAGGGCATACCGCTGGAGTTGCTACCAGACTGCTGGAATAGTTTCCCACATGATGCTTCAGGTGTCCAGAAGCCAAATGCTCAATCACTAGAGTGAGTACCTGTTCTCCTTATTTCCATGCATCTGTGCAATAGCCAAGGAAACTGCGATGTGACTCTTTATTTCCTGGAAACTTTTAACTAACACAGCTCAACACTGCTGGAGCATGTATTAAGAACCTGAAATTTAAAGGGATGAGCAAGGGAAATGCAGTATATTTGCTTAAAGCAAATTCATATACATAACCTTTAGAGAGTTATGTATATGGCTCCCTACACACGCTGTATGTTATACACAAATGCATAATCTTAAGAGAGTTATAGTTTCCCTAATATTTAAGGAAATAACAAAATAAAATTATCTTTAATAGCAGGGAATGGAGAGAAACTGACCAATGCTAAGACAGGGTGAAAGAAAAGGAGGAAGGACAAAGGTAATAAAAGGCAACGATCTGACTCATAAGAGTTTTATTCTTTGGGTACTTGTAAGAGAGGTAAGCTAAGAATGGCAGCTGAGAGCAAAAATCGTAATAACTTGATATTAATTATTAGAGACCAAAATGGGTTAAAAGAACCTACATTTCCAAAGAACTCCCTTTGTTACTCCTGAGAACTAGGATACCTTAGATTTTTAGACGCTGATCTGACTCCACTGCCAAAAGGAATCAAGAGTAAAGACGTCACGAATTTCACTGGCTGACCATCCATTTACTAACACACTCCTTCACCTGTTTACTACTTCATTCAATATATGCGTGCTGAGTGTCAGTTATGGTGTTGGAGGCCCACACAGATTAGGCATTCAGGACCTTTTGGGGAATGAGAGAGGTAAATGTAGACTGCCAGGCACCACCATGTACAAGCATGGTATAAACATGGTCCATGCTTCGAAGATCTAATAATCAAGGAAACAAGAAACTAAATTCTCAAAGTGCAAGGCAGGTGTGATCTATGCCTTGAAATGGCCATCAAGTCTTGGCCAAGGGTAGGGATGATTTCCACCTGTAGGGAAGAGGAAAGATTTTGTGAAGGACTATTTCGACTGGGTCTTGGAAAGTAAGGAGGATTATGACAGGAAAAGCTATGGGAAGAGGGCATATAAATGGATGGGGAAGGCATAAGCAAGTCCACACAAACTGACATAAATGGGGCCTATTTGAAGGACATCAAACAGGTTGATGGATACACTGAGCATGGGAGTATAGAGAGAGATGAAGCTAGAAAAGATACATCAGGGTCAAAGCATTAGGGTCCAGAGGCTAGGTCTGGTATAAGTTTGGTTTCTTAGAAGATAATAAGCAATTGTGAAGCCTTCAGTATAGAGGAATAAAATAAAAATTAATTACTATCATTTTAAGGGCTTATTTTATGCTAATATAATTTTATACAATCATCACAACCTCATAAAGAAATAGTTATTTTTATTCTTCTTTTACCTAGAATAAAACTAAGGCTCAGGTTACTCCCAGAGCTTGTCCAAGATCACAGAGCAAGTAGATGAGCTGGACTCAAGGTCACATCTGTCTCACTTCAACACCTGTGGTCTTAACTTGTAAGAGTATAAACTCAAATGACTTCAGAGGCATACAAACAATGTAGGGAAGTGAGGCAGGCTGGGTGTCAAACAACAGGGAGTGGTGGAAACTATAGCAAACAAGAGATATACATAAAGGCATTCAAATTAAAGGGGAAAATGTGCTATCTGGCTGAGGCCAAACAAAACCCACTCAGGCTAGAGCAATTTTCTGCTGATGAAACTTCATCCTTTCTCTCTCTAATACGATTAGAAGTGTGTTTTAAGACAATTAATCTGAAGTCCTATGAAGATTATACTGGTCAAGAAAAAGGCAAGGGGCAAGGAGGCCAGTTAATAGGACCTCACCACATATCTCCAGATGAGAGAAAATAAATTTGGTGGCCACAGAGAGAAAAAGGCTCATGGGACATTACTGAGGAAAGGTAACAGTCTTTAACTGTGGGAATGAGAGGAGTGGGGTAAGGCAGGAGTCAGCTATTCCCTTGTTTCCAGTCATTTCACCCCCAAGGGATGTTTTATTTTTAGAGCCTCCACAACCCAAGCTCAGGACTCAGCATCTGTTGAACTCTTCCAAAGATTTCAATCTCAAAAAACAAACAAATCAAACCATTAGTGTATTTGGAGTTGTCACTGAAGATTTTATGAAGAAAACAGGTGGAGATTTCCTTAACGTTTGTACATCAAGGTAGTCACTGCCTTCAAAAATCCCTAACCAGATATTTACCTTCTCCCAATCCTTTCTCACCCACCTGTCACAAGATGTATATGAAATTTTACTTTGCCTTTCTCTCTCTCTTCACTCTCCAACATAGTATCTAGCCTTGTTAGCATTTATCTCCCATTTCTGGATTTTTCCCCTAAGAACTTAAAATTTATCAGCAAATTTATTATGCAAACCAGCACTGTCCTTACTGGCTACTACTCTAGATTTTGCATAGCCCAACCCCCCAAGGCCATGCTTATCAAGTCTTGGGGCTCAGCTCCCCACTCAGAGAGGAGCTCAAACACCACATTCCGTTACTCACAGAGCCCTGCAAGGTGCTCACCATTCATCTTAATACCTTTTCTAAGCACTTTCTGCAAACAGGCATCAATTGGCCTCTCCCCAAGAGAAATCCTAGTGAAGAAAATGTTCTTTATATAGTTACATAGGTACTAGTTCAAGAAGGACAAAGAGTTTCAATCCTGGATGACTGGGAGGGTGACAATCTGAAAATAAAGAGCTGGAAATACAGCATCAGAGCCCAAGAGAGAGGTTAGCACTGGAGATGGGAATTTGGGTGCATTCAAGATAGAGTTGAGGTCATGACAGGGAATGAGGGCGAGAGCACAGGAAGAGAGAGAAGCCTGAGGAAACAGCAGAGGTAAGAGCTATGATAATGAGGCAGAAGCAAGAAAAGATCATGTGAAAAAGACAACAAAGCCAGAAACATAGAAGAGGAAACTGGAAAATGCTCTCCTGGAAGCCAGAGGAGGAGGGTTGCACGTTGCTCAGTTGTACAGGCCAGAAACATAGAAATGATTTTCAGCTCCTCTCTTTCTCTCACACCTGTATCCAGTCCATCAGGAAATCAGGTTGACCCAACCTTCCAAATCGGTTCAGAGTCTGACCACTTTTCACCCTTGTCATTTCCACCAGTCTCATCCAAGCCTTCATCTCCTCTTGCCTAAGATCGAGGCAATCATCCCTGCTTCTACCCTTGTCCCCACAATGTTCTCAACCCAACACCGCAATCCCATTGGGACTTTTTAACTGGCAGGCAGATCACATCAGTCCTCTGCCCAATAACCCTTCACTTGCTTCTAGTCTTTTAAAGCCAAAGACCTTATAATGACCGACAACTACGAGTGCCCACCTGATCTCTCCACGCTTTGCCTCTCCAATCTCATCTCCCACTACTTGCCCCAGCTCACTCTCTCCACTCTATCACTGTTCCTCCTAGAACCTAACAAACACACTCCTGCATTTGGGCCTTTGCACTGGCTGTCCCCATTTCAGTTCAAGTGAGACATCTAGGGCACAAAATTTAAAGATGTAAGGTAGGACAAGAGCCAATCCTAAGAGTGGGTGCCACCTTAAATTTTGAGGCATCTCACTTGCCTCATCCAGTCCTAGTCTTGTATGGCTCACAATTGATAATATGGTTCTTGTTTAGTATATCAATTACTTATTGTCTGCATTCTTCCTTTAGAATACAAAGAAATTTTTAGTTGCTATGTTCATGGATACATTTCAAGTGCCCATATCAGTGCCTAGAACAATAGAGGCACTCAATAAATGTCAGAGGAGCAAAAGAGGGTGGAGTGGTCCAAAAATATCACATGCTGCAGGTAAGTCATGTAACTGAGAGATTAAAAAGGTGTTAAAAGATTTGGAATAAAATGATCATTGCTTCTTTCTAAAAACAGAGTCAGGGTCAAAAACCAGAGTGTAGATGGTTAAAGAATGATGATTAAGAAGTGAAAGCATGGGGACTGATATGTACACATGTTTAGAATGGATAACCAACAAGGACCTACTGTATAGCACAGGGAACTCTGCTCAATATTATGTAACAACCTAAATGGGAAAAGAATTCAAAAAAGAAGCGATACATGTATATGTATAACTGAATCACTTTGCTGTGCACCTGAAACTATCACATTGTTAATCAACTATACTCCAATATAAAATAAAAAGTTAAAAAAAAATGTTTTTTAATTAAAAAAAGTGAAAGCAGTGAATACAAGGTCCACTTTTTAGAAACAAAACAGCAATATCCTGAAGAGTAAGGTGGTAAGCATCAGTTACCTGTTCTTGGAGTTTTGCAAGGAAGGAAAGTTGAGAAATAAGACTTTAGCTTGTAGGGCAGAGGCAGGGTGGATAGTGAGGCTGGGCTGGTATTCAAGGTTTGTAAGGAGAGGGAGTTCCATGATTTATATGCAAAAGGGAGAGATCCAGAGAGGATTGAGTTGTTGAAGATGCAAAAGACAAGTGATGGTTGGTTCTGTGAGAGGTAGGGTGAAAGAGAAGAGAGGAAAACAAACCAGGAGGAGGAAATAAAAAGACATGAAGCAGATTAATAAAAGGAATCACTTTGAAGAGACGGTCACAAGGACGCAGTGTGACACAATGCTCATAAGACTGTTACCATATCACATATTAGTAGTTCTCGATCCTGTACTGAAAGCAGGTTTACCGCAAGGAGGCGTATGAACTAACTAAACTGAAGACTACTTCGCAGAGGAAAGGTGCAAAGGTAACAGGTAAAAGCAGGTGAAAAGTGAAAGAGTAGTCAAGTCTAAAGATAAATGCAAGTGGGATGTCCAACTAATAACATCAAATTGGCAGTCCTTTCAGTTCTTTAACAAAGGACTCCCAGCTTTTAGAACCATTAAGATATCCACTAACCATCTAAACTTGCAACTTCAGTTGTAAATTAGGCCCGCTACCACAAGCTGTGAATGAAGGGCTCTGATCTTAAGAAAGTTGGAAAACAGTATGGAAAAAAAGAGAGAGAGAGAGAGAGAGAGGCAATTTTCATCTGTGTCTGCGGCCAGAGGGATATTCAAAAATCACATTTCAGATGAAGTATGAGCATCAGCAATATATTCACCTGGTGCTCACAAATCCCAGGGAAAGTTAATTAGCCACTTGGGGATGCAGTTACATTTTCTCTACCTTAGATGCACTGTGAGAAAAGGGCAAAAAGTTGGAATCACTTCTGCTAGGAATGAGATTAGTTTATACATTGGTTTCAAGCCCTAGTTTTCCACATAAGTGGAAAATGAAACTAGAAACATATGTGCTCTGAGGTTGCACCTGATTCACTCCTCATTTTAACAAGGACATCTAGAATGGCGATCAGGTCTGCTGTTTCATAGCGGGACTCACTCAGTCTTTCCTCACAGGGTTCATCAAAGTACTCATCAATATTTTGCACAAGAGGAACGTGGTCCCTTTTCCCAGGATCTTGAAGGACATGTATTTCCCCCCCCCCACCCCCCACCCCCTACATCCCTGGAAGATCCATCTGCACGTTGTATCACTTAGTTATTTCAAACCTGCCCCAACTGGGCACATTTTCATTGTTACAGCTTCAGAAAATTCTAAGAGTGGTGAATTTCATTTCTACTGTACCCAAAACATTTAAAAAATAGGAACACTTCAAGTAAAACAAATATCATATGTATCCAAAGTAATCAACTTCTCTTTCCAGGCTTACTCAAAATCTTTGTGAGCTCCTACAGACATTTTAACTGGGTGCAAGTGTTTTATCTTCTAAAGCGAATGTATGGGGTTTTGTGCTCTTTCAGAAGTTTCAGCCAGTGTCTATATGCCTTTCCCTTGGTGCTCCTGAGTACAGGAGAGCCTCGGGGAGGGGTGGACAAAATTGGAAAATATAAATAACAAATCAAAAATTACAATTGATTGGATAAACAATTTCCCTTAGTCTGTTTCTTAATAAGTGATCGATTTTATGATCAATATTCATTATTTCCCAGAACATACCAAACTGCTTATTGAACAAATGAAGAGCTGAAACTACAATGACACAGAATCAAAAAGGTGAACTAATTTCTTTAATAACATGGGTTGAACTGACTGTCTCATCTTACCTGGGTGTTCCACTTCAATGCACTTTTCTGCATAGCCTTTTGGAAAAAAGCTGAAGTTCAGGAAAACAGGGGAGGTAATTCATTACTCATTAAAAGAAATGGGTTATGGGAGCACGTGTTTATATGTGTGAGGGCTGAGTTGCAGTTTGTGCTGGGCTGTCTTTTGTCTGTTCACAGTAAATTCTCCAAGCTGACAAACCAGGGTCCCCCTAAAGGCATTGCCTTTTAAATCTGGTGTATTCCATGGATATGCAGAGAGTTGGAAAACCCAGAGCATATTCACTTTCTAGAAATATATTTATTAAAAGTCAGGAACATGACTAATATAGAATTGAGGTGAAATAAGGTTAAATAAATGACTTGGTAGCCAACATCATCACTTTGTTTGCTTGTTCTATCATAACTATCAAAGCAATGAATTGAATTTAACCAATTCTGATAAACTGTTATAGACATCCGGGATCTTCTACTCTGTGGTCCCCTTCATCATCTTGAAATAATACGATGACCAATAGATTTTCAGATGGCTGTCTCCTCCCTAATTTTTAGTGATTTACAATAGTCTTGTGTACATAAAAAGAGATTGTGGAGAAATGCAATTGCTCTGGCAGCTGATATTAGCACTAACTTCACCAAATTTCAGACACTAATGTGTGAACAGACTCCAACATTTAGCAGAAGTAGTGAGCAGGAAACCTCACCTGGTGATGACCAGTGTCACGGGTGGGCCTCCAACTCTGGTTGCCACAAATCCCCTGCCCCTTTGCAGGGGAGGACCCTCAGCAGCTTGTGAGTCCCTTTGGGCTCTTCTTTCTCATCTCTCATTTCATAGTCCCATTGTGTCTATAACAAACGCCTAATTACCCAGCTCTACAAGAAATGCTGGACTGATCAATTATGAAAGCAACAAATGATTAGTAAAAAAACAAACGGACAAACAAACAAAAAAAAACCCAACATATCACTTAAAGTCAGTCATCCAAGCCTTATCCAAACTATTCAGGAAAATCTCATTAAATCAGGCTCCCTTAATTAGAAATTAGATAATTCCGACAGGAGCAAAGCTCAAGTTTACCTCTGTACTGTCTGTAAAAAAAAGATTTTTGTGAAGCAAAGGAATAACATAAACAAGGCTTAATGATTTTGTAAACCTCAAGTTCCAGGGTAGATTCAGCATTCTCCTAAGTATCTTGACAGCAAGTTGTCAACCTTGAAGCTATCTTCATGCTGTATGTAAACCTCCACCTACAGAAAACACTCAAAACTGTGATTGTAAAAACATTCTTATCTATCACTAAAGAAAGTCTGGGAATGACTTTACTAGGCAACATAACTGCAGCCTAGTTGTAATTAAGGCTATTTTAATATATGCATAAATATCTCATTTATATGCATCATCAGGAATTCATACAAGTAACATTTCTAGACAACTGAGATTTTAACTTTAAGCAGCAATACTTATTTATTTCAATTAGGGAGGTGTGGCACAGTGCTTAAGTGGGGGCTGAGACTGAGTCTACTTCTGCCTCCACCTTGGGAAAGTTAAAGTCTTTTTGCCCCAGTTCCTCATCTGTAAAATGGGGGTAATAACGGTAACTCTTCATAATGTTGTTCTGAAGATTTAATGAGATGATGCTTAAAAAGTCTTTAGATCAGTGTTTGTTCCATAGTAAATGCTCAATGAGTGCAAATTACTATCATTTAATCCGTTTTGAAAAAACTTAGAAAAATATATTGCATAATTATCTGCCTTATCAAACAGAATGCACTGAACATAGTTTAACCCATTCTTATTTATTCAAAGTCACCATCATGAAAATAATTCTATTATGCTTTAGGGGACCACTTTCTCCTTTATTGTCATGTCAAATTATCATACTTATATTGGCCTTTAATAGTTCTTCTCCCTCTTCTCATCGCTGTTCATTATCTGCTATCAGTATGTCCCTGGTATTTATAATAAAGTGCCTTATTTTATACACAATGGTCCAAATGAGGTTCTGTGAGTAATGCAGTGCTCTCCTATGAAGTAGATTACATGCACTTTCTGGAAGGTTTTTTCTGCACTGTTAGTAAGAGCTTTCCTATGTTTTGAATTTTAGAGTCTAGTCTTGATGACTAAATTTGCTAGACACCTGGGTTCTCCATAAGTACAGTGCTACTATATTTGAAAGCATTAGGTATATATTTACTGTACTTAAAGTTCCATAATCCAGAATTTTCACTGAGACTGATCATCCCCCAGATAACAGTATTGTATAGAATTCATTTCTATGTTTCATGAGCTCCTTTTAACTGGTACAGGGCCACTGTAATAAGAGTTGCTTATTTGGATTCTGTAGAGGAGGATGACTTGATAATGCACTGTTTTCAGTTCCTCTCCACCACCCACTTTCACCTATGAGTTATATCAATCTGAAAAGTATACACGGTTGGGGGATTTTTTTTTTTTTTTTGGTAGACTTTTTACCCAGGCTTTCATCATCTAATCTGAATTCTCTGAAATAAGGTTCACATTAGAAAAATGAGATATGGAAAACTGTTAACAGCAAAGTCTCTAAGCATGGTGAATGCATTCCTCTAATAAGTTTTCATCTATCGGCATCAGACTCAGCACAGAGTATAGACTTTATCTTACAGGTGTTACATTGATGGTTTTTTCATCTCCTGGAGTGTAGCATAAGCTGATGTGGCATTCAGGATTTACAGAAAATAGATGTATTTTTACTCATCAAGGGAAAATGTGTTTTCTCCAGAGAACAGGTAGATGTTAAAAGACACATATGCTCTAAAATGTCATATTATAAAATGCCCATCTTACTCCTCTCAACGTCAAGTATAAAGGAACCATGATCTAATTACGTTATTTGATGGTGATCATCTGTGATGTTGAATACAAATGGTAGAGCCTTCCTGTGTCTGGTGGTAGTGTTTCAGGGAATGGGTGAAGGAAACCAAGAAGAAATGGAAGAAAGAGGTGAGGTGATGGCACCACCATCCCAGAAATTAAAATAATACAGTGGACAAAATGAAATCCTCTACTTCTGCTGCCAGCCTTAAAAGAGAATAAGAAGAAGAAAGTTACCAACTCCGGTAGCTTTCCTGGGAGGACTTATGGAGTCTTTGAAAATACTGGTTTTGCCACTACCCTGGTGTGGGACCTTACTGTAACACAGTTAAACTGGACAGTCACCTCAAACTTTCCCATTGGAAAGTGGCATAGCCCAAAAAAGCTATTTGAACACTTAAATTTTAGACCTCAGAATGAATGCCAGACCATATTCATAATTCAAGGGAGTGCAACCAACCATCCATGGGAAGATACCATCGTTTGGGATCAAATCACCTACGCTTTGACCAAACACCTTTGCCATGGCGGGGGGCCATGTCCAGGCTCAATGTTGAGGATTGGCTATGCCTTGGCCCAACACCTTTCCTTCTGGTGGGCCCAGTACAGAGATACTCTCTGAACTGGAACATTAAAAGGACAGCTGCAGCGCTTGCTTTGTCCTGCCCAACGGTTCTCAATTCTCACAAAAGTAGAAAGAACTGACTATTGCAAAATCCTAGAATTTGTGTTTCATTCTCCCAGCTTCCTAGTTTTGTACATTATCTTCTCAGTCTCTCCTTGAATTCCAGTAACCACTCACCACCTCCAAGGGTCAAGTCTATTTACTTCGCTCATGTTCTCAGTCTATCAAAACCTGCTTTCAAAAAAGTCGAATTAATTCATAGTGAGTGACATAATGTCTTCAAGAACTTCCACGACCCAAGGATATTTGCTTTGTAACAGGATCAGTGCTCTAAAGGCAGTTTCTAATCTGGGGTGTATAGTGATATACTGGGGTAGGGAAGGAAAATATTAATTCTTCTATTCATATGTATTTTTCATGTAAAAAATTTCAAAGTTTACTAATATCTAACACCTATATTAGATTGACTCCAGTACCACCATTCAATCTGCCTTTCAAGTGGTCACATATCACATAAGTTACACAAGGTACCCTGAGGAAAGAACAGGAAGTCAAGTGTAGAAGGGTCAACAGGGGGCCTCAGAATGCCTGCCTTGTATTGTGAGGTTGTACAGTTTGCTTAACTTAAGTAGATGTGTGTGTTATGTTATCAAGTTGTAACTAAACTAAGCCTCACAAAATGGATGAGAAGATTTAAAAATTCATGCAAAAAATCTTTTCATTGGCATCGGTCACAAGCTGTTCCAGCAAAAAGTTGAAGCTAAAAGTGTCAGAGTCTTACTGTAGGATTAACAACAGCCATGACAACCACAAAACCTTTAAAATATAGTAAAATATTTATAATTCCCTACAATGAGATAGAAAGGGCCCATAAAAATACGTTGTACCACACAGAAGTTAACTAATTATCTCATAACCAAGAACTAGAAAATCCTGAGACACTTATGTTTTCATTTTTCTTTTACAAAAAGTATGACTTTGTTGACTTTTTTTGGAAAGAAAACATACTTGATCTGGCCTTTAATGTTTAATGGGATGTTTTAACCAGGATAAGAAACACTGTATTAAAAACAAAAGCAAAAAACTAAAACTTAGGCTATGGAAAGAATATTTAAAAATTGGTATGTAGAATCATTTCCATTTTCATATGATTTCACTACTGAAAATATGTCTGTCACTTGTTAAAAATCTCATATGTTCATACTTCTTAACAACTTAAAAATAGAATATTGTAACCTGTTTAAAAATCCTCCAGGTCAAAACTCTCAGAGGAATTTAAATCCATTTGTTAAAAATATTAAAATGTATACCTTCTAATTAGTTTGCAAATACAACCAATCAGCATCAAGAAAGGACATTTGCTTGCCAAGGAGCAACACAAATGCCTGTATAGTGGTTTTAGTTTTAGGAAACTAAAAACTGGGTATCACAAATTGGTAAATGCAGTCACAATGCCTTTTTTAATTTTACCTACATACTTAAATGAAGTATTCCTTTTAGCTATAACAGACATTAAAACAAAATTTTAAAGTAAGCTGAACTTAGAACCAAACCAAATGGTATCACAAAGTGTTAAACCAAGATGATAAAAATTTTGAATTATAACTAATCATAGTCATAATAATAATAATTTTGTGAAAGTAAAGGGCTTTGTACCATTACTAAATAAAATATTTTATTCCACTTTTTCTCCTTCAGTTAAAATGTTTGCACATGTAACTTACAAATCAATAAATATGCATATTTTGGGGTAAGTACTCAAAAAAGTTTATTGATGTGATATATAATTTTAGAACTTTGGACAACTGCTTTTAGGAGGTTCACTTTTATTTCCTTCTTCTGTCCCTTTCAATAAAATTTCTCAGGTAGAATGTCAAATTTTAGTAAATAAATGAAAGACGTGGGCACAAGAAAGTCTTTCCTTTTACCACTGAAAGTGTGCTCAGAATCCACCTATGTGTGAAGCAATCTTCAGCACTCGTCCCACCTCAAAGCTGAACTAGATAAGTGTGGTGCGGTTAACAGATATAAATAAAAGTTTGTATACAACGGGGTTAGTGGTTAGCCTCAAGCGGAAAAACGCAATGTTTCTAGTTATTCATTTTTTTTCAAAAGATTTTTGTGTAGTTCCTACAGGCTCTACCCCAGATTCTGGAAAAAGAGAGTTGCTTTAAAATTCATTCATTCCTGAAAGAAGGAGACACAACTCACCTTTTCTTTGCCTAGGGAGGGCCAAGAACCCCATCTTAGAAATAAGGAAGCCACGTAACCCCTCTGCGAAACAGTTATACAGATTGCATTTGCAATGTATCTTTAAATTGCAGGGAACAGAAGCGCACCTGTGATTTTAAAATATTCCTAACAGTGTCCTCTGGAGATGCTCCACCTTCAGCTACAAACACTCTGCCGGCAAAGCTATTCCAGTCACTCTATTTCCTTCCTCGGCCCTTCTGTTCCTCTGCCCACACGTTCCACGGAACTACCAGAAGCCACCAGGCAGGCAGCTGCCACAGAGCACCAAGCAAGGATGATGATTTTAACTTCTTGGGGTACATTTTCTAAGTGCCAGAAAATGCAGAATCAAAGAAAAATAGCCATTCTGACAATCACATGGTGCGGACAAGAGAGCAAATTCTATCTTGCCCCCAGTTACAGGAGAGGGCAACTATTTCAAGATCTGTTTTGTGCGTTTGTGGTTCAGAAACATTTTCCCTGAAAATACATGGGCAAAATCGCTCAGACCTTTAATACAGTGCTGAGAAAATACCGAAAATCTGTAAAACAGGCTTACACGACAAACTCCCACAGGCGATGAGCTCTAGGGTTTCTCTCCTCTCTTTAGGTTCCTTCTTTCCAACTTTCAAAGAAACATTCGTATCGGAACTTAATTAAAGGCAATGCAAAACCACAAGGTACATTGTTTAAGGATAGATATGTATGTAGCAAAAGTATAAAGAAGTGCACCAACCAAATTCATTATCATAGTTATCACTGAGAGGAGAGGAAGAACAGTGGCATCAGGGAGGGTAGGTACCCTCTACTAGGAGGTAAGCTCTGTGGTCTAAGCTGGGGGATGGGCGATTGTCTCAAGTCATTACACACGTCCAGAGTCTTAAGTATAGTTTGTAGTACTTTTTTTTTTTTTAAACCCTAATGCCTTCAATTCCCTATGACACTAACCTTTTCATTACCTAAACACTCAAGGGAAAGAGACTGAGCCCTGGAGTCAGATAAGCCAAAGTCAAAACCAGCTCTGTCACTTACTAGGTTAGGCAATTTCCTTAACCACTCTAAGCATTGGTTTATTCATGTGAAAAATATGCAGAAATTATAGTATCTATTTCAAAGATGGTTGGAAGAAATAAAGTCATGTATGCAAGAATTTAGTACCATGCTTCGCATGTATGAAGTACTCAATAAATGTTAGCTATCATCAATCATTATTTTATGCTTTCTCAATGACTCGCCTACTAATAATCCACTCAACTTTGGACTGTATTCACTGAGTAGCCCTTTTCATCTGGCCCTTCTGAAGCAACAAGCAAAGTATGTATAGAGTCCCAAAAGATATGAGTATCCAACAGAGGAAAGCCATACCCTTTGAACCCAATTCCACATTCCCCAATGTTTTAAAACAAACATCTTCTGCTTCAGAAAGCAGCCAGTTGTATTATTTTTAGCTTCAGGGATTAGGAATGCATTGGCTCTGGTGTTGATGCACCAGAAAGTGTTTTTATTTGACACTAACGTAGGAATAATTTCACTGTGAGCTAGATTTATATATATATATATATATATATATATATATATATATATATATATATATATATATTCAGCATGTTGGTTTTTCCACAATTCTAGACCTGAACATTATGATAATTATATACACACAAATATAGTGACCACAAACAAGTACCCGGTATCAGTGTCTTTAGCTGTCATAAACCAAGAACTTCTGTAGCACACAAGGCAACTTCTAAGACTCTCCCCTCAAGACAAAACTGCCCAACATTCACCAATACTATCTGGTAGCATAAAATATCATCAGATATCCTTCCTGCTGAAAGGTCTCCCGTGGAATAATGCAATCCCGACGTACAATGGGATGCATTCAACCCCTAAGTTGCCCTCTCTGCAGACAGGCTGGCTGTTCTCCATGGACTGAGGATGGCTCTTTGTGAGGCCAAAGAGGTCATTTCAGCAGCATCATCGGTCTCTTGGCTAGTTGCTATCATCATCACTCAGGGAGCTGTGAGGCTGGGAAGTAATCCAGGAGAGGTTTCAAAGCCTTTGCTAGTAACATAAGACCACGTCTGCTGCCTGACCGCTGGCCGTGGCCAATAAGCACAGCCAAGATGCAGTCTATTATTTTCACCTGATTTTGTTCACGCTTTTCGTGGTGGTAAATCTACCCATATTAACTGTGGAAAGTTCATTTTACGTACATGTGTCTTCTGGATTTGTGGAAATGCTACATTTTTCTTTGGAGTTGCCTAATGCAGGAACCTTAAGCAGGTGTGCCCTCTGGTCTCAAGACATGGTTGATAAATGAAGAAGGCAACTCCTTTTATCTTTTAGGTTGATTATCCCTGATCTTTAAGATAAACTGACTCAATTATTATCATTGACTTTCAGCTCTCAGCCACAACCCACACCAGTCAATCTTTGACTCTGTATTGTGATCAGATTCTCCTATTTACCGGCACTTCATCCATCTAGGCTGTGGCTCCAGAGAGATTTCTGTTACCAAAAATCCAAGTCTGAGTCCTATTTAGAATCACTATTTCCTGATTGGCCTATACTTGGTCAACAGCAGGAAGGCCCTATCTGAATAAATCTGGTATATCTGCCACATTTTTATAAGATGTGGCCCTGCATAGCTATCTTTAGTTTGTGATCTAATCCTTCCAGATATCTAAAGAAATACATCTGCTCTTCAGCTCTGAGACCTTCTCTACTGGAATGTTATTCATGGATAACAAGGAGGAGGAGGTGCCTCATTATCAAAAACAGCATTTCTCTCCACCAGATTCTGCCCTCTACACCACGCCCCCAGATCCCCACTCCCACTCAGTTTCCAACAAATCCACAGCTCTTAGACACGGATATGAATGAGATCCAAGTTCAGAACTCATTATTACTTTTGACTTGTTAGTATCAAGCATAACATACTGAGAGTCAGGATGCCTTTTATTTATATAAAGATGAGACCCTAGTCTCAAGGAACTTCCACTTTTAAGAAAACAAAAACAGCTTAGATGCAAAGAAATTGATTTCAAACACATGAAACATAATTTAAGTACTAAAACAAAATATACAGTTTCATCTATAAGCATGTCTTTAGGTCTGTTTTGATGTAAAACTTCCACTGCTTTTCTGGATTGGCTTCAAAATAATCCTGTTTTTTTCCAAAAGCTCTGTTTAAGGAAAGATTTGTGTTGGTCTGTGCTCTTGCACTTTTCTGATTCAAACTTAAGCAGTCTGGCATTGTGCATATCATGCATATAAATTTGTAAGCGTGACAATGTCTTGAAAATTGACCTCAGAAAAAAGTATACGAATGGGCCTAGTACAATGGCTCGCAAATAATAATAGGTACTCAATACATCTGAAAGATGAATTCAAACCACTTTGTCATAAATTATGATTTACATTTTTTCTATGAAGGACTGTACAAGAGAAAATGATTTTTTTCTCCCATTAACTATAGAAATTCTAACTCCAGAATAAAACTTGGAAAATAGAGTCAGGGACACTTACATATGTATTCCGAGAAGAAAACAGAAGTATAGGCAAATTCTAGAAGAACAACCTGTAACTGGTGAAACTGTTACCAAATACTTTCTTCCAAATTTCTATAGCATTAAGAGACCTATTTTCATGGGGAAAAAAATCATAGAAATCTTCTTTAAAAAAATAACTCTCACAAGAGAAAAAAATTAATTAAGAAATATGGTCATTCAGTTCCTCTCTGGCGGCCATCTTGTCTCCTACTGCAGTATGTAAAGTTAGTAATTCTAAAACAATAAAGATGGGATAGGGAAACTTCTTACTAATGAAACACTTGATATGAGCTCTCTAAATACTTTAACTAGCATTTAATTTATTTTTAATCAGGTGCTTATCATTTGTTAAATAAATTCCAAAGGCCCCAGGATTCCACAGCCCTTACTAATCTCCCATTGGGAGACTAATGGCTAATCTCCCATTGGGAAGCAACACATATTAAATAGTTGCTAAACCCTGGTAAATACACTTTTAATAATTAATTCTAGAAGTATTTAACTTGCAGTAATATACCAAATATTTTCAGCAATATTGTAATCCGTGGGATATTGCCGAGGGATTTCTCAGATTAACACATTTGGGTCCCCGAGTCCCATCTGTATACCTCGCTCTAAATTAACAGCAGGTGATTCAACACATGGCTCCCAGCCTCTGTGTGTCTGAGTGACCAATGATTTTATTACCCTATCAGTGAGATCAAATCAGTGAAATGCATCAGCTGAGGAAACGCTTAGTAAGGGATGAGACAGACAGTGGCTTACAAGTCAACCCGGGTTTTCAAAAATGATAACTACTGAAAAGAAAAATTACTTTTCCTGTTGAGATGTGTAAATATTATGTAGATATTCTAACTCAATCTCTGTGATGAATGGTGCTCAATTTTAAACATATTTCAGTAATGCCTTAATTTAATAGAATGGAAGATACGCAAGATGTTGAAGGATCAAGGTGAGAATAAATTTTCTTGCACAGATGGCTTAGTCTTGTTCTAAAAACCCCTGGGATTCTTACACTTCTCACTCCATAAAAACAAGGCTTTGCTTTCTTTCCTTCTTTAAAAAAGACGTGAATAACCAGTTTCATATATATTCTATGTGGCCCATCCAGTTCCCTGCCCCCCTTATTTGGCATAGATTGCAACTCACATGCTGTAAGTTAAAACTGAAGTCGGGCAGTGACCTTTGTCTCGAGCAGAACAGGACACTTCGTCACCAGGACTGACAGACACCACAGGCTGACCAGCAGATGGTGCTACAGAGCAGGCAGCCACAGGGGCTGAACTCCTTGGAGCTCCAGGACTGTGTCACTGACTCTTCTCCAGAGGATGTCTTCTAGCTAGTCAGTTATCCCACTGAGTAAGGGCTTCTCCTTTTCCCATCTCCTTCTCCTCCACTCTTTTTTCAGTTTCATAAATGTGTTCTTTCTAGTCTTAAAAAACAGTCATGGCCTGTCCCCAGCACTGTTCCTGCGGGGCATCGTGGAATACCTGTGTAAACATGAACATGCTAGCTGTCTTTTCACTCAAAAAGAAGTATCCTGCTTCCCGCAGTGGCTAACGGAAGCACGCGCCATGATGATGTTTTAGCAGTGATAAAAATCAAACATTTTCTGCAGCCATTATAGTCTAAAATGTTAATGCAGTTTACTTTTTAAAATGTGATCGATAGATGCAGGGGAAAGTGCCCATAAATTACTAAAGGCAAAAAAAAAATGTTCTATTAACACATGGTGGATTTTGCAGTATTTGTCAGTCAGTGTTTTACTGGGGGGACAATTTTTAATTTGCTGAAATCTTGAGGGTTTTTTGTTTTGTTTTAAATACCTGTCTTTGTCTTTCTCTCTTCAAGAGGAATGTTTTTAACATGAGTCATTTAGGAAACGTAATTCTAATGCAGTATAGCTATAGGTTTCAATTAACGTTCTACCTTTCTGACAGACTTTACATTACATGTTTTATGAAATCATTAACTATTGTCATGTTTCTATTATGATACTATTAGGAAATAAAGAGACTTATGTAAATGGAGATGTAAAAGAAATGTATGACAGTTACTCGTAGCAACATCTGTGCACTATCATACATGCTCACACTAATTTTCTTAAGATTGTTCCATTCATTATAGAGCATTGTTAGTTGCAGTGGCACAACCCTTATTTCCATGCATTTAGGGAATGAGGCAGAGAGTGGGTAAATGAGAGTCTAATCAATACCACTTTTCATTTTGCATCTAATGTGCTGCCTTTCCCTTTCTTTTACTCATGCACAAATCCAAAAAAGATCCTGACGTTACAGTCATAAAATGTAATTCTTCTGCAGAAACACAGACAATAATGCTTTCTGTATTCAGGCGTATTGCATATTCTAATGGCATTTGGCTAAATTGAGTATGGATTTAACATCAAAGGCTTCATGAATTTTTCAAATGAGATATTAAAGTCAATATTTCAAGTGAAAGATATTTCAATTTAGTTGCATACACAACAATAAAAACTTCTGCAAGGTGGAGGTACTAGTGGCTGTAGCAGTATTAGTTCATTCAAGAAATTATTAGTTTATAAGAAAATCAAACACAAGGTTGTGATATGGCAATGACTCTGAATAAATTAGACTCACTGATATGCACTAGTGTACTTTATCTCTTGCAGGCTGAAGCAGTACACTTGCCATGGGCATGTTCAGGGCTCCTGGCTGATTTTTTCCTAAACTCTATTGATTAGCGTGAAGATTTGCGTTGCCATTTCATAAATCTCCTTATTTTCATTTGTACGTGTGGAAGATTTAGAATACGTGAAAAAAAAAAGCGCTGTTTTTCACCTTGTTTTTAAGCGGATCTTACTTCAAGGTGTCAACCCCTGCAGTGGTTCTCCACCGTGATGCTGAATGTCGCTTTCCAGGCAGGCTGGAGGATACTCAGATTCAGCATGTGTGTGTAGGGCTGTGGCTTGCTGACCGCCGTCCACACCATGGCAGGGCGCCAATACCTTCAAACAACACATGCCAGCTTGTATTTCTAGAGCACCTTTCCATGGAAGATCTCAAAGCTAATCCACACACGTTATCTCATCCACCTAACCAAATCCCCAATGAGAAGAGGAACAGCAGAGAATGTCGTCATCCCCATTTCACAGATGGGCAAATGTAAGCAAAAAAACATGAAAATGACTTGCTTTCTTCCTACGGACCTGTGGCTTTGGGGAGAATGCTTTAACAGAGAGGTCAGCACTCAAACTGGGATTGGAACTACATCTCCTGATTTCCAGACCAAAGTTCTAAATGTTGAACAAACATCCATCCTCTTCGACCACGATGACAGCAGGTTGGTCTGTTTGAATTTGCATCGTCTGCTTGGCTTTGCTATATAGGCAAATAGAAAGGCGTTAGCTTGAATTTTCTGCACAGTAGTCCCCATCGTCCTTCTTTGTTTTGACTCTTGCAAACTTACAGTGCCTTTTACTCAGTATTTTCAAGCCCTTCATCAGATTAATGATGGATTAACTCTAAACCTCAGATAAACCCTCTATTCACAGACACTTTAGGATCAAGTGTAAAGCAACTCACACACCCACCATTCTAGAAGAAATGACCGTTTCTGGGTGATGATAAGCAGCCCACCCAGCTGAACTGTATGTAAAAATCCCTTCCTAGAGTTGAGAGCTAAGACAAGACACCGAACAATGCATGTGCACTCAGCTCTGCTTCTGCCTGTTAACCCGTCTGCTACCCGTGCAATATTTAAACCAGCCTCCTTGTCAGAATCCCTCATTTTATGGAGGTCTCTTAGAAGAGATTTTAAAGACCCAACAACCCTGAAATGCATGAAGATTTCATTCCGTAATTTGAAGGATGATTGCCCATCTTTAGAACAGGAAAAATCCTAACTCCGTAAATACTCTGTAATGAGGAAGATAGGAAGATACACACCCACCACAAATGCTTTTTTCTCACAAGAGAAAAATACTAGAGCCATCACTTCTTGCTGTTTCAAAGGACATAGAGTCTCCTAGGAGAGTGTTTTCCATTGGCCTAGTACACACTGTACCCACAAAATGCTCACTTCACCTGTTTAATACAAACTCACATGCCAGGATTTATTTTGCAATTGGATTGCACAGAGCTATTTTTCAATGTATCTATACCCACCCAGATAACAACAACAAAAAGCCTCCAGAACTGAAGATTGTTTCTTTGCTTCATTACATCTAAATGATCAGACTCATTTCAGTCTCAATTCTCAAACTTCCCCCCACCCCTGTTTTTATTCCCCTTTCTTTTTAAGGGACCCTATTATAGGGAGGAAAAACAAACGGGAACAAAGCTACAATTCAATGCTCATTGTAAGGTTTTCAGTTATAACAGTGCTCCTGGGCATGACTATTACCTATTGGCTTCTTTGGAAAACTGTTGATCTTTTGATGTTTATCATTTCTTTATTTAAACTGTAAAAGGGAGCTTTGTGGAGAACTAGACTTGTCTCTAACCAAGGTCTGTATTAAAACGCAGCCCAGGCCATGAATGAAAGCGGAGGCTGTGGACTCAAACTATTCCCTCATCAGCCCCTGCCCACATCATAAAACCAGGAAGCTATTTGGCACAGAAGGAAAGGGATGGGAAAACGCAAGAACCGCAAGCCAGGGCCGACCCTGTACCTAAGAGCCACGAATATAAACCCAGAAGCAAGTGTTAGCTTAGCTCTAGCAGGTGGCAAGGGGACCATCAGAGGTTGATGTGATGTTCAGTGTTCATAGTCCTAAGAGAAAGTGCACATTTAAAAATTTCCACTGCACATCTGTGCATTGCTACATTTTTAAGGGCCTGCTAGGACTGGAATTACAGGAGCTTTGCAGCCCACAACTGAGTAGCTCTGGCAAGGCTGCATGGGGGAGGAAGGCTACTGAAAGTCATGGGCGAAAGGCAGACCCTGAGCCCAAGAGGAACATTAAAGAGGGTTCTGGCAGAGGAGGCTGTCCATTTTCTACATGGGAACTTGAAATGCAAAACTTGGCCCTGCCACTGAACCTGAAGAGCAGCTGTGAAACCAGCACTCACTCCCTAACCTGAATTAACTAACCAAACCCGGCTCACTCCTCTGCCTTCCCTCCACTACCCACCGCGTCGCCCCTGGGTTATTTTTCATGACCAATCACCTTCTGCAGCAAAATAAATAAATAGCAAGAAAACCAGAAATACTAAAGGTCAAGGTTTCCCCACAGGAACCAATGCACTTGAGATTTATCAATGGAGGAAAAAACACACATGTCGTACCTTTCGTCTTTTCATCTTTGTGGTGCATAGACTTAGTGAAAAAAAGCAAGGTTACGTCCGTATCACCAATGTACTCAAATAGAAACCAAGAATGATTTTTAAATGACAACTTCTGAGATCTCAGCTCAAAAGAAAACTCAAAGGGAAGGGCTGCATGATGCAAAAGGACCACTGTGCTAGTAATTCTTTAAAATTCAGATTTGCGGCTAATTTCATACGCAAGCACTTTTTGATCAAGCATAAGCATTAAATAAAATTGTACTGGTAAATTATACAAAGAAATACAATAAGGGGTGTACACTAGCCAAAGCACGATTTGAAGCTCTTATTAACTGGTGATTATCTTCACTGATCCACATTACCATTCCATTGCAGATGTTGCTGACATTAAGATGTATGATGCAGAGGCTGGAGAAAAAGCCCATTTAAGACAGGTGAATACTTAATAGTAATTCAACATACGCAGCCAAAAATGTCTTTCACAGGAGTTCAAGGATTTTCCCTTTTTTCTCCTTACAATTTTATGTGAATGTTTATAAATAAAATGAGAAATGAAACCCTATGTGGTAGCCATTTGACTTGCTCAAGTTTAATGGCCATTTCAAACTTTGCAATTTATCATTGTAGCCTTCTTTTTCATCTGGCTTTTTAAAAATTTATTTATTTTTAAAATCTTCCTCTCTTGTGAATTCTCATGGGAGATCCATATTTTAAGTATGCAGATAAAATTTATCTGTCTTAGAGCAGTTATCTTTTAGTTTGGGTAACTCTACATCTGATGTAATAGTTAACTGACTGTCCACTTGATGTAGAACCTGTAGAACACGTTCACCTGCTCAGTATTACAGAAGGACCCACTGCCTTTGTCCCCCTTGTACCCCTACCCCTTGCTATGTAGCACAAAGTAGATAGAGAAATCGATCTAATCTCTGCATTTCTAGGTGCAACAGAACAGCCAATAGATTATTAGGGATGCTTTTCTCAAGTTTCCTCTTTTCTCTTTTAGGAAAGAGAACCTAGATATTTCAGTAAGAAGTAAAGAGATTAAAAGTAAAGAGATTTGTGAGGAAGCAAGTCAACACAATTGGAAAATTTTGAGTATGACTCAGGCCATCTAGTCAATCTCCCTCTCACTGTCTTCCACATATGAATACCAATTGACTACTAATTTTATATACAGGTTATACTCACACAGACCCTAAGTAGTTAAACAACTGCAAAAGCAACAAAGATTTCCTCAGCATATCTATCCTCCTTTCTGGACAGTTCTGATTTTAAAGGTACAACTGTCTCTGATAACCTGTGTCACACTGCAGTTGGTCAGAGTCTTTCTCTTCCAAATCCAACCTAAATAACGTTCCCCCAAACCCAGCTTCTTCTCCATACCTTTTATTCTCTGAATCTTTTCAGTCCTGTATTTCACAAACTCCCCTAATCTTCCTCTCTGCAGGCTTGGTTGAAAATAAAATATTAAAAGTTAATAATGGCAAACTATATGCCATAACCCAGCTGATAGTTCTTTTTCAACAATTTCCTCTACCCAAAGGAGCAAGTAATGGGAGATCCAACACATGCAACAGGGCCAGTGGGAAGTATATTTTGTCTGAGGATGTTTTTTTCTAATCACACAACATAAGCATCTACTTATTCTGCATAAGCATAACTCTGATCCTATAAACATACACATATGTGTATTCATAGTTTTCCTTTCCATATTTGGAAATATATGTGTGTTGCTAGTTATTGTTGTATATAAACAGAAATTCTACTCTCTTTAGGGGAATCTATATTATAAAATATTTTGCATATTCAAACATGGACTTTGCAGTATTTCTCTTTATTCCATCAGACAAAATAGAGAGCAAAGAGTGACTTCTCTTCAGGTCAAGGGAAATGTGTCCCAGGAAGTCTGAGTTGCCTTGAGTCAAAGATTTTCAGACTGTGCTCAGGGAAGCTGTTAGCTTCTACCAAGCTTTCCAAGGAGAAAAGACTTGGGGAAGACAAGATGTGGAGGCTGAGTTTGAAGGAGGTTCTGTCCTTCAACCTCCTTCCTTAGCCAAAGCAATTCTACTTTTATTGATTTCACATAAAAGAAATGTGTGAAAGATTTTGCCTATAGACAGGTCTCCTCTACTCAAAGACAGAGTATTAGTCTCGTTCTAGGGAGAATGGTACTGGGGAAGTGAAGGCTGACCCCATGCACCCAAAAGGAAAGGAGACCGAACCATCTTTCTTCTGTAGTTGTAATATTCAGCAAATTCCCCTATCTTGGATAATGATCCTGCCAGGTTCTCTTCAAATACTAGGCCCAACTTAACTTTGTCTCTTTCTAGGCCACTTAGAAGTACACCTAGAAGCTGTACTCAAAGTCTTTCAGCAGACCTCATCCTTGGACTTCTCAGGAATAGAAATGAATATATAAATAATCTATGTTTATTTTACTTCCAAAAGGACAGAATACCTAGTGGATGACATCTAATTTGTTTTTAAAGTCGGTGACCTGAGATGTAATCTAAACATCCTTGCAAAAATATCACTAAACGATGACCCTTAGCCCAAATTGTTAAACGTTGTGTGTTCAAGATCCACTTTATTCATAAGTGCCCCCACCATCAGGGTTAAACATGCATTTTACATTTGTGGCAAGGGAAAGCCATGACATACTTTATAGGCTCCTTTCCTACTAGACAGCCTATTAGATAGATAGTAATATAAACATAACTGGGATCAAATGAACACAAGACACCAAACTTATGGTAAATACTTTCTAAAAGCAAGTGTCATCTCATACTGTCTGGTCCATCAACATTTCAGTGTACATTTTGCCTTCCTCACTGGAGAGTTGTTAAACTCATTACCTCAAATTCTGAAAGTGCGGGTAAAAGAAACAATAAAAACACAGAATAATAGTAATGAGGATTAAACAATAATAATAAATGTGCTCTCACTTTGTCAGAATCTGAGAAATTTCCATTTTGCAAAAGATTTCTCACTTCCTACATCTCTGTAGAACAGATGGTATGTTCCAGTGGAAGTTAATTAGAGTTCATGTTTGACTGTTGATTCATCACTGTTTCAGAGCCCAGTGGCAGGAAAAGGTGCACACACAAGTTTGGAGCTACCGGGCACCAGTTAGTCCTTCACTTAAACTGATATGCAATCTATTAAGTTCCACACTTGAAATTGCATCAAAAGTACAGAAAGAAAACACTGCCAATGGGTTACCAAACTGTGCATGTTCAACAAAATGCTCCCCTTGGTTCTATATTTGAGAAGGTCTGTTGTCTCATTTCTTAACAAAGGAAGGCAAAGGTCTGGTGGAACATTAAGGACACACAGTGCTTCCCTTGTGAAAGTGATTACGTGGTACAGGAGGGGCTCTTTGTCACCAGGTTGCTGTATCACCACCAAAGAATGCTCTTGTAGAATACTGTGGTGCTTAAAATACAGTAATTACTGTTACAGTGTGTGCACAGGAAAGTAAGAACCATATCTAGAGCTATACGTGGTACCGAGAGTCGAGAAACAGCTGTAATTTTGGCTTTAAATATGTTTATGAGCATTCTGAACGGTTTAAGCTTGCTGTGCAGCATATGATTTTAATTTTCTTTATGGATATAGGGGGGCCATGAAATGCTGACTTTTGATACAATAATCTTTCAGGTTTCAGAGAAACTATAGGAGACCAATCAGTCCTCATGCCTGCCCTCTTAGATCTCAACTTATAAATTTCTCAGTGGTAGATGTAAGTTAAAAAAAATTATACTGCACACTGTATAGTAAGTCTTATATCCCTGATTTGAATGAACGCTTTCAGTTGACTACTTAGGCTTGGGAAATCAAAGAAAACCTGTAAAATGGAGGCACATATCTTATTTACCAAATCGTGACTCCTTCCTTTGAAACAGAAGAAATAGAGTATTCCAAAGGAAAATTCAATTTCCTTATTTACCATATACAAAACTCAAGGAATAGTTGTTTTCATATTGAAACTCATATTTAAACACACTTCAAAGCAAGTGCTAAATTGGTCACTTCTTAGGAACTGCTAAAGCAGATTTGCTTACAATTCAAAAAAGAAAAACATTTGAATTGCCTCTAGTTATTGTAAGTTAATTGTGCCTACTTTGGTTTGTTTCATTTAAAAGAACACATACCAGAGCAGTTAGTAGTTGAAAGATTAGTGGTGGAGAAGAAATGGATCCTACAAAAAAAGATGAACTTAATGAAAAAGAAACGATGTTATTTCCCTGAAATGATTTCTATTGTGAGAACCTTATAAATACCCATTTGACTAACACTAGAGAAAATAAACCTTGATAGACAAGTACTACTAGCTAAGGTGTGAACTCAGGCAGGTAATTTCATCTGCTCTTTAAAAACATTTTACTGCATTATAATTTTTTAGCAACATGTTTTATTTCTGTCATAAAGGTACAAAGTTACTTCTCAAATTAAAAAAATACATTTGTCAATCAAATATCCCTACCAGCTTCTGTTCACATCAAGACAGTATAATAAATGACACACTGGAAGCCCAGGAATATGTTGACAATTAAGTCCCAAGTAGCTGATAGCCAATCTGTTATGAGTTTTTAAAAAATACTTGTGATATGTAACCATTCTATGACAGGGGCAACTAGGTCTTCTGATCCCTGGATGGCAACGTGGTGGTTACAAGGCTAGGTTAACCAAACTGCATTTTATTTTTCTCCTGGAACATAACTGGATTACATTTCCAAACTTTCCTTCAAGCTAGCTGGAGTCATGGGACTGAGTTCTGGCCAATAAAATACGGTTGAGGTTACATGTGCAGCTTCAGGCTTTCTCACTCTTTCTCGTCTCCCATACACTGGAGGAGATGGCAGAGCCACGTGGCAGAGCAACACTCGTTCTGAATGACTGTGTGGAGACAAGTCATGAGGAAGAAATCTGCCTTTATTATGTAAAATCCCTGAGATTTTGACTAATGCAAGCAGGGACATTGTTGTGTCTCCCACATATTAGAAATCCCAGTTTTTTTAAAGACCCCCTCAGAGACGTAGTGAGTACGTTCGTTCGAAAGCCTGTATTTATACCTCACTCCAGGCACCATATGGAGTTGAAAGTTGCAGGCTCTTCCCTCATAATTCTTAAAATCCAAGGGTGGGGGGAAAATGTCTGTGGGATTACAAAATAGCCTGATAGAAGGATATATTGTATAGGGTGCTAAGTATGCACGTAGAAAATGCTTCTAACACAGGCTAAAGGGGTAATTGAAGACTCCACAATGGTGGTTATAATTCAAATGAAAGGGTTAGTAGGGTGGGCCACATGAAAAATGGAGCCATGAGCAATGGTGGAGGGGCCTCAGCATTTAATACCTGACTCTGTGCCATGCTGAGGGCCTAATTGCTCAAGGAATTCAGTGTCTAGTGGAATTATGACACATCAGAGTCATGCCATAGGTTCCAACAAATCAGCTTCATCACAGAAATATCTATTTCACTACATTTAAACATATAAAATCTCTCCAGAAAAAAATAAAAATGAAAAGTACAGCCACAAAAAAAAAAAAAAAGGAAAAAGAGTCCAAATGAAGGTCATACGGATTTTCCTGAATGTGATAAGTCTGGCCAATTCCCTGAAAGGGATGAAGATGAGGCAGCCTTGTTAGTCTTCAGTTCTAGAAGAAACATTTGTATAGCCTACCTATATGACATTCAATCTTTTTATGTTTTCTGAGAATATTATTAGAATTATTTCTGTGCTGTTAAAATTCAGACTAATATACGTGTACAATTATATATAGATATTGCTGCAAAAATTTCTGTTGTATTACTTTTTGAGTCCCATATGTGTCAAGTTCAGATATAGTAATTATTAATATAAGTGTGCTGCATTCTCTAATGTAATGGGATTTTTTGTTTATTTACTTATTTTTGGTTTGGAAAGGGGATGCTAGTTTTCATTTATGCATACTTTTTTGACCAGAAGGCAAGAGGAAACAAAGTGGTACAGTTCTATTCTGGGTTTAAAGAAAATGGTTTAGAGAAAGGATCTACTAAAAACACTGAGAACTGGAGTTTCTCTGAATCAGAGAAATATACAGAAGGAGGGCATTTAAAAAAATAATAAAACTCTCTGTATTAAGAATGCTGGCAGATGAAAGTGGTCAAGGTAACATAAATAAGCAGACATTACGTTACAAGACATTAGTCACCAGAATTAGGAAATATACCAGCTTCAGGCAAAAGCAACCAACAAAATGCACTCCAGCCAATGCTACGCTGGATACGTGCCGAATCTTTCATAAAACTTTGGACATCATGGAAAATGGAAGAGAAGACAACACCACCCCAGGAGATAATTGCATGAATGCTATATCAACTCCAAGACACCTGCAGTGTTTCTCATCTAAATCTTTACTTAAAATAGAAAGGCCTAGATTATTCTGATCATGTAGTAAGGCTTATATATTTTTTAAGGAACAGAAAGACCACATTTCTATAAAAACATAAAAGAAGGGTTTCTTAATGTGAAGAATGTATTTAGGATTCTCAGTCTGGATCTTGCCTACATTGGATTTTAAGCCTCTGAAAGCAGAGGCATGGTGGTAGAATGGAACATGTACTTGTCAAATACCTTCTTCTACAAACAGCGGGTAATATAAGAATAGAAAAGCAAAAGATCTGATTAGACTGAAGACCAAGGTTAGGTCCTTTGGACTCCAAAAGGAACAAAAATGCAAAGCTGTGTGCTGAGCTGAAGCTGTACACCTACTGGCTTTCAGGTCTGGAGGCAGCAACGGAGATTGTGAGTCCAGCTGTGGGGTGTAAGTGGGAATTAAAGTGCTTCAAATGAGACTGGGGTTTGGGGGTGAGGGGATGGAAGATGCTGTGAGAGGAGAAATGAGATCTTGGCTTACTGCTTGATGGTAGAAGGTAAAACTTGCTAGTATGCTCTATAAAGATGGCTTAAAACAAAACATAACAACATAGCATAGCACAGTGTAACATAACAAGCAAAAATATATTGCTAACCACCATAGTCAGGTATTGAATCAAGCCATCCATTGGCTCAATGAACGCATCTATGAGATCTCCAGCATCACTGTAGAGCATAAAACCAGAAATAGCATGAGAAGACATCAATCTGGAAAGGGATAGAAGTTGCAGTCATAAAAAAACAGGGAGGAATACAGATAGAGAAAGAAAAAATTAAAACACAGCAACAAAAACAATAACAAAAACTCTCTCTCAAAATGAGTTATTAAACCAAAATTATAAAACTCATTAAGAGAGGACCTTCAAGATGGTGGAGAAGTAAGACATGGAGATCACCATCCTCCCCACAAGTACATCAAAAGTACGTCTACGTGTGGAACAACTCCTACAGAACACCTACTGAACGCTGGCAGAAGACCTCAGACTTCCCAAAAGGCATGAAACTCCCCCCATACCTAGGTAGGGCAAAAGAAAAAAGAAAAAAGAGAGACAAAAGAATAGGGACAGGACCTGCACCTCTGGGAGGGAGCTGTGAAGGAGGAAAAGTTTCCACACACTAGGAAGCCCCTTCACTGGTGGAGATGGGGGCTGGGCGGTAGGGGGAAGCTTCAGAGCCATGGAGGACAGCGCAGAAACAGGGGTGCAGAGGGCAAAGCAGAGAGATTCCCACACAGAGAATTGGTGCCAACCAGCACTCACCAGGCTGAGAGGCTTGTCTGCTCACCCGCCAGGGTGGGTGGGGGTTGGGAGATGAGGCTCAGGCTTCAGAGGTCAGATCCCAGAGAGAGGACTGCGGTTGGCTGCGTGAACACAGCCTGAAGAGGGATAGTGCACCACAACCAACTTGGAGGGAATCTGGGAAAAAGTCTGGACTTGCCTAAGAGGCAAGAGAACATTGTTTTGGGATACGCAAGGAGAGGAGATTCAGAGCACCACCAAAACGAGCTCCAGAGATGGGCACGAGCTGCAGCTATCAGCAAGGACACCAGAGATGGACATTGAACACTAACACTGCTGCTGCAGCCACCAAGAATGCTGTGTGCAAGCCCAGGTCACTATCCACACCTCCCCTCCTGGGAGCCTGTGCAGTCTGCCACTGCCAGGGTCCCGTGATCCAGGGACAACTGCCCCAGGAGAACACGCGGTGCGCCCAAGGCTGGTGCAACATCACGACAGCCTCTGCTGCCACAGGCTCACCCTGCATTCCGTACCCCTCACTTACCCCGCCTGATTGAGCCACAGCTGCTTAATCAGCCGCTCCTTTAAACCCCTCCTGTCTGGGTGAAGAACAGACACCAGAGGACGACCTACATACAGAGGTGTGACCAAATTCAAAGCTGAACACCAGGAGCTCTGCAAAAAAAGAAGAGAAAAGGAAATTTCTCTGTGCAGCCTCAGGAGCAGCAGATTAAATCTCCACAATCAACTTGATGTACCCTACAACTGTGGAATACCTGAATAGACAATGAATCATCCCAAAATTCAGGCGGTGGACTTTGGGAGCAACTATAGACTTAGGGTTTGCTGTATGCGACTGACTAGTTTCTGATTTCTATGTTTATCTTAGTTTCGTTTTTAGCACTTCATTGGTGGATTTGTTTACTGGTTTGGTTGCTCTCTTCTCTCTTTTTTTATTACTATTTACTTTTTATTTTAATAATATTGTTAAAATTCTTTTATTTTAATAACTTTATTTTATTTTATTTTATTTTTCTTTCTTTCCTTCTTTCTTTTTTTTCTCCCTTGTCTTCTGAGCTGTGTGGCTGACAGGGTCCTGGTTCACCAGCTAGGTGTCAGCCTCTGAGGTGGGAGTGCCGAGTTCAGGATATCTGACCACAAGAGAAGTCCCAGCTCCACATAATATCAATTGGCGAGAGCTCTCCCAGAGATTTCTGTCTCAACGTTAAGACCCAGCTCCACTCAATGACAAGCAAGCTTCACTACTGGACACCTCATGCCAAACAACTAGAAAGACAGGAACACAACCCCACCCATTAGCAGAGAGGCTGCCTAATATCATAATAGGTTCACAGGCATCCCAAAACACACCACCAGACGTGGTCCTGTCCACCAGAAACACAAGATTCAGCCTCATGCACCAAAACACAGGCACCAGTCCCCTCCACCAGGAAGCCTACACAACCCACTGAACCAACCTTAGCCACTGGGGGCAGACACCAAAAACAACAGGAACTACGAACTTGCAGCCTGAGAAAAGGAGAACGCAAACACAGTAAGTTAAGCAAAATGAGAAGACAGAGAAATACGCAGCAGATGAAGGAGCAAGGTAAAAACCCACCAGAGAAAACAAAGGAAGAGGAAATAGGCAGTCTACCTGAAAAAGAATTCAGAATAATGATAGTAAAGATGATCTAAAATCTTGGAAATAGAATGGAGAAAAAACAAGAAATGTTTAACAAGGACCTAGAAGAAATAAAGAGCAAACAAACAATGATGAACAACACAATAAATGAAATTAAAAATTCTCTAGAAGGAATCAATAGCAGAATAACTGAGACAGAGAATGGATAAGTGACCTGGAAGATAAAATAGTGGAAATAACTACTGCAGAGCAGAATAAAGAGAAAACAATGAAAAGAATTGAGGACAGTCTCAGAGAACTCTGGGACAACAGTAAATGCACCAACATTTGAATTATAGGGGTCCCAGAAGAAGAAGAGAAAATGAAAGGGACTGAGAAAATATTTGAAGAGATTATAGTTGAAAACTTCCCTAATATGGGAAAGGAAGTAGTCAATCAAGTCCAGGAAGCACAGAGAGTCCCATACAGGATAAATCCAAGGAGAAACACACCAAGACACATACTAATCAAACTATCAAAAATTAAATACAAAGAAAAAATATTACAAGCAGCAAGGGAAAAGCAACAAAAAACATACAAGGGAATCCCCATATGGTGAACAGCTAATCATTCAGCAGAAACTCTGCAAGCCAGAAGGGAGTGGCAGGACATATTTAAAGTAATGAAAGGGAAAAACCTACAACCAAGATTACTCTACCCAGCAAGGATCTCATTCAGATTCGACAGAGAAATTAAAAACTTTACAAACAAGGAAAAGCTAAGAGAATTCAGCACCACCAAACCAGCTTTACAACAAATGCTAAAGGAACTTCTTTATGCAGGAAACACAAGAGGAGGAAAAGACCTACAATAATGAACCTCAAACAATTAAGAAAATGGTAATAGGAACATACATATTGATAATTACCTTAAATGTAAATGGATTAAATGCTCCAACCAAAAGACATAGACTGGCTGAACGGATACGAAAACAAGACCCATATATATGCTGTCTACAAGAGACCCACTTCAGACCTAGGGACACATACAGACTGAAAATGAGGGGATGGAAAAAGATATTCCATGCAAATGGAAATCAGAAGAAAGCTGGAGAAGCAATTCTCATATCAGACAAAATAGACTTTAAAATAGAGACTATTACAAGAGACAAAGAAGGACACAACATAATGATCAAGGGATCAATCCAAGAAGAAGATATAACAATTGTAAATATTTATGCACCAAACATGGGAGCACCTCAATACATAAGGCAAATGCTAACAGCCATAAAAGGGGAAATCGACAGTAACAAAATAATAGTAGGGGAATTTAACACCCCACTTTCACTATGGACAGATCATTCAAAATGAAAATAAATAAGGAAACCAAAGCTTTAAATGACACATTAAACAAGATGGATTTACTTGATATTTACAGGACATTCCATCCAAAAACAACAGAATACACTTTCTTCTCAAGTGCCCATGGAACATTCTACAGGATAGATCATATCTTGGGACACAAATCAAGCCTTGGTAAATTTAAGAAAATTGAAATCGTATCAAGCATCTTTCTGACCACAGTGCTATGAGACTAGATATCAATTACAGAAAAATAATGCAAAAAATACAAACACATGGAGGCTAAACACTACATTACTAAATAACCAAGAGATCACTGAATCAAAGAGGAAATTAAAAAGTACTTAGAAACAAATGACAATGAAAACACAACGAGCCAAAACCTATGCGGTACAGCAAAAGCAGTTCTAAGAGGGAAGTTTATAGCAATAAAATCCTACCTCAAGAAACAAAAAAATCTCAAATAAACAACCTAACCTTACACCTAAACTAAGTAGAGAAAGAAGAACAAAAAAACCTCAAAGTTAGCAGAAGGAAAGAAAACATAAAGACCAAATCAGAAATAAATGAAAAAGAAATGAAGGAAACAATAGCAAAGATCAATAAAACTAAAAGCTGGTTCTTTAAAAAGATAAACAAAATTGATAAACCATTAGCCAGACTCATCAAGAAAAAAAGGGAGAAGACTCAGCTCAACAGAATTAGAAATGAAAAAGGAGAAGTAACAACTGACACTGCAGAAATACAAAGGATCATGAGGGATTACTGCAAGCAACTATATGTCAAGAAAATGGACAACTTGGAAGAAATGGACAAATTCTTGGAAAAACACAACCTTCTGAGACTGAACCAGGAAGAAATAGAAAATATAAACAGACCAATCACAAGCACTGACATTGAAACTGTGGTTAAAAATCTTCCAACAAACCAAAGCCCAGGACCAGATGGCTTCACAGGTGAATTCTATGAAACATTTAGTGAAGAGCTAACACCTATTCTTCTCAAACTCTTCCAAAATATAGCAGAGGGAGAAACATACCCAAACTCATTCTACAAGGCCACCGTCACCCTGATACCAAAAACCGACAAAGATGTTACAAAAAAAGACCACTACAGGCCAATATCACTGATGAACAGACATGCAAAAATCCTCAACAAAATACTTGCAAACAGAATACTTCCAACAGCACATTAAAAGGATCATATAACATGATCAAGTGGGGTTTTTTCCAGGGATGCAAGGATTCTTCAGTATACGGAAATCAATCAATGTGGTACATCGTATTAACAAACTGAAGGAGAAAAACCATATGATCATCTCAATAGATGCAGAAAAAGCTTTTGACAAAATTCAACACCCATCTATGTTAAAAACTCTCAAGAAAGTAGGCATAGAGGGAACTTACCTCAACATAATAAAGGCCGTATATGACAAACTCACAGCCAACATCGCTCTCAATGGTGAACAGCTGAAACTATTTCCTCTAAGATCAGGAACAAGACAAGGTTGCCCACTCTCACCACTATTATTCAACATAGTTTTGGAAGTTTTAGCCACAGCAATCAGAGAAGAAAAAGAAATAAAAGGAATCCAAAACGGAAAAGAAGAAGTAAAGCTGTCACTGTTTGCAGATGACATGACACTATACATAGAGAATCCTAAAGATGCTACCACAAAACTACTAGAGCTAATCAATGAATTTGGGAAAGTAGCAGGATACAAAATTAATGAATAGAAATCTCTTGCATTCCTATACACTAATGAGGAAAAATCTGAAAGAGAAATTAAGGAAACACTCTCATTTACCACTGCAACAAAAAGAATAAAATACCTAGGAATAAACCTACCTAAGGAGACAAAAGACCTGTATGCAGAAAACTATAAGACACTGATGAAAGAAATTAATGATGATACAAACAGATGGAATCCATGTTCTTGGATTGGAAGAATCAACATTGTGAAAATGACTATACTACCCAAAGAAATGTACAGATTCAATGCAATCCCTATCAAAATACCAATTTCTCAGAACTAGAACAAAAAATTTCATAATTTGCATGGAAACACAGAAGACCCTGAATAGCCAAAGCAATCCTGTGAAGGAAAAACGGAGCTGTAGGAATCAGGCTACCTGACTTTAGACAATACTACAAAGCTACGGTAATCAAGACAGTATGGTACTGTCAGAAAAACAGAACTATAGATCAAGGGAACAGGATTGAAAGCCCAGAGATAAACCCATGCATTATGGTCACCTTATTTTTCATAAAGGAGGCAAGAGGATACAATGGAGAAAGGACAGCCTCTTCAATAAGTAGTACTGTGAAAACTGGACAGCTACATGTAAAGGAATGAAATTGGAACACTCCGTAACACCATACACAAAAATAAACTCAACATGGATTAAAGACCTAAATGTAAGGTCAGACACTATAAAACTCTTAGAGGAAAACATAGGCAGAACACTCTATGACATAAATAACATCAAGATCCTTTTTGACCCACCTCCCAGACAAATGGAAATAAAAACAAAAATAAACAAATGGGTCTTAATGAAACTTAAAAGCTTTTGCACAGCAAAAGAAACCATAAACAAGATGAGAAGACAACCCTCAGAATGGGAGAAAATATTTGCAAACAAAGCAACTGACAAAGGATTAACCTCCAAAATATACAAACAGCTCATGCAGCTCAATATCAAAAAATCAAACAACCCACTCCAAAAATGGGCAGAAGACCTAAATAGACATTTCTCTAAAGAAGATATACAGATTGCCAACAAACACATGAAAGGATGCTCAACATCACTTATCATTAGAGAAATGCAAATCGAAACTACAAGAGTTATTACCTCACACCAGTCAGAATGGCCATCATCAAAATATCTACAAACAATAAATGCTGGAGAGGGTGTGGAGAAAAGGGAACCCTCTTGCACTGTTGTTGGGAATGTAAATTGATACTGCCACTATGAAGAACAGTATGGAAGTTCCTTAAAAAACTAAAACTAGAACTACCATACGACCCAGCAATCCCACTACTGGGCATATACCCTGTGAAAACCATAATTCAAAAATAGACATGTACCACAATATTCATTGCAGCACTATTTACAATAGCCAGGGCATGGAAGGAACCTAAGTGTCCATCGACAGATGAATGGAGAAAGAAGATGTGGCACATATATACAATGGAATATTACTCAGCCATAAAAAGAAACAAAATTGAGTTTTTTGTAGTGAGGTGGATGGACCTGGACCTAGAGCCTGTCATACAGAGTGAAGTAAGTCAGAAAGAGAAAAACAAATACTGTATGCTAACACATATATATGGAATCTAAAAAAAAAAAAAAAAAAAAAAAAATGGTTCTGATGAACCTAGGGGCAGGACAGGAATAAAGACGCAGACATAGATAATGGACTTGAGGACACAGGGGTGGGGAAGGGTAAGCTGGGACGAAGTGAGAGAATGGCACTGACATATATACATTACCAAATGTAAAATAGATAGCCAGTCGGAAGCAGTCACATAGCACAGGGAGACCAGCTTGGTGCTTTGTGACCACCTAGAGGGGTGGGATAGGGAGGGTGGGAGGCAGATGCAAGAGGGAGGAGATATGGGAATATATGCATACATATAGCTGATTCACTTTGTTATACAGTGGAAACTAACACAACAATGTAAAGCAATTATACTCCAATAAAGATGTTAAAAAAAAAAAGAAAACTCATTAAGAAACAAAGTGGGAAGAAAGATCGGTAACAAAATAAATATTCAGAATAATAACCATTTTAAAGGAATTAATTATATAGAGCAGACTGACAAAAACCTTAATAACATGTATGTTATTTATTAAAAATCATCAAGAAGTTATTTTTTAAAAGAGATAAAACAAAAACAGATGGATAGGGCTTCCCTGGTGGCACAGTGGTTAAGAATCCGCCTGCCAATGCAGGGGACACCGATTTGAGCCCTGGTGCGGGAAGATCCCACATTCTGTGGAGCAACTAAGCTCGTGCATCACAACTACTGAGCCTGCGCTATAGAGCCTGTGAGTCACAACTGCTGAGCCCGTGTGCCACAACTGCTGAAGCCCAAGTGCTTAGAAACCATGCTCCACAACAAGAGAAGCCACCGCAATGAGAAGCCCATGCACCACAACGAAGAGTAGCCCCCACTCACCACAACTAGAGAAAGCCCACGTGCAGCAAGGAAGACCCAACGCAGCCAAAAATAAATAATTAAATTTAAAAATTTTTTTAAAAAGGAAAGACTTAAGAAAAAAAAAAAAAAGATGGATATGAAAAAGAACAAATTAGAAGTCTGGGAAGGAAGAAAGATTTTTACAGAAAAAAAAAATTAATAGGATGATAAATCCCAGACTGAAAATAGTGGAAGAAACAATTAGAAAATTGGAAAACAGAACAGAAATTTACCCAGAATGAAGCACAGAGAAACAAAAAGTTTTTTTAATATAAAATATTAGATATAAGACATTAACAATAGATGACAAGATCTAATTTATAAATGCTGCAGAAAATGGAAATAACATGGAAATATCATGAAGAAGTATTATTTAAAGAATTAATACGTATGAATTTTGCAAAAATTAAAGAAATACATGAACACTTACATCTGAGTATTTTCTCCGGGTATTGAGCAGGGTAAATAAAGATAAATCTAGCCAAAAGGTGAGTTATCAAACATGTAGGACATTGAAGATGTTAAAAAACAAAACAAAACAAAACAAACAAAAAAAAACACAATGAAACCTAACAGGAAAAAAAAGAGAGACTACCATGACAATTATACTGATAGTAAACTTGTCAGTAGTAAATAAATGTCAGAAAAGAATGAACAAATATTTTAAAAGTGCTCAGGGAAATTTTCTGTCAATTTATCAGTTTTACCCAGTTAAGCTATTTTTCAGGAAGGAAAGCAAAATGGAAGCTTTTTCAGATATGCAAAAACAAAAGGAGTTTACTACTCACATACTTTCACTAAAAGATCTATTAAAGAATATACTTCAGGAAATTGACAAATTAACATATAAGGAAGTTGCCAAAATGAAGGAACAATGGTGAGACCAGAAATTGATAAAATATGTCAACAAATGTAATCAATGATTATCTTTGAGAGCAATATCTGTGTGTACACACATTTAAAACAAAGAAAATAAAAACAAAAAGTATTGTGTGTGTGTTGGGGGGAGGGGAGAGAAGGTGTTCAGTGGCTGCTGAAAACTTGATCAATCCAAAAGTTAACAAAAAAAAAAGAAAACACAAACAGAAATCCAAAATAAGATTATAGAAATAGGCCCAAATATAACAGTATTCTCAATAAATAAAAATGGAAGAGAGAGAATATCAGAATAGACTGAAAAAAACAATAGCACTGTATTAGTAGACACAATCTAAAACAAAAATCACACAGAATGGTTAAAATAAAGAAGCTGGAAAATATCAGAAAAATACAGATTAACACAGAAGGAAGTCTTCTGAATTAAGGAAAAAATGGTGAAACCAGAAATCCAAATAAGCTGGTCTATCTATACATTTTTTAATCATAAGTATCTATGACAATGTGTTAAAATTTGATTAAGCTGATTTTTTTTTTTGTTTTATTGACCTCTGGAACTTTCCTTATAGTAGTAATATTTCCTAATAAAAATATTGTTTAAAAAATTATATTGGATACAGGGAGCCAGGAGTATTACAGTAACTTCTCAGCTATGTCACTAATTTTGGCAACTCTATAGTCTTGAGGTAGTACATCTAGAAAATTAGAATTTTGGATTTTCAGTGGTTCATGTATCTGCTGCATCAATATCATTGTCACATATTAAAAAATACCTCTTGGATCAGAATCTTCAGATGGGGCCAAGTTTGATATAGGGCAGGCATGTCTATTTTTAAAGCCCACTCCCCACCCCCATGAAGGACATCTGGATTTGGAAACCATTAATAAACAACCTCTCATTTCAAAGGAAACTGGCTATGATTTCTCATAATCTCAAAAACAAACTGTTAATAATCTTTACTCTTCCTTGTATTGGGAAAAGATCCAAATAGTAAACCAAATTAAAGGCTAAAGACATTAGATTTATATGTATTAGCAAAAAAAGCAGAAGCAGAGCAAAATAATTATTTTTAGTAAATAATACTTTAAAAGCTTTCTATCACCTACCACAGAGGTTCTTAACACAGACTTGATAGGAGTTCAGAGGCTCTACAGAACTCCCTAAAATGTGTGCAATTGTGTGTGTACGTGTGCACTTTCAGGAGGACAGGGTCATTAGTTTTCATTTAGTTACAGAGGTTTGTAATTCTAAATAGATTAGAAACCACTGATTTAAGAAAATGACCATAAGAAACTAAAAATACTAGAAAGAACCTTCCCCAAACCTTGCAGCATTTCAGTGTGATGCTAGAAGTCATGACTAAATGTTGCTTTGTGTGTAGGATTGAGGTCAGCACTAATTCATTAGGAGGTAGTGACTGAGGATCCAAGAGAGATAATTTACGATGAAGTGCCCTGACATCTTGAAACACCATAAATGGAAAAGGGGATCCTTTAAGCTGGTACTGTGTAGAAAAGGATGGTCAAATAGGAGACCATTATAAGAGGTTAGAAACTGGGTTCCAGTCCTGCCTTGCCCCACAGAGAGGAGTGTGGGCAAGTCACCTGGCCTCTCCTCATCAAAACGTGAAGGTAGTGGCAGGTCACTTAAAAATGCCTTCCTGTTCTAGTTCCATAATTCTACCAGAAACAATGTTCTCTCCTCCAAAACAGAAGATAAACCAACATCACACCCCAAGTACAGATCTAAATGCAATCCAGAAAATCCAATGAAGGATCAGAAATAGAAAAATCCAATTTTAGAAAAAAAATTAATTTTGCTAATCCAATAATCTGAACATCAATTCCATGAAAAATTAGCACAATACACTGTACCTCTTTGAGCAAATAATTAAGTTTCAGCAAGCAGAAAAAGGCCATTAGGATGACTAAAAATTAGGGATGTGATTCTCCTTTCAAGGTGTTCTCATTTCTCTTGAAAGTTCAAAATTAACAAATTAGATAAGCTTGGGCAGGCTTCTATTCACTGGCAGTCAGCCCAAACCACCATTTATCCTAGGAGTCCTACAGTCAAAGCACGATCATATGAGCTTATGCCCACTAGATCCTTTGAGTTGTGACTGCATTAGTCTTTAGCTGACCCAAACTATTAGTATTTATTATTCCTAAAAGTCTATCTAGTTAATCCCCTGGTTTCCAAACTGTGTGCCAAGCCGTCATGGAATACCTGAAGCAAATTCACAGGGCACAAAGATATTTTAAAATTTAAAGGGACACACATCTATATTTCTCAGACCTCCTTTGAACTGCTAGCATGGTTTCAACTTTAAGTCTTGCTACATTCCTTTCTATGACATTGGATATTTGCAAAGTTAGGTTTTTGATGATTGCTATGTAACACATAAGTGTAAACTAAGTAATACACAAAATTCATTGTGGAATAAGAAATGAGGGAGGCAATATCCAACCTGATTCCAGAGTTTTAAAAGTTGTAAGGTATCCAACAGGTACGCATATTCCACTAGTAAGTAATTGTGGTTATTTAAGAATGAAATAAAAATACGATTTTGTGTTTCAATTTCTGTGTATTAGCTTTTTTTCCAAATGTTATGTTAGGACATAAATACTAAGTTATTTGGACTTACCAACTTAATGAACAGAAAAATCACCAAGACACCAAAAGTCATGAGAAAGTTTGGGAAGCACTGGTTAAGTGTCAAGAGTGGTCCAAAGCTTGGATGGAAAACAAGCTTTACATTCGAAGTTGTAGGGCATATATTTGTTCTTGGATTATACAATATAATAGGAGGAGAGGAAGAGGAGGGGAAAGAGGAGAAGAAGGAGGAGGAGAAGCAGTAGAAGAAGAAAAAGAGGAAATAGTAGTGGTGGTAATATTAGTAATAATAGTATTAACTGAGTTCTTACTACGTGACAGGTATTATGCTAAGCACCTTATCTAACTTAATTTCTTTCAGTCTCATGACTGTTCATCCAGACAGTATGCTCTCATAGGTACTGAATATCCTCTGTTGTGGTTAGTAAACTGCTGTTATTTCAGTCCTTCAAGGGCTCCCCCACTACTCTGGCAGTCCCAGCCCCTTCCCCAGGTACCCCCCTGAACTACCTACAATACAGTAATTAAAGTAGCCAGAGAGGGAGTCCCCAGAACCCTGCTCCAGCCCTATGACTGGCATTGCTATGATTGATCAAGTCCTGGGCCTTCTTAATTGTTAATTAAATATTTAGCATTCAGTTAAGTTGATTCCTCATGGGAATACTATGAGGAAGGTGCTTTTACTCTCAGATTTAGATGTTGATCTTGATTCCAGTTCTATGTGACTCCCAAGTCTGGGTTCTTCACCACCACACGTAGGTAACTAAGCACCATCTAGTTAGAACTGCAACACATTTCTATCACACGTTTGACCAATAGGCCTAGATTCCGGTATCTGGAACACCTTGGACCTGCAGCCACTTCACATTCTTCTTGATTTGAGGAGCAATCTTAAACATAAGGGACTCTTTCCAAGGAAGTTCTTCATTAGCTGACATCAACTTTCCAACTTGCAAGCACACTTTCTAATATTCTATAGTAGAATTTTAAAAATCAATAAACATCATCTATTCTGCAAGAGGCAAATCACAATGGTTTAAATCCCACAGCGTCTTGCTTTTCAATAGTGAATGGAAAGGATCATCTTAGCAGGCTTGGCTGGCAGGAGCAACTTCCACAGTTGGCTATACCTTTCCCAAGTGATGCTGGCAGAATGACCCTCTCCTGGTCCCAGGGTACCTACACACTCTCAGGGCACTCTCAATGTTACTAGAAGGAACCTGGGAGTTTCCTTTCTGCGCTGACATAGGAGTATAACTTTCCCAGAATACAGCATATCTACTGATAGCAAATCACGTCAAGAGAATTGCTTCCTCTCCTTGCAGAATGAGGTTTGGATCCCCATCCCTTTGAGATTGGTGGGAAGAGTTGTCAAGGGCAATTCCTCTATTTTTAATCAGCTATACTTCAATAGAAAAGGGCAATTATTTTTAACCAAGGAAGGGTGAAATTCCACCCCAACCACAGGGTCCTTTTTCTGTTGACTATAGGACATGGTTTCCTCCCTCTCCTAGACTACGATTTCTTCAGACTGACCCCACAGTGTGCTCCTATTGAGCAATACCATGAGATTCTTGATGGAACAAAAGCAGCTGCTGCCCTCCTTCCCAGAGGAAGGTCTTCACTCTTCTGTTTGTATCTGTTCTCACCTATCATGAGGTCACCCTTCCACTCCCCTAATATAAATCTGAATTATCCATTAAACTGAAGTGATTATAAAATGATCACAGTACAACAAATGTCATCAGGCTTGATTTTGTGTGAATAAGCAACCTTCTGGAAACAAAATGCCCTTCACTTTTCCAGGCACTATTAAGTAAATTTCCTTTTCCAGGGCTCTAATCAGCACCCTTAAAGGGCAAATTCATCTCCTATGGGTAATGATTTGCTCCCACTGAATAGTTTAATTTACTCCAGCTCACCAAAGATTCAGGTCCAGTGTAATTAGAATACTATCAACTGGGTATAGCAAGGACAGTCATTTTTGTCTTTACTCTGCCCTAATTTTACAAGTTCTCAGGGTAAGTTTTCAAAACTCCAGGCATTCAGAGCCAGATATTCAGAGTGGATCTGCTTGATGCAATTAGAGAAGAGCTCCCTGGGATGAGAAAATTGGAGGGTAGATTAGCTGTTTGGTAGAAAATTTAGTGTCTAAAGGTAGAAATGAATTGATACCTTTATTTAGGTAACCAACACATGTAAAAATTAAACCTAGAATAAGAGTAAAATAAATATTCAAATGAATGTATTTTAGAGTTAATAGGCACTTAGCTTCCACGTCCTCAGTTTGAAGTTAAGACAAATTAAGGTTGGTGGAGGTTATCAATCAAAGGCACATAACTAGTTAATGGAAGAGCCGAGTTAGAACTTAAGTTTCTTGCATCTCAGGTTTCCATTATTTCCCATATACCATATGGCCCTGCAAATGGTCTAGAAAGAAAAGCTATACTTTTTCTTTTTAACTCTTTGTATATTCTTTGAATAAAAATACAAACAACCAAGTCCAAACATCCAATGTCATTCAAAACCAACTTACTAAACATTTTTCATGTGCAAGATATTATGTAAGTTACTAAAAAGGCGCTGGAAAGTTGACCGATATATCCTCTGCCCTCAAGGAACATGCAATCTAACAGTAATCTAATAGTAGTGTCCTTTTTTTCCTTGAGCAAAATAGTCTAGTTAATCTCTAAATTTTTACCAAGTTTTTTCAAACAGGAATTGATTTTATTTTTGAGATTTGACAGCTTTTATCAGACTATAATCCTTCCTGATATGTAACATTACTTTTGGACAGATCTTGTCCTTAAAGCTAAGCATTCCCCTTTTCCCTTGCAAATTTGGAAGTCAGTTTACAGGAGCCACACCTGAATGAATTCCTAATGACCTACTTTAACTATTGTGAATTTGCCTTAAGTAGTGTGATTAACCTCTCCTGTAAAAGATCTTTTTCTAAATATAGAGCAGAGCTACTGTAATGGGAAGAAGCCCTTTTGAATGCTGAAGTTCTCCCTCAGTCAGGGAGGATAGTGTTGGGGGGAAGCACAGAAGTCACCTAGAGAAACTGCCAAAATCAACTTTTAATGAGCTCTGAAATAATCCTATACACTCCCTGCAAAAGAATAGATGGGTTTCTTAGTGGAGAGGGGAAATAAAGAGCTTCCACTGATGATAAAGCTCCCCCCCATTTTTTTGCTTATCTATAAATTTTATAGATAGAAACTATATTAGAAAGAAGATAGATAGGCAAAATCATAAATCAAAGAAGGAGCATTTGTATTTTTAATTCCATCACTAGCTTACTGACATTGAGCAGGAACAGAAGTCCAATACCCCACCTGATCTATAATGCATATGTGTCCTATGCCTACTGAGTCAAAGAATTAACAGAAGTAACCAGGACAGTGATTTTTATGCTGGAGTCTTCACAGGAGAGCATTTAGACTGTGAAGCTTAAGAAGGTGAAAATGAAGAGCATACAATGTCAGCAGAGCTATAAAAATTGAATGGGCTGAGAGTATGAGCAAGTTCAGGACAGAGCTGAAACTTCTTATTCACAGATTTCAAAATGATGTGTCGAGACCTATTTGTACCATTTGGGACTTACAGTCCAGCAACTCTCAGACTCCATGTATGGCCTAAAAACATCTGGCATGAAATTGCAACTGCTCTGGATCAGATTGTCTAAAGTTGAATCGCACAGTCGGTGTCTCAAATTAGGCCAGGACCAATGTCAAAATGGTGCTTTATCTCCTGTGCAACCAACTCAGTGCAGCTGTTTCCCTTCCACCGTCATGAGATTTCTCGTGTCAGGACTGCCTCAGAAGTGCCAGTCCTGTCTTGCCCATACAAAGTAGAAGGACTGGGAGTCAGACGTTCAATCATGTAGTACATATGTATTGAGCACCTGTAATCAGCATGTGTAACGCAGGGCATTGAGAAAGCAGGATAAATGAGACCCATCCAGCTCCTCTGCCATTCACAGTAGTAATGATCCCACGTACCGGATTCCAGAACATATCTTTTCCCAAATATTCTGTTCCGTTGTCAGACATGTCCTGCCTCTTAATTCATTAAATAGAGTCACTGCATAACTCTTAAAGAATGGTAAAATTGGAGCTGTTGAAATTTCAGCATGTGGCATTTAGTATGCAGGGATTTGAAGTAGGAGAAGAATCCTTGTACTTTTAAAGGCAACCAAGAATCGTGCAATTTCAGATGGTATTAAATAAACTTTACCCCCCGTTGGACCAAATAAATTAGAAAACATGTAATAGGGCCAACTCACTGCATAACTTTGGGGATGCCCTTTATATCATAGTCTAAATCAATGGCACCCTTGAAGTTGTGCAGTGCACAGCATGCATGGGCTATATGCAGAAAGTCTGTATGGATGTAAATAATACATCATGAACTATCAGTCACCTTTGGACCTGCCCGCTTTCCCAGTTACATCTAATGTTCTTCAAACTTCTTTCTCACTGCCTGTCACAGGGTCATACCCAGTAGGATGTGGGATATGAAGATCTTTCTTCCCATTGCCTCATATCATAGGAACAAGATGCCTTTAATAGGAAAGCCCAGCACTGCAGGAGCCTTACTATATACCAGATGCTTTACTAAGTACTTCACCTTTAATATTTAATCCTCAAAACCATAAAGGGATTATTATTAATATTCCCATTCTATAAAGAGAAAATTTGTCCAAGGTCACATAGCTAGTAAATCTAGCTATGTCTGGGTTCATAACGCCCACCCTTTACTGCCTCCCATTTTTTATCCATTCAGTGATTTGATCATCAGTAAATATTAATTGTGTGTCTACTACATGCCAGGCACTGTTCTATAGTGAACAAGACAGAAGTACCTGTCCTTGGGGACTTTACATTATAATGGATTAGACAGACAATAAGCCAGTAAACAAGCATTTTTTTTTTTTTAAAGATAATTTCTCAAGTAGTGGCAAGCCCTATGAACAGAATGAAATGGGTAACAAATACAAAATGACTGCGTGAGGGTGGGGAAGCCTACTTAACTGCGGTGGTCAGAAAAGACGATGATTAAGTGAAAGCTTAGTAAAAAGAAAGAGCCAGTCATGCACAAATATGGGGGGAAAATACTATAAAAGTTCAAAGGCCATGAGGTGAGAACAATGCTGGCATGTTTCAGAAGAAAGAAGAAGGTCATGTGGTCAGAGTATGTGAGCAACAGAAAGTGTGGTACAAAATATGGTCCATGAGGTAGGCAGGGACAAACTATGGGGGCCTGGAAAGGTGTTTGGATTTTTTTCATAAATACAATGGAAAGTTATTGGAAGGTTTTAAGTAGGAGATTTATATGACAGGACTTATGACATACAAAACAATATCATCTTGGTCTCAACATGGAATGAATTATATAGGTGGGCAAGAGTGATAACAAGGAACCAATTAAGAGACGCTTGCAGTTCCACAGTAAGAGATAACGGGGATTTGACCTAGGACAATGGTGAGGGCAATAAGAAGTGGTCTGAATTCAGTGGCATAGCTATCAAAAGTTGGGGATGGCTTGCATACGGAAAATGAAGAAAAGGGAGGAATTAAGGATGTCTCCTAGGTTCTGCCCTGAGCAATTAGGTGGAGATGGTGTCTTTTACTGAGTCAGAGAAGAGTGTGGGAGTCTTGGTTTGAACAGATATTTGGAAAAACAATCATTTGTTCTTGCTCATGTTAAGTTTGAAGTGCCTTCAAGACATTCAAGTGGAGATGCTGAGTGGATGTCCCAAACTTAGAGGGAGTCATCAATGTAGAGATTTGATAGTTATCAACTTAAAAGTCAGAAAAGTAGAGATTTAATGCCATCGATGTGGAGTCATCAATGCATTCAGTAAAATGGGACTAGAAGAATTCCCTTGGGGAGATATAGTGGGCAAAGTTAAAATAGAGAAGAGGGTTGGAGATAATCCTTCAACATTGAGAGGAACAGCCAGGGGACATGGAAGAGAAACTAGCAGGGCAGGAGAAACCCAGAATGATGCTCTAGAGGGTCCTTCCCTTCCCTTTAAAATGGAGAAAAAAATACCAAGCTTGATTACCGCCCCAGGAGAGTTATAAATGTCAAATGCGACACTATAGGTTAAAGAAAGGAATTATAACTTAAAAAGAGCAACATAGGGCTTCCCTGGTGGCGCAGTGGTTGGGAATCCGCCTGCCAGTGCAGGGGACACGGGTTCGAGCCCTGGTCCCGGAGGATCCCACATGCCGCGGAGCGGCTGGGCCCGTGAGCCACAATTACTGAGCCTGCGCGTCTGGAGCCTGTGCTCCGCAACAAGAGAGGCCACGATAGTGAGAGGCCCGCGCACTGCGATGAGGAGTGGCCCCCGCTTGCCGCAACTGGAGAAAGCCCTCGCACAGGAACTAAGACCCAACACAGCCATAAATAAATAAATAAATAAAAATTTAAAAGAGATAAGCAAAACATTCTCTCTATAAATTTGATCTTTAAAAAAAAAAAGAGCAACATAATTGGAGAATATTTTTTTAATTAGTTCATCTCTGCCATGTACTAAATTTCTGAATTTGAGGAAGTAATTTTCCTCTCATTCTCAGTTTACGAATCTGTAAAATGATACCAGCCTCACAGCATTTTTGTATTTTTTTTATAGATTAAATGAATATATGTTAAGCACTTAGGTTAACTGGCTTATAGTAAGTGCTAAAGACATGATGACTTGGAGATGCCTTATTGGCATCATGGTCCAATAGAGAAAAAGCCTGGACTTTGGCCTTAAAATGACCTTATTTTAAATCCCAGCTCTGCCAATAGACCTTTAGAAAGTTGTTGAACCTCTCTGAGTCTACTTCCCCATCTGTAATACAGAGAAAATAATACCTACCACTTGGTGGCATAGAGAGGATTAGAATGACAGATGAAAGTCCTGGTAAATAGAAACCACTTCATAATGTATAGCTTTTACTTTATTTATGGTCGTTATCATTGCCTAAGTCACATGGCTAGAATATAGCACAGCTCAGAGCACAGGTTCCAAATTCCAGCCCTTGGACTCTAAGATCAGTGCTCTTCCTAAAAGATCCTGTCACTCAATAAGCACTCTCCAAGCAATCTGTTTGTCATCTTTAATGAGATGAGTAACACCTTCCTTAGAAATCGTGTCCCCACCCCCTCCCAGACCGTAAGTCCACAATCATTAACATCTATGATCTAATGGTTTCACAATGCCTGGGCGCTCAAAATAGCTTCCCTGGGAGGAAGAAACATCCTCCTGCCTTCTCCACTGAGATTGTAATGACGAATAACAAAACTCTGTTCCCTAACTGCACTGAGTAGCTAGCTAGCAGGAATGGAGAGAGAGATGAATTTCCATATTTACCCACAAAGAGGGCATGTCTGCCCATGTACCCTACCTATATTTTAGGATTAAAAAACATTTGGAGTCTTCAGTCAAAAACGTAATTGCATATTTGACCCATCTCTGTTTTGACATAAAAAACTGGTGAGAAAAGAATGGTTATTATGAATAAATATTACAATTATCTTCAGTAAAAATTCTTCGAGTTCCTCCGACGAAAGATGTTTATATGCCATATAGATGATGATTCTTCTATGATTAGCTATATTCTATCCCAAAAGCACTTAGCAAAGAGTGTGAATAACATTACTAACCATGGGTATTGTATTTTATATTTATATTTTCAAGGTTTTATTGCTATACGAATATTATTCAAATAGTTTTCTCTAGCCAAGTTTTGTGTGTTTACTTTGAATAACAGACCTTCACTTGAAACAAATACTATTAAAATGGCTCCCACACAAGGAAATTAAAAGAAGTGAGATGAAGTTGACTGGTTATACACACATACACTGAGCGTGAAATGAAACATGAGAAAGAAATAGAAAGCTTTTGAAGGAGATAAAGTAGAGTTTGAGTGGTAGATGTAATAAAGTGAGGAATCAGAAACAAATTCTCTACGAATTAAACTAGGCTACAGTTATGCTCTTACTGGAATCTAAATCCATCTGATAGGCACTATGAGGGATTGCAAAAGATCTAATTTTTACCCTCAAGGAGTTTACAGGCTAGCCAAGAAAGCAGTGCACACACACACACACACACACACAGGGACACAAGTACACACACACACACACACACTTAAAATACTTATAAAGCAATATATGAAAATGTGTAAATCATATAGAAAAAAAAAAACTTAGTTTAGGGTTAGCTTTTTAATAAAACCCAGAAAGCCATCTATGTATATAAGTGGCACAAATACCTGATTTGATTGTGTGTTACCACATTTGACTTATTTATTCTTATGAACTAACTTACAATTCTTTGGGACAGTCAAATTCTACCTCCTAGTTTCTCTGTCCCACTGTCCTGATGCCCTGTTGTGATGCACTAGATAGTGGACAAGCTGTCAAGAATCCCTACTGTTCAGCCAAACTAATTGAAGAGGCCACAGTTGATATGCTTCAGGAAATATTTGAGGCTCTTTAGGTTCATGTATATTACATCATAGATGTAATACAACATAGAAAGATGTTCCTTTGGAAATCCCAATATCCCAGAGGAAAATCAGAATTTTAGAATTAATAGTGTAACAGCCAATTAATATGACTACCTAGGCATCCTAAAGGGGAGTGATGGGGCAATGGACCACACTGCTGGGGAAGTTGGACAATCTGATAATGCAGCTAAGATAGGGAACGAAGGGCTCTGGTTCTGTCCATGAGAAGCCAGGTGAACTTGTGAAGGCTGCTTCTCTTTGGATTCTCTGTACCACACTGACAGCAAGACTGCACAAAGTAATCTCTTTCTAGTCTTAATGGAAAGTCTCACACAGGTGATTCCATTAACCTTGGAATGTTTTTAGGGTACTGGAGTTCTTCCACAGAGAAAAGGCCAGTTCCCCACATCAAGGCCTGTGGAGATCAGTTATGTACCTCTATACAGTACATTACCCTTTTACTCTATTCAAGTTCTGTGCCCTCATCAGTGCCCAGACCAAGTCCCAACTCATCCAGGTAACCCTCTCCTCCTCCCCCTTCTCTGGTTTCCAATAACATTTCCTGTGCCACGTGATTTGTTCTTCTTATTTAATATTGACTATTATGATTTAAACGCTCTCTCAAATTTGCCTTGTTCCTTTCCCTAGAATGGTAGGCTTTTCTAAAACATGGACTATATTTCAATAGTACTTCTGTTTATTTCCTGGGGAACCTAAGATGGTCCTTTGCATTGCATCTTTTAGATTTCTTCATGGTATGTATTAAGTGAAACATAAATAGTTATTGAATTGAGGTTGTTACACCTTGAGTCTTTAATAGGTAACCAAGGATAATATCAGACCCAGGACTGAGGACAGTCATGAACACCATGCTTCTCAAGCAGCAGGAAGCATGATAGAAGGCAAAGAAAAAACCACAGTGGAGGACAGTGACCGACTGTTCAACAAATATGATTGAGTGTCTTCTAAGTTAGGCATTAGAGATAAGATGTGTTATCAGCTCTTCACTCTAGAGCACTGGGTTCCTGCAGGTGCTCTGGGTCTGATATCTAAAGTCAGTGAAGGTCTGGCCACACATAGTCTCTGAAATGTGTTGAAATTGGTGATTACAAAACAGCTATAAATACATAGATTAAAACTACTCTGGGTCCATCTATGAAACTAGGGCAATAATGCCTAGCCACACAAATCTGCAAAATGCTTCAGATAATTCTCTAGTTGGGTAGATACTTCTATGCCCAAGACCTTTGTCACTTCAAAGGAGCAAATGAAAACTGATAGGCACCAAGGATGGCCAGTCTATCCCATACTGGCCCTGTTTTTGACATGCTACAAAGACCCATATTTGGCTTGTGGACTTTCTTTAAATATGTTATCTAAGACCAGAAATCATTTTTAATTAAGAAATTTCCCCATTGCATTTGTACAACAGTCAAAATTTGTTCATTTAGGAATTCTATTTAAAAGCAATCTAGTTTTGTTGAACTCTGTATAATGTTAAAAAAAATCTGAGTCAAGTTTTGGGTGCCCCTGAGATAAACCTTGAGTGAATGTGCCCCCTCATGACTAGGAATTCACAAGAGATTTACATCTTCATAGAGAAACCATTCAACACCTGATGATTTCTTCTGATTTGGCTTTAACCAGGAAATAAAATTCTCCTTGAACAACTTGATATGTTTGAGCTAAGACTCCAAGAAACATATGGGATGCAAATGCATTCTGTCTGAGCCCAACAAAAGATTTCCTGAGCTCCTCGCAAACTGGGTTCTGGGCACACACTTCTGATATCTCCCTATGATAAACCCAGCCTAATAAATCAAGTACATCATGTATAAGAAATAGCACATAAAAGATACTGAAAAATATCGTATAACTACATGAATAATTTTGTTTATAAATTTAGTTCTACCAGTTATAGAGAAATATAAAAGATGCCAAATTTCTAGGGAGAAGCAGATATACAATAGAAGATGGAGTATCCATTATTCCTCTGGAATAGTTCATTGTCTACAATCTAATACTCCACTGGACCTAGGCAGGTATATCCTGTAGGATCCCACCTGATGCCTTCATATATTTCCATGCTACTCTGGGGATCATTCCTTAATCTGAGAGTCTCATAATATATAAAATCAAAGTTGGAGCTATGTGTCTGAGAACAGGGCTGAGTGATTAAACTAAGCACATTTTTAAGACTGAAATGAGGAAGGCCAGAGTTCTTCTGGCTCTGCCTTTGTCAGAGGATATGCAACCCATCCCACTTAAGATACCATAATCTTGCTCTATTTGGTTTGTTAAATAATTATTTATATACTGTGCCAGGTCCTTTGCTAGGTACAGGAGGTACAAAGGTAACTGAGACAGGAACTCATTCTTGAGATGAAGGTAAAACTGGCCACATATGCACAACAAAGCTCACACAGTCAGCCTTTGACTGTTTCCCCAGCTCTGTAGCACTCCACACAGTTGGCTCCGACCTATCTACTACCCCCAGCTTCTTTTGTTCTCAGGATCAATTCTGACCATATGTGAAAGTGACTGACCATTCAGCAGCTGGTCATCAATCTTCTTGGACTGGAGCCACAATTTGCCTTCCAATACTAATAAAAGTCAGGGACTAGACTCAGCTCTTTCCAAACATTATTTTCTCAACTCCTCAATTATTATTCAATCCATTTTACAAAAGCAGAAACTGAGAATCTGAGGAGTGATATATCTTTCCCCAAATCACACTGTCAAGTAAATGATGGAACAAGGATTTGGGCCTAGACTCGTAGGACCTCAAAAATCTATTCTAAAGGAAGCTCAAGGTCTGACTGCAAAGCCCAGCACCAGACCTACTTTCAGTTTTCACCAATGCTTACCCCTCCTTCCCTATTTCCTGTTCATCTAAGAATCAATACTTCATATTCCCCATGACTGTCAACCATCTCTTCTGCCTCCCCAAGCAACCATAACTGACTATTTGCCTGACCTAGTCATACCACTAGAAGGCCTTTGGCTTTCCAGAAAGTAGTTCCCACAGGTCCTGTCCCTGCTGGTGAGGAAATCAGTGCCAAGGCCCTACGCCACCCTACCAACCATGATCATACAGTTTTCAGGAGGCACAGCTTTTAGGATAACACTTCTCTCCTCCTTTTTTTGTTGTTGTGTAAGAATGAAGAGTACAGAGGGGAGCCCTCTCTGTGCTTACAAAGTACCAAAAAGGACATGAAGTAGCAACCACAATCTCCCCATTTTCTTCTAAGAAAAAGCCAGACTTGAGGCTTTGTGAAGATTCTGGACCTCTCATAGCATATCATGTCAGGCAGTGCATGAATTCTACTTACTATTTTGATTAAGATGCAATCTTACATTTGGAAGCAAAAATAATTGTTTCAATATATTCAGTTCTTCCTTCTTCCTTTCCTCCTCCACACCTGTTCCAAAATATCAATCAAAATAACAATATCACAAATATAGAACAAAGAATAACCCATTATCTAAAATAATTCTAACTTGGGTTAGTGGTCTCACAAATGAAATCTGCTGAATGCCCCTTGTAGGTTTTAGGTAGATCCATTATTATTTCTTATATCATTTATATTTAAAAAGCTCCTCTTCGGGATTGGTTCAAGATGGTGGAGTAGAAGGACATGCACTCACTCCCTTTTGCGAGAGCACCGTAATCACAACTAACTACTGAACAATCATCGACAGGAAGACACTGGAACTCACCAAAAAATATACCCCACAACCAAATACAAAGAAGAAGCCACAATGAGAAGGTAGGAGGGGCGCAATCACAATAAAATCAAATCTCATAACCGCTGTGTGGGTGAATCACAAACTGAAGAACAATTATACCACAGAAGTCCACCCACTGGAGTGAAGGTTCTGAGACCCATAACAGGCTTCCGAACCTGGGGGTCTGGCAACAGGATGAGGAATTCCAAGAGAATCAGACATCGAAGGCCACTGCCTTCAATTTTCACTGCAAAGTAAAGGAGCTGTTACAGTGGAGGATTACTGGACTGAATGTCAATATTATGACATAGTATGAGTGTGTTTCATGTTTGGTAATTGCAATCATCGTTGCTTTTGTTGTGGTCATCCATGTACAATGCTTGGTGTCAGTCTATTTATCTCTTGTAAAAATAAAATACAGTGTGTGTGTGTGAAAAAAAAAAAAAAAAAAAAGAAAAACCAAATGCCCAGAGAGGGTAAGGCATCAGCAAAGAGCCACAGAGTGATATATTGGAAGTGCTGTGAGGAGGCTTCAAGAAGCCTAATTTCTAAACTAGTGTTCTATCCACTCAACCATGCTGTTGCTCATTAAGATGGAACCTCTCATTAAAATGAGGCATACTCATTAAAAATCCTTTAGGTTTCTAACATTAACTACCTTTGTGCATCTCAGGTCTAATGCTTCACAAAGGCTCGTAAGGGAATTAGACATTTTATTTAAGTGCTACTTAACTAAAAGTTAAAATGCATAATTTTCTATTGCAGAATAAGAACCGAGAGACTAATTTGGTGGAGTAGTTAAATTTTACAAAGCCTGAGTCTCAATTTTCAAAAAATATTGTACATTTATTTATTGAAGTGAATGAAACATTTGCTATAAAACTATTCAACGGAAAGTTTTTTAACAAAGCATAATTTACTTTTCATTTACAGAACAATGGAAAGTAGAAGGAAATCTCCTCCAAGGTATTAGAATCATGTACAGTTTCATCTTTGACTAAAAAATTATTTCCCCAGCCTGTTTTCTCAATACTAAGGATATGCAGAAAAGTATCACTTGCATTCATCATGAAAATTACAGAAAAATGACTGAAACTACTGAGAACATTATTAAATAAAACATATACTTATTATCTGTCTTTTTGTCTCTGTCTTTTATTCTACGGTTTACAGAACACTGATTCTTCCTTACCAGTCCTCCTACTCAGAAATTAAATTTCACTCTGTTCCCAAATGTGGGGAGTCAACTTCATGTGGGGCATTTGAGGGTGAAATCCACACCTGGGCTGTGGATCCAAGCTCTCGACTGCCTGCTGGGAGTGCACCCTTCAATTTAAGTGTGGTAAATGGGGCAGTGGGAGGCCTTCTCATCCCCCAGCAGATGGTAAGCAGAATCAGAGGTTCTTTGTTCCAGGTGCATTAAGTTTCAAAATGAAAATGGGGCCCATTTCTCCTTATCTGATTATGCATGAGCACAGCATTTCAACCCAGGAGGCTAAGACAATGAATATGTACTGTGATACATTCAATGTGGTCATATGGAATTAGGAAAAAAAGAAAAAAATGTGTCCTTTTCATATTCATATTCAGACACAGAACCAGTGAGTTGAGCTTGGCACCTTAGGCACTTGTCACCATATATTCCAGAAACTCCTAAGAGACCCCGGTCACCTAGTCAATGCAAGTGTAAATGTTTGGGGGCATGTAACAGGAAGTCTTAGAATCAAAGAGGTAACTAATATATAACTAAAATCCTCTTTTCTGATGGAGTACAATAGAGCAAGCATTATGAATGCACACACACGTGTCTGTGTGTGTGTGTCTGTGTGTGTGTGTGTGAATGTTTGTGGGGAACTTGTCAGTTACATGAGGTATGATGATGCCCCTGTAGGGTCTTGGGCAGCCATGGAAGCTTACTGCTGACTTCAGTGAGCACAGCCTTCCAAGGTGGTCTCACAGGGGTCAGGTAGAGGACCTAGGCAGCAGCAGTGAGGTGGTAGTAAGGGGAAAACAGGATGGGTCCAGGGTCTGATCCAGACCCTGTCTGATCCAGAAAACAGACAGACTCAGTAGGAACCAGGGTAAACTCTCAAGGAAGGTTCCAGTAGCACACAACAGGTGAAGGCATTCACAGGAAAGTGGGGTGCCATTAGACCCTATGCTTCCTGAGCAAGGAACACTATTTTATCCATTATTGTTTTCTCAGCAATAGAGTAAGCATACAGTAAATGTTTGCCCTATGAATGAATGAATGAATGAATGAAAGAAAGAAAAACAAGGCTCTGCTCTACCTGAGCAGAGGCTTAGGTAGCTACAACTAAGGAGATCCAACTGTAGGTAGCAGAGCTCAAGACAAAAGTATTCCTGTTCAGAATCTGCTGGGGACAGGAAACTGGGACCGACAGGGGTTGGAAGGCACAAAATAGAAATCAGTTATTGCAAGTGGAATAAATGGACTCGGCTACTCAGAACAGCAGAAGAGTTCAGATCCTGTAATCAGCATACACTGTCAGAGGAAATCTGTAAACTGGGTGACATGATGTTAAGACCCTGAGTTGGTGAGGGGAGGGATTAGTGCATGGACCTTGGTGCATAATTGGACACTCCCAGGTAAGTGTGTGTGTGTGTGTGTATGTGAGACAGAGAGAGAGAGAGAGAGAGAGAGAGAGATAAAGAGACAGACCCACAGACACAGAGATAAAGAGAGGAAAGAGAAGGAGAAGAAGAAGAGAGAACGACTTTGGGGCTTTTCTTTATTTACCTTTTCATTCAATCACCAACTGTTTATTGAATGCCTATTTCATATTAGCCACTGTGTGGATACTGGGGAGGCAAAAAGTCTATTTCATTTGGAAGGATATTCATCCACGAGGAGAATATGGATGAACAAACATTAATAGATGTTCCTTCCAGAACCTGGGAAAGGAGTCCAGCCATGATGGCAGTAGCCATCAGCACAATTCATTGGTGGAGGTAGAGCGGGCAGAAGTGTCACCTCAGATAGTGTGCAGGTCACTACCAACTGACACTTCCCTTTCCATACGTATACTATATCCAGTCCCTCAGGAATCAGAAATGTCTCTCTCAATCAAGATCAAATTATTGCTCCAGGTCCAGAAGAGTAGCCAAATAAGGAAGCAGAGGATGATGGTGCCAAGAAAATTTATCTTACTCTGAAGTTCCTATAGAACTTCTCACAGAAGTTCTGGCTCTTGAAGGTTATAGGAATTTTTTTAAGAGTAGAGAAACAATTTCTGCAGATTATCAGATAAATAAGTTTTACCATTTAGTATTAAAAATAAAATGATAAATGTATCCTGAAAAGAAAATATACAATATGAAAAGATAAGGCTCAATGAAGACATGAGGTCTGTCTTCAGGTACCTGAAGACATGAGGTTTGTCATGTAGGAAAGAAATTTATCCTGTTCCGTGATACCCTCAAGGGGCAGAATTAGGACGATTGGGTTATAAGTTCTGCCTCAATATTATGAATAAATTGCCATCTCAGAGCTATCCATGGAAGAAATGGACTATCACAACATGAGTTTGTTCAAACACACAAAGCATGCCTGGGCCGCTCCAAGCAGAAAATAATATGGGCAGCTGCTGGGTTAATATCTGGAGAAACTGACCAGCAGCCTTTAAGACTGAAAACTAGAGTCCAAAGTGCCAACTTAGACCCAAGGATGGTGAGCACAGAAGCAGTAATATAACATAGATGACTCTCCTAAGTCAGGTTAACAGCTACATATATCAAGTAATCAGTCACTGGGAGCAGGACCATAGCCAATACCTGGTTGACAGAAAGTGAGGTAGGGGTCAGTCCTCCCATGAGCTAAAGGGTAGTAATCCTGAGCAGGCCTCTAGAGGGGTAGCCCACAAAGCTCATCAGGAGAAGGAGGTAGAAAACTTGGCCTGTGTGTCACCATATTGTCTTACTTCTAATTTAGTGGTTTGCAGCTGTACTATGAAGAACTTGCTTGTGGTCTGAGAAGGTGCCTCATTGGAGCCCGGAGGAGGAGAAAGCTGAGAAATTAAGAATTTGAGATCCCCACTTCCCATTTCAAAGACTAGCTTCTTATTTGTTTTATTTATGTAAGATTTCTCTGAAGAAATGTCAGTCTCCTTGATTCCAAGCAGAATGTCCACCACAGTGCTCCACTAAAGTGTGAAAACCATAGCCATATAAGAGCTTTAAGACCTTCACATCTCATTCCACCCCTCCAAGAAGGAAAATCCAAGGACATAATGAAGTCCTCCTAGACACACAGTTGTGCTATGATAACTAGGGGAGGAGCTTTGGGTATGAGCAGTCAAAAGTTAAAGAGCTATCCCTGCTTCTCTGCCATGCCTGAGAGTCCCTATTTGGATGGATTTATATTATTCTCCTCTTTTCTATCTTCCTCCAATGTTACTGCTTTGTTGGCTCTAATTGCAAAGCCTAGGAGGACCAGGGAGGCATAGCGAAATGAAAACATTACTTTAACCAACTCTGTTCCAAACCCCAGAAGGGATGCTATCTTCATCCTTCTCTCACTCTGAAAGTAATAAGTTCCTAAAAACCATGATCATCAGATGTGGCTTGGGGAAAGGAACTTCAAGTTAGAAAAATAAAAGCAGTTCTCATAGCCTATGTGTAGTCTAGCCTGGTTGACAAATGCAGGACAAAACAGGCATTAGTGCTAAGGCCTAAATTAAAACTTGTTTGCTCAACTTGATCAATCAAGATGGAGGAGTAGGAGGACATGGAAATCACTTCCCCCCACAAACACATCAAACATACATCTACAAGTGGAACAAGTCTCACTGAAAACTAACAAGAAGCTGACAGAAAGACTCTTGTACAACCAAGACTGTAGGAAAGATCCAAATGGAATAGGGCAGGAAGGAAAGAGAAGGGATCAGGTCAGGACCTGTGCCCCAGAGGAAAAGGGAGATTACACAGGTGGAAATCCACCCTGGGGAGTGAGCAGTTCAAGTCACATAGCGGGCGCCCTAATCCTGGGGTCCAACACAAGGAAGACATGCCCCCTTGGCTGGTTGGAGGGCCACTGGGACTAACAGGAGGGCCGTGGGAAGCCTGGACTCTGCTTGTGAGGAGCAAAGCACACACTTGCTCACACCCAGGCAGGGTGGAGAAGGCAGACTGAAGCAGTTTCCCATGACCACCCTGTCAGTGCACCCCAACCTGAACCAAGCAAATGCTCCAGCCCCACTTACTTTACCTTGTACCTCCCCTCTGAAGCATGGGCTACTACAACTGGGGAGAGAGCTCAGCCATGGGACACAGGTGACTTGGACCTGGGTGGCATCTTAGCACAGTGAGAGTGGCTATTGCTCGCATTTACACAGGCTGTGCAAAAGAAGTGGTCCAGATCTCTGAAGGAGGCCAAACCTCCACAGCTCCCACCCAGATAAACACTAAGAGCCCATGCAGGCCCTGCCTGTCAAGCAGCACAGCTCCACAACAAGGCAGAGAGAGCAGAGGCTGGGAGGAGTGATCTGCTATAAGTGGCAAAGGAGTCTTAGATGCAGTGGGGGCTGCCACTGCTGGTGCTTGCACAGGCAGCACATCTGAGGCAGCCCAGACCTCTGTTTGTGGCTGGCCCAGTGCAGCCCACACCCATCACAAACACAGAGCCTGCACAAGCCCCTCTTGCTCCAGGACTGCTGCCCTCTGGGACAAGGGTACCAGTGCTGGGAGAAAGGAGAGTACATACTTAAAGTTAACAAAACCAGCTTGGACCTCACCCTCAGAGCTTCTGCTCCATCAACTTGGGATCAAGCCCCACCCCTGATAGGACAGGAATGGCCACTGAGCAGAGAGGAAGCACTGGCTCACACATGGCTCTGGCCCTAGCTCCTCCATCTCCAGCCCTACTCCTACCAAGGTGACAGAAGCCAGCACACCTTGAGAAAAGGTGTAACGTCTGTTCATGTCAAATCCAGCTTTCCCACCGAAGGCAATGGGCACATGCAGGCTGTATATGGACATTCCCCCACAAGGACACCCCTTCAAGACTGCAGTAGGTACCTGTTAAACCTAAATTCATACAGACAGAGAAAGTTAAGCAAAATGAAAAGACAGAGGAGCTGGTCTCATTTGAAGAAGCAAGAAAAAAAAAAACCTGAAAAAAATAAATAGGGCTTCCCTGGTGGCACAGTGGTTAAGAATCCGCCTGCTAATGCAGGGGACATGGGTTCGAGCCCTTGTCCGGGAAGATGCCACATGCCGCCGAGCAACTAATCCTGTGTGCCACAACTACTAAGCCTGTGCTCTAGAGCCCGCGAGCTACAACTACTGAGCCTGCGTGCCACAACTACTGAAGCCCGCGCACCTAGAGCCAGTGCTCCGCAACAATGGAAGCCACCACAATGAGAAGCGCGCACACCAAAACGAAGAGTAGCTCCCGCTCACTGCAACTAGAGAAAGCCTGCATGCAGCAACAAAGACCCAATGCAGTCCAAAAAATAAATAAATAAATATTTTTTAAAATCCTTAAAAATAAATAAATAAATAAATACTAAAAACAGAAATAAACAACCTACCAGATAAAGAATTCAAAGCATTAGTAATAAGAATGCTAACTAAATTAGGGAAAAGAATATGTGAACACAGTGAGAATTTTAACAAGGAACTGGAAAATATAAAAAAGAACCAATTGAAACTGAAGGATACAATAACTGAAATGAAGAACACACTAGACAGAATGAACATCAGACTAAGTGATACAAAAGAATGCATAAGTGATCTGGAAGACAGAATAATGAAAATCACCCAATCAGAATAGCAAAAAGAGAGCCTCCCATCAAGCCTCTTAGATAGCCTCAACCACCAGAGGGCAGACAGCAGAAGCAAGAAAAACTACAATCCTGCAGCCTGTGGACCAAAAACCACAGTTACAGAAAGATAGAGAGGATGAAAAGGCAGAGGGCTATGTACCAGATGAAGGGACAAGAAAAAACCCCAGAAAAACAACTAAATGAAGTGGAGATAGGCAACCTTCCAGAAAAAGAATTCAGAATAATGATAGTGAAGATGATCCAGGACCTCGGAATAAGAATGGAGGCAAAGATTGAGAAGATGCAAGAAATGATTAACAAAGACCTAGAAGAATTAAAGAACAAACAAACAGAGATGACCAATACAATAACTGAAATGAAAACTACACTAGAAGGAATCAATAGCAGAATAACTGAGGCAGAAGAACGGAGAAGTGACCTGGAAGACAGAATGGTGGAATTCACTGCTGCGGAACAGACTAAAGAAAAAAGAATGAAAAGAAATGAAGACAGCCTAAGAGACCTCTGGGACAACATTAAACGCAACAACATTCGCATTATAGGGGTCCCAGAAGGAGAAGAGAGAGAGAAAGGACCAGAGAAAATATTTGAAGAGATTATAGTCGAAAACTTCCCTAACATGGGAAAGGAAATAGCCACCCAAGTCCAGGAAGCGCAGAGAGTCCCATACAGGATAAACCCAAGGAGAAACACGCCGAGACACATAGTAAGCAAAGTGGCAAAAATTAAAGACAAAGAAAAATTATTGAAAGCAGCAAGGGAAAAACGACAAATAACATACAAGGGAACTCCCATAAGGTTAACAGCTGATTTCTCAGCAGAAACTCTGCAAGCCAGAAGGGAGTGGCATGATATACTTAAAGTGATGAAAGGGAAGAACCTACAACCAAGATTACTCTACCCGGCAAGGATCTCATTTAGATTTGATGGAGAAATCAGAAGCTTTACAGACAAGCAAAAGCTAAGAGAATTCAGCACCACCAGACCAGCTCTACAACAAATGCTAAAGGAACTTCTCTAAGTGGGAAACACAAGAGAAGAAAAGGACCTACAAAAACAAACCCAAAACAATTAAGAAAATGGTCATAGGAACATACATATCGATAATTACCTTAAACGTGAATGGATTAAATGCCCTAACCAAAAGACATAGGCTGGCTGAATGGATACAAAAACAAGACCCATATATATGCTGTCTACAAGAGACCCACTTTAGACCTAGGGACACATACAGACTGCAAGTGAGGGGATGGAAAAAGATATTCCATGCAAATGGAAATCAAAAGAAAGCTGGAGTAGCTATACTCATATCAGATAAAATAGACTTTAAAACAAAGAATGTTACAAGAGACAAGGAAGGACACTACATAATGATCCAGGGATCAATCCAAGAAGAAGATATAACAATTATAAATATATATGCACCCAACATAGGAGCACCTCAATACATAAGGCAACTGCTAACAGCTATAAAAGAGGAAATCGACAGTAACACAATAATAGTGGGGGACTTTAACACCTCACTTACACCAATGGACAGATCATCCAAAATGAAAATAAATAAGGAAACAGAAGCTTTAAATGACACAATAGACCAGTTAGATTTAATTGATATATATATAGGACATTCCATCCAAAAACAGCAGATTACACGTTCTTCTCAAGTGCGCACGGAACATTCTCCAGGATAGATCACATCTTGGGTCACAAATCAAGCCTCAGTAAATTTAAGAAAATTGAAATCATATCAAGCATCTTTTCTGACCACAACGCTATGAGATTAGAAATGAATTACAGGGAAAAAAACGTAAAAAAGACAAACACATGGAGGCTAAACAATACGTTACTAAATAACCAAGAGATCACTGAAGAAATCAAAGAGGAAATCAAAAAATACCTAGAGACAAATGACAATGAAAACACGACGACCCAAAACCTATGGGATGCAGCAAAAGCAGTTCTAAGAGGGAAGTTTATAGCTATACAAGCCTATCTCAAGAAACAAGAAAAATCTCAAGTAAACAATCTAACCTTACACCTAAAGAAACTAGAGAAAGAAGAACAAACAAAACCCAAAGTCAGCAGAATGAAAGAAATCATAAAGATCAGAGCAGAAATAAATGAAATAGAAACAAAGAAACAATAGCAAAGATCAATAAAACTAAAAGTTGGTTCTTTGAGAAGATAAACAAAATTGATAAGCCATTAGCCAGACTCATCAAGAAAAAGAGGGAGAGGACTCAAATCAATAAAATCAGAAATGAAAAAGGAGAAGTTACCACAGACACCGCAGAAATACAAAGCATCCTAAGAGACTACTACAAGCAACTTTATGCCAATAAAATGGACAACCTGGAAGAAATGGACAAATTTTTAGAAAGGTATAACCTTCCAAGACTGAACCAGGAAGAAACAGAAAATATGAACAGACCAATCACAAGTAATGAAATTGAAACTGTGATTAAAAATCTTCCAACAAACAAAAGTCCAGGACCAGATGGCTTCACAGGTGAATTCTATCAAACATTTAAAGAACAGCTAATACCCATCTTTCTCAAACTCTTCCAAAAAATTGCAGAGGAAGGAACACTCCCAAACTCATTCTATGAGGCCACCATCACCCTGATACCAAAACCAGACAAAGACACTACAAAAAAAGAAAATTACAGACCAATATCACTGATGAATACAGATGCAAAAATCCTCAACAAAATACTAGCAAACAGAATCCAACAACACATTAAAAGGATCATACACCACGATCAAGTGGGATTTATCCCAGGGATGCAAGGATTCTTCAATATACGCAAATCAATCAATGTGATACACCATATTAACAAATTGAAGAATAAAAACCATATGATCATCTCAATAGATGCAGAAAAAGCTTTGGACAAAATTCAACACCCATTTATGATAAAAACTCTCCAGAAAGTGGGCATAGAGGGAACCTACCTCAACATAATAAAGGCCATATATGACAAACCCACAGCAAACATCATTCTCAGTGGTGAAAAACTGTAAGCATTTCCTCTAAGATCAGGAACGAGACAAGGATGTCCACTCTCACCACTATTATTCAACATAGTTCTGGAAGTCCTAGCCACGGCAATCAGAGAAGAAAAAGAAATAAAAGGAATACAAATTGGAAAAGAAAAATTAAAACTGTCATTGTTTGCGGATGACATGATACTATACATAGAGAATCCTAAAACTGCCACCAGAAAACTGCTAGAGCTAATGAATGAATATGGTAAAGTGGCAGGATACAAAGTTAATGCACAGAAATCTCTTGCATTCCTATACACTAATGATGAAAAATCTGAAAGAGAAATTATGGAAACACTCCCATTTACCATTGCAACAAAAAGAATAAAATACCTAGGAATAAACCTACCTAGGGAGACAAAAGACCTGTATGCAGAAAACTATAAGACACTGATGAAAGAAATTAAAGATGATACCAACAGATGGAGAGATATACCATGTTCTTGGATTGGAAGAATCAACATTGTGAAAATGAGTATACTACCCAAAGCAATCTACAGATTCAATGCAATCCCTATCAAATTACCAATGGCATTTTTTACAGAGCTAGAACAAATCATCTTAAAATTTGTACGGAGTCACAAAAGACCCCGAATAGCCAAAGCAGTCTTGAGGGAAAAAAATGGAGCTGGAGGAATCAGACTCCCTGACTTCAGACTATACTACAAAGCTACAGTAATCAAGACAATATGGTACTGGCAGAAAAACAGAAACATAGATCAATGGAACAAGATAGAAAGCCCAGAGATTAACCCACGCACCTATGGTCAACTAATCTATGACAAAGGAGGCAAAGATATACAATGGAGAAAAGACAGTCTCTTCAATAAGTGTGCTGAGAAAACTGGACAGCTACATGTAAAAGAATGAAATTAGAATACTCCCTAACACCATACACAAAAATAAACTCAAAATGGATTAGAGACCTAAATATAAGACTGGACACTATAAAACTCTTAGAGGAAAACATAGGAAGAACACTCTTTGACATAAATCACAGCAAGATCTTTTTTGATCCACCTCCTAGAGTAATGGAAATAAAAACAAAAATAAACAAATGGGACCTAATGAAACTTCAAAGCTTTTGCACAGCAAAGGAAACCATAAACAAGATGAAAAGACAACCCTCAGAATGGGAGAAAATATTTGCAAGCGAATCAACGGACAAAGGATTAATCTCCCAAATATATAAACAGCTCATTCAGCTCAATATTAAAGAAACAAACACCCCAATCCAAAAATGGGCAGAAGACCTAAATAGACATTTCTCCAAAGAAGACATACAGACGGCCACGAAGCACATGAAAAGATGCTCAACATCACTAATTATTAGAGAAATGCAAATCAAAACTACAGTGAGGTATCACCTCACTCCTGTTAGAATGGGCATCATCAGAAAATCTACAAACAACAAATGCTGGAGAGGGTGTGGAGAAAAGGGAACCCTCTTGCACTGTTGGTGGGAATGTAAATTGATACAGCCACTATGGAGAACAATATGGAGGTTCCTTAAAAAACTAAAAATAGAATTACCATATGACCCAGCAATCCCACTACTGGGCATATACCCAGAGAAAACCGTAATTCAAAAAGACACATGCACCCGAATGTTCATTGCAGCACTATTTACAATAGCCAGGTCATGGAAGCAACCTAAATGCCCATCAACCGACGAATGGATAAAGAAGTTGTGGTACATATATACAATGGAATATTACTCAGCCATAAAAAGGAACGAAATTGAGTCATTTGTTGAGAAGTGGATGGATCTAGAGACTGTCATACAGAGTGAAGTAAGTCAGAAAGAGAAAAACAAATATCGTATATTAATGCATGTATGTGGAACCTAGAAAAATGGTACAGATGAGCTGGTTTGCAGGGCAGAAGTTGAGACACAGATGTAGAGAATGGACATATGGACACCAAGGGGGGAAAACTGCGGTGGGGTGGGGATGGTGGTGTGCTGAATTGGGCGATTGGGATTGACATGTATACACTGATGTGTATAAAATTGATGCCTAATAAGAACCTGCAGTATAAAAAAACAAACAAACAAAACAACTAGTACTAAACTTTCATTGGGTTATTTGTACGGAAATATGTTAATATAAATGTTTCAGACGTTACATGAAATTTCTAAAAATCTTATATTTGTATTTGTATGGAAATATGTATGGAAATATGTTAATATAAATGTTTCAGACATTACATGAAATTTCTAAAAATCTTAAAAAAAAAAAAAAAGAATAGCAAAAAGAAAAACAAATTTTAAAAAATGAGAACAGTTTAAGAGATCTCTGGAATAACATCAAGTGTACCAACATTTACATTATAAGGGAATATCATCAAGTGCACCAACATTCACACTATAAGGGTCCCAGAGGAGAAGGGAGGGGGGAAGGTCAAAAATGTATCTGATGAAATTATGGGTGAAAACTTCCCAATGCTGGAGAAGGAAACAGATATCCAGGTACAGGAAGAACAGAGCGTCCCAAATAAGATGAATCAAAACAGACCCACCCAAAGATATATCATAATCAAAATGGCAAATTTAAAGAGAGAATTCTAAAGACAGCAAGAGAATAACAGAGTCATATAAAAGGGAATCCCAGTAAAACTATCAGCTGATTTTTCTGCAGAAACTGCAGGCCAGAAGGGAGTGGCATGATATATTCAAAGTACTGAAAGGGAAAATCCTGCAGCTTAGGACACTCTACCCAGCAAGATTATCACTCAGACTTGAAGAAGAGATAAAGAACTTAGACAAGCAAAATCTAAAGGAGTACATTAATACTAAACCTACCCTAAAAGAAATGTTAAAAGATCTTCTCTAAGTTGAAAAGAAAAAGCTATAACAAGAAGTAAGAGTCCATAGGAAAGGAAAAATCCCACTAGGAAAGACAAATATATAGTAAGGACTGAAGATCAACCACTTAAATAAGCTAGTGTGAAGATCAAAAGACAAAAAAATTTAAAGCAACTGTAACTACAATAAACAGTGAAGGGATGAACATGAAGATGTAAAATATGACACCAAAAGCATAAAATGTGGGGGACGGGAGTGAAAAAATGGCAAATCTTTTAGAATGTGTTTGAACTTAAATGACTAAAAGTTTAAAACAAGTAAATATAGTTACATGTCAACGTATATGAACCCCATGGGAGCGACAAATCAAAAACTTACATATACATACACAAAAACTAAAAAGAAATGAACAAAGTACTAAAAAAAAAAACCAAACAAACAAACCTGCAAGAGAATAAACAAAAAGAAAAACAAATGAACAGACAACTACAGAAACAACTGGAAAACAAGTAATAAAATGGCAATAAGTACACACCTATCAAAAATTACTCTAAATGTCAATGGACTAAATGTTCCAATCAAAAGAGATGGGGTGGCTGATTGAATTAATATTCTGCTTACAAGAAACTCACTTCAGAGCTCAGACACACACAGACTGAAAGTGAGGAAATAGAAAAAGATATTTTATGCAACCTAAATGACAAGAAAGCAGGGGTAGCAATACTCATATCAGACAAAGTAGATCTTAAAACAAAGGCTATAACTAAAGACAAAGAATAGCATTGTATAATGATAAAAGGATCAATACAAGAAGAGGATATATGCACACATATATGCACATATATGCACCCAATACAGGAGCACTTATATAAAGCAAATATTAACAGACATAAAGGGAGAAATGAACATAATACAATAATATTTGGGGATGTAACACCTCACTTAAATCAATGGACAGATCATCCAGACAGAAAATCAAAATGTCAACAGTGGTCTTAAATGACACAGTAGACCAGTTGGAGCTAATAAATACCTACAGGACATTGTATCCAAAATCAGCAGAATAAACACTGTTTTCAAGTGTGCAAGGAACATTCTCCAGGATAGATCACATGCTAGGTCACAAAACTAGTTTCAACAAATTTAAGAGGGTAGAAAGTATATCAAGCATTTTTTCCAGCTACAACAGTCTAAAAGTAGAAATCAATTATAGAAAGAAAAATGGGAAAAGTACAAACATTTGAAGAGTAAACAACATGCTACTAAAAAAACCAATGTGTCAATGAAGAAATCAAAGAGCAAATCATAAAATAGCTTGAGACAAATGAAAATGGAAACAAATTTTCAAAACCCATGGAATTCAGCAAAAGCCATTCTAAGTGGGAAGTTTATAGTGATGTAAGCCTTCCTCAAGAAACAAGAAAGATCTCAAATAAACAACTAACCTACCACCTAACCTACCATCTAAAGAAATTAGAAAAAGAACAAACAAAGTTGAAATTCAGCACAAGGAAGGAAATAATAAAGATCAGAGAGGAAGTAAATAAAATAGAGACAAAAAAAAAAATTAGGAAAGATCAACAAAACCAAGAGATGGATTTTTTAAAAAGATAATAAAAATTGATAAACCTTTAACCATGCTCATTAAGAAGAGAAAGGACCCAAAAAACAAAATTAGAAATTAAAGGGAGAAATAACAGCCAATACCACAGAGATACAAAAAATCATAAGAGAATGCTACAAACAGTTATACGCCAAAAAACTGTACAATCTAGAAGAAGTGGACAAATTTCCAGAAACATACAACCTGCCAGGACTGAATCAGGAAGAAACAGTCAATCTGAATTTGTAATTAAAAATACTCCCATCAAACAAAAGTCCAGGACTAGATGGCTTCAAAGGGGACTTCTACCAAACATATAAAGAAGAGCTAATACATATCCTTCTCAAACTTTTCCAAAAAATTAAAGAGGATGGAACACTCTCAAATTCATTCTAAAAGGCCACCAATATCCTCATATCAAAACCAGACAAAGACATTACAAAAAAAGAAAACTGCAGGCCAATGTACTTGATGAATATAGATACAAAAATCCTCAACAAGATATTAGCATACAGAATCCAACAATGTATACAAAGGATCATACACCATAATCAAATGGGATTTATTCCAGGGATGCAAGGATGGTTCAATATTCACAAATCAATCAATGTGATACACCCCATCAACCAAAGGAAAGATAACGATCACACAATCATCTCAATACATGCAGAAAAAGCATTTGACAAAATTCAATATCCATTCTTAATAAAAACTCACATTATAGCTGCTATAGAGGGAACATAGCTCAAAATAATAAAGGTAATTTATGACAAACCCACAGCTAACATCATACTCAACAGTGAAAGCTGAAAGCCTTTCCTCTAAATTCAGGAAGAAGACAAGGATGCCCACTCTTGCCACTTCTATTTCACATAGTATTGGCAGTCCTAGTCACATCAATCAGACAAGAAAAAGAAATAAAAGGCATCCAAATTAGAAGGGAAAAAGTAAAACTGCCACTATTTGCAGATGACATGGTAATATATAGAGAATACCCAAAAGTCTCCACCAAAAACTATTAGAACTAACAAATGAATTCAGTAAAGTTACAGAATACAAATTTAACATATAGAAATCTGTTGCTTTTCTATACACTAATAATGAACTACCAGAAAGAGAAAATAACAACAAAAAAATCCATTTAAAATCACATAATAAAGAATAAAATACCTAGGAATAAACTTAACCAAGGAGATGAAAGACCTATACTCTGAAAACTATAAAACACTGATGAAGGAAACTGAAGATGATTCAAAGAAATGGAAAGATATCTCAAGCTCTTGGAATGGAAGAATTAATATTGTTAAAATGTCTACACTACCCAAAGCAATCTACAAATTTAATGCAATCCTGATAAAATACTAACATTTTTCAGAGAACTAGAATAAGCCTAAAATTTATACAGAGCCACAAAAGACCCTGAATTGCCAAAGAAATCTTGAAAAAAAATGAACAAAGCTGAAGGTATCACGCTCCCTGACTTTAGACTATATTACAACATTACAGTAATCAAAACAGCATGACAGTGGTACAAAAACAGACACATAGATCAGTGGAAAATAATAGAGGGCTCAGAAATAATCTCATGTGCCTATCGTCAATAAATCTACAACAAAGGAAGCAAGAATATACAATGGAGAAAAGACAGTTTCTTCAATAAGTGGTACTAGGAAAACTGGATAGCTATGTGTAGAAAAATGAAATTAGAACATTTCCTCACACCATATACAAAAGTAAACTTAGAAAGGAGTAAAGACCTAAATGTAAGACCTGAAACCATAAAACCCCTAGAAGAGAACAATGGCAGAACACTCATTGACATAAATTGTAACAATGTATTTTTGGATCTGTCTCCTAATGCAAAAGAAATAAAAGCAAAACCAAACAAATAGGACCTAATTAAACATAAATGTTTTGCACAGCAAAGGAAACCATAAACAAAACAAAAAGACAATGGGAGAAAATATTTGTAAATAATATGACCAGGGCTTCCCTGGTGGCGCAATGGTTGAGAATCTGCCTGCCAATGCAGGGGACATGGGTTCGAGCCCTGGTCTGGGAAGATCCCACATGCCACAGAGTGGCTGGTCCTGTGAGCCACAACTACTGAGCCTGCGCATCTGGAGCCTGTGCTCAGCAACAAGAGACGCCACGATAGTGAGAGGCCCGCACACCGCAATGAAGAGTGGCCCCCACTTGCCGCAACTAGAGAAAGCCCTCGCACAGAAACAAAGACCCAACACAGCCATAAATAAATAAATAAATAAATAAATAAATAAATAAAAATTAAAATGGAGATTTCTTTAAAAAAAAAAAAAAATAATATGACCAGCAAGGGGTTAATATCCAAAATATATAAACAGCTCATACAACTCAACAACAAAAAACAAACAACCCAATTGAAAAATGGGCAGATGACCTGAACAGGCATTTTTCCAAAGAAGACATACAGATGGCCAACAGGCACATGAAAAGATACTCAACATTGTGTTTTTGTTGTTGTTATTAATTTTTGGGGGGGTATGGTTGCTTTACAATGTTGCGTTAGCCTCCACTGCACAACAAAATGAATCAGCCATATATGTACAAATATCCCCTCCCTTTTGGACTTCCCTCTCATTTAGGTTACCACAGTGCATTAGGTAGAGTTCCCTGTGCTATACAGTATGTTCCCATCAGTTGTCTGTTGTATACATAGTATCAACAATGTATATGTGTAATTCCCAGTCTCCCAATTCCTCCCACCCCACCCCTTTCCCCCTTGATATCCATCAGAGAAATGTAAATCAAAACCACAATGAGATATCACCTCATACCTATCAGAATGGCTAACATCAAAAAGTATACAAATAGCAAATTTTCGTGAGGATATGGAGAAAAGGGAATCCTTGTTCACTGTTGGTGGGAATGTAAGTTGGTGCATTCACTTATGGAAAACAGTATAGAAATTCCTGAAAAAGCTAAAAATAGAACTACCACATGTTCCAGCAATTCCAATCCTGGGTATATATCCAAAAATAAAAACACTAACTCAAAAAGATGCCTGCACCCCAGTGTTCATAGCAGCATTATTTATGATAGCCAAGATATGGAAGCAATCCAAGTGTCCATCAACAGACAAATGGATAAAGAAGAATATCACTGGAATACTACTCAGCCATGAAAAAATGAAATTCTGCCATTTACAAAAATATGGATGGACCTAGAGAGTATTATGCTTAGTGAAATATGTAGTCAGAGAAAAACACCGTATGTTATGACTTATATGTGGAATCTAAAAAATAAATTGAATGTATATAACAAAACTGAAACAGACTAGCAGATATAGAAAGAAACTAGTGGATATCAGTGGGAAGATGGGAGGGGGTTGGGGCAAGATAGGGATATGGGATTAAGAGATACAAACTACTAAGTATAAAATAGATAAGCAACAAAGATATTATTGTACAGCATAGGGAAACATAGCCACTATGTTTTAGTAACTTTAAATGGAACATAATTTATAAAATTATTGAATCACTACGCTATATAATTGAAACTAATATAATATTGTAAATCAACTATACTTCAAAGAAAATTGTTTGCTCAAAGTAACACTGTGTTTTAAATTGCACTTGGATAATGGGGTCAGAGTGGATGTCTGGGCTGGATTTAGACTCTTGGCTACCTGGGGATGGATTTAGATTTGTGCAATTACACAGCATGGCAAAGGAATATGGAAGGCTTCCATCTATTAGAGATGGGTTTACTTATGACTTATAATTAGGAATCCAGACACCAGGCCTACGGCAGCAAAATTAATTCCTGCTTCTGCCTCCTGGTGGGTCTGAACCCATACTAGGATTGGATTTGAGTTTCTCAAGGCTATTACTGAAAATCAAAAGTAAAAATACCTAGGGAAGACAGAGACAGTCCTCCTTAGATGAGTTCAAACTTGAGCTGGAAGTCTGTTTGTTGTGGAACTTAAGAAGGAATTCAGACATTGGAACTCATCCACTTTTCTCAAGCCCCATCGTTTCCACTCCCATCTCCAACTTGCATTGCCAAAGGAGATCTCTCTGATCCAATGCAATCCAGTACGTACCAGAATGACTATTTTATGTGTGTGAACACAATAAAGTTGCATTTCTTATCTATGTACAGTCTACTGAGGGTGTTCTGATGAGCAGATTTCAAGTTTCAGGAAAACATATTTTTTCTATTCCAGACTGTAACTTATTACAGTTTACTTGTCTCAATGTTTTATCCATTCAAGTGAAATATTTATCTGTTCAAGTGAATGTTATTTCCATTTAGATCACTTTATCTACCCGATTTTTAAAATATAATTTTATTAAGTATTTCTTCTACATATATTAAGCATCACATCAGATGTTGTATTGGTTTTTGCTTTAACCATCAAATATAATTTAAGAAATTCATGAGAACAGTCTATTTTATTTGCCCTGATTTTTACTCATTCTGATGTTCTTTCCTTTCTAAAGTTCCAAGCCTTCCTCTGTTTTTATATTCTTTCTGTTTAGAGAACCTCCTTTAGCCATTCTTTGAATGTGTGTTTACTTTTAGTGACAAGGTCTTAGTTTTACTTTGTCTGAGAATTTTCTTGATTTTGTCTTCCTTCCCGAAGGAGATTTTTGCTGGGTTTACTGTTCTTTTCTTTCAGCACTTGAAAAACTCTGTGTCACCTTTTTCTGGCTTTCTGTGTTTCAGATGAGAAATTCACTATCATTTGAATTGATGTTCAATTAAAATTGGAGTTCAGTTCAATTGATAAGTAATGTGTCATTTCTCTCTGGTTGCTTTCAAATTTTTTTCTTTGTTTTTAGTTTTCAAAAAGTCTAATTTTGACATATCTTGAAATAGATTTTTTGGGGGGTTATCCCACTTAGAGTTTGCACAGATTCTTGAATATGTAGGTTTAAATCTTTCATCAAATTTAGAAAGTTTTCAAACATGATATCTTTGAATATTTTTTTATCCCAACTCTCTCTCTCTTTCCTCTCCTTTTTTTTTTTTGAGTCTATTCTAGATTGTTCAGATTGTGTAAATTCTATTGCTCTGTCCAAAGTTTACTGATTCTGCCTTCTGTCATCTCTACTACTAAGCCCATCCAGTATTTTATTTTGCTTTTAATGATTTTCAATTTTATAATTTCCATTTTGTTCTTTTTCATAACTTCTTTGCTCAGATTTTCCATTTTTATCAGTTGATTTGAAAGAATTTGTTATTGTGATTGAAGTATTTTTTGATGGCTGCTTTGGAATTCTTATCAGATAATTCCAACATCTGATTCATCTTGGTGTTGGTGTCTGTTGACTATCATTTCTTTTTCAAGTTGTAATTTTTTGTTCTTGATAATGAGGGATTTTTTAATTGTATTGTATCTAGTTATTTTGTATACTGTATTAGTGGACTTTAGATCCTATGTGATTTTCTTTTTTTGTAGAGAGTCCGCCTGTTAAGGTATAGAATAAAGTCTAGGTAACTGTGTATGTCCAGCTTCCCAGTGGGCCCTGCTGATATCCCCCAGGCAAAACTGGAGTGCTGACTTACACTGCCTCATTGCAGATGGGTGGAGTAGAAGTTCAGCTACCCCTTCAGCCTCTAAGATACCTTCCTACTTAAAATGGGGCACTGACTCACATCATCTCATTGCCTTTGAGTAGGGATGTAAGCTCAGTTCAGTTCCCCACTGTGCCCAACTGGTACCAAGGAGGTCAGAAGCTTAGGGATGACTAATACTAACTCACTCCACCTTGTTCAATCTCATTGATTCAAACTGGGTATGGGAGACTCAGCTTGCAGCAGGACCCCACTTTTTTGTTTTTTCCTGGAGTAGAATGTGACCTCCATGAAGACAGAGATGTGTTTGGTTCATCTTTATATTCCTAGAGCCTCACAAAGCATGAGGCAGCTATTATTGGTCAATAAATGAATAAGTAAAATAATGAATTTAAAACATGGGATTAAATGAACTTCAAGGGGTCAGAGTTCCTGAGGTTCTATAGTCTACAACTCTAAATAAAGCATCACTAGAGGCTAAATTATGTGGTTCAGTGATATAAAAATTTAGGGGGTTCCCTGGTGTCCTAGTAGTTAGGATTCAGGGCTTTCACTGCTCTGGCCTGGGTTCAGTCCCTAGTCAAGGAACTGAGATCTCACAAGGCATGTGGCATGGCCAAAATTTTTTTAAATAACAATAAAAATAATTTAAAAAAAGAAAGAAATTTAGGAAAATTTCCCCACATCAGTGGTAGGGAAGGAAGAGTGTAGATAATCTCTTATATGATTCATTTCATATTTTAAACACAAGATTTTAAATTGTCACTAAAATACAGTGATCCCCCACTTTGCTGGGAAGAAGATTTGATTTGAATTCTCAAAATTTCCACTGATTAAAGTTTATATTGCCTCTTCTGAGGAACAATTTGAGTTTTTCAGAATTCGGGACTACATATGTCCCTCCCCTTTTCCTCATATAAATCTACCAGGAGGCCAGAAAGCCACAAGTTATACCTTTACTGGCTGTTTCCCAGTGGCCTCCTTTCAATTTTAAAGAATTATTGGGAGCCATTAAATTAACAACACTCTCCAGTGCACACGCTCTGTCATCCATCTGCTTAAGATGCTTGTCAGATGATACCCTCCTGTATCTGCAGTCTTCATCTGGTATTCAAAGCTATAGAACCTGGCTCCAAGGTAGACTACCTTCCGTTCCTAGCCACCAAACTGACCCTGATCTTTCAATTCTAATGACTACGTGATGACAAATAACACTCCCTCCACCACTCCCCATTAAGGATTTTGGGTCTTTGGAATACATTTATACCTGGAGGATGGTAAATGGGAAACATTTTAGAGATCAGAATATGTAGAAAGGTGCTTCTAAAAGAGACTCAGATTGTCACGCTCACTCTCCTTCAACCAGAGAATCTGAACCCTGGGTTATTTTACCCTTTCTTATATTCCAGTCCATTTCTTACAAATTGAAAACTTTTTTTCCTTCTTTATCCCCAAGAATAAAAATAATAAAAATGTTTGGCCATCATTAGGATCCAGTCAAGACTTTGACTTTGCTAAAAGCAAATTAAAATATAACCCTCAACTACAGAGAAATTCAGTGAGTAAATAGGGTAAAGGGAATAAACTGGAATTGCTTTTTAAACATAAATATTCTTAAAAACTTTCAATGGCTTCCCTTTATTTCAACCCCTTGACCTGGTAATCAAGGCCCTGCACAATAATATAATCCCAATCCCACACCTTCTCCCCCAAATCACAATTATACACCTTCACTCCAGTAAGACAACTTAATTGTACTGTGAAAGGCCAATTGTGTCTCCCACGTTCAAATCTCTGCTCACACCTTCTGCCTTGCTTGGAAAGCCTGCACTGTTTCTTTCTGAATGCCCATTTTCTCCATGAAAATCCTTGCAATCATTGGCATCTTTGGTCTTCAGAGGTCCCTCACTGGGAACTCCTAAAACAGTTGTTTTCTACATCACTCACCTAACAACTAACATTCACTGCTTTTCTATTATCCTTCTAAGCCAGTAGTTCTCAAAGTTTATTATTCATCATACTCGCTTGGAGTGGTATTAAAAGGACATATTTCTTTGGCTCCACTGAAGAGACACTGATTTAGTAGGTGTGGTAGGCAGAATTCTAAAGACGGTCCCCCCAGTATCTCTGTACCCTGTTTATTCAATTAAACACTAATCGAGGTACTGTTATGACAGGATTTTGCAGATGTAATTAAAGTCTCAAGCGAGTGCACCTTAAAATATGGAGATTATCTGGTTGGTTCTACTCTAATCACATGAGCCCTTTAGAAGCAGAGTTTTCCCTAACATGTAACAACAAAACAAGTCAGAAAGATTTGAAGCATGAGAAGGCCTCCACATGCCATGCCTTTGGTTTGAAAATGGAGAGGGCCAAGTGGGAAGGAATGTGGGTGGCCTTCAGGAGCAGAGAGGTACCCCCAGCTGACAGCCAGCAAAGACCTGAATTGTGCCAACAACCTGAGGGAGGTTTGGAACTGGATTTTTTTCCAGAGCCTTCAATAAGAACCTGGACTAGTGAGACCCTAATTTTGGACTTGTGACACCTTAAACAACCCAGCCACACCACCTGGACTTGTGACTTTCAGAACTAGGAGATAATAAATAGTTGTTTTACACTGCTAAGTTAGTGGTGATTTGTTACATAGCAGTAAATAACTAATGTAATAGATATGGGGCCGGGCCCAGGAATCTGTGTTTCAACAAGTGGGTGGTCCCTGACCACAATTTAAGAAACATCATTGAAAAGTTTTATAATTTTCATTTAATCTGTCCAGTAGACTACGTTCACCACTAGTTTGCTAACTGGGAAGATAATATATCAATAATTGTCCCTTTAGTTTGTAATTAATTCCACCTCACACAGATATACTCTTGAATATCTTTTAACTTTGTAAAATTCTCCGAAGTGGATAAACTATTTACATCCAAAATGTGATACCCAAGGTCTGTGTTTAGACAAGTCTTCATTCATGGAAATGCTGTGAAAGCCAAGGATGACTTCTGGTTGGGCCTTAACTTTGTTGTAGCTGTTTTTTTACTCCACAGCAATAACAGGAGTCCCTCAGTCTGCTGGCCTGGGTTCTGTATGAAATCCTGACAAAGGTACCCTAAAACTAGAGTTATAAGTGCCATGCATTATCCTGGTCTCTCAGCATGACCAGCCACCTCAGGTGTTAACAGAACATTTGCCAGGTAACATATGGTAGCAGGGAGCCTGCTTTCCAGGCCTCAGAAAATGTGAGATACAGAAGAGCAAGGACTTGAGATTCCTGAACATTTGAAATTCTACCATCATGGGAAATCTCCCATTTTGCATGATGGAGGCAATTGAGCACAGCCTTTTCAAAAAAAGAAAATCATCAATCATGGTAATGGAAAGGAACTCAGAGCTTATATAATTCAAGCTCCCAGGCCAAACTCCGCTTTACCACTTTCGGTGTTGAGGAGCTCACCACCTTCAAGCCAGCCTATCCCAGGACTAGACAGCTCTGTTAGAGGGTGCTTCCTCAGGCCGAGCCATGAACTACCTTCCTGTAGCTTTCCCCTCTGGCTTTAGAGTGGCTTTTGCAGCCCCTCCATAGTGCTGATCTGGCCTTGAGCACCCTGTCGACGTTTGAAGACCACCATCATACCTCGTCCCTTTGCTGCGTATGTTTTTAGATAAATGTCTCCATTCTATCCAATACTGTATTGTCTTGTTGGATGTTTTGTCCCACACTATTGCACATGATCAGTGTCTCAGAAAAATCAACCACATTAGTAGTAGGAAGAAACGTGTGGGAAAGGCAGAGTGTTTACAAAAATAGGAGATGATGGTGAAGTAACAAAGGGGAAAAGAGAGACAAAAAAGAGAGACTGACACACAGGCCAAATAGTTGGTATCCAGTCCTTCATAGCTCTCAAGTTCCAAAAGAATACACAAGATTTGGAGTAGCATATTGAAGCTCAGTTCTCCCTTAAAAAAAAAATAATTTCCTATCATCTCGCCACTATTTTATAGACCCTACTGCATTCACATCCCTATTTCTGCCAGAATCATACAGCAGCTGCAGTCAGAAGCCCTAATGGAGTTTCTAACCTGAGCTAGAGAACAAAGAAGATTTTAAAGACAAAACGAATAGATGGCAGAGGAGGAAAAGAAGCCCCAATCCTCTTTCGTCCAGATAATATAACATAATCTGTCTTATCTGTCAATATCTATAAGTCTGAAAAGCTAAATATGTACAGTGCTTATGTGTCTAGACAGACAGTTCTAGACAAATCATGGAGCTGAATTTTTATGCTTTGGCAATAATTTAAACAAAGGTACTGCTGTGGTGGTTTTAAATCGCATATGCTGGTAGCTCCCATGCAGCAGGAATTCGAGCAAGCGTTTTCAGGCTCTGATGGAAGGGGAAAGATCTGACGTTACAAAAAAGTTTTCTTTTCTGTTTGCCTCTCCCCTCCCAGCAGCCCGGTGCAACACCTGTCTCATCAGCAGGGGCACTCGGAAGGGATGGGCCTCAAGGCACCTCAGTCCCAAGATTCTCCATGCCTCATTCTTCATCCACGCTGCTCGTAATGTTCCATCACTGGCACAGTTACACCTGAACACTCTGGTGCTGCCAAACACCTGGCTTGATTTTCCACTGTCCAAATGAAAAATAAGCATAATCTGCTTCTTGAGGATACAGCAAATGAGGGTGTTCATGACAAATTGTGTTGGTTTATGCAGAATAGTGATAATAAGATACAAATGAGAATTTTTTGCTAATGAATAATACTAATCACGTTTCAACAAATGCTGTGCCCTTCTAATTAGAGAGACTGCATAAAATCAGCTTAATTTATTTGTGACTAGTTATACAGAGTTTAAATATTTACTGGAGATTTACTCAAATGTTTGAGAGGATTTTAAACATTTCCTACAGTTGAAGCGACCTGCCTAGTTCTGAGAGGTGTGGTGACAGCTCTAACTTGTGGAAGCCCTCTGATTTTGCAGTGTGTCGTGAAAATCCTCATTTCAAAATGAAGAAGAAAGGGTGTTATTGATTTACATACTAATTCTCCAACTGTTACTCATTTTCTTGATTCCAGCTTCCAAACTTGCTCTCCCAACATTCATCACTGTAGTACACTGGAGGGGATGAGCATCTTTTTCAATAAATTATAGGAACTATGACTAATTACAGTGATATTAACTATGCAAAGTAATGTGTAACTTAAAATGGATACGTTCATCATTTCAAATTATGCCTTTGACTTTTGATGGTCTAACACAGGCATGCTCTTTTTGAACTGAATGCGTACTATATTTTCTAAGAATCTCTTTGCAATTCTAGGTTCTGCTTGTGAACATACTGACCTACCAAAAATAATCTTCTGGAGCCTTTTTTATGATGCAAAGTAATTAAAAGAAGGATAAGCAGATGACCGTGAGATAAGAAGCAGATATATATATATATATATACACACATACACACACACACATATATGTATATATGTACATGTATGTTATGCCTCCCTGGCATGGAATTAAATATAAAAATCCTGGTTATGAGAAGCTTTGCTGAAATGCCTTCTTATTTGTATTGATATTTTTCAAAAGCATTTTGACTACGAATTACTTTTATTCAATCCTAATGGCAACCCCGGGGGTTTTAGATATCTGTATCCTTATCTTCCGGATGAAGACACTGAGGTATCTAGGTTAAGTGATCTGTCCAAGACCACAGGGCTAATTAGTGACAGTCTGGGACTGGACCCCAGACTCTGTGCCATCTGGGCCATGTCATATTCTCTACACCAACTGAACTGATATTTAAGTCAGCTCATTATAGAAACTTAGAGAAAATTTCCAAAATTCTCCCTTTACTTAAGCAAAATGATTTGTTCCATCATTCATTGATTCCTCAATCTACAATCATTTATTGAACACATTTTTTGTGTCAGATACTGCAGATAGAATGTGCAGACACAATCCTCACCTTACAGGGCCCTTCCTCTGGTGAAGAAGATTGACATGTAGTCCAAGAATTACAAAACACCATGGGAAGGGCTATAATAAAGGTTTGTATAAAGTGTTATGAGAGCACAGAGGTGAGAGAATTATTTCTGACTGAGGGATTAGTAAGGAGGTGGTCAAAGGAGGATTCTCCAATGAGGTGATGGTTAAATTGAGTCTGAGAGGATTCACTGGATTTCTCCCAGCAGACAAGAGCAGAAAAGGCATTCCAAATGCTTGAAAGAGCAAAGCATGAAGGGCACAATTCATCAGGGAAGAAAGGCTGGAAAACCATGCATAGGATTTTGTGGAGGGCCTTATATGTCACTGTAAGGAGATCAAGCTTTACTCTGTGGTGATGAAGAGTCAGGGGAGGGGTCTCAACAGAATAGTACTGGGCTCAGTTTTCTGTTTCAGCAAGGTCACCTGGAGAGGGTGTGGAAATGGATTGGAAGGAAAGACACTGGAGGAAGAGAGACCAAGTAGAAGGCTACTGCAATGCTATGGGAGGAAGTGGTAAGGATCTGAGTCAGGACTAGGGAAGTAAAGGGCAGGGGCTGTGTAGGGAAAATGGATTTAAAGAATATTTAGGAATAGAATGGTTTATTGGATTACATTTATGGTATACACAGGCATATTTTCCCCAGTCTTCTGTTTCTTTATTCTTTCTATGTTGAGGTGACATGATTCATTAGCCCTTAAGCTTCTAGAAGGCAGGAGAACGTTTGTCAAAGGGAAATTCTTGTTATTCTCTTGAAATTGCACCTTGTACAGTGCTCACGATGTAGCAGGCATATTCCTGGATAAGGTTTTTTGACTTACAGTTGGCTGACATGTTGCGACATGATGGACTTTCCTCCAACTTCCAAGGAAACCAAACAGCTACATCACAATAAAAATATTGTGCTCATAGACTCACATGCTTAATGGAAGAACATGTTAAATTCCTAAGGGCATCTTCCTCTAGATACCAATTACAAACAGCACTGCAAACTTCAAGGAAATTTTTTTCCAAACTATAATATATAGTCCAGATTTTAGGTGTTTAAGATGGCATATTGTGTTTCAAGATAGCTGTGACAACACTTAATTCATAGTTAAGAAAATGATGGTATAATAAATAAGTGGTTTAAGTGCAGACTCCAGAGCCAATTACTTTTCTTCAAATTCTGCCTCTACCATTAAGCTGTGTGACCTTAGACAAGTCATTTAACCTCTTTGTGTCTCAGTTTCCTCATTTGTAAAATGGAGAAAATAAAAAACAGGAACTACCACAAGAATTCTTATGAGTATTAATGAGGTACTATATGTACAGAGTTTAGAATGACTTTGACATTATTATTATCATTGTTGTTACAATTGTCAGATTAAAGAAAGACCGACTTAGGCCTTAACAACATGATGTGGTTTTATCCGATACTCTTAACTATAATAATAATAGATAGTACCATCACTATCAATTATAAAGAGAACAAAGGAAGTGTCTTTCAATCACAGCCAGGTTCCTAACTCTGATGTTAGGATGGGTTTGACTTCGAGAACAGCAACCTCAAGATATTAGACCTGCTTCAAATTTTGTTTCCCATTTTTCCTTTAAAGTCTAGTAAATATAGAGCATCTTTTAATATATAAAAACTTTTTTGAACTTAGTGAGACTTTCAGACTTGAGGTGAAAAGATCCATTCTTTTTCTACCCAGTATTGCTTTTCATTGGTCCTATGTCTATTTTTTCAATCTTCAGAAGATTTTAAATCCATTTAAATTCCTGATATTTGATAGCTAAATCTGTGCTTTAAAATAAAGAGAAAAAAACATTTATTGAAAACATAGTAGGTGCTCAATAAATGTTTGCCAGGCTAGACTCTTGCCATGAGCAGAATGTATGCTTACTATACACATGCACTCCTATTTGGCCCTCATGACATTAGGTTAGTTAGCAGTGTTGATCTCTGCTGTGCAGGCAAGAAATCTGAAAGATGCAGAGCCTTGCCCAGGGTCACACCATTAACAGGTGGCCCAGAAGGAATCACCTGACTATAAGTCCCTGTGCCCAGCCCCAGTGATCAAGGCGATTCTTGGACTTCAGCTCCTTATGATGAAGAATCTTAATTCTCTGAGACAAAGTCGACCCTTCCAACGTGTTAAGTATTTTATTAGGCTTTTCTCAAATTATTCAACTCCATTATGTCTTTTTCTTCTAAGGAAGTATTTTATTAGGCTTTTCTCAAACTATTCAACTCCATTATGTCTTTTTCTTCTAAGGTCAACTCAGCAGCTTGAACAACATGCAGATACATCATGATGGAATAGAATATTTTAAACAATCCTCTGGGACTTCCCTGGTGGTCCAGTAAAGAATCCACCTTCCAATGCAGGCGATGTGGGTTCAATCCCTGGTCCAGGAACTAAGATCCCACATGCCACTGGGCAACTAAGCCCGTGCACCACAACTCTTGAGCTCGAGAGCCTCAGCAAGAGAGCCCACGTGCCACAAGCTACAGAGCCCCTGGAGCGTGCGTGACACAACTAGAGAGAAGCCCGAGCACTGCAACAAAGACCCCGCATGCCACATCTAAGACCTGACATAGCCAAAAAAATAAATTAAATAAATAAATATTAAAAAAAACAATCTTCTAAGTATACAGCATCCTCATCTAAAAATCAATGTACTGAGTGTAGGTGGAAATTCAGAAACTAGCATGATTTTAGACCTTGGTCATCTCAAGCACCTCTCAGTGACTGCACGGGCTCACACTTCATTACTGTTATAAAATAAAGATTAGATAATCAAATGAAATTTAAAAGATCACTGGACATTTTTTTAAGTGTTTAAGGAAATGACCCTTTAAAAACAACCTATTAGCTGTCACATGCCTTTCAAAACTACGTAACATCCTAATGAGAACAGAACAAATAAATAAACAGCTGAGGCCTTTAGGGTCCCTGAGATCATAAAACTTGCGGCCTCTTTTCTGACACCAACAGCTTTCGGCTTCACTGCACCCCCGGACGGTTGGCGCCACAGGCTGCAGCCTTGAAAGGCAGCCGGCAGCAGCTCGTACTGAAGTTGTTCTGGCAGCAGAAGGAGGCCCCAAAAGCATCTGATTATTTTAAAATGTGCTTTCATTGTGCTGCTTGCAGCTGTGAGTTAATTTTGTTTAAACAAAAAGGGACCATTCGCTTCTTTAAAATCCAGGTTTTTTCCCCTCTGCAGAGCAGCTGCAAGGAGCTCAGCGTCGACTTCACAAGCCCCCGGCCTTCCTGAGAGCACCACTTCGGGAAGATGCCTTCCGCCCCTGCAGGGACTCAACACTACACTCCAGAGGGCTCAGGCTTCCAGGGCTCTCCTCATTGGCTGACCTGTGCAGACAGGCAGAGGGATGGACCAACTGTGGAACTGCAGAGTTTCAAAGCAGGCTGAGTCCTTAGAGGTAATCTGGTCTGACTCTCAGCCCTTTTACAGATGAGAAAACTCAAGGACAGAGAGGTCAAGTGGCTGGCCTAAGATTTCACATCTAGTCAATGGCAGCCCCACCGTGCAATATAATCTGGAACCAGGAGCAATGGGGCGTGGGGAAACAGGGATAGGGGTACCTTCATTAGACAGAGTCTACCAGCGAGCATTCTTCTTCCCCAAGGTAGTATTTATGAGAGCTGTCTACTTGATACTCTAAAGCTGCTTGGCAGCTGGCTCCCTTGTTCCTCTCCAGGTCCATTTCTGAATCACCTTGTCAGTAGGGTTCTGGGGCTACTTCTCTATCCCCTCACCATTTTCTACAGGCTCACCTCCCTCAAAAAGAACCTTCTCCCAAATGCATCAGGCCTTACCAATTTGACATGACTGTAACTCACTGGATAGGAATATGTGCCTGGTTTAAGTTTACTTCTAGCTTTTGCAATCCACATTGCTCCTGGGGTTTCTTCCTTTGAGCACGCTGCCGAATTAGGTAAGGGAGTTTTAGATCCTGGCTTTGGAGCTTCTTGCGTCAGCATACGGTAACCAGCGACTCTGAATCCTCCCAGGTTTCTATGTGTTTAGAATGAGCCACATGGTGATAAACGGTGATCAATCCCATTTCTGCCATTGCCCCTTTAGCAAGAGGGTAGCTCTGCCAGTCACTTGCCAATCAATTTCACAGAATGTAGGTTGTGCCTCACCCAATTTGTCTCCTAATTAATGGAGTGACAAAATTTTGACATTTTGTTGGCTTCTCTGGCTCTTGTGGGAATTGGGGGAAGAGAATTGAAGGAGATTCAGGAGAAGGGGGAGAGTGAGTAAGGAGAGAAAAATACATACTGATTTAATGGGTCCTTGCCAATTCTTAGCTAATAACAATTTTTTAAATAAATAATTTTTTAATTATAAAAGCAATATGTGTTCAGGGCAGAGAATCTTTAAAAAATACTGGAAAGTATAAAGAATAAAATGTACACCACTTTAAGTTTGATCTGGTTTTTTTTTTTATGTAATGAAAACCTCAATGCCATCTAGCTTAAATGATTAGATAATATATTAGCTCATTCTGAAATTAGGGAAGACTTCAGTGCCATTTTAATTCAGAAATGTGACAATGCCACCAGATACAAGGTCGCATGACACCTCTGCTCCATATTCTGTGTGTCAGTTACCCTTAAGGCCAACTTCCTTCTACAGTCACAAAATCTCTTCCGATATCACCTGGGACTTCATGTTTCCTCATCCATGATCAGGGAGAGAGAATGGGTATCTACCACCCAAATAAAATCCTTCAAGTCTTTCTAATTGGTTCAAATGAAAGTACATGCTTATCTCTGAATCAGGCATTAATGCCAAGATAATGATTGCACTAAATGGCATGGGCCTGGATTATGTGTCTACCTCTAACCTAATAAGCATAACTAGAGGGATGGGATCATGCTGATTAGCCTCTCTCAATGATGGGCCACCTATGGAACTCAAGGTAAAAGTCAGCCTTATCAAATTGCATGGCTGTCGCACCTGGTATGGAGGTAGAGAGGATAACGGGATGGATGCTGGGAAGTCAGTCACAACGACTTCCATACACTGGAAACCCAATTGCCTAGGGAAGAACCATTGTTGGCATTTTTGCTATATAGCTCTGAACATACGCATATACTTTGCGTGTGTGTTTGTGTGTGTATTGAAAATTAGAAATATACTATATATACTACTTTATATATTCTTTATTTTTCACTGAAAAATATATCCAGAGTTTTCTCATGTCATCAATTATTCTAAAAATTATTCAAAAGGCTGCATAAAATTTAAATAACTCCCTGAGTTTGAAAATTTACTGAGTTGTTTCATTTTTCATCCTTACAAATTAAGCTACAATAAATAAATTTGCACATATATCAGTGTTCATATCCAAGCTTGTTTCCATAGGATAGAATACAAGAAGTAGAATCAGAGAGTGAAAGAATATAAACAAAGCCTTTGGACACTTACTACAAAATGAACACCTTAAAATATTGTGCCAATTTTACATTCTTGGCAATAATATACATTAGTGTATTTAACTATCCACACCTGTTATATTTCTAAAGCCTCAAAGTATTAAAAATATTATTTGGATTAGTAATTAAATCTCTGGGGGAAAGTGAAAGGAGAGATCAGTGATTTATTAAAAACTTGGAATTCAGAACATAGAAGCTCTTGATTTTTCAACCCTTGATGTCTGGGCCTAGACTAATAGGAAACACAAAATAACATCATATTTGTGTGACGAAGAAAAGTAAAGTCCCCAGGGTCTACAGTATGCTACTCTACTAGTTTTGACTCTTTGATACATAAATCACTGGCCTGCAATTTGAGCCGGCTTAGGCAAAAAGGTAAATTTATTGTCTCTTGTGACAGGGAAGAGTAAGAGTGTAATTGGGAATGACTAGAACAAAAGACTTGATCGTACCAGGATCCATCCTCTCCTATTGTTACCTCACCTATATCCATGTCTCCTACTGCAAATCGGAATTCTCTGAGAAGCTAGGACCCCAGTTGCCAAAACCTTCTGAGTCTGTATTTTCAAACCTTCACTACCAGAAAGCCTCACCTAAGCCTCAATTTCAAAGATCCAGGGCTATACCCTGATTGTTTAGGCTCAGTTCATCTGCAGATCCTTGCTTTAAAGATGGTTAAGGTGGACTTCTGTAGAACAACTAGTTGCTACTTGATTGGCAGCCCCTTACATCAGAGACATGATCTAAGTAGGGAAGAGCAGGTTCTCTAGAGGAGAATGGCATTATCAGAAGAAGAGGGAAGACATGCTAAGTGGACACTAATAACTCATCATATAAATGTGATCTTTTAAAATCCTTAATGCCATGCCATAGTTACTACCATAAATGGGTAGAGGAGGAAACTAAGATTCATAGAAATCAAATTAATTGCCTTGGGTCTCAGTGCCTCTCTGTCTCTGTCTCCGTCTCTGTTGCTCTCTCTCTCTCTCTCTCTCTGTCTCAGACACACACACACACACACACACACACACACACACACATACACACACCACAGTGATGGAGCTGGAATTTAAATCCCAGTCAGTCTAATTCTAAGTCTTACACTCTTTCACTAATTATACATTAAACACTCTTTAGCAATGTGGCTATTATATGAATAAAGATACAATGATTAGATAGCAGGCAATAACAATCACCCCACCACCTCCACGCACATACACGAACGACCTCCACCATGTGTTTATACACTCTCCTGGCTTGCTTCTAATCCAGGTGAGAGAATGTTTCATGTGTGTCCCCCATCAGCTCTGTCTCCATAAGCCTCAACTGCCTAGGGCTGCCATGAATCACAGAGGAACGAGAAGACGGAGGGCACAAGTTGGAGGAAACAGACAACCTATCCTCAGCCCTCCCTTCACGCTAGGAAGAGATGCTGAATTTCCATCTGACCACCTTTCAGTCGTTTTCTCTTCTGCACTCCAGGACACTGGGCTAACTCTTCCCAGAAGTGCACAAAATGGCTTCTTAGCATCAGAGAAGAGCCTATAGATTCAATCTAGTCTGTTCATCTCATTTTGTGGCCTAGGGGAATAATAACCAGAGAGATTAAATGACCTGCCCAAGTTAAAACGTAACATCATAGGCAAATTCAAATTCAAGGCTTCCATCTCCCAGGCTAGTGATCTCCTACTCACACATGGATGTTTCAGTCACTCCAGAGAAGAGTGAGCTCTGAGGGTAAAAATTAACATCAGGAAGAAGCTCCAGAGAAAATCATAAAGGACAATGAGTATCTGTGCAACCTTCAAAGAGTATCCCATTGTCTCCTTGGAAAGAGAAGAACTTGCATCTACTGATAGCAGTGTAAAAGGAGTAACTGAGGACAGCAGTGGAACTAGGAAGTCAACAAACATTTATTACATACCTGTTAGGTGTCCAAACACCTTTTCTGTGCAAGCTGCTGGGGACAGAGCAATAAACAACACAGGTATGGTCACTGGCCTCAGTGACCATGCTAACAAAGATTGCTAACAAAGAAAGCAATCTAGCAGGGAAGATAGACTTTAAACAAAAAGTCACAGGTGTGATGGCTAGTTTGAAAGGTCAAGTGCAGGATCCTGTGGGAATGCAAAGCCCATCTATGGTAGTAGGAACGGCCACTCAGAAGAGGGGAGTTTAAGCTGAGACTTGAATGATGAGTGGGATATACTCAGGGGCATGTGGGGCGCAGTAGTGAGCCAAGCAATAGTGTATAAAGGCCTGGAGGTGAAAGAAAGTGATGATGTGGGGATCTGAGAGCAGGTCCCTGTGGCTGGAGCATAGAGTGAGGGAGAGGGTGGAACAACTGCCTGGAGAGGCAAGTAGGGACCAGAGTATATAGAGCTCCATGAGCTATGTTCAAGAATTTGCTTATCCTAAGGACAATAAGAAGAGTTTTAAGCAGAGAGAGGCAGAATCATCTCTGCATTTTAAAAGATCATTCTAACATCAGCATCGAGAGATTAGAAGGGACTGAAACTGAACATGGTGAAAAACCTCTTAGGAGGTGCTTACACTGGTCAGATTAAACCATGGTGGTGGCTTAGATGTGAACGTTAACAGAAAGGAAGAGGGGACTCAAGATTCGCTTCCATTGTTCCCTGAACCATGCATAACAGAAAAAGCAAAATTAAACCTAAAGTCTATACGTGGCGGGCAGGGGGGTCTCTGAAAATTAAGATAACAAAGAATCCAAACAGGAATCCCTCCTGTTTGCTGGGAAAGGATTAGAGAAATGAGTACACAGAAGAAAAATAAAATTAGGTGTAGTGATTCTGATTCACAGACACCATTCCCTGGCCAGATGCTGCCGTGGAACTTTCAGAAACACCCACTAAAATCATAAATGAAAATCACATATTCGTAACAATTAATGAGAATACAGGCTGAATGTGCAATGTGGATGAAGATTTTGATTTACCCATGGAAGATGGAAATATATATGATAGAGGAAAACAATACCCAGAAATGTGATAAACATTTGCATGAAAATGAGCCACTAGAAAAACTCAATACTTCTTCAATACTTTATGCACCAAATTATCTTCAGAGCAGTCAAAAAGAAAAAATAATAAATAATCATAGTGCATTTTCCTACCATTAATTTTGTCACAAAATTTCTGTTGACTTCAGTGGAAGTTCTGCATCTAGAATGTCGCCCAGGAAATATTTATAGTCTGTAACTCAGAGACCAAAGACCTTGAACATCAAGAAAATCTCTTACCCTTATTTATATACACTGTTCTTTATCACGAAGGAAGAGCTGGTACCCATTCCAACTAACCAATCATTATGCAAGGAATATTCTGACTCACCCAGCATCTTTAATCAGTAAATGCTGTGCCAATGGAAAGAGAGCGGGAAGAAGTCACAGCAACCATTAATAAAAAATGACTAGGGCTTTCTATCAACAGAAGCATCATTAGAAAATGTATGGTAGGAAAATAGTAGGCTGTAGATTTGTGGTGTCAGGGATGGCAATGGAATACTAACATTTATACCCTCTTAACCACTTTGTTTTAAAATGATGCCGGATTTCAGGTAACTACATATGTGGTTAATACAGCATTTTGCATTTTCAATTTCTTGCTAAATTCCTGACTATAGTCTCAAAAGATGGGACTGCCTTACCTGACTCTTTGGCTTTCCCTCCAGCCTCCAAACACAAATTCTTCTATTTTTTTCCAGTTTTATTGAAGTATAATTGACATGTAACATTGTATGACTTTAAGGTGTACAACGTAATGATTTGATATATATATTTATTACAAAATTATTATCACAATAAGTTTAGTTTAAAAATAGGGAGTGTTTCACGAATTTGCATACTATCTTTGCATAGGGGCCATGCTAGTCTTCTCCATACGGTTCAAATTTTTTAGTGTATGTGCTGTTGAGTCGAGCATCACAGATATTTCTAACAGGTAATTGACTGTCATTGTCTGAGCATATCTTCCATGAAGGCTTTGGTCAATTCATGGCAAAAGATAAATCAGATATGAAGGGGAAGAACCTCAGATTAATCCAATACTTTCTTGAAAAGTCTCCTCTTTTTGCTGCACTTCTACTCCCAATCATGAACCCTTGAGTAAATAACGAAAATACGATTCACATTTCCAATACACTGTGCAATCTGCATTTCAGCTGAGGATACTTCTTGGTCACACAGTAGACTTGTAATTCCAAAGTAACTGTATTGCATTTTGAAAGAAAACAAGGCAGTCACATTCCATGTGAAGAAGGCTTCTTCTTCTGTGAAGAAGGCTTCACAGAAAGCCTTCCTGAGCATGTCCCTTGGTAGGTTAAAGGGATCTGAGTCATGCGCTGAGGGTGAATGGGAGAATCATACGTTTATATAAAACACCTACAAATCTTAATAGGGGGATGAGCTAAAACTACAAAAGTCCTCATTACTGTACAACTTTTCAAGTATCACTAATACATGTCACCAGTGGATTAACAGCATTCTGCTCTAATGGCATTTCTGCCCTATCATTAACCCAAGCATGGTCCAAAAAGTTACTTGAATATCCATAAACGAGCTTACTGCAGTTTATGTGACTTCCAGTTCTATCAGTTCAATAGGAACAACAGCATCAAATTCCTCATCTAGGCTCAGTTGTATGGATCTGAAGTCTAGAGATCAGATTCCCATTGTGTCAGTTTTCCATGCCTTGTTTTCAAAAGATCATGGCTCTGATCCTGTTATGCATAGTAGCATATGACTGCTAATGATCTTTCACTATTAATGTATATCCTGGCTTCAGACAGAACCTGGATAGGTGGTGTTCTCAAATCACTACTCAGTCTACACTGGAAATTGTACTGGTTTTGATAAAAAGTAGTTGGAATATACCACCCACCAAAAAAAAAAAAAAGTCCTATATAATCTAAACTTCTATTGGAATTCCAGGATTTATGTCACTATTATAGAAAAACTCATTTTAGTTATAGCACCAACACGGCCAAATAAATGACTTCTAGATGCAAGAAGAAAATATTTGGCCAAGATAAATAGGTGTTCAAACAGGCCTCCTCAGCTTACTCGTTTTGCTATATGGAAAATGAACTAACCGAGTTTAATGTACACCAAATGAGATTGGAAGCCCTTTCTAATCCACTTCATTCTGTACCAGGAATGAGCAGTTTTTGATTTCCTTACATCCACCTTTATCCCCTACAGTGTATTCTCAATGAACTGGCCAAGTGATCCTTTTAAAATATACACCATGTCATGTGACTTCTCTTCTCAAAATTCCTCCATGTCTCACTCTACAAACAGTGCAAGCCAGAGCCCTGGCAAAGGTCTACAGGGCTATACGGTCTGGTATCTCTGGTCTATTTCTTACCCTCCCCTGCTCACTTTACTCCAGTCCCACGGGACATACTGCTTCTCAAACACAAACAGCATATTCACATCTCTGGACCTCTGCACTATTTGTCCCCTTTGACAGGAACACTCTTCCCTCTGACATCACATGACTCATTCCCTCACCTTCTTCAAACCTTGCTCAACAGTCACCATCTCAACAGGCAACCCTGTCCAACCTATTTGGAATTATGTTGCACCCCGTCTCCTCACACTCCCAGCTCCCGCTTGTCCTATTCTGTTTGTCCTCCATAGCACCCATCACCTTCTAACATTCTACATAGTTTACATATTTACTATGTTTATTGCTTCTCTCCCTCACTAGAACTTAAACTTCACAAGGACAGAAACTTTAGTCCATTTTGTTCACTGCTATACACTCAGAACTTGAAACAATGCATAGCCCATAGTAAATGCATGCTTAATAATATTAGTTGAATAAAAGAATGAATTCCAAAGTTGCTGAACATGGCAAAGATCTCACACACTGAAAATTCACAGCTGTTTTACTTTAAGCTATGATTTAAATTCTGAAGCCTCAGTTTTCTCATCTGTAAAATGGAATAATTATATTATTTAATACTTAGGCTTGTTGTAAAGATTAAGGAAGAGGAATGAGTGGAAAGTATTTTAGGCAATGATTCACATATTGATTAATTATTTTGATTGGTCCAAGAACAATGGCAAGCATACCTAACGTGTATATAGAATTTTACACCTTACAAAGAACACAATTGTTTTCATTAGGTCCTCCCAGTATCCTCTCAGATTCACTCCAGGAAAATGTTAATAACTGGATCCTCAGTGTCTGTGCCTCAGCAATGTCAAGGATGTATCCAACCACAAGGTTCTGAAAGATGGAGGCCGATTCAAACTGAAGTCCTCTGAGCCCAAGCCCGGTGCTCTCTCCTCAATATCAGAGAAAGAAAGCATTGCTTCCAGCACAAGCTTTCAACAGAATGAAGTGATGTTTCCTATTTGGTTTTTTTTTACTGAGTCTGGATGTCAGCACAGAATGTGGCTTAGATGAGGCGGTAGTCATCAGCACCAAGTACCCCCTGCAAATCCCAAGAAGTCAAGACTCAAGCACTGGAAGAGATCTTCTCACCACTGATAACTTATTCAGTCACATGCATGCAATCTGGAATACCTTTACTGTCTCTGTGTTTCCTCACATCCTATAAACACCTCTAGAAAAGGATTAGGTTTTCTGAGAAGAGCACCCCAATTTCTCATTCAGTCTTGTTTACATAGTTGGCGTTCAGTAAATTCTCAATGCATAATGAATGAATTTAAAAAATGGGTGTGTTTGCTGTTGCTGCCCACGTTAGCTTGCAACATAACATTTTCTCCCTTCTTTTCTACTAAAATAATTAGAGTACAAGCAGATGTCTACAGCGTCATGCCCCGCCCCAGCCCTCACAATTGTGGTAATTGGAAAACAAGTTCCCCAGCATGTTGTGCACGAAAGAATTACACAGTTAGGAAATGCTGAGTTAAACAATTTCAAACAGGCTTTTTTACTACAGGACTTCTCAGAGCTTTTACCACACAAATGTACATTGCAAATCTTCAAATTTTAGGTAGCTTCTATAGCATTTTGCAAATGTATTGGAAAATTTGTGCACTTCCTCCCCCAGGAAACAAAGCTTTTTGCATGGAGTTTCTCTCAAGTTTACCAGAGAACGCGTTTATCTATAACAATTACACGCAGGGTCTCCAAAAGCAGATCCATAAAAAACTAAAATAGAATGCCAAGAACATGAAGAAGTCAAGGGGAGTTCACACTTTTTTTTTGTAAAGCTGAATACCTTAAAGGGTAATTTTACTTAGATTTACTATTTAATTTCCATTAAGCCTAATACTAGGTTTGTGTAAGCCCACAGATCGTGAACGAGTATTATTTTGGAGGATGTGCTAAAGACTGATATTTATTTCACCTTTTTTTTTAAAAGGAAGGCACTGGTTTGAGGTCCTTACATAATCTCATGGACTTAAAATAGAAGGCCAAAACTCCTCATAGGCAAAGTAGTTAAACGTATGATGGGAAGGAAAACAAAGGATGCTCCTGTCCTACTGGTCTTAGTGCAGGGTCTCTTGGTCCATGTAAATGAAAAGTTCTATCAAAAGGCAAACGTTATCCAAAGACCTTTGTCCGTTAACAGCATCTTTTTAAAAAATATTTATTTATTTATATATTTGTTTGGCTGCTCTGGGTCTTAGTTGCCACACACGGAATCTTCATTGTAGCATGTGGGATCTTTAGTTGTGGCATGCAAACTCTTAGTTGAGGCATGTGGAATCTAGTTCCCTGACTAGGGATCGAACCAGGCCCCCTGCATTGGGAGTGCAGAGTCTTAGCCATTGGACCACCAGGGAAGTCCCAGTTAATAGCATCTTATTTTTATTTACCAGGTAAGAATAAATAAACATAAAGTACTGAGAGCACAGGCCACAGAACTTACACATTTAAATGAGGCCAAGAAGAGGATGGTTGAGGGGTGAGGTATGTCAGGGAAGGATAGCTGGGATTGGGCTCCCTGAAGGAGGTGACAAGAAGGTCTTATCAGGAATAAGGATCCAGTAAAATGGGAATGAAAGACCCTTGAATTCCACTGCGTCCACTTTGTACATTAGCCTTGTGATAGCCATCATGACAGATCCTGAATATTAAGAGTTTTTGTAGGAAACAGTAAGCAGAAAGCTAGGAGACCTAAACCTGGCTGTGTAGATGCTGCTGGCTGAAGATACAAAGGTACATAGAGAAGGAAGTCAGGTCCAGAGAGGACACTGCCTTTAGCTAATATGAGAAGCTACTGACAATGTGAGGTCCCCAGAGTCTGTCATAGGCATTTGAAGTTAAAATAAAACAAAACAATCCTTTCTCTGGCTTATCCAGGGGTATCCCATTCCCCCTCTTTCTCTACGCCACCCCACACCTCCACCCTTAGCCTTAGCCTCTGAATAAAGAGGGAATAGAAACTAGCCTGACTGTCTCTGCTGCTGTGACAGATTTTAATATGTATATTAACAAATACCCTACTCATCATTATTGTCCTAAGTCCTATATTTCATTTTTCAAGCTATAGAAATATATAGACTATTTGAACAGCAGGCAAATCCCCTCCTTTCTTTCTGAATGAAGATGGTTTGTGAAGCATTAATGAAATCACCTGACACTGAAATTTAGTTACCTTATACGGCAACCCTTCCCTAAACTTTAAATTTGAAATTCCACACCCAAGTCCAGTTCGTTTTTATTCTCCACATTCCCACTATGCTCCTCCTTCCAGGCTTTTTTAAATGTCATGCAGGATCCTCTCCAGGCAATCTGTATTAAGCACAGCTATTTGAGGCAAAGGCTTTCTCTTAGGGCACCTCATTTTGGAATATTTTAATGGGAAGATTTTAAATGGGTTAACCCTGAACTTTGAACAAACCTTCATTCTGCTGAGGAAGGATGCACTGTCCCCAGATGAGTAGAGCTCATCACTGACCAACCCAGCAAGCCATCAACCCACTCAGTCTCACCCACAGCTCCCTCCTCAGAGCTGTTGAAATCTGCTCTTCCTTTGTCTTCTTAAGAAGATCTAGCTTCCCCTGGATTCTCTCCAGGATAAAACCCACTCATTTCCTTGACTTGCAGTGTCCTCTTGAAAACTAAGTAATGAAAGCAGATGCTCTAACTCAGACACATATTTTCTCACTCAAATGTTCATCACAGTTTCCCACCCAAAGCTGAAGCATTAGCTGTTGGGAAAATCACAGTCTCTAAAGCACTCAGAAAGGTTGGTCAGGCTCTTTTTGTGGGTTCCATAACTACAACTTTCAATTAATCTAAATATTTTTTTCATAAAGCTTTTGTGTATTCTGTTTTGATTCCTATAGGATATCCACAGAAAAACAAATATGCTTTTCTTTCTGAGTATCCTGTACGCTTTTCGCATATTCATACCATTTAAAAATAAAAACTACAGCAATAAAGGTATTCTTTTTCTTGGAAGGAAAACCTGCTACCTGGAGATTACTTTCTTTGCCCAGTCACAATAAATTAAAATGCTTTCAACGAAAATCGCAAATAACACCCATAAAGGCAAAATCTGAACAATTATCTCCTCATATTCCTGATTTTTCTTCCTCCCCCAGAATGTGGGGGGAGAAGGCTATCATATAATGGGCAAGTCATTTCTACTTGTTCCCATAAACCAGCAGGCCTTATGCCTTGAAGAAGACCCTTCTTATAACTGCATTATCTGCTACAGATCAAAAATTTTCCGTGTTAAAGATTCCAAAAAAGCAGACTGTTACAGTAAACTTGTGTGTCTTATTGAATGGCTGATTCCAAAAAAATAAATAAATAAAATAAATTAATTAAAAGACTCACATCCAGTATTTCATGTGAGTGCTGTTTGTCCTCCATGGCATGTACAAACTTTTTTTTAGAAATTGCGGGAAGTGTCAAGACCCTTACTTGTTACAATTTAATTTTCTGCTGCTAAGGCAATTACAGTTCAATGAATGATGATTCAAACACATCGAAGTTTTCATTACTCTTTGCTTAATTTGTCAGTTAATGCCTTTGAGTTCTATGGTTTCCCCAGCAGTCTTAACTTGCCTAAAAACCTGTCAAAGAAACAACCTTCTGATTCTGGCGGGTTTAAAGAGTGTATATCCTTTCATTGTTAAGAAAGTTAGAACTCACTCCTCAACCAAAATATTCATACTTTAGGAATCCATAGTTAGGGAAGGTTGCAATAATTCTGGATTAGTGTTTTTTAATACAACAGCACTGCAATAAATACCAGAAATAAAAGTTCATGCTTAAAATACTATATATCACAAGATTGTTACTTTCTATCAATGTTTCTTAGTGGTTTATGGTTACCTGATAAATGTTGGACTTTTACATTCCTCTCCATGTCCCAAGCATCTATTACATTTACACATTTTATACTTCTCTAATGTTTTTGCAATACATTTTCCTGAATCGACTGATGACATTTAATAGAATGTTTAAGACACAATATAAAACCTTAAATGCTTTTGCTTATTCTGGGGGAAAAATGTGCACATAGATTGGATTTCAAATTAAAACCTACGATGGTATACCTAACATTTTTGCTTCTGCTATACATATTAAAACATAACTAAATGCTCCTTATGCAATGCTGCTGCATCAGTACAAACAACAAGCTCTCGTACTTACAAGCAAGCTAGATGATTAAGGAGTTTTAATGAAGGGAAACAAAACCACAGGGCTGCGATGTAACAGTCCATGAAATTCTTATTGGTAGAAAGAGAATTTGCAGTAAATAAATATTAACCTAAATGTTATAGAAAACATAAAGCAAACAGGGGAAAAATGTATTCTTTAAGCTAAAATATAGGTTAAAAATTGCTGACAATGTAAGGGAAGTCTATTTGCATACCACAGGGCTCCATCTGCTGTGGAAAATATAAGCTGCAAGAATGATTTAATATTTAATAGAAGTAGTAGCCACTGTTAATTATAATTTGCACATTTACAAATCAGCACTGATAGCAATACAAATTATGAAATATAAGGGTGTTCTGCTGGATACTAGGGAAAATAAGATGACAGACAAAGTTAATGGAGTATCCCTAACCACAGCTCTGTCAGAACACATCAGAGAACTAATCCAGTTACAAAGAGCCTGCAATGGAAAATCTATTTAAAATATTAAAATGCTGTTTGGTAAAAGCTTTTTCATAGTGCATTTTACTTAAACAGTTGCTTATTGCTCATGGGTCATTAGCTGTACACCCAGATGCATTCTGCAAACTGCCATTTAAAAGAATAGTAGAAATTAAATAAGAAATATATTTCTGCAGCATTTTTTCTTGATATATAGAAAGAGTTCGCTTAATATCTAGTCTGGATATGGAAAAAATAGCATGTGGTCACACCAGAAATGGAAAGCTGTGGAATTAAGCACTACACTTTGCCTACACAGGGCCATAAAATTCAACACAACTTCTCCCTCTAGACCCAATCTTATTCCCATTTATACTTAGATGCTAATAGCGATGATACAAATCAACTCTTATTTAGTAAGAAGACAGAAAGTAGCATTGATTTTTTCATTAATCTTCTATTTCACCTCATTTCTCTCATCATCAAATAATATGGATTAGTAGTGGGCGCAATTTATGCACAATGTTTTAATAGTAACTTTTGTTCTCTGTATCATTAATACTGTTAATTTTAGCCTCTGGAATCCCTAATTCATGGAACTGATCCTGTATCCAAACTCCTTCAATTTACTATGATTAGGAAATCTTTACTCTGTGACCATTATCTTTAATGTATGATAAAGATGTTTCTGCATCTTGGAAAAAAATATAGAACAAAGGCTATACCAAGAATAGAGTTTTAAATAGAAAAGCGTAAGCAAGTTAAACTGTTATAGATCACGTATGAATGTGAAACTGAATGTTGTCACAGTAGAGCAGGAAATATTAGCACATATTTAAGTCTACCTAAAGTATACTATGAAGGTACTTGTTGGGTGCAGGCAGAGGTCAAAAACCAGCAGTCTCAGGATCAAGTACTTACAGGAGACATTTTCGCAGCCATCTTCTTTTTTAAACTGGAATTGGAATCTTACAGACAGCGTACCCACCACCTCTTATTGTCTTATTTTTAGCAACTTCATTCCTTTTCATTTTCTTCCTGAGCTCTGTAAGTATTATTCCTGACTTAAAAAATTTTTTTCCATCACTATTAATATGCTATTTAATCTGTTCTTGGATATGTTAGATGTATTTTTTCGTCACCCAAAACATCCAGGTCATGAATTCACAGCTACAACCTAATAAAGGGCCCATGAGTTATGGACTTCATTAATTTGAGGCCTCAAAGGTACTACAGCACTAGTAGAAAGATGTTGAAAATATCTGCATATTAGCAATGGAAACCTCTCAGGAACTTGTCTGTCTTCATCACGACTCTGGGTGAAACACACACACACACACACACACACACATACACACACACAAATTATAATAGTTTCTCCTGAGAATCAGCCCCATTGACTTGCTATCATTCAGGTCACAATTTCAAATATATACCATCTGTGCAGCCAGAGAAACCTGAAGCTGAAATATTATATTAGAATGGTATCAACTTAGTAGCATCCACTTGTACCCATGAGGAGCAAGCACAAGATCTTTCTAGAGGAAAATATCCCGAAGTTAGGCCCTCAAGATTCCCACAGAATTTTAACAAAATATGAGCTCATAGTAAAAAAAAATTACCAAGCATATGAAGAAATACTCCACCATTTATGAGAATGAGTAGAAACAAACCACAGTTTTAAACCCCTAAGCCTTTAGAGTTCTAAAAACATCAGTTATAGAATGTAAAATAATTATGAATAGAATGTTTTAAAAAGAGAGAGAAATAGGAAAACAAGATACATGAGCAAGGAAAAAACTATCAAAAATGACCAGTCAGATTTGGAAAATAAATAAAATGCATTGAAATAATACACACACACATATTGAATTTTATAAATCATTGAAAGGGAGTTCTGCTTCCAATAGTGGCAAACTAGATATTCCAGATCAACTCTCCAGCTTAAAACAAGTAAGTCAGAAAGAGAAAAACAAATACCATATGCTAACACATATATACGGAATGTTAAAAAAAAAAAAAGGTTCTGAGGAATCTAGGGGCAGGACAGGAATAAAGAAGCAGACATAGAGAGTGGACTTGAGGACACAGGGAGGGGGAAGGGTAAGCTGGGACAAAGTGAGAGAGTGGCATGGACATATATACACTACCAAATGTAAAATAGATAGCTAGTGGGAAGCAGCCGCATAGCACAGGGAGATCAGCTCAGTGCTTTGTGACCACCTAGAGGGGTGGGATTGGGAGGATGGGAGGGAGACACAAGAGGGAGGAGATATGGGGGTATATGTATATGTATAGCTGATTCACTTTGTTATAAAGCAGAAACTAACACACTATTGTAAAGCAATTATATTCCAATAAAAATGTTAAATAAATAAATAAATAAGTGTGAGCAAATTGTTTTGAATAGTATGTTTTAATTCACTGGAAAAACAACAAGAGAGTAAAGAATTATGAATTCAAACATGCAAAAATTGAGAGAATTCAACCTATGGGTCTCTGCTATTTCCAGAACAAACTTTTCCACAGAGCTTTAACAGACTCATGAGGCTAAATGGAAAGAAATTCAAGTTCAGAATCTGCCAACGGGGCAGAGACTGACAAATCTCCTAGGCTTTGGAATAAGGGTGAACAAAACATAAAGCACTCTCAAAAGATCTAAAACCCCACTCGATTAAAGCAAACCTTGATTACTAATGTCCTTAACTACCTATTAGAAATAAATATAAATTTTCTCTGGTGGAAGATAACATCACCCCAAGCCTCAAGTTATCTCTATATTTTTTGATATGCAGTGATTAGAATTTATCAACAAAAAATAATAATAATAACCAGGCATATAATTAAGCAAGGTAATGTAACCAAAACCTAAGAGAAATAATAGGGAATAGAAGTAGATCCACAGAGAAGCTGAATAATGGAGTTATCAACTAGTAACTTAAAAATAACTATGCTTAATATGTTCAAATAAATTTAAAAAACCAGATTAGCAATTTTAACAGAGAATATAAACTATAAAAATGGCAATTCTACAAATTAAAAATATAATAATTTAACTTACAATTCCATGGCTAGGATTAACTGCAGACTAGACAGAACTAAAAGGACCGCTTGTGATTTAAAATATAGAAATATATCCAGGATAGATTAGAAAACATATCAATATTTCAATAGAAATATCAGTGTCAAAAAACAAAAATATGTTAATTGAAAATATCCATTATAAAGCACAGAGAGGAAAAAGATAGGGTGAAAAACATAATAGAGTATAAGAACTCTGGTCAATGAAATTAAAAGGTTTAATCTACAGCTAATTAAAGTCCCAGAAGAGTTGAGAGAATGAAGTTGAAGTATTATTTGAGAAGATAATGACCGAGAATGTTTTAAAATTGTTGAGAGACATTAAGCCATATTTTCAAAAAGTCAAAATGTCAAGCAAGCAATGTCAAGCAAGATAAATACTAAAAATGTCATACCAGGTATAACTGTAGATCCTATAACCAGCTAGAGAAAAGATATTCACCTTAAAACGAGCATCAATAAGACTAATAGCTAACTTCCCCAGAGAAAAAGTCAAAGCCAGAAGACAATGGAATGATTTTTCAAAATGCTGAAAGAAAATACCTGCTACCATAAAATGTTATGACTAAGAGAAATAGTTCTCAAAAATAAAAACTAAAGACTTTTTCAAACAAACAAAAAATTAATTCAGGTGTGAACTAAATAAAATAGAAAAAGTATTCTTCAGGGAGAAGAAAGATTCCATATGGAATTGAAATATACATTTCTAAATACCTAAATAAATTGAGAAATGTACCACATTCATGGATAGGATGCCTTAATGTAGTTAAGTTGGTAGTTTTCCTCAAAATTAATCTTAGAGGCAATAAAATTCCACTCAAAATTCAAACCAAATATTTGATAAATTTAACAAGCATTCTAAAATGAATATGGGCAAAGTTCTAAGATAAGCCAAGACACTCCCAAAAGGGGAGGGAGAAACAAGTTAAGTGGGATATTTCTACCAGAAATCAAGGCTTATTATAAAACGGTATTAATTAAGTCAATGATATTTTACACAAATATACAAAAATTAATCAAAGAAATATAATAAAGGGTATAGAAATGGACCCACATACACCCACGTGTCAGTGACATTGCAGGTTATTGAAGAAAGAAAATACTAGTCAAGAAATTGTATTAGAAAAACTGATAATCCATTTAGAAAACATAAAATTGAATCTCAATCCATATTCTAGATGGATTAAGTACATATATGTAAAAAACTAATCTTTACAAATTTTAGAGGAAATATAAGAGAATATCTTTATCATCACTGGTAGAGAAGGATTTCTTAAACAAGAACCCCAAATCTACTAACCAAATAGGGCAAAATTGGTCAATTTGCCTACCTTGGTGTTAAGAAATGATTAACAGAACATTTCCTCAGCAGAATATACTGACTGCAGGTTGACTTTCAGAAGCTCGTGACCTGCTTTCTAGTTATTCCATATTGGAGTTGTATTTACCAAAAACATTTCAATTTGTTCCGAAATCTGTTTTTTCCCAGTTGTATTTCTCATCATATCATATTTTATGATTGCCTACATCAACGTTTTTGGTTAACCTACTATCCACCAGAGTTAACTGTGTTGCATACAAAAGGCTTTTATGTTCCATAGGCATAATTTAAACAACTAACAACATAATTTAAACAGAACATTCAACTTAAATTTTTTTTCTAAAAAGTTGATTTTGTTATTTAATACATTATTAACATATATTCCCCACCCCCAAAAAATAAGCAAAAAATTTCATAAGGAAATATTAAAAAATTAAAAAAAAACAACTAACCATAAACTTAGAGAAGGCATTGGTAAAATACATAACCCAAAGTTTACTATTTGTATTTAAAACTCCAGGAAATCAATAAGGAAAGGGCAAAAAACCCATAGAAAATTAGCAAAAGATGTAAATAGTTATTTCACAGTAAAGAACACACAAACGATGAATAAATATTTGAAAAAATTCACAATTGCATTAGCAACAAAAGATAGGCAAATTAAGACTTCAGTGTTATGTAATTTTATCTCCAGTAGACCAGCAAAATTAAAGAATCTGGCAATGCTGAGTAATATGAAATAAGGAACAGTGGTATATAGAACTTTTTTTAAGTTGAGATCACTGGTGTAGATTCTGCTAAAGTTTTGAAAACAATATAATGTGTTTCAATAAAATTGTCAGCGCTAGAGGTTGCCAATTTGTTGTTTACTGTCATTGTAATGACTGCACCAAATCCCTGGGATTCTTTGGTGGTCTTCCAGCAGATGCTATTCTGAATGAGGCAGTGCTAATGCAGTAATTTAAAATAATTCTGTTTGCCAAGTAATAGATTTTAAGAACTACGTTGTCTGAATTTCGACTTTATTCAGCCAATGGTAAACACATTTGCTTAGATATGTGCCTTGGATTTAAAACAACTTAAAAACAACTGTTTAAGGCATACAGAGTAGTTAAAACGAATTTAATTTTGCCTGTTAAATGAGATTTAATAATTTAAAGCTTCTTTGTAAAGAGCCAAAATGAGTTACAAATAAAAAATACGTTAACTACACATATAACTACACCTATAACTACAAAACTATTGGCTAAGTTCAAAGAATGAGACTCAGAAAAATGTTAGCTTGAGGTTTAGGGCAATGTTAACAAATGAATCACATCAACTCCTTGGCTCGGTAGGTTCACTGTCTGTACATATGGTATCAAGACAGCAACAACAAACACAACAACAACAAAAACCCTTCAAGTCTTCTGAAAAATGATAGACTTGGTGACTACCTATCTGTGGCCTTAGTTTTTTCATCTGCTAAATAAAGATAAACTTCATTGCTCTCCCATGGGTTGTTGTGAAGACAAATTAATAACTCTTAAAGAAGAACTTGGCAAATATAAAGTGTCTTGTTTATGCTAAGAATCAGTATTTGTGGAATAAAATGCCTTAACTAGAAGCCTAATAAGTAAGTGTTTTTTTTTATCTTTTCCACAATAGGCAATAATTTCAAAAAGATCCCTGGAAGGCATTACTGGTTCCCTTTTCACCTTGGTACTAAAGTGAAGTAAAGGATTCCATTCTTGGCTTAAATCAATTCAAAACAACTTCCAAAATGTCTACCAAAATTTACCTTATGTTCTATAAATTCTTTAAAATACAGTAGAAAGAATATTCAATATACTTCCCTCCATTTCCCTCCCCATAATTCTATTATTATTTTAATCAGTATTTTGTACAACTTTCTTTACTAAGAGGAGATACAAAAATAAGGCTGTGTTTGGACTTGGCATTGGAAGAAAGCTTATAGATCATCTCATCTAGCTCTCCACCCATATAGCATTTCATTTAATTACATCTCTGACAAATGACCACCTATCTAGACTGTGGAAACACTCTCAGTGAAAGGCCACTTATTGTGTAGATGACGGGAACTACCTCAATTGTTTCTAGAACTAAAAATTCTCTGATTTGAGTCCAAATTTGCCTCACCAAAATTTGTACCCGTTGATGATGTTTCTGCCCTCTAATACAAGAAAGAACAAACCTATTCACTCTCCCATGATCTTTCAAAACTTTGAAGTTTCTTTGGTTTTTGTTTTGTTTTGTTTTGTTTTGTTTTATTGCAGTTTTTTCTTGTAGTCATGTCTTGTCTGGTTCTTATGTGATGAGGTTTCTGGAAAATCATAACTGGTATTCTCAGGGCATGCTCTAGTTTGTATATAACCTTCTAAACCTAAGGAATACAGAACTGAGTATTCGACTTTACTTGTGGTTTAGCTAACACCGTTTTCAGGGAAATGTTGTCCTCCACCCCCAGTCTTTTTTCACTGATGTAGAATAAGGTATTTGATTAGTTTTTTAGTGGCAATGTCACATCCAGTCTCACAGATCTCATGGGCAACTACAACTCCAAAAACTTTTCCATAGGTCACTTGTCAAGGGAGGTTGCCCTGATGCTATCTTAGTATATATTTTGAATGTAAGTACAAATTTACTTTGTTATTTTTGACTCAGAACTTTTATACTTCCATATTCATATTTAACCTTGATGTAATTTGCTGTCTAATGAAAGCCTATTTCACTGTCTGTAATATATTTAGATAAGCCAGATTTGTATGACTTTATCCAATCATTGATGAATAAGACAAGGTTAAAGACAGAGTCCTGCCACATATTCCTAGAAAATTCTATTCACTTTAACACAGTCTTGGTTTATTCATGATCTCAAAAGACCACCCTTAAATACATCTAACTATATTAACATTAGCTAGTCCATGTTTTTCAATACATGAATGCCCTGATTTTTGTATTAATTTCCTAAAATCAAGATGTTCTATACTTATGAGAGTTCTTACACCTACTACTACTAATGATAGATATTCCCTTAACATGTACTGGTTTCTCTATGAGGCCTTCCCTGTTACCCAGACTTCAGCTCTGTGCCATATAATCTGTCACTTAATCATTGGTTATTATGTGATCAAAAACTTTCATACCTTGTTTATCTTTGCTGCCTTCACATATTTATATTTAATTTAATTGAGGAAGGAAGGAAGGAAGGAAGGAAGGAAGGGAGAATAAAAGAATGGGGGGAAGGAAGAAAAGGAAGAAAGAAGGGATAAAGAGTCTCATCACTTCATCTATGCTGTAAATTCTGAAAAGTAAGAAACTACCCTTTATACATTGTTTCTCTGCCCACAGTACTCATCTGAGCATGGAATCCACAGTCAGAAATCTACAACTTACATAAGGACTAAGAACAAACTTTTACAGACCATTGAGGATGGAGTTAATGTCGTCTATGGACTGATATAAGTGGATATAAAGGGATAATAAGAAAAAGTTGAATGAATTAAAATATTACAGCAGGTTGTTAGAAGATGTGCAAACTTACAAGGCAGTGAAACAGCCCTCTAGGTATCCTGAAACAGTTTTGACAGAATTTAGAGCATATTGAATCAATCTGTAAGATACTCAGCTGCTAACACAGAGGAAAAGGAGGGGTTACTCATGCAGATTGATTAGCTAGCTGGTTCTATACCTGGTGAATGAAAAGAGGTATTAATGAGTGCATAGTAAAAGGAAACCTCTGTCCTGGAGTTAAAGTTGGGGAGAAAAGTCAATGAAGGAAATGAGGTGAACCAGGGAGGACCAATCAATTGCAGGTCACAGTGGATCAATTACAGACCCATCTACAAGACTCCCAACCAGAAACTCAGTGTCAGGTCTATCCCCTCATTTTCCCTCGCTCTTTTATAGGTCCCAAGACCCATCAATTCTAATCCTGAAATCAGTCTTTTCCTCCCTATTCATACTGCCACTGCCTTAATTTAGGCCTCATTTCTTGCTTGAAAATTGTAATGGTTTTTCAACTAATCTCCATGCCTTTAGGCTTACTCTCTCATTCTAACCACTGCAAGAATTATCTTTTCAATCACAAATCTGATCACGTCACATTCCTAGATAAAATCCTTTGATGGTTCCTCAATTACCTACTGGATAAAATTCTTGGTATGGCATTGGAGGTCCTTCATTACCAAATTTCAACATATTTCTCCAACATCATTTTCTACCACTCTCCAACACACACTGTTCTTTAGTTACCACAAATGACCCTCTCAGCTTCTATACCTCTTGCCTTTGCTCAAGTTTTCCCCTCTGCCTGAAAAGCCATTTCTCATCTCTCTAACCTGATATACTTTCACTATCATTTACAACCAAGCTGAAATGTCGAGTCCTTTTCAAAGATTTTCCCACTTCCTCACCCCTCTTCCAAACACAGATTATCTCTTCCATCTCAGGACTTTTCTCATGCATCTTATTTGGCACCTATAGAATTATGAATTTCTTCATCTTTATATGCCCAGAGGGTCTCAGTAAGTGCTGAATGAATGAATAAATGATCCAGAAAACAGGTTCAGTGGTGAGAAGTACAATATGACAATAAAGGAGATGATGATAAAAGTTATATCTGAGAGGACAGCTATAACTTTTAGTCACTCTTACCTTGAGTCCTATAAACCTCTCTAAAATAATGCAACATATATAATCAGAATATACATATTTATGTATTTATCAGAATATGTATATTTATAAATATATGATACTGTATTTTGATGATTTTTCATTAGTAATCTTTATTATTCTGAAACATTCAAATATATAGCAAGCACACCCCCACTTATCCATCCCAGAAATATCTGTACCATGCATTGTTCTAGGCACTGTGACTACAACGGGGAATAAGACAGCCAAGGCACCCTTGTAAATTTTACATTATGGCGGCAGTGGCAATGACAGACAATAAATACACGAATAATCTTATACTGTGATCCATGCTCAGTACAAGAGCATAATGTGATAAGAGTGGATGGGCAAATGTATTTCTGATGCATTTGTGAGGAGGAAGGTGATCTCCGCGATGGACCTAGAGACTGTCATACAGAGTGAAGTAAGTCAGAAAGAGAAAAACAAATACCATATGCTAACACATGAATATGGAATCTAAAAAAAAAGAAAAGAAAAAAAAAATGGTCAGAAGAACCTAGGGGCAAGACCGGAATAAAGATGCAGACCTACCAGAGAATGGACTTGAGGATACGGGGAGGGGGAAGGGTAAGCTGGGACGAAGTGAGAGAGTGGCATGGACATATATACACTACCAAACGTTAAATAGATAGCTAGTGGGAAGCAGCCGCATAGCACAGGGAGATGAGCTCGGTGCTTTGTGACCACCTAGAGGGGGTGGGATAGGGAGGGTGGGAGGGAGGGAGATGCAAGAGGGAAGAGATATGGGGACATATGTATATGTATAACTGACTCACTTTGTTATAAAGCAGAAACTAACACACCATTATAAAGCTATTATACTCCAATAAAGATGTTAAAAAAATAAAATAAAATAAAAATTGAAAAAAAATAAAGATATTATTTTGCTTACAAAAAAAAAAAAAAAGAGTGGATGGGCAGGAGTATGGTTAGGAAAGAGTTTTCCAAAGAAGTTGAAACTTGAACTGAGGCCTAAACGATGAGAGGGAGTCAGCCATGAGAAGATATGGCTGAAGAGCATTTCAGGCTGAGGGAAGAGTAAATGCAAAGTCTCTGAGGAGGCAATGACCTGCGTTTGAAGATGAGTACGTCACTGGTTGGCGCTCAGTAGAAGGGCAGCAGGAAAGTTGGGGAGTAGACAGAGACCCTATAATGCAGGACGTTATAGGCTGTGAGAATACTCAATTTGATTTTCAATGAGGTGGACACCCAAAAGATTCCATTGTAGGTTATTAAATTTGTAACTAACCAAACCATAATGACAATCTCTTTAACATATGCTCTGATTTCCACTCCACTGCATTAATTCAAACCATCATTAATTATATCCTGCTTGGACTATTGCAATAGCCTCCACTGATCTCCCTGACATCAAGTTATCCCTCCATTAGCCTATATTATCGTCAGAGTTTCTTTTTTGATAAAACAATTTTATCAAGGTATCCACTGCTTACAAATCTGTGAAGTGTCCACATATTCACCCAGTTCTGTCTTTCATTTTTTCAGCTATTTGCCATGATAGATGTCATTCAAGTGCAAAGCACACTCCCTTTGCTGTAGACAGACTTTGATGACACCACAAAAAACCTCAAATAGTGTAATGGAGAGATAGTATTTGTTAAGCTTTGTATAGTAATGTTAAACACCCTCCCATTGTAGATAAGTATTTATTTTTAAGGGGATTACAGCCTAGAATTTAGAATTATCTTTCCTACCAAAGTTAAAACCAGAATTTATATAACTGTCTTGGAATTTATAAAAAATTGACATGGTATGGCTATGCCCTAGTCATTATAATTTTATTAGTAATGGAAATATCTCTTAGCACTGCTCCTGCTTATATCTACAATGTACATGTAGATGCACTACTCATAATGTCTTCAGTTGATTTTGCCTAACTCTTCATTTAAAGTACATACACTTTAAGTCTACAGTTGGATGCACTTTTACAAATATATATAGTTGCATAACCACCACCGCAATGAAGGAATATCAAGAACACTTTTATTACCCCCAAAGTATCCTTTTACCTTTTCCCAGTCAGTTTTTCCAACTTACCACATCAGGTTACCACTAATCTACTTTTGTCTTTACAGATTATATTTGTCCCTTCTAGAGTTTCATATAAATAGGATCATGAAGTACATGTGTATACATGTGTGGTGTATGTATATGTGCATAATTATTTGCTCAGTGTAATGGTTTTGAACTTTATCCATATTGTTGCACGTGTCAATAATCTGTTCTTCATTTCTGAGTAGTAGGGTTAATTGGCTTAACCAATGAACTTTTGCATGTTTCTAGTTTGGAAATCATCATCATCATCATCTACTATAGCTTTTGTACACAAATCTTTGTGAGGACATATGTTTCTATTTCTATTGGATAAATACCTAAGAGCTGAATTTCTGTTTTAAGTGTTGTTTTATGAGAAATTGACAAACTGTATTTCAAAGTAGTTGTACCATTTTATCTTCCCATCAGCAATGTATGACAATTTTGGCTGTTCCACATTCTAGCCATTCTAGTGTGTATATAGAGATAACTTTTGTGATTTTAATTTGCATTTTCCTAATGACTAAGGATGTTGAACATTATTTCATGCATTTATTGGTGTTTTGTACATCTTTTTTTTTTGTTTGAAGTATCCTCAAATGTTTTACTCATTTTTTATTGGATTATTTAACTTATTAGTATTGAGTTTTAAGAGGTTGTTTCAATGTATTCTGTATATAAGTTCCATTATGGTAAGAAAACATACTCTGTATGATCTGTATGATTTAAATCCTTTTAAATATTCAAAAGGATTTGTATGATACTGTTGTTGAATGCAGTATTCTACAAATGTCAATGAGGTCAGGTTGGTTGATATTGTTTTTTTTTAAGATGTCCTCATTACTGATTTTCTTTCTTCTTGTTCTATCAATTGCTGAAAAAGGAATGTTGAGATCACCAATTATTATTGTGGATTTTTTCTATTTCATCTGTTCAGTTTTGTCAGGTTTTCTCCATGTATTTTACAACTGTCATTAAGTGTGTACATACTTAAGGTTGTTATATGTACCTAATAATTTGATCCTTTTAATACTTCTCTAAAAGCTCTAAAAATATTTCTTGTCCTAAAGTCTACATTTTCTGATATGAATAAAGCCACTACATATTTACTATGTTTTTGCATGGTATAACTTTTCCATTATTTTACATTAAACTATCTGCTTTTTTTCTTATAAATGGTATTTAGCTATGCCTTATTTTTTTTAATTCAATATAACAATTTCTGACTTTTAATAGATATGTTTAGGCCATTTATATTTCATGCAATTTTGATATGGTTGAATTTAAGTCTACCATTTTCCTGTTTGTTGTCTTTTTTCTTTTAATTCCTTCTTTTGGAAAAACATCGATTTTTCTTTTCTGTATTCCATTCTATCTCTTCTTTTAATTGATAAGTGTATACCTCTTTGTTTTATATTTTTTAGTTATTGCTCTGGGTTTACAATATCATCAGCTTACAGCAATCTACCTTCAAATAATATTATAGTACTTCATAAATAATTTAAGAATAGACAACTGTATTTTTCTTCTCTCCACCTTTTCTGGGATGCCAATGAAATACATTCAAAATTACTTGAGTGCCCACAGGTCTGTAAGACTCTATTATTTTGTTTTTCCAGTCTCCAAATTTGCTGTTTTCTTTTTAAGTGACCAATTTGTTTTAAATCTATTGAGTGAATTTTCCACTTCAGCCATTGTATTTTTATCTCTAGAAGATTCCTTTTTTTATAGTTTTCATTTCTCTATTCATTGTGTTCATGTTTCCTTTAAATTATTGACATAGTTATAATAAGTATTTTAATTTCCTTATCGGCTAATTCCATCATCTCTCTCATTTCTGGGTCCATTTCTACTACTGTGCTTCACTTTTTCCTATTTTTTCACATGTCATATATTTTTGGTTGAAAGCTGAATATTGTGAATGTTAAGGTGTTCAGTGTCTGGGCTTTGTTTTTTCCTTTGAAAAATGTTAGCCTTTGACTTGGCAGGCAGTTAATTTACTTATAGAACAGCTTGATTCTTTGGACATGTCGTTATTGCTACTGCTGCTGCTGCTGCCGCTGTTGTTGTTATGTTAGGGTAGGTCTAGAGTAGTCTTTACTCAAAGATTAATTTGGTCTTACTCTTAAGGCTTGGGCTTTCTGGGATCTTTATCAAATACCCTGGGTATTGCATGAGGTCTCTCTACACCGGCTGATTGGATATCAAATGGCTCCCCACCCTTTTTAGCCCTGGTAGCTGTTCTTTCCCAGTACCTGTTCTTTGCCAAGCCTTGTGGAGTCTTACCTTATACACATGCAACTTACTATTCAGCTAAAAACTCAAAAGTATTACACACAGATTTTTTAAGCTTTTTTTCTGAGTAGCTCCTTAATCTGCATAACTTCATCCTACAAATATTGGCAGTTTCAGCTTCTCCAAACTTTAATCTCTATCTCAGCTCAGCAAGACCATTGGATTTTGCTTGGTTTCTGCTACCTTTGCTGAGGTCTAGTAAATGTTTCTAGGGAGAAAGTAGAGTTACCATAGGGCTTGACTTGCTTGTTTCCAGCTTTTGTGGATCTCATGAGCGGCTTGTTGTCTAATGCCTGAAAACAGTTGTTTCATACATGTGCCCACTTAACTAGTTGTTTACTCATATTTATGGCAGGAGGACTAGTCTAGTACCAGTCACTCCATCATAGCCTGAAGCAGATATTCATCCATGGATAAAGATAATAAATATAGCTCTAAAATCACATCTCACAACATAAAAATAACTCAACCCCCACAACTAGTAATGCTCAATCAGTAAGTGTGACCTGGGATTAAAACAAACTGAGAGGTAGGTTATGAGTAATTTCCTACATACCTGCTGTATCCTACCCTATTCTCTCATATTGAAGGAAGAAATCAGAATACCAGTGAGGAAGGTAATGTTACAGTGTTCATAAATATGACTCTAGTTTTCACTTTACTCATAACATAACTCACAAATAATTGCAAATCATCAGTGTGTACAAATACTAGTGTTAAGAACCACCACCATTGTTTTAAAGGTACAAACACAACTCTAAAACTTAGAATACATGACTCTCAGAATCTGGCATCCAGCAATGTCTTTAGCCTCATCAAGACAGCGCGCCACTGCCAGAGTCCCATGATCCAGGGACAACTTCCCCAGGAGAACACACGGCGTGCCTCAGTCTGTTGCAATGTCACACCACCCTCTGCCACCACAGGCTCGCCCCCATTCCGTACCACTCCCTCCCCCTGGCCTGAGTGAGCCAGAGCCCCCTAATCAGCTGCTACTATAACCCCGTCCTGTCTGAGCGAAGAACAGACACCCTCAGGTGACCTACATGCAGAGGCAGTGCCAAATCCAAAGGTGAACCCCAGCAGCTGTGCGAACAAACAAGAGAAAGGGAAATTTCTCCCAGCAGCCTCAGGAGCAGCGGATTAAATCTCCACAATCACCTTGAGGTACCCTGCGTCTCTAGAATACCTGAAAAGACAACGAATCATCCCTAAATTAAGGGGTGGACTTTGGGAGAAACTGTAGACTTGGGGTTTGCTTTCTGCAACTAATTTGCTTCTGGTTTTATGTTTAGGATTAACCATTATCTTAGTTTAGTATTTAGAGTTTATTATCATTGGTAGATTTGTTTATTAATTTGGTTGCTCTCTTCCTATTTTTTTATATAGAGATATATGCTTTTTTTCCTTTTTCTCTTTTTGTGAGTGTGTATGTGTATGCTTCTTTGTGTAATTTTGTCTGTATAGCTTTCTTTTACCATTTGTCCTAGGGTTCTGTCTGTCCGTTATTTTTTTAGTATAGTTTTAGCACGTGTTGTCATTGGTGGATTTGTTTTTTGGTTTGGTTGCTCTCTTCTTTCTTTCTTTCTTTTTAAAAAAAAGTTTTTTATTACTTTAATTTTTTAAATTTTAATAATTTATTTTTTATTTAAATAACTTTATTTTATTTTATTTTATTCTTTCTTTCTTTCTTTCGTTTTTTCCTCCCTTTTCTTCTGAACCGTGTGGCTGAAAGGGTCTTGGTGCCCTGGCTGGGTGTCAAGCCTGTGCCTCTGAGGTGGGAGAGCCGAGTTCAGGACATTGGTCCACTAGACACCTCCCAGCTCCACCTAATATCAAACGGCGAAAGCTCTCCCAGAGATCTCCATCTCAACACTAAGACCCAGATCCACTCAAAAACCAGCAAGCTACCGTTGTGGACACCCTATGCCAAACAACTAGCAAGACAAGAACACAACCCCACCCATTAGCAGAGAGGCAGCCTAAAATCATAATAAGGTCACAGACACCCCAAAAGACACCACCAGATGTGGTCCTGCCCACCAGAAAGACAAGATCCAGCCTCATCCACCAGAACACAGGCATCAGTCCCCTCCACCAGGAAGCCTACACAACTCACTGAACCAACCTTAGCCACTGGGGGCAGACACCAAAAACAATAGGAACTACGAACCTGCAGCCTGCAAAAAGGAAACCACAAACACAGTAAGTTAAGCAAAATGAGAAGACAGAAGCACACAGCAGATGAAGGAGCAATGCAAAAACCTATCAGAACAAACAAATGAACAGGAAATAGGCAGTCTACCTGAAAAAGAATTCAGAGTAATGACAGTAAAGCTGATCCAAAATCTTGGAAATAGAATGGAGAAAATACAAGAAACATTTAACAAGGACCTAGAAGAACTAAAGAGCAAACAATGATGAACAGCACAATAAATGAAATTAAAAATTCTCTAGATGGAATCAATAGCAGAATAACTGAGGCAAAAGAACAGATAAGTGACCTGGAAGATTAAATAGTTGAAATAACTACCACAAGCTGAAAAAAGAATGAAAAGAATTGAGAACCCTGTTAGAGACCTCTGGGACAACATTAAATGCACTAACATTCAAATTATAGGGGTCCCAGAAGAAGAAGAGAAAAAGAAAGGGACTGAGAAAATGTTTGATGAGATTATAGTTGAAAACTTCCCTAATATGGGAAAGGAAATAGTCAATCAAGTCCAGGAAGTGCAGAGAGGACCCATAAAGGATAAATCCAAGGAAAAACACGCCAAGACACATATTAATCAAACTATCAAAAATTAAATACAAAGAAAAAATATTAAAAGCAGCAAGGGAAAAACAACAAATAACATACAAGGGAATCACCATAAGGTTAACAGCTGATCTTTCAGCAGAAACTCTGCAAGCCAGAAGGGAGTGGCAGGACATATTTAAAGTGATGAAAGGGAAAAACCGACAACCAAGATTACTCTACACCGGAAGGATCCCATTCAGATTTGACGGAGAAATCAAAAGCCTTACAGACAAGCAAAAGCTAAGAGAATTCAGTACCACCAAACCAGCTTACAACAAATGCTAAAGGAACTTATCTAGGCAGGAAACACAAGAGAAGGAAAAGACCTACAATAAAAAACCCAAAACAATTAAGAAAATGGTAATAGGAACACACATATCGATAACTACCTCAAGTGTAAATGGATTAAATACTCCAACCAAAAGACACAGACTGACTGAATGGATACAAAAACAAGACCCATATATATGCTGTCTACAAGAGATCCACTTCAGACTTGGGACACATACAGACTGAAAGTGAGGGGATGGAAAAAGGTATTCCATGCAAATGGAAATCAGAAGAAAGCAGGACTAGCAATTCTCATATCAGACAAAATAGACTTTAAAATAATGACTATTACAAGAGACAAAGAAGGACACAACATAATGATCAAGGGATCAATCCAAGAAGAAGATATAGCAATTGTAAATATTTATGCACCCAACATAAGAGCACCTCAATACATAAGGCAAATGTTAACAGCCATAAAAGGCGAAATCGACAGTAACACAATCATAGTATGGGACTTTAACAGCCCACTTTCACCAATGGACAGATCATCCAAAATAAAAATAAATAAGGAAACACAGCCTTTAAATGATACATTAAACAAGAGGGACTTAAATGATATTTATAGGACATTCCATCCAAAAACAAGAGAATACACTTTCTTCTCAAGTGCTCATGGAACATTCTCTAAGATAGATCATAGCTTGGGTCACAAATCAAACCTTGGTAAATTTAAGGAAATTGAAATCGTATCAAGTATCTTTTCTGATGACAATGGTATGAGACTAGATATCAATCACAGGAAAAAAACTATAAAAAATACAAACACATGGAAGCTAAACAATACACTACTAAATAACCAAGAGATCACTGAAGAAATCAAAGAGGAAATAAAGAAAAACTAGAAATAAATGTCAATGAAAACACAAAGAGCCAAAACCTCTGCAATGCATCAAAAGCAGTTCTGAAAGGAAGTCTATAGCAATACAATCCTACCTCAAGAAACAAGAAACATCTCAAACAAACAACCTAAACTTACACCTAAAGCAATTAGAGAAAGAAGAACAAAAAAACCCCCAAAGTTAGCAGAATGAAACAAAACATAAAGATCAGATCAGAAACAAATGAAAAAGAAATGAAGGAAACAATAGCAAATATCAATAAAACTAAAAGTTAGTTCTTTAAGAAGATAAACAAAATTGATAAACCATTACTCAGACTCATCAAGAAAAAAAGGGGGAAGACTCAAATCAATAGAATTAGCAATGAAAAAGGAGAAGTAACAACTGACACTGCGAAAATACAAAGGATCATGAGAGATTACTACAAGCAACTCTATGCCAATGAAATGGACAACCTGGAAGAAATGGACCAATTCTTAGAAAAGCACAACCTTCCAAGACTGAACTAGGAAGAAATAGAAAATATAAACAAACCAATCACAAGCACTGAAATTGACACTGTGATTAAAAATCTTCCAACAAACAGAAGTCCAGGACCAGATGGCTTTTTATTAAACATTTAGAGAAGAGCTAACACCTATCCTTCTCAAACTCTTCCAAAATACAGCAGAGGGAGGAACATACCCAAACTCATTGTACGAGGCCACCGTCACCCTGATACCAAAAACCGACAAAGATGTCACAAAAAAAAAAAAAAAACACTACAGGCCAATATCACTGATGAACAGAGATGCAAAAATCCTCAAGAACATACTAGCAAACAGAATCCAACAGCACATTAAAAGGATCATTCACCATGATCAAGTGGCGTTTATGCCAGGAATGCAAGGATTCTTCAATATACGCAGATCAATCAATGTGATAAACCATATTAACAAATTGAAGGAGAAAAACCATATGATCATCTCAGTAGATGCAGAAAAAGCTTTTGACAAAATTCAACACCCATTTATGATAAAACCCCTCCCAAAAGTAGGCATAGAGGGAACTTAGCTCAACATAATAAAGGCCATATATGACAAACCCACAGCCAACATCGTTCTCAATGGAGAAAAACTGAAAGCATTTCCTCTAAGATCAGGAACAAGACAAGGTTGTCCACTCTCACCACTATTACTCAACATAGTTTTGGAAGTTTTAGCCACAGCAATCAGAGAAGAAAAAGAAATAAAAGGAATCCAAATCGGAAAAGAAGTAAAACTGTCACTGTTTGCAGATGACATGATACTATACATACAGAATCCTAAAGATGCTACCAGAAAACTACTAGAGCTAATCAATGAATTTGGTAAAGTAGCAGGATACAAAATTAAGGCACAGAAATCTCTTGCATTCCTATACACTGATGATGAAAAATCTGAAAGAGAAATTAAGGAAACACTCCCATTTACCATTGCAACAAAGAGAATAAAATACCTAGGAATAAACCTACCTAAGGAGACAAAAGACCTTTATGCAGAAACCTATAAGACACTGATGAAAGAAATTAAAGACGACACAAACAGATGGAGAGATATACCATGTTCTTGGATTGGAAGAATCAACATTGTGAAAATGACTATACTACCCAAAGAAATCTACAGATTCAATGCAATCCCTATCAAACCACCAAAGGCATTTTTCACAGAACTAGAAGAAAAAAATTCACAATTTGTATGGAAACACAAAAGACCCCAAATAGCCAAAGCAATCTTGAGAAAGAAAAACGGAGCTGGAGGAATCAGTCTCCCAGACTTCAGACTATACTACAAAGCTACAGTAATCAAGACAGTATGGTACTGGCATAAAAACAGAAATATAGATCAATGGAACAGGATAGAAAGCCCAGAGATAAACCCACACATATATGGTCACCTTACTTTTGACAACAAAGGCAAGAATATACAATGGAAAAAGACAGCCTCTTCAATAAGTGGTGCTGGGAAAACTGGACAGCTACATGTAAAAGAATGAAATTAGACCACTCCCTAACACCATACACAAAAATAAACTCAAAATGGATTAAATACCTAAATGTAAGGCCAGACACTATAAAACTCTTAGAGGAAAACATAGGCAGAACGTTCTCTGACATAAATCATAGCAAGATCCTTTTTGACCCACCTCCTAGAGAAATGGAAATAAAAACAAAAATAAACAAATGGGACCTAATGAAACTTAAAAGCTTTTATACAGCAAAGGAAACCATAAACAAGACAAAAAGACAACCCTCAGAATGGGAGAAAACATTAGCAAATGAAGCAATGACAAAGGATTAATCTCTAAAATATACAGCTCATGCAGCTCAATATCAAAAAAACAAACAACCCAATCCAAAAATGGGCAGAAGACCTAAATAGACATTTCTCCAAAGAAGATATACAGATGGCCAACAAACACATGAAAGGATGCTCAACATCACTAATCATTAGAGAAATGCAAATCAAAACTACAATGAGATATCACCTCACACTAGTCAGAATGGCCATCATCAAAATATCTACAAAGAATAAATGCTGGAGAGGGTGTGGAGAAAAGGGAACCTTCTTGCACTGTTTGTGGAAATATAAATTGATTTAGCCACTATGGAGAACAGTATGGAGGTTCCTTAAAAAACTAAAAATAGAACTATCATACAACCCAGCAATCCCACTACTGGGCATATACCCTGAGAAAACCATAATTCCAAAAGAGTCATGTACCACAATGTTCATTGCAGCTCTATTTACAATAGCCAGGACATGGAAGCAACCCAAGTGTCCATCGACAGATGGATGGATAAAGAAGATGTGGTACATATATACAATGGAATATTACTCAGCCATGAAAAGAAACAAAATTGAGTTATTTGTAGCGAGGTGACGGACCTAGAGTCTGTCATACAGAGTGAAGTAATTCAGAAAGAGAAAAACAAATACTGTATGCTAACACACATACATATGGAATCTTAGGAAAAAAAATTGTTCTGAAGAACCTAGAGACAGGACAGGAATAACGATGCAGACGTAGAGAATGGACTTGAGAACATGGGGAGGGGGAAGGGTAAACTGGGGCGAAGTGAGAGAGTGGCACGGACTTATATATACGACCAAATGTAAAATAGATAGCTAGTGGGAAGCAACCGCATAGCACAGGGAGGTCAGCTCAGTGCTTTGTGACCACCTAGAGGGGTAGGATAGGGAGGGTGGGAGGGAGAAGCAAGAGGGAGGAGATATGGGGATATATGTATATGTATAGCTGATTCACTTTGTTATAAAGCAGAAACTAACACACCATTGTAAAGCAATTATACTCCAATAAAGATGTTAAAAAAAAAAAAAAAGTCTACCATTAAAGCAATAATAGCTACTTGGCTTGTTATTGCGGTTGGCTGATTGTGTCTAGGTTACTGTTCCCTAGGCATTGCAGGATACCATAAAGTAAATAAGAGATACTACAAAATTGCTTTGTAAATATAAGTACAGAGTATAATACTCTTATGTTGTTAAGTACAAGCACTGAGCATTGCACACTATTAATAACCTTTGAAGGAAAAGTGGAATCTGGGCTCTTGCTTATGTCAGAGTAATTTTCATTCACCTATCCATAATTATTGGGGAACATAGCATTTATATATCAGATGAGAACATGATTCTTTCAAGTCTAGTGTCCTGGCTACCTCCAAGAATAGCCTACGCCCAGTGATTCAGTAGAACTCAACACATACACACACTCACCCATCTCCCCCTCATACACACATTATGTTTCTAGTGACTTGCTTAGAATAGAATTCTTCCAGGTCCCAGTAGGAAATTAGCCTCAGGATCAGAAATAATGAAATTCAATCAACTCTCCAAATTGGTTTGTATATTTACAAATACTAACGTGTCTAAACTCTGCCTGTTTATCCCCTGATCAAATTCTGAGATAACACAGATTTACTTAGTATTACTAGTAGTCAACCAATAACAAGTTGAATGTTAACTTGTTAACATCACAAGTAATGAGACACTTTTCCTATAGAGAGTAAAATTGCTTTTGATGAACTTAAGTATTTCTTGATTTTTGTTTTTTTGAAAATAATATATATATACCAATGTTCAACAGTATAATAGAGTATTTTAAATTTATGCATTTTATTAATATCCATTTAACAACCTCATTTTCCAGCTGGGGTTTGGATCTGTCAGGATAGAGTAGAATATGTTGTGGTAACAAATAATCCTCCAAATAATGGTGGCTTAAGACAACAATAGTTTACTTCTCAAATACACTACCATCCATTGCAGATCAGCACTGCAGGCTTTAGGTTCATAGTCCACAACGATTTGAGCTGATGGAAGGGTGCTTGAAAGGTGCTGGTAGCCATACCAAAAGGAAAGACAAAGGATATTTAACTACTCCTTGACTCTTTAAGCTTTTACCCAGAGGTAATTTCTGTTTGTATTTCTTTGGACAAAGGGAGCAAGAAGATACAAACTTACCATATGTCTAAAAAGGAAACCAGAAAAATTTGGTAAACAGAACTGATGACTACTACAATCTGTCCTCTGGTTACCAAACATTTGGTTCATTCTCATTCTTGCATGCAAAACATATCTACCCCTACCCAGGAGAAACAACTTAAAATTTCCATACGATTACAGCATCAAATTCAATGCCCAGGATTTCGGGATAATGCACAGTGGTTTCTTCATCATTCATCATCACTCTATCCAGGAAAGGAAAAGCAAAGCGTACACAGGAGTTACTGGTCCATGACAAGTCTAAAATCCTAGAGAGGTATTTTGAGGGTCCCTATCCTGGAGTGAAGAATACTCCTCGATTAGCCTCTGACTGCTTCCTTGTCCACAGTTCACTGTGGTCCTTGGATTTGTCTTCTTTGTTCATTACTTTTTATTATACTCCTTGGCCACATAAAAAATGAGCATCAGGGAATATGCCCTCTTGGGGCCTGAGGAGGTTTTTCAACCCACTTCCTGATCTTAGTTATAACTCCAAGAGTCATTTAAATCTTGAGCTTTTCTAGCCTTTCTATTTCTTTGGCAGTACACAAGTTTTTAAAACTTATTAGGCTTCTTATCAATATTATTCTGGTAATTTTCATATACAAATGATTGTACCTATAGCTGTTTTCTAGACAGAAGTCTTAGATTTGCTCTATTCTTTTGCTTTATTGCCACTTCCAACCCTCATATTAATTGTTGGTACTTTGGGAATATCAAGTTCCTTTGGAAGACCCACAACTTCAATCTCTTTTCTCTTAGCCCTTTTTGTCCAATTGAAAGCATTTACAGGGTGTAAACTTGATCCATCCAGAAGTTTTAACAATAGGTGGCCATTGCAACAATTATCAAAATTTTTCATTCTTATGTTTTACTGTTTGGATTGCAAAGCAATCAGGCAGGTCCCTGAGTTTTTGGAGTCTATTTCCTTTTTATTCCTGCTTGCAAATATACAAAATTTTTCAGAAAAAAATTAGAATAAATTAGTCTTTCTTGTCATGCCTTGCCAAACACACCCAATAGCAGCCAACCCATGCTAGCCAGTCCCACGTATTTTAGGTTATTTGTTAGACCAGCATCCCAAGTTCTAGGTACCAATTCCTATGTCAGTTAGGGTAGACTGGTTTATATACCAAAGTCAAAAACAACTCCAAATCTCAGTGGCTAAAGAAAAAAGGCGGGGGCCGGGGGGCCAGGGAATAGGGGCTATTTCCCGTTCATGCTGCACAGCCATTGCAGATTGTCAGGGATATCTGTTCATTGCTGTCATTCAGGGTCCCAACCACTATCTCAAAAGTTGCTGGTCATCGCTCCAGGCTTAAAGAGAGAACATACTGAATCACACACCAGCTCTTAAAGAAATCACCCAGAAGAGCCATGTATCACAGAAGCCAAAGCAAGCCACATGGCCACACCTAACTCCAAGGGAGTTGGAAACACAACCCTACCATATGCCCAGAAGGAAAACTGGATATACTTAATGAACAACATGGGTTATCACAGAGGAGGACTTAGAGAAAAAGATTTGGTAACTTAATAAGTGATAAAACAACTCAGCAAATCAAAGGAAGAAATTCCCTTCCCACCATCAACTTATACTTAGAGAGTTCCTAGATTATAGACACTATACAAAACCAATAAAATATAAAGGAACAGTCTTTTAGTAGCTTCTACTCAAAAGGGAGATATCAAATCACTGTTACATTTTAGCAAAAATGATTTTTTCATTCCTGTCTCTCCTACTTACCAGAGTACAGGACTTAATCTGGAAAAATTTCTTAGATAAAATAATTTAGAGCTTAGTTTTTTTCCCCTTATACTACTTCTGAATGTTCTATCTCAGCAGCCCCTATAATCTTCTGAGATAATGTGGGCTACAGAGAAAAAGAAATCTGAGATGGGCTTAGCACAGAAGAGATATTAGTGCTTTACTTAAGGTGTAACCTTGGGCAAGTCACTTGTTATTACTTGCTAAGGTTTCCTACTCATAAATGTCTGACACCCACATACACTGCAGGGCTGTTGGAAAGGTTAGTGTGATAATGTTTGAGAAGTGTCTTGAACCACTAAACACTAAGGTGCTAGAACCAATTTAAGAGATCATCTTTTCAAATAAGACTCAATAAACTCATCTCTTGTTCCTCTACTCAAAATATTAGCAGGAGCTACAAAATGCCACAGTTTAGCAGAATTAGCAGATTGTTCTTTAACATACCTCAACTGCATAATCTGTACAATTATGTCCCGTTATCCTGCCTTTCCTCAAGCTGTTCAGTACCTAAAAGCTCTTCAGGCTTTACTATTCAAAAGCTGAATATGGGCCATCAATTTCTCCTTCTGTGTTGCTTCCAGTTACCACAGCCTAAAGAGATCTTCAAGGAAATAGTTATTCACATGGTACTCACTCCCATCAATAACTCATTACTGCCACAGTCTGCAAAGCCAATTGGACTGTGTTTACAAGACTCAAACAAAGGTAGAACAGAGAAGGGGGCTATGCCACAAAACTTTATAAGTAGTATCAATGCCCAGCTGGCTTGACCATAACTTTTCGGGTCTCAATTTGATTGCCCACTCATCAGCCTCTCCTTGGTCTCTTTTTAATGCCTCTTTCCATCATACTAGCTTTAGTGCCTATAGTAACTATCTAATTAAGATCTTATTCATTAATCATATACCAATGTATTCACAAATGTGATTCTTCTTTTGTTTAAAAAGTAATTTTTTCTCAAACTCTTAAAATTAAATTAGGGAAAATTTTATAGTTTCATGTGATTACTCAAGCCCCAAGCCTACCAAGTATAATAGAAATTCTTAGTATATGATTTGGTTATGAAATATAGTATGTGGTTAACCAAATATTCATCATCATACTAATGCATAATATCTATCAATGGGCTAGCAATTTACAAAGAATGAGAATATGATCAAATGTTTTTCATATCAAAATTAACAGTACATTTTTTTTCATTGGAAATATACTTCAAGATTATGATGAATCTCAAGCTTATCTTTATAGAACTATCATTACACCACGAACAAAAGTGGCAGATATTGTTAGCGGCCCCAGTTAATGAATTTCCTGTATCAATAACCCCTGCTCTGTCATTTTATAGGCTCCTCCTGTTCAGGCTCTGGGTTCAGTCAGGTCACTTGATTTGGCCAACTGGACAGGATCCAACTTGACATTCGCAGAGACCTGAAAAAGTACTTGCACATTTCTGCTTCCTCTCTTGCTCTTCTCCCTTCAGGATGTGAACATTCCCAGGCTAGCCCACTGATGGGTAAGACATGCAGCGCTGAGTCAACCCAGTGTTACAGCAAAGCCTCAGCCATGTCAGAGAACGTAGCTGCCTTGCTGACCTGCTGCAGGCCATAGATAGCCTCACTGGTCCCAACTGAGATCAGCAGAGCCATCAATCACATGACCCATTAATAAAAATAAATATTTACAATAGTATGCCACTTAGGTTCGAGGATAATGTGACAGCATCTTGCATTATGCATTGCCATGCATAACTGATACATGGAAGTATTAATAAATAGAGATTTGAGGTTAATAGAATGCCAGAAAATAGAGTTAACAATGCCCAAATTAGTCTTGAAATCTGTTAGTACAAAATTCTCTTATGGAGCTACACAGTCACATATTATGAAACTTCAGAGGAAGAAAAATATTGATCTAAAATGTTCTTTAAATGTCATTTTACCATATTGAGCAAGCAAACGTTGCTTCTGAAAGTCACTCCACTTCCCTCTTTTTTCTCCTAAACAAATAGATATATGTGTAAAGCTAGGAAGACAGTTTGAAGGAATGGAAAGTTTTCAAAAGCTGAGCAGTGAGGGAAGGTGTGCCTCTGCTGAGAACTCACACCCTGGATCCACTGAGAGATGAGAATGGCTGTGAAGAAGGGGACCCCAGAAAATTTCTCTGACAACCTCGCTAAGACTGAAGGATGTGCACACCATGCCATCTTAGAGATGGTTGACTATGTTCTCCCCTGCACTGGGCTCTTTAAACAACAAGATTCCACTCAGTGTTCAGAATCTTTGTCCTTCCAGAAGCTCTGGATCCCAATACAAAATCACCAAACCTCCCGTGGTTATCCATGGGGTGCAAGATACCACACAAGTTCAGCATCCTGCAAAGCCACCTCAAAGGCTTGAATTTGGTAGCAGGTGACACTTCTTGGACTTTGAACTGTGCCTGGCTTTAAACTTGACTTGCTGTCTTGGAAAAGTAGGTGTCTCAGATGTCCTCTTAGTCAAGAGCTACAGTGAGCTGGAGGGGCATTCCTTTCTCAGTAAGATGAATGAGATGATTGCTCTGTCATTCTCATCTACTTGATACTGAAGCCTCCAGTCAAGAATTTCACAATCCCCCTCCCCGCCCCACTGCTTCCATTACCTTAAAGTGAAGTCTCTTCTCTGAACAGTTCACAGATACAGGTTTACTAATCCCCGCAAAGAAGTCAGTGCAGTGTTGCTGTATTCTACAGTCTGAGGAGGAAAGACTGGAAATATAAAGGGTTTTTACCTCCAAAAAAGGTAAAAACAATGCTAAGAAAAAAATGTGGAGCTTCTAACTCCCAGCCCAGTACTTTTGCTATAAACACTGGATGTTCATTGCTGAAGAAACAGTGTAACAAACAATATACACTCGCCATTCACAAGTGGGAGGAAGATGTTATTTCTGGACCAGATGTACACATCTGATAAACACTTAATTGTAATGATCATCCATTTAATCTTTTCTACAATCTTTTTAATTTTTAAGAAAAATATATATTTTATCTTGCTCCTCCCTCCTTTCCCAGCCTCTGTCATCTGTCTCTAGTTTTTTCTCCAACAGTATCAGTGTTGGAAGAGATTATCTAAAGGAAGTGACCACAGGTTGACCTACAAACTGGACCCAGGTAGCTGAAGGCTTCTCACCCTCTGCCCTGTCCTTGGGATGTAGATCCTGCCCACGGTTCCTACAGTAGGAGTCGTTTCAAGGATGCAGCCTTGGGAGAGTAAACTGTTGTTGAAACCATCTGGACAGTATATGTGACTGAACCGTGTTAAGACCTCTATATAAAGTTTTTAGATTCTGTCTGGTGGGTGTGGAGATCTACTCATCTTGCAGCCACCCAAGACAAGCCTCATATGCAAGTTCTCTGGCTTATCAAAACTGCCACCTACCCAGGTGGGGTGGTCTGCCTCTTTCTTCTGTCTCCCCTTACCCTCCATGTATGGAGACCAGTTTCAGATTTCAGCCAGGGAATTTCCAAAGTTGAGAACCCAAAATCAGGAGTTCCAATTACAATTTAGAACTTTATAAAAGCAAATTCATTACTGAAGAATTCACACAAATGAATTTCCTCCTACCACCCCACTTCCAGCCTTGGAGAGAAAGACTCCAAGGATCAAGGAAAAACTGTGCAAGAAGTTTATTCCAAAGTTTAACTGCCTGAACTTCACCGACTCTGAATATCACAGATGGATTTTAGAGAATGATGTGAACTCTCAAAATATACAAATTTTAAATATACAAATTCATATGCCTTTCCTTTGAGGAAAGTTAATGTATATAATAAAGATTAAAAATGAAGAAGAATGATATTTAAAGAACTTTGCATGCATGCCCATAATGAATTCATCACATATTTGTAAAGTACCACAATTATACTATTCTTACCCAAAAAAGTTTTCATAAATGCTCCTCTTAAAATAAAACTATTTGATTATGTTTTAGAAAGATTTGGCATATAGCATACAGCTCCAATTTTTATCAGTATAACCCAAGAAAAATTCCCTGTACTATGATTCTGAATTTTATTTTATTTTCCAAGCAGCATCATACAACTACAGCAGAAAATACAGGTGTTACTGTATTTCAGTCTTCGTGGCTGATTTGACGTTAAGGTAAGTTTCAATTTTCAACTATCTTCTGACACAACCCAAGTTTCCCAGCCTCATCAAGGGTTTGCATTCTAAACCCACCAATGTCTTGGAACACTCCCAAACCTATCACAATTTCATGAGTGATTTTTCCTACTGATAAATTCTCCCTGGTTAGAACAATCCACAGTGGAGCAATTTGGGAACTAGCTGCTTGGTCTAATTATTTGAAATACATTTTTGATTAATAGCAATAAGAACACTGGAGTTTCTTAAAGGTTTCTATGACTAACATCAATTCAGAAATCATGCATTTGTGTGCCTACCCGCACCCCCATCACAACTGGAACACGGCCCAGCCACTCCCGAAACCAGGCTTTCCAAAGACACAATATACATTTTGATTTTGTTTTTCTGAGCATGTTCCCAATTTTCACTTTCAATAGGAATATTTTTAGAGATCATTGAAAGCAAAATGTCTTGAAAATGTCTTCAAAACTTCTCTAAGTTTCTTTCCAAATGTCATGATTTTTGGAAAAGACCACACCAAGTGGTAAAGAGATGGACAAGACTGCAAACACTTCTAAAATCTCTTTGGAGATATTCCATGTACCACATTATATATGAACTGAGAAATGAAACATCTGTGACTAATACAAAATTGAGTCTGTCTTAAATTATAATTAACAGCAATGAGAAAATGTTTCCTGTTCACTTCTTCAGAGAATCAAGTCATCTTTTTACCATTAAAAAGCTTGAATCAATGATTATTATTTGTATAATTGCCCTGCCCCGTACTTTTCCAAATTGCAGCTCAAGACTCACAACAGAATAAGAACAATGAGGACTCTTATGACAATTTAATAAGGCTTCAAAAATTAGTTTTCAGAGGACTTTAAGCTCTCCATAATACTTAATCTGTAAGACCTCTTTTTGGCCTCATATCAAATATTCATACCATCTTTTTCTTTGCACCAAACACTAAGTTGATAGAACTTAAGCTTCCAGCTTTAGAAAATATATAGTACTAATTTTTCTCCTGACAAAATTTCCAAGAGAATGTAACAAAGGAGAAGAGAATAAATTAAATTTCTTTGGGGACCCATGCTGAGGCCTCTAGGCTGTGCTCGTGTAAGAGGAAATGAGCTCCAAGTATATCAGTGCTTCATCACAGAAATGGGCACCTGATCCCCAAAGCCTCCCCAGCCTCTCCCCATTCCAACTTCACTGATACAGGCCCTTTCCTTTAAATAGTCTTGTCTACATCTGTCCTGCCAACGTTCTTCACAGCTTGGGACACATCACTCCTCCTTTCTAACTATCTAGTTGCAATGCATTCTTCAAAGCTAGCTCCAGTCTCGTCTTCCATTTGAAGTTTCTTTGACAACTGACAGTCTTGCTTTTTCTGTGAACTCTCTGTCCTCTGAATTCCCATTATAGCCCTATGGTCTTGCCTTCTTAAGTGTGTGAGTGCCATATCTCAACTCAACAAAAAGCTACTCAAAGGCAGGTTGTTGCCCTATTCTCCATTGATAAGAACAGCAATACCTGGTACCTGTGAAAACACCTTGGAAAACCATAAAATTACTTTTCAAATTTCAATCCCCTTACATATTCCTTTCTATTTGAGTTTCACAATAATTCTGTGAGATAAGCCAGGACAGTCTTTTAATAATCATATTGTGCAGATATGAGAAGTAAAAGTTAGATCTATTTAGTGACAAACCAATGGTACCCTTGCTGAGACAATAAACTAGGTCTAGGGTTCTTTTCACTAATAGCAGTTGCAAAGTTTTCACATGAGAATAACTTTCAAATATCTAAAACTTCATAGACCCCAAAATAATTTTTGTTGCACTTAATTTATTTTCTACCCAGCCTCTGGTGATTACCTTCCAAATTCTCGAGCCCCTCTGACACCCAATAAAGTCTGTTCTGTCTGCCGTGCCTCCACCAACCTCAACTCCCCTAGGCTCCCCAATCATTCTCAGTCTCTCAGCTATGGTCTGCCTGGCTGGCCCTCTTCCACTGCCACCTGGGACCCCATGTAACATAAACCATAGTTTCACTTAAAAAATAATTTCTTAACATCCTCCTACATCTTGGCATTCCAGACTACGAGAGTTGCTTGTCCCTGGGAAAGGGGGTTTCTGCATAGGTTCTCAAGGAGCTGATTCTTTGTATATTGAGCATAAAAATACGCACAGCAATATATTATAAACTGGGGTCTTCAAAAAGTTTACCATTTTCAAAGAACACAGATACTCATGAGACAACTTTAATTCAAAATGCTATTTAGATAAATATAAGAAATTAATGCTTTGACACATTCTGTCTGCTCTTTGACAGCCACGTTTACTTCTATTACCTCTTTCACTTCTCTAACTCTGCTGTCATCTCTGCTCTTTTCAAGGTCTTATTTGACCTGGGCTTTGAAGTATGTAAAGAATGTTCATAGACATGAAATGGGGCAAGAACATTCTAGGTTTTGCACGGGCAAAGCAAGAAGCCTGAATGGAAAAGTACTCTACATTAGGTATTAGGGTCTGGAGTCACAGAGATCTGGATTCTAATTCTGATTCTGGCAACTAGTTGTATGACCTTAGTCAAGCTGCCTAACTTCTCTGAACCCAAGTTTCTTTATCTGTATAATGGTCATAATACAATCACCTACCTTATTACTTTGAGTACTAAGTGAGATAGAGCATCAAAAGTATTTAGCACAATACCTACCACACTTTTTATTGTTGTTTGCTGTTTTGTTTTTGTTTGTTGTCTGCGCAGCTTGCCAGATCTTGGTTCCCCTACCAGGGATTGAACCCTGGCTCTGGCAGCGAGAGCGTGGGGTCCTAACCACTGGACCACCAGGGAATTCCCCTTATCACATTTTTAATACCCAAACTATGTTGAATGGTGAGTAGAGAGATTTGACTAGAGTATAGGTGAATAACATTAACTGAGGGAGCAGGCACTGTGCTCAGAGACTTCTCACTTTATTCTGACCACAATGACAAGTCCAAGGCTTAGAGAGGTTACGTATGTTCAATGTCACACATTTAAGTTGTAGAGCTCTTTAGCCTCCTGAACCTGCACCCTTATCAATGCTTCCCTACTGTGCCCCAAAGATGTTATTAATCATGAAGACTTTGAAAGCCAGACCAAGAACTCTTAACTTCATTCTCTAGGCATAAGAACCCATTGCATATTTTTGGCAGGAAGCAATGTCTATCTAAATTTCAGAAGGGTATCTGGCATTCACACGAACAACTGGGTAATAAGAAGGACCAGTCAGAAAGCTATTGCACTAGCCTAAGCAAGAAGTGGTGGAGCCCTGACTTAAGCAGTAGGAGTCAAGTGTGGAAAGAAAAACAGAGAATGTGACCAAGGAAGGTCCTGAGCCATGTACAGTGGGAGATACAAAGATGGCGCAACGTGGTATAAGAAGGACATAGAAAATATGGGGAACCATTTATTTGTCCAGAGAGCATCTCATCTCACCTTCTTCTCCATTCAGAAGCTCCTTCAAACCCTGCCTCTTATAAAAGGTCTCTGCAAACTGTTGAGATGGACACCTTTGAGGTAAGTAGAATGGAGAAAACATACCTCTCTAGTAAATGGGCTTCTCTGAAGTTTTTTCTTCTAGTTGGTGTCAGCACCAGACAGTAAGATATCCTTGAAAGTTAGTGCTAGAGCTCATTAATTGCATCCACCATTCAGGAAAGCTAAAAAGAAGAGAATACTAGGAGTCAAATGATCTGCTGTCCTTGCACCTCAAGCACGAAATAATGTGTGTGGCAGTGCTTTGAATACTAGAAGGTGTTACTGTAATGTAATGGCCAGTGACATCTCCGAGGCACCTGACAGGGACTGAATACAGTCTTATACCAGTCTCTGTGTATAAACTAATTGACTGGCTGATTATTATCCAAATCAGGTTTACCTGATTTCAACCCTTTTCCCACTAGTACTCCCCTAAGATATTTGTTCTTTCCAATATATCAGATTTAAAATATTAACTCTGGTGCCAAGTATTAAGATATTCACATTAAAATCACCGGCTTAAAGTTTAATTGTATTGATCTGATTTTTACAGGCAGCACTCCCCAAAAATATTAACTACGCTATGCTGCAATGCCACATTGACTCAAATTGGTATTGAACATAAAACCCAACCTGCAATAATGCAATCCGTAAACCCACAGAAGCAAAGACAAAGCATAATCCAGGCTGAGTCTCACCTCCTCCACCGTTGATTCCATCTCTCTTTCACTGTCTCGGTAGCAGTCCGTGAAGGGGCCCTCAAGCAGTGAGGGGTGCTTCATTTACTGAGAAACTGAGTAATCAATCTGGACAGGAAATCATCATCAACTTCTGATGGATCGTCAGAGGCAGGTAAAAGTAACAGAAAGTAGGCAAGCCTGGGAAGCAAATTAAATAAATAAATGCCTCCCGTTTTGGCTGAAGGCATTAACTTAGATGAACAACTACAAGCGAATCACTTATACTCATCTCAAACTTAATGACCAAAAATTAGATAATAATCTGACCCAACTCACCTCTGTGAAAGGGACAGAACTAAGTTTGGGAGCCACATGAGCAGGGTTCAAACCCAGGACCCTCCACTTGCTGACTATAAAAGTCTGGACAAATCACACTGTTAGCCATTATTTCCTCTGAAATTGCGAGAAATAATTTTTACTTCATCAGCGCCATAACAAGGATTAAATGAGATAATGTGGTGAATGTTCTTTGTACGGAAGATATTCGATAAATGTTCTTTTCCTTCCTTCCTATTTTAAAGAGCTGTTATGGGAATCCAATTATAGTAGAAATGAATATACTTGAAAAAATTTTAAAGATCTATGCAAGTGTAAAGCATTATTATTATGATTATGATCCTTCAACTCAATTTTCTCGTTTTATCCAGGCACTGGTGTTCTTTAAAAAGAAAATGATTTGTGGATAAAAGACAAGCTGAGAAGAATAGAGTTAAAAAACTAATGCAGACAGTAGAAAGCTAATGTTTCTTCATTCATTTCCAGCTTTGTGCTACTTGGTAAGTAAGCAAATAAAACCAATCAGTTCCAATTAACTTTCCTGGAAGTAAGTAGCCAAAAATAAAAGAGCAAGTTATATATGTATTTTTAAAAAACTTTTCAGTGGTGAAAAAGCCCCTGAAGTCTGTACAGTAAAAAAAAGAAAAAATATGCAATGACATCACTAATAAAATGCTAACTGCTACCTGAAACAACACTCTCAAGACCCTCTGGTGACAGGGAAAGAGCAAGATCTCCGGGTTTCTGTGGGTATTGCTCACAGTTGACTCATCCAATTGTTATCTGCAGGAGCACTCCAAGGAGCGCTGCTGTGTGGTTACCAAAAAAAATTTTTAAAGTGGATTTCCAAGGACTGCACCCTAAATTCTGCAGTAGTGATACCTCCAAAAATAGCAATAAAAAGCAAGGACTTCAATCTACTCATGGTGTGAAGCTATCAGTCCATTAGCATGTATGTATCAGCAGCTACCAGAAATAGCCTCAATAATGCCACTGGTGGAATGACTATTCTTATAAAGATACACACATAAAAGGAACACCCACAATTGGACATGACCCTGGGAGCATAGGGAGAGAGACTGGAAGTCAGGACACTCAATTTAACTTCAGAAGAGACATTTATTTCAAGGCTTAAGTTTCAAGACACAACTAGTCCATTTCTTGTTTAAGAAAAAAAAAAATATATTACTCTTTCTCCATATGCCTTTAAAAACAGAATTCTTCAGTACTGTCCTCAGAGAAACTTAGTTGTACAGGAAAATAGATCTTTTCAATCCTGTAGAACTTCATTCTTCATTTAAAACATGGAAGGAGAAGGAAATAACGTGTCTAGCTTTAAAAAGTGTTAAGATACAGAGAACATTGCAAAATGGTCATTTTAACTTAAAATCCAAACTTTTTCTTCTTTCTATCAGTTTTCCCAATCAATTTCTTCTCTTCAACCACAGATACTGTTTTACCTCATCAAGTGTCCTATGTCTTCAAATCCACACAAACGTATGGAATACGTTGCCTCTTTCAATACCCTCCTTTCTCAAGTAGAAAATACCTCACACATATTATTGAACCCGGCAATTCCTTGTCTAAATGTCATCGTAATTCCATTGGATATGGAATTGTTAATGTTATCACCAATAAACAGGAAAATACTAGGTGAAAGGGAAACAAAATAGCATTGGTGAGCAGTGCTCCAGTACTGTACATTAAAATTCTCTTCACTGTAGAGCTTTTCCATCTTTTGAAATCTGAGAAAGGGCTAAGATACATGCTAATTTTTTTTTAAGTTCACACCATTTAGCAAAACCATCCAAATCATTTTGGTGTACAGAGATTTTATTTCTAATCTTTCTGTGCAAAATGCTTTGTTAAATCCTGATGACAACTTTTATGCATAATGCATAAAATAAACTTTGCCAAAATCTAAGTCACTTTCAGAAGCATGTAAACCCCTTTAGAAGCAAAATGACATATTACAGGGCATGTCGTTGCAGTACACTGGAAAAACCACACAGCAAGGTTGACGGAAAGCACTGTGCTCTATATCATTAGCTTCCAAATGTCTAATATGTGTGGCTACCTTGGTTTACTTGTATTCAAAAGTGTGTGTTATTTCTTAAAAGATTTTTCATATCTTGATGCCTCGTTTATGTACTACATAAATTCAACTCTTCTTCAACACTTCTGGGAATCTTCACACTTCAAAAAGACCAGATACTTATTTCATATAACTGAGAAAATCTTCTCACGGTCCAAAAAATAATTTAAAAAATGTTTGTGTGTGTGGTGAATTAGTATTTCTACACATGTATCTATTGTTTGATAAATCAGGTAACTCCAGTTCAAATCTTATGGCTGTTTTTGCTTATTTAAAACCATAAAAATAGAGACCGGGAAGGAAAAAGACTTAGCATTCAAAAGTAGGTACTATAAATCCTGTCATGCAAGAGCCAAAAGAATAAATAAATAAATAAAAATCAGAATAATAACAATGAATCACTAGCCAGTGTCACTAAAATGATTTGTTTTACTCCTCTAATCTTTACCATATCTAAACTGACTATAATAAATGAATAACTGCTCTGAATACAGAGCAGTTAATTGAAAAACTGCACCAAGTATAAGAACAAGAAATCATAACACATAATACAAGGTTTCATCAGTGTTTAAGAACTTGTCTTTGTCAATATTTTTAAGGTTCAGTGTAAATGATAGTGTTTACTATCATATATTACAAACCATCGTGAATTATGTTAGATGTCCCATGAATATTAATAGTCTTAAGTTACAGGACGTTTCATCAACATACATCAAGGTGTGAAATTCTGATGGAGTTTGGTTTCTTGATGAAAGAAAAGGGTGTGATTTAAGCGAGCTTTATCTTGAAAGCCAAGTTTCTGAGGGCAGGCCCTATTCAAAAGGCATGTGCCAATTTGACAAAGGGTGGGCATCCACTTGAATGTGGAAGGGGTGACATCTAGCTTATGGGCAGGTTGTTTTTCAAAGTTCCCCTCTAGACATTAATTTACCATTGTGTGTACCAAACAATTCAAATCCTGAGAGGGCGGTGGGTATTAGAATGCAGAAACAAAACTTGCATTGTTGATTTCAAGCAGTGCTATCCTGGGAGAGCACACATTTGTGACGGCATCCCACAGTAGACAAAATAAGAATTAGTTGAAGGAAAGCAAGGGGACAAAGACGAGTTGTTAATTATTTGGGCCAGTGGAAAATGTCCTTTCTGGAAAATCTTCGAAAATCTATAGCACCTGAATTTGCATGAAAGTTGTATTATGTGAATATTTCTTTATTGAAAATAAAGCACTTCTGGCTCAGTTCAATAATAACAGCTTACCGGAGAGTAACTGAAGTTATCCAATTCTCTTCCCATTGAAAATGACCGACAGCACATACACACATAGACACACACAGAAAAATCTGTCCTGCCATTTTATTGAGACTGAAGTAAAAAGGAATTGGGGTTAGGCACTGTGTGAGCATTTAACACACACCAAATGATGGCATGGTCGGGGAAAATTATCCCTTTTTCTTCACGTTCCTTTTCCAAATTCTCATCTTGCTCCACCCCCTGCTGAGCTCCTATTGACTTCAAAGAGAGGTCCATGGGGGTCCAGAGCAAGATGAGAATTAGGCCCCGCATGCATAATTTCTGTGGTCTCTTATTCATAACATACACAATAAGCACTGGATTTGAAAAGGCTCTAACAGAGGTTGATAATAGCTCCCGAACCATCACGTATCTTCTTGGTATACTAATCGATATCACCAATTGTGCCCGTGGAAACACTGAACACTCTGAGGAAAAGACCATGCCAGGTCTTCATTATTATCCTCATCTACTGTTATTACTCTAGCTAAAAATAACAATATTTATGCTGTATTAGAATCACAATCTCATTACTGAAACTTTTGTAAGACCACAGGCATGTCTGAATCTTTGTAATGAGGAGGCTGTACAGAAGATTCTGAAATCTGCTCCCAGGAAATCTCACTTATCCCAAGGTGCAAGAAGACATCGTGTGGACCAGCATACAACAGCAATAACACAAAATTACTGTGAACAATGATGAAGAAATAATAGGTGGGATGAAGTCACTTTTTAGAATACTGGTAAGGAAGGCAAGTTAGTCTATTCTGGGACTGCAAATTACATGGATGACATTAGAAGGAAAAGTCGAGAGCTAATGCTGGGGTGAGGCTGGAGGGTGCACCAGCAAATTACAGCATTGTGAAAAGAATACTATGGGGAGGGGAGAATGTAGAAGTAATAATGCCAAGTCACAACCTAATGGAACCTGACCATCTTGGGAAGCAAGACTCTATACCATGACATTAGTTTATTACTCACAAATGAAAGCATTCAGTCAAGTACAGACAAATGAGGAGCAGGTAAAGATAAATCAGTCTCCCTAGTATATGTTTGGTCCATCATTATTTCATCCTACAAAGTTTTTACCTAGGTATGTGGTTAATCTAATATTGCCTCTTATTTTTCACTGTCCTGTACTTAAAGGATAATTTGCTTTCTCAAATATTGTTGACTTACTATCTATACTATACTATCAAAGACAGACAAGAATGTGGATTTGCTGAGCAACACATTTACTTACATAATTTTCAGATAATCATTTTGACATTTCTTGGTATCCAGGATCCTCAAAAGCAGCTGATATCTCATCCCACTTGAAGTGTATTTATAACTTCGATGGGCAGCCAAAGTGCTCTCCCCTATTTATAGATAAGGCCTGCAACTTACAGAAGGTAGTCAACAAAAATTACAATGATGTCACAAATCTAGGAAGCACTTTATGGTTTGTTTACAAAGAAGTTTCACATATTTTATTTCATTTGTTCCTCTCAACAATACCGTAGGTCAGCTGGAGAGAATAAAGTGGAACTTCTAATTACCAGGGCAGCTTCCAACAGACCTCTTTGCCCTAGCAGATAAGGCACATAATTAAGAATTAGACATATTGCTTCTTTTGCCACTGACTTCACTTTCCTGGATATCTCACAGTATCCTTAGCATGTGACCTTTTCCTCAGCTTTTAGCATTGCTACTTTCACAAATAAATGCAAAAAGGAAAAAAATGACAGTAACTCAGAGATGCTATTATAGTTGTTGGGCTAGTAGTGTATATACTCTGCTTTCACTTCTTTGAGATGAACATTATGCCAACATAATGTCATCTGTTGTTCTAGCTCTATGATTCAATAATGCATGATTCTGAGGACTAAACAGGAAAAACCAGGCTTGCTTGATATCCACCTGTTTTTCCCTCCTGATTCACTATTTAAAATGAAATCCATGGACATGTAGTTCTATGGGTCCCCAGCACCTGACTAAGCACTTAGTACAGAGTAGGTAATCAATAAATACCTTTAAAATGAATGAAACAGTCAATGTGTGTATTGTGTGCGGAGACACTTTTTTAAAACAATTATATGATTCATTTGCCTTTAAGACATTACTCTCAACTTGAAGCCAATTTAAAATTTTAGGCTCTATGATTTGTTTTACTGATGGGCTCCACTACTGTAGGCATCTGAAGGTGGACCCAAAAAGAAGAGTTTAAAACAAAGGCATAGAACTATAAGCCAGGCTTTTTCCTAGTCCATCAGGAAAGATGTCTTTTCTTAAGGAGGCCTTTCCTCCTTGTCTCTGTGGTTGAAGAATCTGAAACAAACACAACACACAGGCAAAAATCACATGTAAATGGTTGAAGCACATGGCATGCAACTGTCTCACATTCTCACAGCCTTAAGTAGTAGGAGATTATCCTTTTATCGAGGATAATTTTATTTTTCACTAGATATCTATCAAAGGAAAGATTACAACATAGCAGCTGGAACGCTGGAACCTACATAATGCAGTGCACATTTTAATCATGTTGGATAAAACACTCTTTCTATGGATATCAATTATACTAATGACTCTTATATAATACTCTCATGTGCCTACGGGATATGTATTGTCACCTCTCTTTTGTCATAAAAATAGTTAGTAGCTCTGGATCCACACTGAAGTGGTTGCTTTCATTTTTATATAATGAATGAGTAACACTGTAAAAAAAGACATTTTATCCCGTATTAGTTTAACAGAGTGAAGAGATTTCACATATGACAGTGCTAAATATACTCTTAAGCTGCTGATAAAGCCAAAGCCTGTGGGGAAAAATCCTAATGATGAGCAATGCCAGAAGTTTGTATTTCTGAAACTAAGGCAAAAATGTTCCACTTAAGTATAATTTCTAAATATCTTAAAAAGGAACTGGGATTTCTAATAATTTCATTTCCAATAAATCTCCCTAGTCAATTTGGAATCATTTTATTTGCAATAAATCTCCTCAGTCAGTCTAAAAGATAAGCACACATTTTTTTTTCTTTTCCCAGAGTGCAATGTTATGGAGGAAGCTTCTTTTAACGTGTCCTTAAAATTAATAATGACAAGGGAAGGTATTATTCATAGCCAGACTACTACATGCTTCCTATTTGTCCACAGAACAAAAATTTCTGCTAGAATGGTTGAAGATTATTCACCTAAAAATAAATAAATGAACACGTGACCAAATTCCTCAGGTTGTGCTCTAGAAACGCCTCAGCTGACGGTCCATCAGCGTTCCCATTCTTTAGAGTACCTGCTAGCAATGCTGGAATTAAGGTTTTATGAGAATTTCCATTACAAACTTCTCGTTTCCAGGTTTAATAAATCAGTCATAAAAATGTGCTCAAAGCTGAACCTTGGCAAAGCAATTTAAAGACAAGAAAAAAACTTCTACCTGGTCATTTTTAAGTTACACAACTATAAAAATATACAGCTAGGAAGGAATCTCAGAAGCGTTCCCCCTACTAATAGTTTTGAAGGCATATGATTTTAATTATATAGAAAACTGGTCAAGTGATTGGTCCACGGCATAGTCAGAATATTTGGGGTAGTTTGAAGGAAAAGGTAAAATAATGAAGTTATTTAAATTCCACCTAGAAGCTTTCAGATGTGCATTTTAAATGTCATATTCTCTTCAGTTCACCAGAGTTTTTAAAAAAGCACTGGATCGTCGCTTGCTTCTCCTTTTGTTCAACAAAATATGGTATCAATCTGAAAAGAACTTGGAAAATTCTCTCTGATTTAAGTACTGACATTTATAAGATACGTATACATTTAATTATTTATGTAGCAAAATGGAATGACCTGTATTAATAGAAGTTTCTGGTTTCTACAATTTCTCTTTACAAAAATTTCCTCTAAATTTTGTGGGTAATTCATTTAAATATGTCATAGAACCATTTCAACACTAAATCTTCAAGTACATATTGAGTGTTTCTTGGACTCTATTCATACAATCAAATAGAATATTTGTTAATGGATTATATCCCCTGTTCAAGTTTGATGGCCATTGGAAGTACTGATGATTTTGCCTCAGCCATCCAAACCTTAATACATAAACATGAGGACTAAGAAGAATTTTGTAAGGCAAAAGTCTTTGTAACTTAAATTTCTTCCCTTTCCCCCAAAATGGAGACATTAATTCCTTGGTAATTATATATTTAATTTTTGACTATTCAGGACTTATTCTGAATGTCCATGAAGTGGTTATTTTTCTTAATTTTGCTCATGTGCACTGTGAGATCGGTATGTTGCAAGAATTGCTTAGCTGGTGAGTGAGCCAAGCCAGCTGCTCCGAATCTTTATCCTAACCTCGCTTTCTTTTCTAATCACTTTTCTGTATCCAGTAATAATATGTTTGTTTCTTGTGAAAAAGATCCCTTAAAATAAAGGTAACTGGTATTGAAAGTAACACAGGCTAAAAAGTAATAATTATTAGTCATAAAACAGAGCAATAGAGTATAGTGTCTTTGGAATTATACTGCCTGGATTCAAATCCCAGATTCATTCATCTCCTATTTGTGTGACTCCGGGCACATCATTTAATTATTCTAAAGCTCAAGTTCCTTATTTGAAAAAAAGGAGATAGAAAAAATAATAATGCTTCCTCATAAGATTTCTGTGAGAATTGAGTTTCAGCACTTATCAGACTCACCCATGATAGGTGCTAGTGACCTATTATTATAATTATTACTACCGTCACCATCATTATCATCATCAGCCTCATCAAGGAGAAATATAGAGTTGGCTCCAAATATCTCCCACCAAGACATCCTAAGATTTTACAGCTCCCACGGTCTATGGGCTTTTACCCCATCTCCTTTATTTATTTATTTTTTAACTTCTTTTTGGTTTCTTTATGCTCACTCTGAGGCAACCCTTTAAAGCTTAATTTTCAAGCATAACAACTTGCCCTTCTCAAAGGAAGCCAAGGGTTTCATATCCACCTACTAGTCAACAGCAGGAATAGTTCACAGCTTGGATAAAGATTTAGAAATCATACTTGTCAAATTGGTATATGACACAAAGTTGGCAGGAATCACTAACATGCAAGATGACAAAAGCAAAATTATAAAGAACCTGACAGACAAAAATGATAGGTAGAAACTAACAGAGTGGTCAAGTCACATTTGGAATATTGGGTTAGTTCTAGGCAAGAGCAAACTAAATTGCATCTAAAAAATAATCTGAATGATGAGAGGACATAAAAACCCCAGTATCTGAGGAAAGACTAAAGTATTTGTGACCATTTTTCCCAGATGAAGACTGAGGAGTCAAGCATACATTTTTCCAAATATCTAAAAGGCTATGATTTGGAATAGTGACTGTTCTTATTCTTCGTATTTCCATGAAGTTTGACCAGGGCCAGTGGATACAAATTGGAGGTGGATTTCAGATCATTAAAAGATGATTTTTTCAAACTATTAGATATTTCTTTAAAAAAATGATTACGCTCATGAAGGGCTATATTTCCAGTTTTCTCACCTTGATATTTTATTTTTATTTTTATTGGGCAACGCCAATGACTCCCACATGCCATGTATGCTGACCTCTCCCCTGACCTCTAGATCCAAATGTTCACTGGATTTCCAATAGGCCCCTCAAAGCAGATTCACTATCTGAATACCCGAATATGCTTCTATTCTGGGCTGCTTAGCTCACTTCTCAGTCACCTAAGACAGAAATTTGAAGGGCCCAACTTCTCCCTGTTTTTCTTGATGGTGGTGATTATGATGATGATGATGATGGCAACTACTTTCCATTGAGTATTTGCTATCTGTAGTCAATGTGCTAAATTTTACATAAATTATATAATCTTTACAGTAATTTTTTAAATTGTGCGTTATTATTCTCATTTTATAGGGGAAGCTGAAGTCTTAATAGGGTAAGTAGCAGAACCTGGATTTGTAGTCAAGGGTATCTGACTCTGAAGTCTATATGATTATTCCCTCTCCTATACAGCTGTTCCAATGATTTATCTACTCTACCTTAGAATGTTTCTCCCTGCAGGCCTTCTCACTTTTCATCCCTCTGCAAGTGAGGGAACTCTGGCTCTTCATGTGGCTGTCTTTTTCTCTCAACCTTCATGTGGCAACTTATATGTCATCCTAACTGAGAAGACCCCCTTACCCCTTACCCTCATGGTACCCCGACCATAGTGTTCATCATCATTAGTTTTCCTTTTATATTTGCTTACTTGTTTATTGTCCAATTCCCTTAAAAAAATAGAAATTCCATGGGGGAGAACTTGCTATCTCGGTCTTCTCTGACTCTCCAGCACCTAGCTTGCACTCAATCAGCATTTGTTGATGGATTGGTTGATGCAATATGGTTTTTACCCCATCCCCTCATGTGTAGTCTTTCCACCACTTGACATGGTTCAAGCCCTTATCATCTCATTTGGGCAACACTAACAGTCAGCCATCTTGGATCCAGTCTCTTCTAACTTGAGTATAGATACACAAAGAATCATGTCCCCTGCTCAAAAATCTTCCATGGCTAGTCTTTGACTACAGAATAAGACTAAACTTCTTAACATGACATTGAAAATTTGGTATTAACACTACATCTACTGCCTTCTATGTTCCTCACTACCAGTGTTATCTGAGCAAGCTGTATAATTTTGTGTCCTCATATCTATTCAATGCTGCTTTGTCCCAGAAACCCTCTTTTCCCTCTCCTGAAAAAAAAAAATCCATTCTTTAGGAATCACCTCTTCCACAAAGATTTTCCTGGTTCCACACTCCAGAGAAAAGTTAAACATTTCCCCACCCCCATATATTTCCATTGCATTTTGTCTATTGTTTTTATATTTGTGGAATTATATTACAGTTTATTACGCACTTTTCTTGTCTTCTCAACTAGATTTAAGATTACAGAAGTGACATATAATAAATGCTTAATAAATGACTGAATTTTGAATAAAGGAGAAAGTTGAAGTAGGTGATATCTAACACCCTTTCATATATGATATTTTATATATCTTTAATGAGTCTATTATTTTAAAAATGGAAACTATTTTGGTAGCCCATGTCAAATTCTTTTATTTTTGATCCATGCCTACTCATTAAAAGCAGTTAATGTTAAAAAAAAAGTCTATAATGCCAAAAGTGGGGAGGGGATTCAGATTAAAAAATTCTTAGGTTGTTTAATGTTGACACCTATTAAGCAACTACATTTTTCATTTAAATTAAAAATCTCCTCATACATTTCTGGTGGAAATTTAAATTGACAAATCTATTTGGAGGACAAGCTGGCAATATGTATCAAGAGTTCTATAAATGTTTATGGTCTTTGACCCAACATTTGACATCTAGGAAATGATAAACTGGGGAAAACAAAGGTACAAAATCAATTGTATCATCAATTTACTATTGTATTATATATTTTACACTAAAATAGCCAAATAAAATTGGAACCAAAAGTTCAATAACAAGAATATGAAGAATATTTAAATAAATTAGCATATCACCATACAATTAGAATACATTTTTTGAATAATCAAGGACACAAAAAACTAATCGTAACAATGTGAAAACAGTAAGAAATAGTGTTTACCATATAATCTCAAATATATACGTATGTATACATACATGCATATACATATACACACATATACATCCATACATGTATGCATGTGTGTGTGTGGAGGGAAGGGGACATTAATATATAATCTCCAGGTGATGAGACTATGTACAATTATTATTTTCTTTATTATTTATTTATTTATTTTTCTTCTTTCTGTATTTTCCAATGACAAAAATGAATAGATATTCCTTATGCAAAAGATTTTTAAAATTATTTTAAAAGTTTTTGCACCCAGTCTGATTGACACCAGGACAATCTAAAGTACCTTTAACTATCTAGAATCCTCCCTGTACTGAAGCCTAGTAGGATTGTTAGCTAACCACACACTGTAAATTCTGTTTCAAACAAATGTATACTTGACACAAAACACCTTCTATGCAGCATAAGTTGTAAAATGTGTAATGAAAAATTAACACATTTTAACCAAAGAGCTCAGTAAAAAGTGGTGTAAAGAAGAGGGTAAATCTAATAAAGAAAGAGCATACATACTTTTTGGATGAAGTTGATATATGAAAGTGATGAATGGTTAATATATTGTGCCAAGGAGAGAGGGACATGTGTGGGAGAGATGGCCTAATATAATATGTATACATATTCATATCTGAGTAGAAAAAGCAAAATAAATCCCATCTGTTTTCACCCTCTTTTTATTCTCTTCAGTTCCTCAAACAGCTGGTTACACAACAGTGTACTTTCTTGGCGATCTCTCGTTGGAGGAGGCTTCCATTATTACCTTGATAAACCAGAGATGGCTAATGGGACCAATCCAAGGGGACAGCCACTGTCAAGCTTAAGCACATATTTCCTGACATAATGAGCGGTCCTGGGTTATTAATTCAGTCTTTAGTTTATTGTTCCTGCCAGGCATATTTTGTCTATCTTTAATTATAAACTATTAAAGTGTCAGGACACTTGCAACAAATTCCTGTCTCAAATAAGGTGGTAGAAGGCAAGAGACTCACACAGATTGATCTCATTGCAGTTACAACTTCAAGCATACTGTGTGAATAGTTTGATGTTATTACGTTATCATCACCCAAAGTATCTGCAAGACTAAACTATAACAGCAAATAAAGCTTTTTGAATATTTCTATTTCATTCCTATAAATAATGTGTTCTTTCTGACTCAAGTCAGATGACCACCATCTCAATGCTCCCAGAATGTTCCTGGGTAATGACTTTAGTGTTTGTGGGTCAGTGGAATAGTCCTTCTGCAAGCAATATTCAAAGATAATATGCTGCAGTGGGAAGAACACTGTAGGAACAATAAGATCTGCGTTTGGGTTCCACCTCAACTCCTAATCAATTGCGTGATCTAGGACATGTCATTTAGCCAATTCGCCTTCAAATTTAATATCTAAAAAAACTAAAATGGAGTGGAACCCTAGAAGTCTATGCTTCCACCTCAGTGGTTCATAACCAGGCATGGTCCCCCCTCCCCCATCCACCCAAAGGACATTTGGCAATGTTGGGAGACATTTTTGGTTGTCACAACTTGGATGAGAGAGCTACTGACATCTAATGGGTAGACGCCAGGGATGCCGCTAAACATCCTACAATGCCTAGGGTAGCTCCCGACAACAAAGAATTATCTGGCCCAAAATGTCAATAGTACAATATTGAGAAACCCTGCTCTTAACCTCTAGTTGCACCATATCATAGAAGAGAAATGTCAAATGACTGATACATCAGAACTTTGGATTCTAGACTTGCTCAGGTGATGGTTTGTGAACATCTTCTAAAAGACGGAAAAAATTTAGAAAAGTCTAGAACATCACCATTTGTTTCAACTGTCACAACTGCTTAATTTAATATGTGCTTAATCATGTAAAATTAGTCTTCTAGACCTTAAGCACCAGTGGCATTTTCTCCTATCTCAGTAAGGGCAGTTGAAAAACCTGTTTTCAAGTCACCAAAACTCTTAGCATCATGAATGTGATACAATTTGGAAATTGATGTGGGCTTATATATCAGTCTATTTAAAGAGTTGACCATCTACTTGGTTATTTTCCCTAACTATGGGCTTTGTTATTTCTTGGCTATTTTTTCTAATACTAAGGTTGTCAATGGCCTCATATTATTGCAGTAATATGAGGATTAGATGATAACATATTCTTGGAATTTCATCCCTAAAAGGGCTAAAGAAGATTCTAATGTAAATGATCATTATTAATTTATTTATTTTTTTTATTTTTGTCTGTGTTGGGTCTTCGTTTCTGCGCGACGGCTTTCTCCAGTTGCGGCAAGCGGGGGCCACTCTTCATTGCGGTGCGCGGGCCTCTCACTATCGTGGCCTCTCTTATTGCGGAGCACAGGCTCCAGACGCGCAGGCTCAGTAGCTGTGGCTCACGGGCCTAGCTGCTCCGCGGCATGTGGGATCTTCCCAGACCAGGGCTCGAACCCGTGTCCCCTGCACTAGCAGGCAGATTCTCAACCACTGCGCCACCAGAAAAGCCCAATGATCATTAATTAAATGTGAAGATTAGGGAAAGTCCACAGTTAAGAATCTTCTTTAAAAATTATTTTAAAACCAGAGTTCTATGAGATTAAAAAAGACACATATAAAAGATTATATTTGTTAATTCATTTGTTTTCCTTTCTTTAACAGGAGAAGAGTGAAAAATCTATTATTTACACTAATGTACACTGTAGCTCAATGTGTTCTTTGAAAATAAGATGGAGAAAAAATTCTGCCTTATTTTTTTTAAAATTGTAACAATTTTGAAATAATTCTATCACCATGGATCCTCACTAAGTATAGATTCATAATGGAAGTTTCTACCACTCACCTCGAGGATTTCAGCAGAGATGCTGTCAACTTCAAAGATCTTGTTTTCAGTTGGTTTCTGGTGTTGCCACATCCTATCAGTATGGTGAGAGGAGGGAAAAATTTGCCTCAGATTAGAATTTCCAAGATAGAGTTGCAAACACATGTCTCAACAAGAGTCTTAGCTAAGTAGGTTTTCTGAAGGTCCTTCAATAGACACAGAATGATTTTTTCACATTGATCAATTTAGACCTCAATGAGTCCCCGAGCATGAGAACTATAGAAAGTTGTAGAAAAACCAAATGAACTTGTATATTGTAGGAATCAGAGAATCGTTGGATAAATATATACATATCTGATCATCCTACCATTTGTTTTTTATGTCTTAGGCTTTCGTTTGAAACTCTGCGTAGATAGTTCCATTTCTTTCACTTATAGTTTATGCAATTTTAGCAAGCTCTAAAAGCCTTGTACTAACAGTCAATCAACTCTTAAAGTGCCTCATCATTCTTGTCAAATCAGCCTTAATGTTTCTTGGCAGAAAATCCAATTGTTTCCACAATGGTGGACTTAAAGAAACCCCAAGTTAATTCTGAGGAGGATCCTCCATTTTCTAAAAGAAAGACTGGCACAAATGCTTTGACTTCATTTGCGTGCTCACCCTTCAGTCGTTTGACAGTGTAAATTTTGCTATGCCAGTCTGACACCATAGAGCATTGTACTTGAGGATCAAAAAATCTTCCTTAGAATAACAGCTCTGTCATTTAATAGCGGTGGGTCTTTGGGTATATTACTTCACGTCACTGAGTCTTAGTTACCATTATGGGATAACAACACCTAATTTACAGGGTTATTGTTGGCAGTTAATGGAAAAATGTTGTGAAAGTACTTTGTATATTGCAAATCACTATACAACTGTCAGTTATATTACAATTTCTGCCTTTAAGAATACATTGAATGGATACAGTGAGCAAACTAATCAAAGGGTAGTTGTGGTAGAACACACACCACTTTGACCCTGTGCATTAACATTATAACAGCACAGTCTTTCCCTAGATTATAAACAACCTATTCCATAAACTGTGGATGGAGGAAGAACTAGCTCCTACTCCCCAAGAAGGTTAATGTCTTTTTTTTCCCCTAATATAAAATATGTAGCAAGAGGATGACCACATGAGCTTCTATTTTTATGCAAATATAGAAGGGAAAAGAGTTGATAAACTAAGGGTACACAATAAGAAGGGACCCTTTCCAGGAGAGATATCACTGCTGAGGAATGTGGTTCCTGGTATTCAGAAGTTGGGCTTAGATACATATTTTTGTAGAAACAATGTTAGGTGCAATAAATGCAGTTGAAATAAGATTTGCCATCATTGTTATACTTCTTGTTTCCAATATGTGTACAAGAGGACTTTATAAATAGCCTCTGAACCTAACATCACACATGGCATTCTTTCTATAGGAAAATGTGTTTAAAATACAAACAAATAAGTTTAAATTAACATTTAGAGTTCAACTCCGCTCAAAGTTAGGAATTGATTGTGTAATCAATTAAGTATAAATTATATTGCAAATTCTACCAGGATTAGATTTCCTGAGGATAGAATCAAGGACTTGCTTGCTAGTGAATTCATAATGGTGAATAGCTGCCCCAGGATGCTCTACTGAGAATCCTGATTTCATGGAAACGGTCCCTGTCTGCTTTGGTACACATCATCTTTCTTTGAGTGTTTTCTTATTACCTTGTATTGTGCTTATCTGATGAACTAGTGTTTTAATACAATATTCCACTTACTTGAATAAAGGAAGAGGTCAATGAAATTGACATTTTCCTTCTTCAATTACCAATGACTCCACTCTTAAACCTTAGTACTCTTTACAACCTGATGTGAATATTACTAAATAATCTCTTTTCAGAAGTACTAATAAATTACTGACTATAGTCCAGATAATCTTATCATCTCAGCTGTTTCTATCAATGCCAATTAATATTCGTGACTGAATTGGTTGTATAGGGATGTAAAAGGACTCTTATGAGTACCAATATTATTGTGTCACATTAGAGTCTGCTTATTTTAGCACTATAGACCCAACCTAATTCTGTTTTTACAGAAAAGAAATCATAAATACTGACATTAACTTTAGTATATTTTGCAGTTTCCTAATTTGCCACATAGCTTACTAAATATGCCATTGTGCCTTTGCAAATTCTGTTCCCTTTGCCAGGAACCCTTCCTTCCTTGCCTCTCAGAGGAACTCCCCCTCTTCCTCTCAAAGTGTGTTCAAACACAAGCTAATCTACATGGTCTTCCCTACTCCCTCCACTCCTTGCCCAGCCCAAACACAATCTCACTTGTTCCACGTCCTGTTTTCCAGAGCAATTTGCCTTTACCTCCACTAGCACCTACGTTACTTTATAAATACTTGTTTACAAACCATTTGCTGAGGGCAGGGAATATATTATTCATCTACAGTAACTATAGAAAAAAGTGAATCAAGTAAATAATCATTCTTTTTGAACTACAAGTGATACTGAGAGTCAAGCATTGTGCTTATGATGTTTTAGCTTCCTGACAGTTTCACAAGTCTCATAGGCTATTCATTAATCTGATCCATTTTTTTCATTCAATGAATCATTTGAGAGGTAGTTGTGGTAGCTGTGGTTTCAGTATATCCATTGCATGGACAGGTGACAATGGACCCTGCATTATTCTTATCCCCCTACCTTATTTGTAACAGCGATATCTTGAGTCTCTCACAGGAATCCTCAAGCCATTGATTCTACTCTGATGGTGCCCAATAATAGGTCAGTTGCAGACTTGAGGAGATTGGTTAGACTCTCAACAATTCTACTCACTGTATGTGTAAACTTGAGAAAGTTATTTAACCTCTCGAGACCTCAGGTCTCACATCTGTAAAATGAGGATGGTACCTATTTCACAGAATTCTTGTAAGTAAGACAACTTGTATAAACCCCCCAGAGGGTGCCTGCATGCGGCGGGAATCATTAAATGTTAGTTCCATCTGCCTGCTTCCCTCTCCATTCCTGTCCTCCTTCAATAGCTACATTTGATGTAACCATGTTGGACATAATCCTCCTAATGGCCACTATAATTCTACCAAGGGAGAAAATGTAAATATAAAAGTGGACATTTCTAAAAACATGGATTAACTCACCTGCATTTGAAAAAGATCTATAATTCCAAATACCTCATTCATTCATTCATTTATTCATTTGAGAATATTTTACTGAATGTCTGACATGTGCCAGGATTTTCTAGCTTTGAATATATAGTAATTAATGGCAGACAATATTCCTTACCCTCATAGGGCATTTAGTCTAGTAGCCTTCAAACTATGAAGAAACCAAATGCTTGAGTCTATGTAGAAAGCTGTGGAATAGTTTATATTTTCTAATCATGAAAGTTTTTTATTGTTTCTTAACTGAGATAGAATTTTCATGTTGGCTTGTTTCCCAATAACATCTTTTTAAGGTTATCACAATGTCTTGCACATAGTGGCTGCTCAAAAAAACATTTATTGAATTAATGAAGTTTTAGAAAGCTTTCATTTGCTTTAGCTTTAAAATGTCCATAAAGATATAACAAGTCCAAAAAAGACCTTAGAAATAGTCATTGAATGTTGACTGAGGAGCAAAGAATGTGAATTTCATGCATCATGCCAGCTTTCCCGCCTCCAGTGGGAAAAACAGACAGGTTGGCTATCTAAATAAATAAAAATTTTTCACAGCTGGTGATTTTTGGTATTTAATTATGAGATGAGAAGGAACTGCTTTTCTTACCAAAGAGGAACATGAATTGGTCTTACCCACTGGAAAGATTTGAAAAGCGTATTTTACTGAGAATAAGTTACACAAGAGAAAAAGGAAAAAACATCCACCCACTGGTACATGAGCATACTAAACATTCATTCCATTGAGCTTACTGTCAACTTCCTCCTTTTGCTTCTGTGAAGAGATTCGGGAGCCTTTCTATTTTGTTCTGTTGTAGCTAGGATGGCTAATGGTGCTTCATTGAGTCTCACTGCACTTAGGATGTATCTGTATTTCTGCAGGGAGTGAGGAGGTTCTCACTGCATTAGATGATGAAGAATACCCTTGTTCCAATACCCACACGGCATATACAGTGCTCACTGAGGCAACACTACCTTCATGCTCTGCACTGGAACAATGATAAAATTTGGGAGCTATATGTGTACTTAGGATTTCTTAGTTGTTTGATCACATCGATGAAGGGATATGCAATCAATCTCCCCTTAAGACAGTGAGTGGTATTGGCCATAACTCATTACTCCATCAAGGATTTGTCATTTCAATCGATGGGAAATGATGTGTGATCATTCTAATTTATTATACATCATTTCCCATCAATCGATGAGCTGAAGCCTTGACATAATAAGTACTTACAGACACTGTCAATCATTCTCGGTCCAAATACCTCCCAGTGCTGTCTTTTGGGATATCCTCAAATAGTCATGAAAATGGGATGTGCCCCCAAATCTCAAATGCAATGATTTCATCCAGCAAAAGATTTTGAGATGACCTCCTTCTGGTGATTCTATCAGTCCACCAAGCTAAAGGGGATGAAACTGATGAAAATTTTGATTAGCCATGATTTTCCTCCCAACCAGTCCAAATGGGATTCAAAGCATGGTGGTGTTGCCAGAATCATAGGGGTACACATCAGTCTTTGAAAAATGCCAATCTTCTCAACCTACCTCATCTAAAAAATTTACTATCTCCTGAGTACTTCTTGGAATAATGTCAAAGCACATTTATTTTCTTGTCTTTTGTCATTGCGGGGAATGACATCACAAGAGAGCAGATCACCAAATAGTATCAAGATAGCAGAGCTCACGAATTTCTAGTCCTTTTATTTTTCTAATTTTATTTATTTATTTATCTATTTACTTATTTATTTTATGCTTTACAATGTTGTGTTAGTTTCTGCTGTACAACGATGTGAATCAGCTATATGTATACATATACCTCTTCCCTCTTGGACCTCCCTACCACCCCCCCCCATCCATCTAGATCACCACAGAGCACCAAGCTGAGCTCCCTGCACTATACAGCAACTTCCCACTAGCTATCTGTTTTACACATGGCAGTGCACATACATCAATCCCAATCTCCCAATTCATCCCACCCCCTGCTCCGTTTCCACCCATCCATTCCTTATGTCTGTGTCTCTATACCTACCCTGCGAATAGGTTCAGCTGTACCATTTTTCTAGATTCCACACACATGCGTTAATATACAATATTTGTTTTTCTCTTTCTGACTTCACTCTGTATGACAGACTCTAGGTCCATCCACATCTCTACAAATGACCCAATTTTGTTCATTTTTGTGGCTGAGTAATATTCCATTGTATATATGTACCACGTCTTCTTTATGCATTCATCTCAATGGACATTTAGGTTGCTTCCATGTCCTGGCTATTGTAAATAGTGTTGCAATGAACATTGGGGTGTGTGTTTTTGAACTATGGTTTTCTCAGGGTATATGCCCAGTAGTGGGATTGCTGGGTCATATGGTAGTTCTATTTTTAGTTTTTTAAGGAATCTCCATACTGTTCTCCATAGTGGTTGTATCAATTTACATTCCCACCAATAGTGCAAGAGGGTTCCTTTTTCTCTACACCCTCTCCAGGATTTATTGTTTGTAGATTTTTTGATGATGGCCATTCTGACCGGTGTGAGGTAATTTTGTAGTTTTGATCTGCATTTCTCTAATAATTAGTGATGTTGAGCAACTTTTCATGTGTCTCTTGGCAATCTGTATGTCTTCTTTGGAGAAATGTCTATTTAGGTCTTCCACCCATCTTTTGATTGGGTTGTTTGTTTTTTTGAAATTGAGCTTCATGAGCTGTTTGTATATTTTGGAGATTAATCCTTGTCAGTTGCTTCATTAGCAAATATTTTCTCCCATTCTGAGGGTTGTCTTTTTGTCTTGTTTATGGTTTTCTTTGCTGTGCAAAAGCTTTTAAGTTTAATTAGGTCCCATTTGTTTATTTTTGTTTTATTTTTGTCCCCAAACCCCGGGCCTCTACAAGTCCTTTTAAATACTGCAATGGGTGAGACCTGTCTGGTTTGATTAGCTCTATTTCTTTGAAGTTGGAATCTCATGAAAATAAAATAAAATAATTCTCAAGTGCATGTATTAAAGCAACAATGTTCAAAGTCATAATTTTGGACACTACTTATTGCATATGGTTTTCTTGAAGACTCCAAAAGCTGCCTGCTGCTTCATATGAGCATTTTTGGTAATTGTGAAAATATGTCACGACATTTTCTATCTACTTTGTGATATTTTTCAGAAACAAAAACATATCTCATTAGAATTTACATGTATAGTAGAAAGAGAATTTTTATTTTCACCAGAAGCAAAAGGAACATTTTCTGAAGAAAGGAGGGCAATGTACTCTCTATAACTGACACACATAGCAACAGTCTTGTGAGGACAGAAAGAAAAATACTGCATTGGGCAGGAAAAAGTTTCTTTGCCTATGAATATCTCCTATTAAATATCTGGGAAAATAACAAGTAAAGTCAAGCTGCAGAGGACTTTTCATTCTTAATAAACTTTTTTAAAAGGGAAAAGAAAAGAAATAAACTCTACATGATTTGTTTTTCACCAGCAACATTTGTGGCATCAGCTTTTTTTTTTTTTTTTTTTTTTTAGGAATCCAGCTGTGGAAGTCTGATCATTTTGGAGGAAGCCTAGCACAGTGTTTTGCATGCAGTGTGTGAGTATGATCCGGAAGTCAGTTCAGGGACTCTAAATCATTGCCAAGAAAGTTTGCTTTCATCCTGTTCAAGGGCCCAGTACCCAGGAAATTAGAAATGACAAACTAATACAATGGATTTTAATAGAATCTTTCTCAATGGATTTCAAAGCATTCATCAGCTCATTCAATCCTCACAATTTGCTTAAGCCAATAACTTTCTAATATTGGGGGTAAATGCCCTCCTCTCTCTTCCCAGCACCAGTGTTTCCTCTTTGCTTCCTCATCAGGTATCAGTGGGTCTTGGCAGAACCAGGGCTTGCTGGGGAGCCAGCTGGCTCCTTTAGCTCTGCATATGCTCTGGGGCTTATCCAGGGTAATGGAGTATCACAGTTCATTATGCACCTTCCCCCTCTACCCACTCTGAGGAAGCTCCAGTATAAACCAGGTTTGGGGTAGGAAGAATCAATGTCACTGAAGCTGCAAAAAGGAGTTGCCAATATCCTATGCAGGAGCTAAAGGATATCAATACTTGTAAGAAAATGTGACCTGACCCCAGAAGAAACCTAGAAGGGAATCCAAGGATGAAAGAGACTTAGTGTCAGCTATGAATTCTACCTTGCTCTATATTAGTAGGGCAAGAGTAACCATCTCTTAAGCTCTCACTATGTGCCAAACAGCATGTCAAGCCCTTTACACATATTAGCTTATTTAGATCTTAAAACAATACTAAGAAATTGGTACTATTATTGTCCCTGTTTTTTAGATGAAGAAACAGAAACAAGAGATCACATAGGCAAAATAACTTGCCTAGGATCATGTGGCATGTATAAGAGCTGCCATTCCAACCTGAGTTTCAATAAGCCCATCTTCTTACTTGCTATATAGTACAGTCTTTAAGGAAGGAGAGTTGCCATTCAATTCAAAGACAAAGAGGAAAGCAAAACTGGGAGGCATTTTTATGCAAGGAAAGGGGAACAGGTAAGAACAGAGGAGGGAAAATGGCAAACATCTAAATGATCAAGAGAAGCTTCCAAATATGGTACAAGTGCATAAAAGTATAAACTAAAATATCATGTGTGTCCTTATGATAATTAGGACATCTTTTTCTTATAAATATTTATTTCTAGATAAGAAAAGGTATAAGCATTCAAAGACTCATCTTCAGAGAAAAACTGATTTCAAAAAAAGAGAAACTTTTTTCAAAAATCTGATGCAGAATCAATCAAGGTCCATGCCACTCTGTAAGAAATGAGGTCCCTGCTTTGGAACCTTCACTAACAAAAGAAACAATGCCTAGAGTGAATGCTCACATGTGAGGTTTGAGTTTGATGTGATTCGAAAAGCTTGAGTAATAAACTCCTGAAAAATGGGGTTTGGTAATGAGCAAGCCTTTAACTATATAGACATGTTGCCAGGTACCACTTTAATAAACTATTACAAATGATCGATGCAAAGGTGTTTCCAACAGCTGTTTATGCAATGTGACTGGAAGAATTCTTCCATAAAGAAGCTGTTAGTGGGAAAATTGGCTATGCATGGTTGTGATGTCAAATCCATACATAACAAACTTTTTCCTGTCAATCAACAATCTTGCCATAAATTAATCCATTTATAACAAGGCTTTTTTGAATTGACAGCTTTAATGTGAATAATAAAAAGGAGTCTTTAAGGAAATTGAACTCAGAATGGCTTTTTGCAACTCTTTAACACATGTGGAGAAGTGGCAAAGCCTTGTGACTTTTAATTTATATTGAAAAAGGTTGGCAGCAGCTCCAAACACCAAGGTAGCTTTCCAAAGACATCTGAATACAACAAAGCCAGGGTGACCTCTTAGGTTGACTTACAGAGGTTAAGCAGGATCTGTTCCTATCCAGTGATGGAAACAAATGCTTGAGCATTTTGCTTGACTGTTCTAGACATAAAGATCAAATGTAGATGAGGTTGTTATGTAAACACACTCTTGTTTGCATTCTGTCCAATAGCGTGTTGCCCCACCAGAGCCTCATGTAGTAGAGTGTGCCTATGTTGTCATAAGCATCTTACCAGGTGCAGCAGGCAGACACTTCGACCCTGCTTTTGGGTTCTGTTGTCCCGACCCTTGACCTTGCTGTTCACTCATGTTGTTTCTCAAGCTCAGTTATCTCTGGTTTCTGATGTTGTTTCCCAAGACGTCCAATTGACAAAAATCACAGGGTTGTAAAGAACGTCTACACGACATCAGGTATGTGCTTCTGTGTCCCTGGTAAAACAGTACCTGAGGCAAGAGTTAGGTTCTTAAAGACAGCTAGAGATGGGATGCCATAATCCCTTCAGGGATCTCTAATTCAACATTTCTAACTGTTGTTTACCTTCATGTAGTACAATGGCCCTTCCTATCATCACTACAATGAGAATTTGGCTATGTTTTCATATCTAAATTCAACATGTTTTTTCTGGCTAAATGACATGTATTTCTGGAACCAGGGGTTCCTTTCTCCAAAGCTCTTTTAGCATATATAACATTCCCGCCCTCTTCAAGCCTCTTTTCACCCCTCCACTTAGTCAATCTGATCAAAAAGTAGATATGAATAAATGACTATAAGCAGGCATGAAAGGCAAAATTATTTAACAAGCTAATAAGATTCTTGCAATGTATTAGGAGTATCTGTTTGATTTATATTTTGTTTTCCTGCACTAGATAAGAACCACCACTCAAATTCTCCACAATTTATCCTATTATGTTTGCCCTTGAAGAGAGAAGCCAATCCTACAGCTTATCCAACGCATCCCTCTTCACAGGTGCTCTGCCACTCTCTGTTAAGGAAGATCACTCTGAGATTCCTCTGTTCTTGCTCTGCCCATTGGCATGCTTGCTGAATTGCCCACCTGCTTCCAGTTGATCATGCCCCTTTGCCTGGTGGGTCTTTCCAGGCATATTCACACATAGACACAGGCAGCCAGTGCCTAGACCTATCCGTTTGTTTCCCAGATGCGTGACTTTTTCCTGCTGATTTTTGGTCTCTTAACTTCCTTCCATGTCTTCATTTTGTCAAGAGCATATAGTGCTAAATCTATTCTCCAATGCAGGCTCACCCAACTAAGCCATACATGCCTCTGTAGAGTGCATGTTCTCAATTCCACCATCAGAGCCATTGATGAAAATGACTAAGTCTGATCACAATGTAGGGTCTAATAGACTGAATGGATTTTAAGATGGAGTACAAAACACTGAATTTTGAAAGACAATGAAAATCATTCTACATGCATTCCTTCCCCCTTTAGTCTATCACGATGTGTTTTATACCTAGTAGACTCTTGTGTTTGTTCAGTGAGTGAATGAATGGACAAAAAAATGAATAATTGGTCCAATGAAACTTCTCTTAGGCAGGGAACATACATGCCCAACCTCATTGCATGTAGATTTAAGTTTAAATTTACTCATATTAAGTTTCAGTACAATGTGGACAAATATTTCCATTTAAATATCTTTATCTAACCTAAGAAATTCTTCTAAGGATCTTCTTCAATATACTTAACAATTAACACAACTATACCTATTCCTGCAGTGCTACCAAAGGCCAAAATGCTAGTATATTCATTCAAAGAGACAATTACAGCCCTACCATTCAAAACAGATAAAGCAAAGCTGCACTTACTTTTAAGAAATGCATTTGTCCAGGGGCTTCCCTGGTGGCGCAGTGGCTGAGAATCTGCCTGCTAATGCAGGGGACACGGGTTCGAGCCCTGGTCTGGGAAGATCCCACGTGCCACGGAGCAACTGGGCCCGTGAGCCACAACTGCTGAGCCTGCGCGTCTGGAGCCTGTGCTCCGCAACAAGAGAGGCCACCATAGTGAGAGGCCCGCGCACTGCGATGAAGAGTGGCCCCCGCTTGCCACAACTAGAGAAAGCCCTCGCAGAGAAACGAAGACCCAGCACAGCCAAAAATTAAAAAAAAAAAAAAACTAATGAAAAAAAATAATAATAATACGTCATCCCGATCTGTAAACATCCATCAACATTAAAAAAAAAAAAAAAAAAAAAAAGAAATGCATTTGTCCAAAATGTGGGGAGCACTTTACATATTTATGTTGAAGATATAATCACATGCTCACCCTCGGTATCTGAGTTATTTTTCTTAGGTTATTGCCCAAACCAGTAGATTGGTGTCAACTTGTTTGAAGCTAAATGTTACCTGCTTTCCTTCCTCTCCTTCCTTCTTTCCTTCAATATTCACTGAGCTCTTAACATGTGCAGCAGACACAAGGAGACTACGTGATCCTGCTCAAAGCCAGATGTTCCTGGCTACAATACTCCAACTATGCCCTACTGGCAGGATAAAGGAGACATAGCAAGTTAACAGCAAGATTTCTTTCATATTTCTTCACAAACATTTATTCAGGGCCAGGCACTGTTCTAAGTGTCAGTGTTCCATCAGTGTCAAAAACACCTAAAAACAGACAAAAGTCCCTAACATCAAGGGGCAGATTGAAGCAAACAATCCCTATATTTTATTTTACTGACTCTGAACTGATCCAGATAATGGAAAAGATGGAGGAAAGGACAAAGAAAGCATGACCAAAAGAGAAACATGGGACAGGAAGTCAGGGAGATGGGCCTGAGTTAGGTTAAGAAGATCAGAGGTTTCTTCAGAGGTTACTTTCTATCTTCCCTGCCATCTTTTATTCTGGATGCTTCATTACCACCCAGGCATGAGCAGCTTCTCTGCAGGAAACCTAATATTTTGAAACAGGCTAAGCTTACCAGTTGTAGATATCTAAAACTTCCCTCCAAATCCCTAAAATATGGAGAGCTTGTGGCCTAGATGGATAGATCAATTGTTATCCTTAAAAATCCACGTATAATGAAGAATAACAACTGTAATCCTAGGTAATTACACATCTCCACTGCTCTCAAGTTCACCAGAGTTCTTCAACAGGGGTGTTGGAAAAGGAAAAAAGTTTTCTCTATCCTTGGAGGTTCTTCTGGCTGGCCTAATAATTACATTGACGTGAGACAGATAAACAGGAGAAAAACCAAATTTAATTACGTACATATGGGGAATCAGAACATGAGAGGTTCCAAAGCAGTCGGATAAAATGAGGTGTATGTGTCATCCTGGACTAAGGAGAAGGAGGTAGTGATCTGGGACTTCAAGGAAAGAAAGGCAATCACAAGAAGATGGAAAAGAGCAAATGTTTGGCAAACAAATAATTGCTGGACCACGCAGAGGCAATGAGCCACAGAGAGTTTTTGATCTCCAGGCCCTGCCAAGTCCCCTCTACCACACCTAGCCCAGATTCTGTGTAGATATCTCAGAGGATTGTGCTCTTCCTGGACCAGGTCCTTTATATAAATTCTTTCAGGCATTTAAAAAGGAGGTAAAAAGACGGGTTTCCTGAGTCTTCTGCTTCTTTAAAATAATCAGCCTAAAATAATCCTCGTACCAAAGAGACATATTTTGGGATGGCAAATTTTGCTCCCCTACAAGGGCAATGTCTCCTCTCCTGTCTGCATTGTTCCTTCATTTCACACCCCCTATCAGTTAACAAGGATGGGCTAGCAAAATCTGACACCAAATTTCCTGAACTTATTATTTGAGAACAATACTTTTCCCAAAAAAAGACATTTGGAGAGAACTGATAAGAGCCAGAAGCTTAGGTGAACATTTTTGCTTTGGCTTTATAGTTTTAAATTAGGAGCACCGCAAATGGAGATCTTAGGATAAAGTTACTGTAAATAAGATCTTTGTCTCTAAATGAGACTAGTTCCTCAAAACTCCTTTTTCTTTTTGACTTGAACTGTTCAGCCCCACTTTCAGTGAAATTCAATCACATTCATTAGCATTTCTAAAGATGTAAGCTACTCAAAACAGCTGCATTGTCTTTCCCTTTCAACTAAAATGCAGCTTTTCCTTCTAAAGGGAGAAATCTCCCTTTAGTTACCCGATTCTTTCTGCTTGGCACCCATAATTTTCAATGGTGGAGCCAACCCCCAAGAAACAGGAAGTGCAATCCCATTTGATCTCACTTGAAAGAAATTGTAAATACTTAGTAAGGACGGAACTGTGGCTCAAAGAAAAACACAAAAAAATAACTGTGGAAGAAAAAAAATGCAAGTGAGAAAAAGTAATAATCATTTAAATGAACTAACTCTTTGTCCCTGGAACTAACATTATCATTATCAAGGGTATTTAATATATTCTCTATGGGAAGCAAACTGCTGTTTGTCAGCCCTTCTTCTCTTTCATTTGTTATTTCAGCAATAGAGAGGGAAATAATTTTATCTTTTTAATCTCTTAGGTCTATATAAATAACATTCCATATGCTTCAAATCATAAAATTACCTGCTTTTTTAAGGTGAATACTGATGGAAATATCATTGTAGGAAAGAGCCAAAGGTTTACAAGTTAACCTTTTTTCACTGACTTAGAAAACTATCTTTCGTGATGCTCAGTTAAAAATTCTTCCTGCAATTCAATTGTAAATCCAATTTTGTGCAGTTAAAACCTAAAGAATATGCTGTTATTTACAAAGGAAAATGATGCACTAACCCATCTTGAGAAGGGCAAGCCCTGGAGCCGTGTTTCAAAAAAGGTTTGCCATGATCTATACAGATGTTCTGCTGTCCCCCTTGTGACAGTGCCATCAGGCAAGGTCAGAGGGGCTTTGTGTGACATGGCTGGAGGCCCCACTGGTTTCTCAAGTCCTAACCCAATGAACTAAGCAGGCACAGAGATCAGGAAGGTGATGGGAATGCTGGAAATATGGAAATTAGTCATTTATAATCACATGTGAACAAAATAAAAGACAATACAAAATTGAATCAATCTTCTGTTTCCAGTAGATATCAAATTGAATTAAAACACTCTAATTTATAAACAGCTGACCAAAAGAACTTTTGAAAATGAAGCAGCTCATTCATGGAATCTACTAATAGCAGCTGGGTCTGGTGCTATAGAGGGTAGGAATAGAGGCAGTCAGGGCTCTTGCTGCTAATGGATGTTTAAAAAAAAAAAGTGTTTCACATGTGATTTGCTCAAATTACTGCACTTGTGAAATTAGTAAATCCCTAAACAGGTGTGTCAGAGCCACTTTCTATGTTTAAACCTGGCAGACCAATTCCCTTCATAGGAACTGCTGCTGATCTGGGCTGAGTAAGTCTCTATAAGAAAGAAAATATGAATCTCAGACCACGAACGATAATCAGACATTCTAAAATTTCGTGAAATGTAAATCCTTCCTAAAGAAATTTTCAAATTCGTGCTTATGGGGCACAGTAAGTCAGAAATGTCAAACTGCAAATGACAAGTCCCTGCAGAAGTGCTTCTTAAGAGACTGTCATCCCTGAAAGACAGGTTGGTTAACTGTCCAGCATTCTGGGGATGCAACCGAAAATTGTGGGTAGTTACCCGCATGTTACAGGGAACTGATTGGAGAATATAAAGAAACACAAAGGATCCATGAGAGGAGCACTTGCAAATCCATGCTATATTCCGTTAGGGACTCTCCCAGCTGAGGAAAAACAACAGCATTTCCTTGTGCTGTCAGCCCAAGGAGAAGAAATATCTGACATTGTAGCTCTGGAAGGAGCACTGGACTCCTGGTGGAAACTGTGCCAGCCAGCTTTCCCGAGTTCTGGTCATGGTGGATGCAGAGATCCAAGCTGAAAACTTAATGGTTCTAAAAGATTTCATCCACTCTGTAGCAAACTTTGCCAGGTAAATCCTATGCTTTAAAACTCATTTCAATCCTGTTCTGCTAATATGTTTGCCTAGTACGTATGACCCCCTTACTCAGTGTTGGTATGCCTTAAAAAGAGACACTAGGGTTCAATGGCATGATTGAGATGGAAGGACACTAGTGTGAGTATGTGCCTTCCGCCTGAATATATATATAACATAACAACAGCAATAATAATACTAGCTGTCGTTTATTGAGCTCGTACTTTGTGCTGGGGACAATATTAAGTACTTTAAATGCATCAATCTCTTTAATTTCTACAAGAAGCCTATGAGAAAGGTATTAGTCGTAACCCATTTTACAGTTAAGAAAATGGAGTTGCAGAAAGGCAAAAGAGATGGAGCTGTTGCTCTTGACACATACCTGTCAAATGGTATAACAGGACTCGTCTTCAAATCTCTCCATCACCAATCCCACACATTTAACTAGGATGCTACACTCCCTTGCTTCATAATGGTTAAAATGTCCCTCTGTCCTAGTTGAGCAATTGTTCTGTGTGTTTTTGTAAGACTGTAGAGAGAATCATCCAATCATTTGACCAATTTCTGCATGGCTCTATGACGTATGTGGTTCAGGCACCAGCAATTAAATTTAAACTCTCTAGAACAGCACTAGGCAATAGGACTCCCAGCAATGTTAGAAGTATTCTAAAAAGCTGCACTGTCCAGTATGGTAGCCACTAGTCACATGTGGCTATTGAGCACTCGAAATGTGTCCAGTATGACTGAAGAACTGAACTTTTAATATAATTTTATTTTAATTAATTCAAATTTAAATAACCACATATGACTAGTGCCCACTTATTGCACAGCTCATCTCTAGAGGGAAAAACATGATTCTCATTGAACTGAAACTATTTAATTTATTCATTTAACCAATATTTCTTGAGAGCCTACTATACACCAGACCCAGTACTAGACATTATACAAAATACAGTGAACAAAATAGACATTGGTTTCTGACCAAAAGGGAGAATAAGATAAAAGAGCTAGAGAGGTTGGAGAAGACCAGGAGAGTGTGGTATCATGAAAACTCAGAGAGCCTGGGTCCCTGCTCTACTGTGTAGACTGCTGTTGAAAAGACAAGACAAAACCGCAATTATGAGCTGGATCTGTCATTACCAAGAAACGTTATCGCCTTATCAAGAGCAGTTTCAGTGAATTAAACAAACCAGATTCCAGATTGGAATGGGTCAGGGTAAACGGGAGTTAAGAAAATGAAGACAAAGATGACTTGCATAGACAATACTCTTGAGAATCAAGACTAAAAGGGGGAGTAAAGAAATGCGGGTGATATCAGAAAGAACAGGCATGGTCTAGGCATCTGGTATTCTGCATATTCGTAGGCCAAGGGGAATAATCTAATAGAGAAGAAAAAATTGGCAAGACAGAAAATGGTGGGAAGTAACTGATGTTCTTGAGAATGCAGGAAGGTAATACCATCCAGAGACCAGTGAGGGGTCTGGTCCTGGCTGAAAGGAGGGACACATCCCCGGGTTAGAGAAGGAGAAAGAAGATACATACAAGTGAAGTGAGACTTGCAGATTTGTCCACTTCATCCAACTGAGCCTAGCTGCCCTGGAGCCTACCTTAGCCAGGAGTTGCATTCAATAAAAGTCAGTCTAGTATCCAAACATAATTGAAAAGCAATAAAATATTTTTGCAGTCTCTAGAGAAATCCCCAAAGGAAGTTACATTAATAACATAAAATTAAAAAAATATATATCCTAAAACTTCTTCACCTCTCTGTCTCTGTCTCCTTCTCACTCCTGTTTCCTCCCCTATCATTTCCCACCATTCCAAAATTTCAAGAAAATCTCTTACTAAAAATATAAATGGAGTGAGATGAAATGATGTCTAGTGCCAGCTCTAAAATTTTATGATTCTATAAATGATAGAACCTGATATTTAAAACTCCACCTTTTCATTTGTGAGAGCTGGGCAAGCTTGGAGGAATTCTGCAAGTTATTAAAGGTTTTTCAAATAAAGTTACTAAGATGCCACAGCATATAGTATGTAAAAATTTAATGTGGAAAATTCCAAAATTGCAAGGGAAGTAGTATGAGGGAAAAGAGGTTTGGAGAAGGCAGGTGAAATTGAAGGAGGAGGAGGAAGACCACAGAAATAAGCAGGAGAATCAGGGCCAGTACTGCCAAACCCTGAGGAGAAAATGAGAGATGTAGATAGAGGCATAACATCTGCTCTTCTGTTCCAAGCACCTTTTGTTTCCAAATTCACCTCCTCTCCTGTCCTTGCCTCAGCCAGGCCCTATCTCCCTTTTCTTTGAAATAATATAAACAGCAAAAAACTCACCAAACACTGGAAACCACTGTTACATCACATCCCAAATAAGATGAGTGCACTTGAGCACATAGGATGATAATAATACAACCAGGGGTTTCTGTTTTGTTTTGTTTTGTTTTTAACTCAAGGGGATGCAAAGGGAGAAGTAAAGTAACTTCCCTCTTAAACTGTTTGTTTGAAAATAATATGCAGAAAGGGAAAAACAATCCTCAACTAACAACTGCCTGCCTTGCCATCTGCTTAATCTAAACATTAACATATCACATAACCGGGTGAACTCAAATTGCACTGGAAACAGAGTGTTCTGTTCTACTTTTTCAGACCATTAATGGGGGAGTCAAGTGAGAATTCTCTATGGGATTATATGGGCTTTATGGGCTTCCAACACATGCATTTAGGGCCACATTTTCAGTCCAGCCTTAACTCATCATACTATGACTGGAGGCAAAATTGTGCCTGGTTAATTAGCACAAGTACTAATCAAGCACTAATGAAATTTGCCCACAAGCAGTTCTTCAGACTAGGGCACAAGTAGTGCACACAATTTCCGTGTATATCCCTTAGCATGTCAGCACAAAAGGAGGGAAGAAATGAACAATACTTTCCTAAAATTTGCTTCAGGCTAACCACAGGCAAATATCATCTCTACCCAGAAGTAATACATTAGTTGCATCAGTGTAAACTCCATAAATCCTAAATCTGCAAACTGCATCCCAATTTGCCATATTAGGTTGCAAATTTATAAAAATATAGAGAATGTTATTAATGAAGACACTTCATTCTCACAGATTTATGAGCTAGTTAAGACCTGAATTTGGAAATGAATGTGATCTGTAATATACCTTAAAAAATATAGGCAGTCTTTCAAGCTAAAACATCAGTTCTTAAGAGGTGGCAATAATGTTGGAAAACAGACCTATTTATTTAAACTCAGAATAGTGAAAAAAAGGAGGCCCAATTTTATCTCTTCCATCAGTGATATATCCTTAGTCTTCTTACTGTGTTTTAAATCTGCTATTAAGATCTGTCCAAGCATAAGAGTTTATTTACAACACAAATATTAATTACACTAAGGAAGATGCCTTCAATCTATCAGTTAAATCATACTAATCGGAGATGCAGTAAGCATGTTGAAATAGTATTTATATAATCAAGCTTCACGCATAGGAAACATTTTTGCTCTGGGTCTTTCATGGTTTTGCCAAAAAAGAAGTTCTGGGTCATTCCATTTTGGGGGACAGAAGAGAAACAGTGATTAATTCTCAGAGCAAGTTCACGTTAAAAAGCCAGGCAGAAAATTAAGAGAGGACTCTAGGAGTATGGGAGGCTGCCATCTCTTCTGCCCTGTAAACTACACTCCTTCCTCAAAGAGCTGTTACATTTCTCATGGGAAAAGATCTCACCTTTAAGGAGCTGAAACTTACCCACTTGAACAGGTGCAAGGGCCAGACAACCGGTTGTTCTCTTTATGGACTATCGACAAAGATCACTTAAAAAAATCATGATTATTGGTGAGTGGCAAAAACCAGCCAATTCACACAAATGCCTTCATAAAATGAAACTCAACAGAGAAGAAAGAAAACAGGCCAGAATCAGGGTAACTCAGATACAACCTGTCACCTGTGGCCCCATACAGTGAAAGCCTCCCACACAGCCTCCTGAGTTAAGGACAACAGGTTAATTTTGACGCTGAATTCTCTTGTCCTTTTAAAGACGCTGTCGCCTAGGTATTATGTTATACTCATTTTTCCATTTGTAAACAGATCTAACTTACCTCTACAGAACAGTGGAAGGGGGAAAAAAGAAATTTCTTGTCATTAATGAGATTTATTTTTCTTGATTAAATAAACGTTTGTGAACTATAGAATGTGCAAATTGAACACGCTGTGAAAACAAGCAAAGTTCATGTGGACTGCAGACACGAACAAAATTCAAGCCTGACACTCTTCAAAGGAACCAAGGGCCCCATCTGCTGATGTTTAAATGTACTACAGTAGCAAACGGATTAAAAGGAGCATATGAAAAAAGAATTTCTTGAACTAAAATACAACTAAAGAGCCTGAAGTTTCAGAATCTATGAAACAAAAGGCACCTTTAGAAGTTGGAGAATGTGCCCCTCTCGCCCTCGGGGCATAACTGCAGGGAAGTCATTCGGAGCAGATAAGTAGTTATTTTGGTTTTTACTTTTATTTTTTAGTCCTCGGGAAAGGAGCTCCAAGCATACAGCCTTCACTAGCCACCTTTTCTCTACTGAAAGTCCTCTGGTTGGAGCAAGTGCTCTTGAGCCTCTGACTGGGGAATTCTTGTCTTTAAGGGACTTTGAAGAGTTTGGATCTTAATGGGTTTTGAAGCTTCCCCTTTTGATGATAAAGAAGATATTCCAATCACTTCTCAGCCTTTTCTCCAACATGAGATAATTCTGGGTCCTTTCTCTGAAGTTTATTTTGGTTATGGCCAATGCGGCAACTAAGCGAGTAGGTAAAGCATAAGAGAAAAAAAACCTAGATAGGTTAGAATAATGCAGTTTTGGAGTCTAGTCCCAGCTGTGTCAAATATTCATTATTTGACCTTTTTCTACCTAGTTTTACTCACCTTAAAAGTAAGGTGTCAGATTGCATGAAATATGAATGCCTTTCCTCCTAGCTCTAAAATCCATTGTGTTATCCAGAAGGGTAGAGAGAGTATCATACAAATCTTTATATCAACATAGCACATTCCATACATTAGGTGCTCCATAAAAATGTGTTAAATGGACATGTTTTCCACCAAAAAGTGTTTGTTCTTTAATTATCTTCTTTATCTAATTCTGCCATTTAAGTTTCTTATACTCCTTTTATATTTGGAACTTAATAATACCTGTAGTAGACAACTATTTGTGGTAACCCAGACCCCTTTAACCCCTTTATTTAGAAAACTACCTCAGTGCTCTTAGGAACAATTATCTGTCCTCCACTATGAAGAGTGCTGGTGGGACCATCAGTCAGGCTTCTCTGATCTCGCTTAGCTAAGTTGTGAGCACATAAACCAACCCTGGCCAGCTCTCTCTACTGTGGCTTTGAGTCTTATGCAGAGAGAAACAGGAAGATAAAAGCAAAGAGGGTGGTCCATTCTGGAAGCATGCTCTGAAATACCTGTCAACAGGTCCCTGTTACCTTGGGCCCTAGACTCCAGGAGCTGACCTAGTTTCTGTGCTATTTCTGAGATGGATTCTCCAGCCTTTCCTTCAGGAAGCTGAAGCATCAGGCTGAGCTACTTGCCAGGCTTCCCAAAATATTTATTTTCTGCATAAGTAGTGTGGTGGACATTTGCTGTTCGTATTTCCCACATGAAATCCCCGTTGCTTTCTTTCTAACAGATCCCGGACATCCCAGCCATGCAGTTAGGGTAGAATTGATTCCATCTCTCTCTCCAGGGGTAGATCTTGATTGGCTCAAGCTAATTATCACATCTCCTCCCTTGGCCACAGCAAATGGTTTGGAAATGGACATATAACTGAATTTGGGCCAAATATAAGACGTGGTTATTGGGGACTCTGAGGAAGAAGTTACCTCTATTTTCTGTGGAAATTATTTAAAAATCGCTCTCTATCATTGGATGTGAAGCATGAAACCCTAGTTGTATTAGCATCAGTATCTACCTTATTATCACAAGAGGAACCAGTCTTAAAATGAGGCCAACACTTTGAAAACTATAATGAAAAGGCAGAAAGCAACTACATCCTTGGAGGTAATGTAAAAGGCCTGAAACCTGAACTTTTTAGTTATATGAGGCAGTATATTCCCATTATTAAGCCATTTTGATTTGGATATTCTATTACTTGTAACTGAAATTATCCTAAATAATATCAAGTCTATTTCTCTTGGTAATAACCAAAGAACTTTAGCAGATACAGTATTCATTTAGGAATCTGACTCCTAGGAAGATGAATCATTCTTGTTCTTATATGCTATACTTCTGCTTAGATATTTCAATATGATGCTTGATGTGATATTTCAATATCATGCTTGCTTTTTTTATATTGCTGAATCCTGTTCAATCTGCAGTCCACTATGACCCAATATTTTCTGCCATTGTCATCTAAAGCAAATCAATCATTTATTCTCTTCTATTGGTAGCTTCTCTTTTTTCGTCCTTTGTTTACTTACTTCAATATTTCCCATTTACCTTGTTTTCCTAAGTAATTCTCAAGTTTATCAAAGTCATTTGCAGGCAGTAAGCAAATTTTGCCTTCTAAAGTACTTGGTATAGTATACCACATAGTAGGTATTTGTGTGAAGAATGAATGAAGTGCTTTATGTCCCAAACTACCTTTCCCTGTTAGTTTAATCAATACCCTCCTACTACATCATTAGGGTGAAAAGAAATGAATTTTACTGGAGGTCCAGCAAGCTCTTAGCTTGGGAACAGGTGGTTACTGGGATACATACCAGATGATGTGGTCATCTGTGATTGGGATACTCAATCTAAATCCCTTTTTGGATAAACCCTTGATTTTCCTCTTTTGCACTTGCTGTACCTATTCAACTTCCAACTGTACTTTCTCTCAGTAATATGAAGAAAAGCTGGATGGACCACCTCATTGATTAAAACACCAGTTCTCTCTCTTGTCATCTGAGGCACTTACTTATTTCACATCCAGTTCCCAGGCACCTTCGACATAACAGCTCCTTCTGTTTCAACTCTTTCCCGATGCCCCTCCCCCAGAGTCACTCGCCATTTTTTCTTACCCATCCCAACTGTGGGATCTCCGTCCACCAACTTGGTCAAACTGAAACACCAGCTTTTCCCCCTCCCTCATCCAGCACATCTTAATGAGTTACTGAGTATGGTTGATTCTATTTAAGTAATATTTTTTAACATATTACCTCCTCTCCACTCCTACCTGCATTTTCTAGTTGGGATTCTTTTAATCTCTTACCTGAACTATCCTTCTACTTAGTGTCTCTGTCTCTGCCTCCAGTCCTGCCATGTTCATATACATCTTCCATCTGTCCCCAGGGTGATGTATCGAAAATGTAAATGTGACCTTGTCACTACCCTGTATAAGCCAATGGTTTCCCATTACTTTCACTATGTATTCTGACCTGGATCCTGCCTGCTCTATTCTTACCTCTCACCACTTTGGACATAGTTATTAAAGTTCCAGGAAGATTAAACCACATGTGGTTCAGTCTCTGAAACATATTCCTTCCTACTTCTATTCCTTACTCATGCTATTTTCTCTGCCTAGTATAGCTTCCCACCACTTCTTCCCTAGCTAACTTTGACTAAACCTGCTTGGGTATCATCTTTCCTAAGGTGTATGCTCTGACTACACCTAACCTTGACCAAGTGATTTAATTCTATGACCCTAGAGAATTCTGTACCCCATCACATTCTAGCATTACAAAGCCAAATTTGAAGTAGACACATCAACACACTGCCTATAATATGCCTCCTTGTGTAGCCTTTAATGAACTATTAGACTTGATTTTACCATGTGACTTTACCCTCTTGTTACAGCTGATTGAATCAGGGGTAGGTACAAAGTGTCAAAGGGCAGCCATGGTTGCTTTACAAAACATGGGCTGGACAAATTCGATCGTGTTTGTAAGTATTTTGAACTGAGGAATACAGAGAAAACATTAGAAACATGGGACATTTCTGAAAACCCATTATGTAGAGAAAAATAATGACTGATCCCTCACAAGAAAAATATTTTTGCCACGCCGCACAGCATGTGGGATCTTAGTTCCCCAACCAGGTATCAAACTTGCGTCCCCTGCATTAGAAGCACGGAGTCTTAACCACTGGACCACCAGGGAAGTCCCAAGAAGTTTTAAGTGAGCAGAAACCACACGTAAGCAGAAGGTATGCAATAGAGAAGTAAAGAGAGCCTGGTGAGGACTTGTGAAGTCCCACTTTGAAATGAGTGAAATCCCCAGGGCCACCTGCATCCGGAACCAACTTTCAATTCTTGCTCTCTGAAGTCAAGAGGCTCAGCTTTCCCTGAGCTTATCTTGTGTGCTTATCTTCTTATAATAATCTTTCTAATACATGAAGATGTATGAGCTGAGTCTTAGTTCTAGTAAGTAAAGGAGTCTAATCAAAACAGCACTGAATTTTCCTCTGTCCTCATTGGTCTTTACCACTAGATTATATGCTTCCCAAGGGCAAAGAACAGATATAGCATCTGGAACATACTAAGTAGTAAAGAGAATAGATATTGAAATTCATGAATGAGAAACCAAATAGAAGGCGTGGAGGGCAGGTGATAGGGATCTGATGCCAGTAAACGTACATTAACTATAAAGAAATTTATATAAAACAGTAAGAGAGTATACTCGTCTCATCGATTACTTAAAGATACTTTATTTGTAAGTGATTACTATGCAAGGGAAATTTTTCCATACTACTCTCTACCTTGTAAAATATGGTACTTGAAATTTGATGCTATATATAATTTTATAGGTTAATTAAACAAGGACTTAATGATCACCTACTATGGGCTTAGCACATTGCTACATGCTATGAAAGATACTAAAATATATAAACGTAAAATTCCTGTTCTTGAGACCCTTATTTTCAACATCTGTTCTTTATAAATCTTCATTATCACCCTATTCCCTGATTTTTACCAAGTATTTTGAAACTAATTTAATTATCCTATAACTTGTTCATAAAAGCTTTCTAAAAATATGGAGTATTTTTTAAATGCCCCAAGTTCTAGTTTCTTGCTCCAGTTAATCTAGTAAAGGCACAGTGAAATATTATCAACAATAGACTTCATTTTTTTGACTACTTCAGCCACAGTAAAGAGATTATGAAAATTCTAAATGCCTTGCAACTTAAAGTATATAAACTCTATTTTTCAAACTATATGAATAGCTGGAAGAAGCAGCTAAGAGTAAAGGCAAGCAGGGAATTGTAGAATAAAACTTTCATAAAGTCTCTGAGATGTCTAGCGAGGAAGTCTCAGGGCTGACTGTTAGGATGATTTAAAACCTTAAACACCATTTTGTTGACACATAATTCTTTTATATATTTTCAGTATATAAATTGTGAGCTCCTCTAAAGGAAACACAGTTTTTCACAGCAAAAACAAAGCAAAAAGCCTCTAACTCTTATTACATTTTAAGCACTAGATAACTTTGCGAGCAGGTAACCAAGGTTATGAAATCATGTAAGTCAGCACTCTGTGAATCGGTGTGGCTGGAAGCACCTCCCAAGCAGACTTTCTACTGACACGTATCTAACCATTTTCACATTTAATATTTTTCCTTATCGTTGTTAATGTGCCTCAAAACTATGGAAATGTGAAAACCAATAGATTCTGTGGCTGCAAATTGTATAGTAACTAATGCAGATGGGAGTTGGGTTTTTTTTTCCCTTTGGGACTTTGAAAAGTTTTGAACAGTAACAGGGTTTTTGCCCCTTTAAAAGAAGCCTGTCTTATTCACGACACTATTTCCACTAAATATAATATCAGGATAGAGGTGGAGCTTTTTTCTTTATTATATTAGGAGGAAAAATAGTGCTCAACATATATGTATTTAATGTTCACTGAATAAATAGATAAAAAATGAAAGAAGCAGCAGGGGATAGATAGGAGAGTGTAGTGGGAATTGGGGCCAAAAGCTTTTTTCTTTTTCAAAATTTTCTAAAATTTCAAGCCCTAGCTAGGTTGGCTATCATCATGGTATTTTGTACCATGAAAGAAAAACAGTGAGTCTTTCTTAGATCAGATAATGTTGTTTTGAGAAATCAGATGACCATAACCATTCATTAATCCATTCACTCATTTATTCACCAAATATTTACTGAGCAGGAGAGGGGGACAGAGAGTGATGTAAGCTATAATTTTAGATAGAGTGGACAGGGAGACGAAAGACCAGAATGAAGTGAAACAAGAAGACATGTGAGCATCTGGGTGAACAGTAGGAATAGCAAGTGCTATTCTGAGCAGGGAGCATTGCAGTGTGTTCAAGGAGCAGCAAGGAGGGAGGTTAGAAAACAGCAGGAAGCCAGAATAAGTAGGGCCTTGTAGGCCATGGTAATATCTTTGGATTCAATGCTAAGTGTGACGGGAAGCCATTGTAATAGATATTCAGACTTGTCCTTTTGTAGCTAGAATCTAAAAACTTGAGAATGAATAGCGTAGGGTTCAAGTGCATCAAACAGGGCTCACACTATTAACCTCAGGCTCATAACAACTTTTCAATAAATTTTCCAAATGCAATTCCAAACACTGTACCTGGGGGAAGGTAGACATTTTTCTTTAACCACAGCAATCAAAGGTTTATCAATAAGGGACCTTAAAAAAAAAAAAAAACCTGATAGCTTCCCATCAATAATAAATATTTTTAGGATCCAATTAAGAGTGAACATCAGGAACATGCCATTGACAATCCCAGTTCGCAGAAGCCCAAGATGGAACTAGGCTCTGCTGAAACCTGGCTTATGCCAGGTCAACTCAGACTGAGAATGTAGGGTAGACATAACAGCTAACTCGGAATAATTTTCAGATCTAGCTCAAGAAAGCACAAATCTGATGATAAATCTTTTTTTTTAAAGTTTTCTATTGCTTTTGAATACATAATCCTAACATCAAATAAAGCATTTCTAAGAGAAAGTACTTCTTTAATGACTCATTAATAATGAATAACATTCATGGGTGTACCAACAATTAAAATTTGCTAAAGCTCTCAAAATAAGATGCTGGCATCTTTCAAATGGCATCAGTTCTTGCGTTAGTCAGGGTAGGGTAGGCCAACAACTGTTTAAAAAAATCCCCAAATCTCAGAGACCAAACACAGTACGATGTCGCATCTTGACCTCATTACAGTCCAGGTTGGCAGCGAGGACCTCGACTTCATGCTATCAGCCAGCGACCAGGCTCCTCACACCTCATTACCCTGCCCTCCTCTGGGTCCTTGGAGTGCTCTGCATTCAACCAGTGGGTGGGCAGGTGAAAACATGTGTGAAATTTTCACTCCACTTTCATGTCAACACCCCATCTCCTTGATATTCCTCCAACTTCCCTGGTCATTTCCTTCTTGGTCTCCTTTGCTCATTTCTCTTCTTCTCATTAATTTCTTAATGTCAAGGGATGAGGGAAGAAGGAAGCTAGAGATCAGTCCCAGAACATCCTCTCTACTCTATCTAGAGTTGTTCTCAGTAATATAGCCCAGTATCATGGTTTTAATAACATCTTAATGTTGACACCTCCCAGGTACACATCTCTACTTGGACTTCTCTCTCCAATCTCTAGATTTATACATCTACTTGCCTACTTGACATCTCCTCTCAGATGTCTAATAGATGTATTAAATTCAACATGTCCAAATCTGAACTCATCAGCTTCTCCCCAAATCTGCTCCACTTGAAACCTTATCTACATCAATCCATAACTCCTTCCTTCCAGTTACACAGGTAAAACCCTTGCAGTCGTCTTTGTTCCTCTCCTTATCTTACATTTCTGTTGGTTCTACCTTCAAAATACATCCGGAATCCTACGACTTCCTATCTCCTCCACTGCCACCACCTGGTCCTGGCCACCATTATTCCTTGGCTATGTTACTAAAACGGTCTCCTACAGGTTTCTTTGATCCCACTCTGACTCTCTACAGTCTTTCTTAACACAGCCAGAGTGATCCTTTTAAAAGTAGAAATCAGATCATATCATTCTTCTACTCAAAACCCTTCAACGGTTTCTTATTTCCCATTTCACTCAAAGTAGAGGCCAAAGTCATTACAGTGCCTACAAGGCCCAGTGTCCTATGGGCTTCTGCTAGCAGTCTATCCTCATCTCCACTGTTCTCCCACTTCCTCCTCTACCTCAGAGAGGCTGGGCCTCCTTAATGTTCTTAGAACATGCCAGGGACATTCCTGACTTAGTACATTTACCCTGATGAGAACTTTCTTCCCGTGGATATCTATCTGACTACATCCCTTCACTGCCTTCAACTCTTCGGTCAAATTATACTTTCTCACTAAAAGTAACCCTGCCCGTGCTATTTAATACTGACTCTTGCCCACTTCTCACCTTACCATGGAACTATTGAACCACCTTACTCATTTACATTTTATTTGTTATGCTGAATGTATAACCTTCTAACATGCTATAAAATTTATTTCTATTATGTTTATTATTTATTTTGTCTCCCTATTCAGGATTTAAACTATTTAAGGGCAGAGATCTTTTTCCATCTTGATCAAGATGATTTCCACTTGCCTAGACCAATGCCTGGTAATAATACTATTTAATAAATATTTTTGAATGAATGAGTGAAGGACAGACATCATAGTAGAAGCAACAGAAAAAAGAAATTAAAATTTGTCAGATATTCCTAGTACCTGATTCTCTGCTCTTGCTGGCTTCTGTTTCCTGCCTTAATCATATCCGTGGACTTTAGACTCTAGTTCCCATTTGAACTAGCTCTCAGGGACTATCTATTGGATCAGGAGCAATACAGTATGAGATACCAGTGTGTGGGCCCTTATGTCAGACATGTCTGGACTCAATTAGTGGCTCTACCACTTTGGGCAAGCCATTTCCACTCATTAGCCCTCAGTTTCCTTAAAGGTAAAATGCCAATTATAATAGAACCTATTTCACAGTGTTTTATGAGAAATGAATAGGATAATACGTGTGATGACTACTACCATTTTCACAGTTTTTGTGTTGGATAACTATTAGCTACTGTTAGCTATTGCTTGCCAATGGATATTCTTAAATATGCTGACTTAGTGGCCTACCCACAATGCCCCCACCTGACCAGGACAAGCCTTAACACCTGGTCCCACAGACTCCACCTCTCTTAAATCATCACATGATGGACTAGGTCTTAGGATATTCAAGAAAACAGTTTGGTTTTCTAAGTGTATTCTGTATATGTAAATAATCTATATTACACTGAATTTAATGAAACTATTGATATTGTTGGTAAGAAATAAACTGTCAAATATTGGCAATTTCATATAGCTCAGCCCAATGTTTTCACTTTGTTTAGAATACTCTTCTTCAATGTGGCAGGCAAGTGTTAGTTAAGCCTAGTTCTAGTTGTGAAGTTGCAAACTGAGATAGAAATAAAACTGGAGTCATAGAGATACATCCTAGGACCTCATAAAATATGGAATATTTTTCTCTTTTTCTTTTCTCTCTCCTTTCTGGGACTTATATTCTACCCCATTATAAAGATGTATGTGCCCTTTTTTATCTTTTCCAAGTCCTCCCAACCCCCCCATAAATACTCAGCCTCCCCCACTATCTTAGTCAGGGTTCTCCAGAGAAGCAGGACCAATAGGAGATAGCTATCTTTATCTCTGTACCTATATCTGTCTATGCTCATATCTGTATCTGTGTCTGTATCTGTATCTCTATCTAGAGAGAAAGATTAGAGAGAGAAAAAGAAAATAGTTATGTAATTGTGAGAGCTGACAAGTCTGAAATGCATCAGGCAAGAGGGCAGGCTGGAAATTCAGAATGTGTGTTGCCATCCTAGATCTGAATTCCACAGGGCAGGCCAGGTAGGCTGGAAACTCAGGAAGGCTTTCTATGCTGCAGACTTGATAGTAAACTGTTATGGGTTGAATTTTGTCCCCCTAAAAAGTGATATAAAGTCTTAACACCTAGTACCTTTGAATGTGAACTTCTTTGGAAATAGGGTTAATACAGATGTAATTAGTTAAGATGAGGTCATAGTGGAGTAGGGTGGGACCCTACACCAATGACTGGGGTTTTTGATGCAAGAGGGAGGAGATATGGGGATATATGTATATGTATAGCTGATTCACTTTGTTATAAAGCGGAAACTAACACACAATTGTAAAGCAATTATACTCCAATAAAGATGTTAAAAAAAGAAAAAAAGAATGCCATGTGACATGCACACAGGGAGAACACCATGTGAAAATTGGAATTATGCTGTCATAAGCCAAGTAAGTACCAGAAGCTAGAAGAGAGACCTGGAAAAGACCCTTCCCTAAAGCCTTCAGAGAGAGCATGGCCAACACCTTGATCTCTGACTTCTAGACTCCAGACTATGAGAAAATAAACTTCTATCATATAAGTCTCTCAGTTCGTAGTACTTTGGTACAGTAGCCCTAGCAAAATAATACACCCACCAACACAGAACTATCTTGGATTCCTCCCTCTCCTTCTCTTCCAATCTTTAATGAACCACCATATCCTGTCTGTCCTAACATTCAAAACCTCTCTCAATTCTGGTCTCTTTTCTACCTTTATTTTAGGCCCTTATCATCTCTCACATTTATAGTATAACATCCTCCTAAGTGGGTCTCCCTGGTTTCAGCCTCTCCTTTCTCCAGCCCACTCTCCACACTTCATCCAAAGATCCCCTTCTTAAAGTACAAATCTAACTATGTCTCACATCTGATTGGAAACCTCCACTCATGCTCCTTTACCAGATGCTAATACTTGATTCCTTAGCATGGCACGCAGGTCTTCATAACCTGGACCTAACCTTTCTTTCCATCTTTACCTTTCTACTTTGCTTCCTTATCCTATAACTTTGGACCATGCCAAAGTTCTTATTTAAAAAAAATAGACTATTATCTTTCATGCCAAAGTTCTTATTTAAAAAAAATAGACTATTATCTTTCATGCCATTGACTGTACTAACTGATCGCTTCACTCTGATAGAACCTAGTTCTCCTCTTTGATTTAATACCTTTTCCAAATGTCTGTACTGCCAATGCCCAATACCATGCTTCTCTTCCCACCCCACCTTTCAGTCAGTCTGGTTGTCAGGGACAGAGGAGAGGTTAAGTATTATTGCATAATGCTAAAAATTACGTGCATAGAGAGAGGAAGAGAATTGGGCTCAGAGGAGGGTACAAGGAAACAAGTTTAAAAATAGAATGGGAGATGGTGGAATAGAGCAGGCAAGAATTCAAGGTTGATCTCTCTTGTACAACCAGCTTCACAGTTTCTTAAGTCAACTCTGTTTTTCATTTATTTGGAATTCCTTGGAGATTGCACCTCAAGACCCTTTTGTACAGTCTTGTATTCGGGAAACCTAGAAAGACTGCAGTTTCACTCTGTATGAGGCTCAATTTCAGTAGCCAAAATGCAGTAGCTTGTTTAAGTGCAATAAATACGTAAAGAAGAGAGTGCTATATGCAATAAAAGCTGTGGCAATGCAGTCATTAGATTTGCTGAGACTACATGCTTGCCAAATTTTACTACCAGATGCTTAGGAAAGAGAGAAAATTATAATTCCAACTGGTCAGTGGTCAGAGGTAATATTCAAAACATTGCACCACATGGATAAACAAGAAAATAATTAGAAATCAAATGTTACAGAATTCTGCAGTGAGCATGAATGTAATCCACAGGATAAACAACACTTGGTTGACATTTGACTGAATAAATTAAAACCCAAAGTAATTTAAATAAAAATTCAAGACATGTATCAGAGAAGTTCAGGACAAGAGACAAAAGATGAAACTGCCTCTTGCCATTTGAGCTTTATTGGAGTTTATGAGTAGGCCTAGAAAAGAAGGTCAAAGGCCTTTTTTTCCTTGTAGTGCTAGCCCACTGCACTCTGGGATGAACTTCACTGTAGCAAGGCCAGAACTTTACTCGACAAATCCATTAAGCTGAACCGTGTACATTCAAGATAGTGTGTGGCTGAAATTACCATACTCATAGCAAATAAAAAGTCAACCCAAACCATCAACCTTGTCTCATGTTTCCTTGAAACAAGATTAACAATAACAAATCAGAGACATTCTACTAGGCTTTCATTACTCTCCGTAAAAGAACGACAATAACCAGCTACCCAATTAAGGTGCTGGATGTCTGCCTGTCGTATGCACTAACAGGTGTGCACATAAACACACACAGACACACACACACACAGACACACAGACACACGCACACAATGGTTTTCTTTGGAGAATAAGGACTCTAATATCATGAGGTATACAGAATTGACTGTTCAGTTGATTTTATTATCCTACAGCAAATACTTTCTTCAACAGAAATGGTTCTATGAAACTTTCACAGAGTTTGAATTTTTGTACTTTAGGTTTACAGAAAAAATCATAATCATCTGCAAATCTGGCTCTCCACATTGAAAATATGCACTATATCTCACATACACACACACACACACACACACACACCCATACAAACATGCAGATTTTTGCTTAAAGAGACTTAACAAATACCTGAATTGATGGTTATATCACTAGGGTGACCTCAGGGTTTCAGCTTTCCTGAATCACCTCATTTCAGTCAGACCAAAACCCTGTGGTCACCCTAGTGATATACTAGGGTGCTGTACTTGATATTGAGAGAAAAAATATATATACTGTTGCTCTTGGTCCTTAGAGAAAAAAAATCACAGATACTCAGAATTCTGATTGGAGAGAATACAGGATAAAAGATTTCTTCTGGTGACCAGTGAGGCTATAGCAACTCAATGATTGTACAGAGTGAGCAAGGCCATTGCCTAATATATCAAATCCATCAAGAAAAATAATTACATCCATATCAATTATTGGTCTATTAGAAATAAAGACCTGGTGGAAGGACACTATCCAAAGGTGATTGTCTAGTGCTTTAAAAATAAATGTCTTATCTCTGCCTTGGCATTTTCTGTACCATCAAAAGGCCATTATCCTATGACAGTTCCATTCCACAGACATTAACATTAGATACCAATTCTTTCTAAAGGCTCTTTACAATGCTTTGTCTCATTTGGTGGGTTTGCCAAATGTTCTTCGCATTTCATTAATAAATTGACCCACACAAATCCCTTAGGACTCTAGGGGAAATTAAGTTTCAGTCTCTTTTTTTCCCTTCTATTCTAATTAATACTATTAAGAATGAAAAGATGCTATCGATAGATCAATCAAGTATAGTAAATTAAGCAGCACAATTTAAATGAAATAACATTAAATGGGAAACTATATTAATAAATATAACTATATATAGCAATTATATGCCCCCAGTTATGCTAAGAGCTTTACATGTATTTTATTTATGCACACAATAATCTTACAAGGCAAGTGTTACAGTTGAGGAAACTAAAGCTTAGGGAGTTACTAAGTGCTGGAGTCAGAACCTAGGTCTGTTTGACTTCAAACCCTGGGCTATAAACATTCTCTTTTATTGCCTTTTAGATGGTATATTATAGAACTGTCTTAAACACTGACCTCAGACAAATTATATAGGTACTCCATGTCTCAGTTTCCTACTGGTGAAAGTGAAAATAGAGAAACTGGTCCATCTCACAGTCCCTCCTTAGATGATCTTAACCTCACAGGTAGTTGGCAAGGCTAGAAGTTATATCTTCAGGCTATGATCAAATGTAGCACAAAACATATCATAAGAAGGAAGAGTAATATTGCTAAAACCTTAAGACATTATGTTATTTTTAGCTTCTATCTTTTCAACTGCCCCAGGTGAATGTCAACTTATCATTCACAAAAATACAATATAGACTCTCATCCTCTGTAAAGAATCCGAGGGAGGTCTGGTCCAATAAAGCACTAGAGCCAGGTGTAGAAATGACACTGCACGCATTGGTTCCCAAGTTCATGAAACATTCTACTTGTTCATAACTTGATCCTCCACTTGATTTTATTTTTTTCACAGGAAAATGCAGTTTATTCCTTTGAGTTTATAAGCGTGCAATAACCAGCCCATTGTCTGTGATAGCCTCCGTACTGTTCAGATGAGAAAACATTCTAAGTAATTATAAATCCCAGAGGACCTCCATGTAGGAGTTTTTGTCATTAGCTCCCAAGCAAGGAGAAAATCCGCTGCTGGTTCATCTCTTCCGAGATCCAGGACTGACTTTCCACAAGCACAGTCAAGGGTCTGAGAATAAAGGAAAGATTGCCAGAGTTTACCCTGGATGGAGGAAAAAACCTTTCCTTAAGACCTTACAGACCAATACAAATCAGTTTTCCCAGTTTATAGATAATAAAGACAGACTATGGAAGATTAAGAATCAACAGCACAGAGGAGCTGGAAGGAACCATGAGAACCTACTTGGCCCAACTCACTGCCTTCTGGCAAGTGAGCGTCAAAACCTTCCAAGACAAACGAGGGAATCTGACCTTTTAAAAAATGTCATATTTTACAGAGTTTTTGTCCAACCATGAGGAAAGGGAAGACAGAGAGAAAACTTTATTGAGAAGCTCAGAGGCAAGCCAAGTTTCCCTTCTCCCTTCCCTGCTCCTCTCTGGGTAACAGCCTGAAACAACAAAATGGTCTTTCCCAGGGTGAGGTAGATGACCTTCGTGCCAGCCTCTCCATTTTCCAGGATGCTCCACCACCGCCTCACACTGCGATAACCAGAGCCTCCCTGGAGGTTCAGTTCGGTTATTTTTTGCAATTTAGTTTAAATATAGTCTAAATGTTATCCCTTTTTTCTTTTAAAAATGTATATAACATTAATTTTATTAATTTTGGTGCCAAATACATGTTTGTAGAAATATTGAAAATATATACTTTCCATTATGATGTCAACAGGGAATGATAGCTAGATCCCAAGGAACTGATTTGCAGGGAGCTCTGGGAATTCATTTGTTGCACAGGTCGGAGGAATCCAACACTGCTTATACATACAGTGTTTTGAATATAATGGAACGATGGAACACAGGAGAAAGGGAATCATATTTAAACAAGATCACAAGTGAGGCTCATTTCCCTCAGTGTGAAGAGTGAATCCCAAACAAAAGTGAGTGATAAAAGCCTTAGACTGAACGATACATCTTCCCATGAATGGGGAAAAAAAAAAAGTGAAAAGAGATAGGAAGTAAGGCGGGGAGAGAAGAAACTATTTATTTGATTATACTTTAATTCCAAGTCCCTTGTTCTAGCTACTTCTTCAGGTGAAGTTTTGTACAAATTATTTTTGGCGTATGCCCGTAAAATTCAATGAAAGAAGACGAAACTGTCAAATTGCATTAAGGCTCTGATCTGGCAGTTTAAGACAAAGATATTCAGAGAGAAGGTTGCTTTCCAATCCTTTAATCATCTGTTGTGTCCTGACATTCTAGGGGTCTCAGAAGTGTACATGACAAATAATCTTCCATATGTGCAGTTAAAACTGTCCACAACAAGGGTAAGTGACAACTGAAGCACCCTGGCTGTAAGTGATTAATATCAGCACCCTGGAGCCACCTCTTCAATGACCTACGTGATGGATAAAGTCATACACAGAAAATGCACAAGCTGGTTTGCTTGTGTGACCCAAAGATGCTGCACTGATATCCACCCTCCTGGGGAAAATGCTCACAGTTCACTCACTATACAAGTTTATTTGGAGGTTTGTGCCCACAATTGATGGTTATCTGCCCATGAATTCTCCAAACCAGAATCCAGCACACTTTGCTTCTCTCCCTCCCCTTCCTTACCAGGGTGCAATTACTGAACTAATACAAATTAACTATCATTTTTTTAAAAATTGAAGAAAAAATGAGCTTCCCAAAGTACCTTATAGTATAGTCCCAAACTGAATATGAATGCGTCTACTGTGCTTTTGGATATCTGTGCCCTTCCAAATGCAGATATTTGGGAAGGGATGCGGCACAGGCACCATTGGCATGGCTATTGTATCATCCTTGGTTTCCCTTAAGACACACACAAGTACTCAAATATACATCGTTTTTATCAAACCTGCTCCCATGCATACTGTAGACAGCTGAGTAATTAGGCAGGATAACACACTGTACAAGCTTTAAGAACATTTTCATATAAACAATAAAAGAATGTTGGAAATTACCCATCACTGTATGTGAAAATAAATAGATTTTGGTGCTTGTGAATGGATTTATATCCTCATGATCAGAGTAATTTATAAATATTTTTGTGGTTAAAAATACCACCACTTTGCTCCTGCTGAAGATCTATAAGCATAATGTATATACAGTATGCCTGCTCTATTGAGTTTTGTTTTAAATATTGGGTCATGAAAGGGTAAATCCTTTCCTAGATCCATATTGGGCATTTATGTGTGTGTGTGTGTGTGTGTGTGTGTCCTGCTGGACTTTCTAGAATATTCTAAAGTGTCTTGATAAAAATTTTTAAGATTTAAATGCATCCCCAATCAGGATAAGAAATTATTCCAAACAAGTTAAAATATATTCAAGCCCTTACGGGAAAAGAGAAAGTTGTGCTTTATTTAATGAGAGCAATGTTTTGCTACAAAGGGAGTCATTTCTATGCTTCAACAACCAAATATTTTCTGTTATATGCACATGTGATATGAATGTATAATTTGGGGCAGTTATTCAGAGTCAAGTTCCTAATATTCAGCATTGTTCTGTATCCTATCACACTGCACCCTTTCTTAATCATACTATATGTAGTTGCTCATATAAAAATTCTGTAACTGAAAAAGGGAAGAAGGAAATCTAACAGAAAATTTCTTGCCAGATGGAGAAAATTGAAACATTACCCTTGTTTCTTTGCCAGCACAGATCCATTTTGACAAGCTGGAAATGATTTATGGGGAAAAAAACGTATTTACACTGGCAGAGATGTTATTAATTGCCATACAATGTTCACATTTTTGCATTGTTTTGTATGTGATTACTTACAAGGCTTAAATATACAGTCCAAATACGTGGCTTTTTTGCATGCTGATTATTATATGACAGACAAACTTACAATACATGATGCATGCTATAAATTTCATTTAAACCTTCACAGACAACACTACAACAAAGACATGACAAAATAGCAAACCCACAAACAGCACACAGGGTAAACAGGTCATTGTGTCTGTGCATTCACATACAGACATGCACACATGGATGCAAATGATTTCAAGTATTATGTACAGTACATGGGAGTTGATGAATAATATGACACTCTCAACACATAAAAATATTACTTTTATTACTTCTCAGGATAATGTTGCTACATGAAACTACTACTAAAATGAGGCCCCAAAATACTTGAAAATGAAAATATTAAAGCAATATATAATTTCTAAGTTAGATAATTTTGCAACATAAAAGACTACCAGATGTGCTAACTTCCATAATAGAAGTTTGGAAGAGTATTTTGTAGGCATTTTATTGCAAATGGTTTAAAAATAATATCTTTGGAAGGTAATTTTTCCTCATGTACATATGTGGTTCTAAGAAAAAGAAAAATTAGACTATTTCATAAGAATAAAATTGATTGCAATAACAAGGCAATTTATCATAGGCACTAACTATTAGCTGTCTACCTGTTTATTGCTTTTACAATACTGTCACTTTTTTACACTAATATAGATGGATATATTTATTACTACTTGCAATTCTAGATTTTAATCTCATATTAGAAAGATGTTCTCATATAACAGCTACTTTGTCCAGGAATCATTTACAATATACCTGTGTCCATTGAGGACATTTTAAGATACCCTTATTTCCAGTTGTGGAAATCAATTTCGAAGGTCTCAATTTCCAGCAGTCATATCAGCATTCTTATAAGAGTTCGCACATGGCTGTCCCTTAGGTTTAAGGTTTTAGGAGCACAGGCTCTCTGCAATTAGTTTTATGCTCCTTAAATGTAAATCAGATGTAAGTCTCTATAAACACTCATTCTCTATAGCGTTCTGCAGAGTGTTCCCATTGTATTAGGTTGCTCTAAGAGGCAAATGATTCTAAATATGAAACAAAACTGTGTGCATGTGCCAAAACTATAATTTAGCTGCTTATGATTTACCTAACTCCATTTTCGCTTGGGAAAATGGATTCAATATGTCTATTTGAAATTAGTTCATAAATAAGAGCTTATTGTGAATGATTAATGAGTGTGGTCCTGCTTATATAAGATTAACTCTGCCCAAGGTCACTCTATCCCACTGGGAATTTGGGCATTTGTCCAGTGACCCCTTGTGGGTGGTCTTCACTTTTCCAAATTGGGTCACCCTATAGGAAGCATAATCGTCCAGCTGCCAAGCATCACATTCAAGCTACTTCTTTCACTTCATCCTGCCTAGGAACTCTTGTAAGTTTCAATCCCTAAGGAGCCGAGGACAGGCCTGGTTTCACAGGATTTATTAGCTGCATGTTCCTGCATATGCAATCACTGGCTCAAAAAGCTTTTATTGAGCATCTACTTTACATTCAGTACTCTACTAAGCATCATGGAGTGGAAGGAATCGTAATACAAAATATTGTTGTTGTTGTTTTAATGAGGCCGATTGCTGATGGTACAGCAAACTGGCATCTTTTTATTTAGAGTCTTTTTTAGCATATATCAATTCAAATTAATAGGTCTAAAAAATAATTTTTAAACATGTGTTCTGGTTAATAGACAACTTAGAAAACAAGGAAATGATACTGAAAGAGTGAAAAAGAACACCTAGAGTATTGTTTTCCTTTTTTCTATCATCAGAAAGAACTCTGTTTTCAGATGGATGTCATTAGAGAGACAGACAATGTATCATGATAATTAAGAACAAGGGTGCTAGAGCCTGAAACTTAGCTCCACCACCTACCAGCTGTGTGAGTTATTTAACACATTTCTTAATCTTTCTTTGCTTCAGCTGCCTCATCCGTAAAATGGGGATGATGATGATAATAATGATAATGATGACGATATCTCAAAATGTTGTTGCAATGATTAAGTCAGTTAATAAATGCAAAGCATTTAGAATATTGTCTGACTTATAACAACTACTCATTAACATATGCTACTTCTTTTATGCAGAATGCATTTGCTTTATGAGAGAATCCTTTTAACCAAGAGTGATTTAAGAGATAACAAGAGTTCTAACTAAGAAAAGATATTGTAAGTATATATTTGTTTTCATAACTCAACTGTGAAGTCCCTGACATTAGGACAGGTAGCTATTCCTCTCCCCCAGTTACTATCCCCAGTTACTAACAATTCTGGCCTTGGTAAATGGTCTATACTGTTTGTTGAACTTAACTGAATTGGTTAAATTTTGAATACTTTTGAAGCTGAGAATAATCACTCAAATGTTCTCCTTGCAGTCTCTGAGCCAAAGGAGTCTTAAAGCTTAACCATCTAAGATTGATTGAATAAACACATAATTCTCAGGAAGGAAAAACTTTCATTATAAAATGGCTCCTGTAACAGCAGCAAGAGGAGTGGAATGCATGCAGGGCCTGGGAGTCGGAGCAAGGACACAGGCATGGTTATGTGAGAAGGGATGCTAAGATAGAATGCAGCAACAGTCACTGAGAAGTAGGAAATCTTAGCATCAGGGACCATGGAAAGAGATTGGCATATGCATTCCAGTAGCATACAGTCACATGATGCGGAGACCTGAAATGGACGTTTGTCAGGTATATATGTTGGCCTGCCCAGCATGCAAAATCTTCCCATTTGAAAGCAATTCCAAAAGAGGTGGGAATCAGGCTGAAGGGAGACAGGTAATTCCTTTCCTCTCCTCCCAGACTCTGGGTTGTAGGTATGTGACCCAGGCTTCACCTGGAGATGAAGGGGCCAAGAGTGACTGTTGGCTGTGGTTGTGGGTGGATTATCCAGAGAACCAGGGGCAAGTAGCCACTGGCAGCAGCTTCAATAGTAGCTTCCCAAGTTTACTATTTCTGTGGCATTTTCTATATAATTTGCTGCCAAGTATCCTTTGGCTCCTGCCTAATTTTTGAGCCTGGTTCTTAAGAACTTCCTGGCTATTCTATGAAATCCCTGATATCCTTCCAATACATTCCTTTTCTGCTTCAATTAACTAAAGTTGGTTTCCCTTGTTTGCAACCAAAAACCTGATTAGTACAAGAACAGGGCCAAATGCCTATGTGATTGTCACCCAAAATCTTTATTGTCCCAACTCTGACATCTTGTGATACTTACTGGCTACGTGACGTTGGACATGCTACTTGTTCCCAGGTCCCAGGAATAGTGACAGTGAATATGTGAGGTTATAACAGGATTAAATTAAATAATGAATGTGAAGTACTTAAAAGAGTGAAGAGCACACAGTGCCCCATGTAGGCTGCCTATCATCTTTGGCTACTCCTAAAGAAACAAGGGTAACAAATGAGACCCCGAAACCTTGTGGCAGTAATTTTATCCTCCTTTAGCTAGATGTCTCACTACTCCATCTCTTCATCAATGGAAAGTATTCAATCATATTTTAATGGCGTCTCGATAATTGTCTGAGGTACCACATATAAAGGAAAGATTTTTAAGGAATACTTTTATAAATACATGCATCTTTTTTCCCACATTTGATGTTACACAGCTTCACAGAAATGAAAATAGAAGTTGACTTTTGTTATCTGTCCTCTCTCGCTCATATGTCTCATAATTAGACTGCAGACTCGAATGAGAGGAGAAATTGGTCTTATATTTCCTTTGTATCCTCACAATGTCAAGCACATAATAGGTGCTAAATATACGCTCACTGATTGATAGCCCAGCATTTAATTTCATTACTAGAGCCATCTGAGCCACTAAGTGGTGTAGTTTGCACACAATCATCTGGAACTCCCTCTGACCTCAGTCTGGTCCCCATTAGCTAAGACCAGGGACAGAGACCACAATGTCACCCAGAGACAAAGGTATGGCTCATAATGACCTGCCTGACTCAGGCAGAGAGGTTCAATTCAGCTTTCTCCTCTATATCCCTTCTGCTACCTTACACTGTTAAACGACCCAGAAAAAAACAGACTTCTTCAGGACAGAGGTAGCCAGCGATCATCACGTTTTCCTAAGCCGGTTCCAGTCCAGCATCCCACTTATCCAGATTGCAGGCAGCTGGGAGATTTGCTCTTCTGAGTCACCTCAAGGAACACTGGAATGATGAGTTTCAGTATCATTTTTTCTCCTTCGGGAGAATACTGTCACTGATTCCTCTCAGCATACACTTTATTATCGTCCAAGTTCCCAAAGGCACTCAAGAGTATGTGATTAAAGGAATTCCCTACTGTCATATATACAATAAATCTAACTGCCTTTATTATCCAGCAAGGTTTTTGTTTTTTTTTTTGTTTTTTTCCTCTTTCAATCTAATGTCTCCTGGCTAGAGATGAAGCCGCTCACCAAACATCCCTAACTCGGCCTCACATTTTTTTTTTTTTTTTTTAAAGGAAGCAAGTTTTGTTTTTTTTTTTTTAATTTATTTATTTTTTATTTATTTTTATGGCTGTGTTGGGTCTTCATTTCTGTGCGAGGGCTCTCCCTAGTCGCGGCAAGCGGGGGCCACTCCTCATCGCGGTGCGCGGGCCTCTCACTACCGCGGCCTCTCTCGTTGCGGAGCACAGGCTCCAGACGCGCAGGCTCAGCAATTGTGGCTCACGGGCCCAGTTGCTCCGCGGCATGTGGGATCCTCCCAGACCAGGGCTCGAACCCATGTCCCCTGCATCGGCAGGCAGACTCCCAACCACTGCGCCACCAGGGAAGCCCTCGGCCTCACATTTTTGATGTTGAATTGAGGATATGTAGGTCAAGTGTCAAACTGCCAGCACCTTGGCTATTCAGGTCTGGTTTGCTTGAAAAGACTCTTACATGTTTAGAATATTCTAGTGTTATATGTGCAGACTGAATTCAGAATGCCCAAGCCTTCAAAGCAAAGGTTAGATTTGAGGGCAATGGTAGCAAAAAAGATCCTCTACTCATTCCTATTTAATGCTTCAGTTTCAGGTTCCCAGTTGTAAGTGGGTGAAGAACATCTAAAAACACTCCTTCCCCCCTCCACTGGTCTCCTCACTTTCTGTCTTAGTCAGTTTGAGCTATAACAAATTACCATAGACAGGGTGGGTTATAAATAACAGATATTTATTTCTCACAGTTCTGAAAGCTAGAAGTCTGAGATCAGAGTGCCAGCATGGTCAAGGTCTGGTGGCATACTGCCGACTTGTTATATCCTGACATGGCAGGGAGCAAAGAGAGAAAGCAAACTCTCTCCTATTATAAGGGCACTAATCCCATTCATGAGGGCTACACCCTCATGATCTCATCTAATCCTCCTTACTTCCTAAAGACCACAGCTCCTAATACCCTCTTATTAGGCATAGTAGGGTTTCAACATTTGAATTTTGGGGAGGAGACACAAACATTTATTTCATAATGCCTTCTCCTCATTCTCTTACTAATTCACTCTCAAGCTTCTAAGTGGTGGATGGAGAAAATGGTCAGGTCAAAGAAACTAGTCCAGGACCTTCACATCTGAACCCTGTGCTTTGGATAAGATAATAAGCATGATGAAAATAAACACTCTCAGGCCCAGAGGATCACTTTTCTGGTAGCTATTTGCCAGTTTGACTTGGCTACTAATTCTACTCCTGTGTTACCACAACACCACGTGAACCTTTCTGTCAAAGGACTTTTCACCTTCCATTGTAATTGCTGCCTATCTCTCCCATGCAAATGAGTACTCATTATTAATTTTTATGTCCTCACTGCCTAGGATGGGACCTGATATATGATGATTATGATAGATTGCAAAAACTAATCATAAATTTCTCCCATCCATGTATGCACCACCCTCTTCTTTGCAAGGGTACATTGCTGTTCCTGCCTTCAAGAGGTAGAGCTGATTTTCTTATCCCTCCCTTTAATCCAGGTTGACCTTATAACTTGTCCTCACCAATAAAATGAGGCAGAATTACAGTGTGCCAGGTCCAAGCCAAGGCCTCCAGAGGCCATGAAGTTCTGCTTTCATGCTCTTGAAGTGATGCCGCCAACTTATGAAGAATCCTGGACTGGCATCTTTCAGAATGAGAGGCTACATGGAGTCAGGATAAACCATTCCAGCTGAGGCTCCTTTCACCAACCACTTGACAGAACCACTTGCTAAACATGTGAGCAAGGCCATCTAAGGCCCTCCAGATCCCTGTTGGGCTGCCATATACAACTACAACCACATGAGTGACCCCCAGGTAAGACCAGTAGATGACCACCCAGCTGAGCCCAGTCAAACTGCAGACCCACAGAACCATGAATAAATAAAATTATTGCTGTCTTAAGTCATTGATGTTTGGGGTGTTTTGTTACACATCAGCAGATAAGTGATTCTGTGAGTATTCAACATAGGTTTGTTAGATGAATAAATAAATGAATCAATTAATTAAGAAGAGTAGAGAATCTCATGAAACAATTGCAATCCCTTTTCCTTATGGCCAGCCCAGCACATTAGCAGAACAGGTCAGCATCTACTTGATGTGACAGCTTTATCTATACTTTTTCAGGGCAATGATCACATGGACCTGAAGGGGCTAATTTCCTACAACATACTATCCCCTAAAAATTCTAGTAGAGTCTTACATAGAGTCATTAGAAGATTTGCCTTCTTGTCCCAAATCTGTCACTTATCAAGCTAGATGGCTTTGGAGCAGTCATAACCTCTCTGAATAAGATAAGGAAACATCCTGGTCTGCCAGGTATAATCCCAACTTAGTGCCCCTTTCACTCCCAAGGCAGCCCAGTTTGGACAAGAACTTATATGGTAACTCTATCTCTGAGTCTCAGCTCTTTATAAATGAGAAATAATGTTAAACAGGAATAATAACGGGGTTATTTTCAGAACTAAAGAAAAAAACACAGGGGTAAGTAAAAACCACTATTACTGCAATAGTAAGGTGTTACTTATGAATAGTACTGATAAATATCCTTTGAAAGAATGATGATTTGAAAGGTCAATTAAAATTCAGTTACTCCCAAAAAGTTGTCCTCCCGCCTGCCATAACTATAATAGTAACTATAGCTGAACAGTGAGGGCCTACTAGGTTCCAGGCACTGAAGTAAGTAGGTTAGATGTAATATAAATGCCCCCTCACTTCATCTATTAATGAATATAAATGAATCCTATTCACGGCGACCAGTTCAGTTTCTCTCCCAACTGGTTTCTGGCTTCTGTGCAAAAAAATTGGATATTTGTTTTAAAGCCACCAAAGATTGCGTATTGGCTAAGAAATGCCCCAACTGTTTTTTGACAGTTGGAAAACAAGTATACCTGGATGTCACCATGATAGACAATTTTACCACTCACCTCAAAATAAACTCTTGCACATACATTACCTCATTCATCTACAAATCCCTGTTTTTATCCCTATTTTCCAGATGAGGAAATGTGCGGCCTAAAGAAGTTAAATACCTTGCCCAAAGTCATGCAGTGAGCAAAGGGCAGATTCAACGCAAGATCTGACTCCAAAGCTCTGCTCTTAAATTCTCCTCTAAAGTCCCACGTGAAATTACTTTTTGTGAGTAAATACAGTGTCACTACAAAAAATTATGTTTAAAACCCGTTTTTAAAATGTTATTAGGGATAAGTAGATTGGATTGCAGGCTAACACATTAGAGCCCTGCATTTTTAAGGTATAAGTCAATGAATTTTAGTAGAAAGCGTGGTGAGGGGCAAGGAGACCAATAGACAAAGTATTTAGGCAGCGAGAAAGCAGTGGGTAAAAAGGAAGGGGGTGTACAGAGGTGAGATCAAGGCAGGAAAATAGTGGGGTGAGATGAGCATCATGTAGAAACTAGGCCAAGTAAAGGAGGCCCAGGGCAATGGGATCTCTCAGATGGCTACCAGTTTAGAACAAGGTCTAAAAATGAAAGGGAGGAGAGCCTCAAAAATTGAATTTTTTCTTATGCTGACAGGGGCTAGCCCAGCCTTCTCCATTTTCATCTAAAAGAAGCTGTGTTTTATATCTAGTTTGTAAACAACAACACTAATGTCCTCCCATTATCCATTGATGGGTACTTTATACTTGTTTTACTGTTGCTTAATAAATAAATTAGAACATAGCTAAACTTGTTCAGCAGCCAGTCATTAGTGCAGTTAGATCTACTGTTCAGAAAACTGAAGGGCTATTGACTCTGCTCAGTTTAATGAAGGAAAATGAGTCACAGGAGATCTGGGCACGAATGACTCATAGCTACACCAGCAGCCTTCTCTCCATTGTAAACTACTTTCCATCATTTGTAGTCAGCAAGAAGCTAAAAGAATGTTGATGTTTCTTTCCTGAACAGTTAACTTCCTGAGTTCAAAGAGACTAAAACTGTGGACAACAGGAAGTCTATATTTCTACAGTAAGGCACCAATTATATAAAGAGCTAGCAGGCAGTCAGATTTCTCATTAGATTTTCAGAAATAAAGTGTGGTACTGTCCTGAGAAGAGTCAGGAAACCATCTCATAGGAGAATCGTCTGCTAACAAAGATCCTTCTGATACAGAAATAATCAGAAGCAAGAACTCTTCCCCCAACCCTACCAACATACACTGAATTCTACTCTACTGTAATGTTACTACAAACTTAACAAGCAGTTTCTTGGCTTGTCATGAGAGCAGTTCCTCTTTTCCATGCCTCAGTCTTAGAGGAGAGATGCTGGTGACACAGTTATATATGTTATTAGTAGGGACAATAAGAAAATTTGTCAATCTTCACACACAGAGGCAACGATCAGTTGTAGACATTGATGGGTGGCCTAGCAGTGGGATTCTGCAAGATAAAGCGACGGGAGAAGGCAGATTCTTATAACGAAGAATGGTGGCCACCAGAGGACAAGGTGATCTATAAATTATATACAATTCTTGACTTAAGGAAACAAAAAAGTATGCTTGGAAAGACTCAGACCCCAGATGGTTCTCAGTGTGTGGATATTTATAGGCTTGGAAATGGAATTAAGGTAAGTTTCCTTGGGCAACACCACATCTCTATTACTCTTAGCTTCTCCTGATCTCACTGTTATCAAGACCATCTTGAAAAATGTTTGGAACTCAGATTAGAATTTCATGTTCAAAGAACAAAATACAACCAAATTGTAGATAAACCAGTAAAACTATCTCAAACTTTTCCTGAAGAGAGAATTTTCTGTAACACACCTTAAACTTCAGAACTGTGGAGCTGATACCCTTATACTCAAGATGCCTAAGGTGTAGTAGAGGGTACCAGCAAGTAGAGAGGTAGTTATTACATACTATGGTGAGAATAATGATAGGAACTGCACAAGGTGCTGTGGAAAGAGATCTTAAGCCAGACTTTAAGAGTTGGGTGAAGCTTTCAAGATAAGTCAGGGTTCTCCAGAGAAATAGCACCAACAAGATGTGTGTATATAGACTGAGAGAGGGAGGGGAGTTGGGGGAGCTATTTATTCTAAGGAATTGGCTCAGGTGATTGCAGAGGATTGGTGAGTCCAAAATCTGATGGGGTAGGCCAACAGGCTGGAGACTTAGGGAAGAGCTGCAATTACAGACCAAATGCAGTCTCCTGGCAGAGTCACTTCCTGCTCAGGGGATATCAGTCTTTGTTCTATTAAGGCCTTCAGTGACTGAATGATGGCCACCTACATCGAGGGCAATTTACACTAAAAGTCCACTAATTTACATGTTAATTCTGTCAAATTAATTAAAGTGAGAAAACACTTTCACATAAACATCCAGAATAATGTTTGGCCAAATATCTGGACACCATGGCCCAGCCAGGCTGACACATTTATTTATTTATTTATTTATAGAATAATTTCATTAATATCCAATAATATTTGTCTCTCCACTAGATCCATTAAGCAGTCACTACCCATGTCCCCTCCCTTGAACCCCTGGCAACCACTAATCTGCTTTCTATTTCTATGGGTTTATCTATTCTAGATATTTCATATCAATGGAATTGTACAATGTATGACTTTTTATGTCTAGCTTCTTTCACTTAGCATAATATTTTCAAGTTCATCCATGTTGAAGCATGTATCAGTACTTCATTACTTTTTCTCACTGATTACTATTCCATTGTATGGATGTACCACATTTTGTTTAGCCATTCGTCTGTTAGTGGGCATTTGGATTGTTTCCACCTTTTAGCTATTGTGAATAGTCCTTATACTGACATTCTTGTACAGGTATTTGTCTGAGTACTCATTTTCAATTCTTTTGGGTATATACCTAGGAGTGGAATTGCTGAGTAATATGGTAATTCTGTATTTAGCCTTTTGAGGAACTGCCAAACTGTCTTCCACAAAAGTTGTACCATTTTACATTCCTACCAGCACTGCACGATCATTCCAGTTTTTCCATAATCTTATCAACACTTGTTATTTTCCATTAAAAAATTCTTGTCATCCTAGCGGTTATGAAGTGTTATCTCATTGTGGTTTTGATTTGCATTTTCCTAATGGCTAATGGTGTTGAGCATCTTTTCACATGCTTGATGGCTATTTTTATATCTTCGTTGGAGAAATGCCTATTCAAGTCTTTTGCTCATTTTTTAATTAGGTTGTTTGTTGTTGAGTTATATGAGTTCTTTTTACATTCTGAATGCTAGACCCTTATCAGATATATGGTCACAAATATAATCTCTCATTCTGTCACATTTGGTTTTACCCACAGTTATATCCCCAGAACAATGCCTGCAAATAAATATGCGTTGAATGAATGAGGAGAAAGGCTTGGAGACAGGAAGAGTCTGTAGAAGGTTTAATATAACAAACTCAAAGTTATTGTCAAGTGCTAATCATAGCATGACACTGTGTTTATCTGAAAATTATAATACAGGAACCGAGCTTAATAGGCCACACATAGGTCTAATTTACAAGACTGCTATGTTTGACTTAAAATGTTTTTATTAATAACCTTTGATAATGTAGAATTTTAAACAGTGACATCTGAGCATTATAATACATAAAGAATAGAGCTTTAGGTAGAGTTGATAAGGACCAGCATGCCATAGTGGTGCTTTTTTTGCTGGCATGACAGTAATAATATTGCTTTGTGCTTGCTTATAGAATGCTTTTTCACCTTCAAAGTGCTTTTCAATCATTAATTAATACTCATAATCCTATTTTTAGAACTTTTATTGCATCCCTACTCATACTGGCATAAAATGGTTAAGGCAGGAAACACACACACATACACATACACATACCCCCTTATAGGACAGCTTCTTCTCTATAGTACTGGGATAAAAACACATTTGATTTCATCACCAGTTAATACCTATTTTTAATCTTTTCATTCCCTAAGAGTTGTTTCCTCTAGATGCAAACTACTGAGGTCAACAAGAGAAACTATAGAGAGAAGTGAAAATGGGGCAGAGAACCAAATGTTCTCTTTGTTCTCTCTTTATCCAAACTCCATTTTTGAAGACATGTGGGTTTAGGAAAATAATTTTTAATAATATTAAGTGTCAGGGGGGAGGCAATATAGATTGGCATTTAAGGGAAAAGGAGCAACTTGAAGACATATCTCTAAGAGAAAAAGACCTGTTTAGGATCCTAAGACATATCCTTATCGTTTTAGGGTGGAAGCAGGATCTTTGTGTTGTGGACTGAACTGTGTTCCCCCCAAATTCACATGTTGAAGTCCTAATCCCCAGTACCTCAAAATGTGACTGTATTTGGAGATAGAGCCTTTTAAAGGTTGTAATTAAGGTAAAGTGTGGTCATATGGGTAGGCCCGAATCCAGTATGACGGGTGTCCTTATAAGAAGAGGAGATTAGGACACAAGCACAGAGGGAAGACCATGTGAAGACACAGAAAAAAAAGACAGCCATCACAGACCAAGGAGAGAGGCCCTCGGAGGAAACCAGCCATGCTGACACCTAAATTTTGGACTCCGAGACTCTAGAACTGTGAGTAAATAAATTTCTGTTGTTTAAGCCTGTGGTGCTTTGTTATGGCAGCCCAGCAAACTAATACACTTTTCATATAGTGTCAAACTTGCTTTTTTATTACAAGACTCTTTTCCAAAGAAATTCTAGTTATATCTGGAGCAAGTCATCTAAATACAGGTTTTTTCCAGGTTGACTGATGTAATCAATCATTGATTTATTTTTCTAACTATACTGAATCCTCAAATTAGATCCAAGCTAGGGTTTTCATTGAAAGAATAAATCAAGAATTGGATTATTTTAAGCTCATTGGATTTTCAGGAATAATTTTAACTAATACGCAGTGTCTTTAAACAAAAAGTGTTTTTACCTTCTTTTGTTCCAGTATATGGGAGGTCTTATGTCTATGAGAAGCAGAGGGTCGCAGCTGTATTAAATGAGCATTTCTGTATACTCTTAAAAGAATATATGTGTACACTGTCTTATAGCTTACAAAGTACAGATAGTCCATTATCCCATTTGGTCTTTAAAACAACACTGAGGGGGCTTCCCTGGTGGCGCAGTGGTTGAGAGTCTGCCTGCCAATGCGGGGGACACGGGTTCGAGCCCTGGTCTGGGAGGATCCCACATGCCGCGGAGCAACTGGGCCCATGAGCCACAACTGCTGAGCCTGCGCGTCTGGAGCCTGTGCTCCGCAACAAGGGAGGCCACGATGGTGAGAGGCCCGCGCACCGCGATGAGGAGTGGCCCCCACTTGCCGCAACTGGAGAAAGCCCTAGCACAGAAACTAAGACCCAACATAACAATCAATCAATCAATCAATCAATAAATCTTTAAAAAAAAAAAAAAAACAACAACACTGAGATAAATCAATGCAGATGGTATATCTTTTTTTTTTTTAAACTGATAAGAAAACAATAGCTCAGCAAGGATAAGTTACTTCCCCACAGTCACACAGCTAGTAGGATCATGGTGGAAGAGACTCTGCCATGGGCTGACCAAACCAATTCATTTTATCTCCTAGACCAATGATTTGCAAACTATGGCTCACTGGCCAAAACCAGCCTATTTTGGTAAATAAAGTTTTGTTGGAAAACAGCTGCACCTACTCATTTACATATTGTTAGGGACTGCTTTTGTCCTACAACAGCAGAGTCGAGTAGATGAAACAGACACTATATGGCCCACGAGCCTAAAATATTTACTATCTGGCCCTTTACAGGAAAAAGTGTGCTGTCCCTGTCCTAGACATACAGCTAAACTACATTTCCCTGAGACTTCTCTCACAGTCCAGGAGTTCTCTCTTCCTTCCTCCGGGGCTGAATGCAGAGGATGTCATGGATGATTCCAAGGCTTCAGGGAAAGGCAGAGCCACTGGATGGAAGAGAGGATAGAGTGGCTTAGAGCACATCTACCCTGTAGTACACCATCAATCTAGGACCTGCGTGAGAAACATTTGCTTCTTACTTGTTGTATCAAGCCACTAAGATTTGGGAGTTTTTATAACAATTAATTTATCATGGCTAAGAGGAAAGAGGAACTTGGGTTTTTTAAAATCTAAATCCAGAACTGTTCCCCTTCTTGAACCATCAAAGTGGCCAGAAATGAGAAGGAATAACAAGTAAAGAACAAGATCTGGAGCCAGGCAGCATCACCCTGACTTTCAGGCAGAGTTGCCTTAGAGCACATGTGGCTGATGGGTTTCATCTCATGTGGGCAGTGGCTTATTGACAAAGATTCTGAGACCAACTCCAGGCTCCATAGAAGTAGTGGCAGGCCAATTAGCAACACCTACCATGGACTCAGGAGCAGGGAGAGGTAAGACAATCAGGGATTTTCCATGCACACCTCTGAGAGACACCTGAATGATGAGGAAGCCTGTTCTAACCTTAAGGATGTGAGAGGGATAGCTTTCAGTCTGAGCCACACAAATATGCTGCTACTAATTAACACAACTAGAAGCATATCCTAAATACCAATTTCAAATGATTTGGTATGGGGGCAGGGGGAAGGAAGGGGAGCTGTTTAACTTAGATAATTGAAAAATTAAAATTAAAAAAGACCTCATAAACTGAATTTCACTACTTAAGATATACTAGACTTCATACCAGAAGTTTGATTGCTTCTTTCTTTCATGGAAAATGAAAAAGTACATTCCGAGTCACATGGTTCACCCAAGCCACTGATTTGCTACATAGGCAGAGACTTCGCAACCATCTTCCCTCATAAGCAGGAGGGGTTATTAACATTACTATTCTTATTATTTACTTTCCTAAGCTTTTCAGCGTTTAGTTGGCAGAGTCTCGGAAGGAAGATTCTCATGAAAAAAAAATTCCATTTGATCTAGAACAAGATGCAACTACGAAAAAGAAAATCAAATTATCTTTAGGTCTCCTGCAACTTGAAGTTACTGCTCAAACAAACCACGGATCTTAAAACTCTGCTCATGTCTTCCATGTTTTCTCAGGCTTTCTCCCCCAGTGAATGAAAAAATCCTCAAAAATATGGTCTGTTCTGAAGTTTCATTATGTGTCTTCCATGAGTATTTACTTTTAAGGCAATTATAGTAAATAGAATTGAGGTGGCAACAGGCTATTTTCACCCAACCCTCTTTTCCCTTATTTTGGTAACACCATTGTAGGTCATTCTCCCCTTGCTGAAAGATTTTCCATCCTGTTTTCCAGCGTATCATTTTTATGTATTTGCCAGGTTGCTCACAGGCACTGCGGCACCAGTGAAAGGTTTGTGAACCATTCAGTAAGTGGTTCTTGCTCGAATGAATTACCTAGCTTTCATGAACAGCCATGCAGAAGCAAAGCAGGCAGAAAAATAATGAATACATTTGTACCATGGCACTCTCCCCAGCTATGAGCTTCTTACAACCATACAATTTCCCCACAAGGAAAGACAAGATTGCACTGTCATTAGAATAGGTAATCATTAGATTTATCTTTTACAGAATATGTAGCATCTTAAACTATTCTATGTAGCCTCATTACTGCCAGGAGTCCTCTTTAACTGAGATGATAAGTAAATAAAGTAGAAATTACACACAACAAGAACCTGGAATATGTTGTTTTAGTGTATGTATGAGAGCTCCCTTCAGCAAACCTAATCTGCACAGCAGTTACCATTATTTCTACCTCAATGAGCATCTCCTAATTGCTGTGTTATTGCTTGTGAAGAAAATATATTATTAAAGTCCACAACTCATGACTTGTTGCACATCTACCCATGAAAAAACTTAAATTTCATCAGCTTTTAATCAGTTTCAAATGGGATGGTATGCAGAAGGGGTATATTTTCCCCTCTCTTTAATATCTGTTCATTACCATTTCCTAATGTCAATGTATCCTTCTAACAGTCAAGATGCATTCATAATTTATTCAGAGACCTGAAGATTTTATTAAACTGAATCTATTTAATTCTCTATGAATTGGCTCAAGATGATTTTGGTGGCTTTTGTAATGAACAACAACAGTTAAAGGACTCAGAACCCCCTTTTAGTTGTTAATGTTTTACACTCTGCTGTTGGTCTGCTGCCAGATAATTATCCACAGAGCATTAAAATTTTGTATTAATATTATCTTTACAAATGCAATGTTGCTCAGTGGAGGACAAAGTTTCCACAGACGTCTTTCTGTATGTGTTAGGTGATTGTTAAATTTTAGGTGATATTTGAAACTGATATATTGGACTTTTGGGTTAGGCATTTAAAATCTCATGACCCAAGTTCCTCATTTCCTATTGTATATTCTAGAATAGGACAATCACACCAGATGTCTTTCAATCTAGGTGAAATCAGAACAGACTTATGGGAGCTTCTGGTTGGTGAACACGGGGAGATTTGGAAAGAGTGGGGCGCTTGCAGATGACATGGAAGCTCCATGCCCTTTCCCCATACCGCCCTCTGCATGTCTTTCACTTGGTTGTTTGTGACTTACATCATTTTATAATCAACCGGTGATCTACCATGTGGCTGACAGGGTCCTGGTGCTCCGGGCAGGTGCCAGGCCTCAGCCTGTCAGGGTGGAGAGCTGAGTTCAGGACACTGGACCATGAGAGACCTCCTGGCCCCACATAATATCAATCAGAAACAGCTCTCCCAGAGATTTCCACCTCAACGCTAAGATTTAGCTCCACTCAAGGACCAGCAAGCTCCAGTGGTGGACACCCCATCCTAAAAAACGAGAAAGACAGGCACACAACCCTACCCATTAGCAGAGAGGCTGCCTAAAATCATAATAAGTACACAGACACCCCAAAACACACCACCAGACATGGTCCTGCCACTGAGAAGGACGAGATCCAGCCTCAGACACTAGAACACAGGCACCAGTCCCCTCCACCAGGAAGCCTACACAATCCACTGAACCAACCTTACCCAATGGGGGCAGACACCAAAAACAATTGGAACTACAAACCTGCAGTCTGCAAAAAGGAGACCCCAAACAGAGTATGTCAAGCAAAATGAGAAGACAGAGAAATACGCATCAGATGAAGGAGCAAGGTAAAAACCCACCAGAGCAAACAAATGAAGAGGAAATAGGCAGTCTACCTGAAAAAGAATTCAGAGTAATGATAGTAAAGCTGATCCAAAATCTTGGAAATAAAATGGAGAAAACACAAGAAACGTTTAACAAGGACCTAGAAGAACTAAAGAGCAAACAAACAATGAACAACACAATAAATGAAATTAAAAATTCTCTAGAAGGAATCAATAGCAGAATAACTGAGGCAGAAGAACAGATAAGTGACCTGGAAAATAACATAGTGGAAATAACTACTGCAGAGCAGAATAAAGAAAAAAGAATGAAAAGAATTTGGGACAGTCTCAGAGACCCCTGGGACAACATTAAATGCACCAAATTATAGGGGTCCCAGAAGAAGATGAGAAAAATAAAAGGGAACGAGAAAATATTTGAAGAGATTATAGTTGAAAACTTCCTTAATATGGGAAAGGAAACAGTCAAGTACAGGAAGCTCAGAGAGTCCCATACAGGATAAATCCAAGGAGAAAAACAAAAGACACATATTAATCAAACTATCAAAAATTAAATACAATGAAAAAATATTAAAAGCAGCAAGAGAAAAGCAACAAATAACATACAAGGGAATCCCCATAAGGGATTAAGGTTAACAGCTGATCTTTCAGCAGAAACTCTGCAAGCAAGCCAGAAGGGAGTGGCAGGACATATTTAAAGTGATGAAAGGGAAAAACTGACAACCAAGATTACTCTACACCGGAAGGATCCCATTCAGATTTGACGGAGAAATCAAAAGCCTTACAGACAAGCAAAAGCTAAGAGAATTCAGTACCACCAAACCAGCTTACAACAAATGCTAAAGGAACTTATCTAGGCAGGAAACACAAGAGAAAGAAAAGACCTACAATAAAAAACCCAAAACAATTAAGAAAATGGTAATAGGAACACATATATCGATAACTACCTCAAGTGTAAATGGATTAAATGCTCCAACCAAAAGACATAGACTGGCTGAATGGATACTAAAACAAGACCCATATATATGCTGTCTACAAGAGACCCACTTCAGACTTGGGACACATACAGACTGAAAGTGAGGGGATGGAAAAAGGTATTCCATGCAAATGGAAATCAGAAGAAAGCAGGACTAGCAATTCTCATATCAGACAAAATAGACTTTAAAATAATGACTATTACAAGAGACAAAGAAGGACACAACATAATGATCAAGGGATCAATCCAAGAAGAAGATATAGCAATTGTAAATATTTATGCACCCAACATAGGAGCACCTCAAAACATAAGGCAAATGCTAACAGCCATAAAAGGGGAAATTGACAGTAACACAATAATAGTAGGGGACTTTAACACTCCACTTTCACCAAAGGACAGATCATCCAAAATGAAAATAAATAAGAAAACACAATCTTTAAATGATACATTAAACAAGATGGACTTAATTGATATTAATGGGAAATTCCATCCAAAAAAAAAACACAAAAAACAGATTACACTTTCTTCTCAAGTGCTCATGGAACATTCTCCAGGATAGATCATATCTTGGGTCACAAATCAAGCCTTGGTAAACTTAAGAAAATTGCAGTTCTATTTTTAGTTTTTTAAGGAACCTCCATACTGTGCTACCATACAACCCAGCTATCCCACTACTGGGCCTATACCCAGAGAAAACCATAATTCAAAAAGAGTAATGTACCACAATGTTCATTGCCGCTCTATTTACAATAGCCAGGACATGGAAGCAACCTAAGTGTCCATTGACAGATGAATGGATAAAGAAGATGTGGCACATATATACAATGGAATATTACTCAGCCATAAAAAGAAATGAAATTGAGTTATTTGTAGTGAGGTGGATGGACTTAGAGTCTGTCATACACAGTGAAGTAAGTCAGAAAGAGAAAAACAAATACTGTATGCTAACACATATATATGGAATCTAAAAAAAAAAAAAATGGTTCTGAAGAACCTAGGATCAGGACAGGAATAAACACGCAGACGTAGAGAATGGACTTGAGGACACAGGGAGGGGGAAGGGTAAGCTGGGACGAAGTGAGAGAGTGGCATGGACATACATACGCTACCAAATGTAAAACAGATAGCTAGTGGGAAGCGGCCACACAGAACAGGGAGATCAGCTTGGTGCTTTGTGAGCACCTAGAGAGGTGGGATAGGGAGGGTGGGAGGGAGACGCAAGAGGGAGGATATGGGGATATATGTATATGTATAGCTGATTCACTTTGTAATAAAGCAGAAACTAACACACCATTGTAAAGCAATTATATTCCAATAAAGATGTTAAAAAAAAAAAGAAAATTGAAATTTTATCAAGTGTCTTTTCTGACCACAGTGCTATGAGATTAGATATCAATTACAGGGGAAAAAATCTGTAAAAAATACAAACACATGGAGGCTAAACAATACACCACTAAATACCAAGAGATCACTGAAGAAATCAAAGAGGAAGTCAAAAAATACCTAGAAACAAATGAAAATGAAAACACAATGAACCAAAACCTATAAGATGCAGCAAAAGCAGTTCTAACATGGAAGTTTAGAGCAATACAATCCTACCTCAAGAAACAAGAAACATCTCAAATAAACAATCTAACCTTACACCTAAAGCAATTAGAGAAAGAAGAAGAAAAAAACCCAAAGTTTGCAAAAGGAAAGAAATCATAAATATCAGATCAGAAATAAATGAAAAAGAAATGAAGGAAATGATAGCAAAGGTCAATAAAACTAACAGCTGGTTCTTTGAGAAGATAAACAAAGTTGATAAACCATTAGCCAGACTCATCAAGAAAAAAAGGGAGAAGACTCAGCTCAACAGAATTAGAAATGAAAAAGGAGAAGTAACAACTGACCCTGCAGAAATACAAAGGATCATGAGGGATTACTACAAGCAACTATATGCCAATAAAATGGACAACCTGGAAGAAATGGACAAATTCTTAGAAAAGCACAACCTTCTGAGACTGAACCAGGAAGAAACAGAAAATATAAACAGACCAGTCACAAGCACTGAAATTGAAACTGTGATTAAAAATCTTCCAACAAACAAAAGCCCAGGACCAGATGGCCTCACAGGAGAATTCTAAGAAACATTTAGAGAAGAGCTTACACCTATGCTTCTCAAACTCTTCCAAAATACAGCAGAGGGAAGAACACTCCCAAACTCATTCTACGAGGCCACCATCACCCTGAACCAAAACAAGACAAAGATGTCACAAAAAAAGAAAACTACAGGCCAATATCACTGATGAACAGAGATGCAAAAATCCTCAACAAAATGCTAGTAAACAGAATCTAACAGCACATTAAACGGATCATACACCATGATCAAGTGGGGTTTATCCCAGGAATGCAAGGATTCTTCAGTATATGCCAATCAATCAATGTGATACACCATATTAATAAATTGAAGCAGAAAAACCATATGATCATCTCAATAGATGCAGAAAAAGCTTTTGACAAAATTCAATACCCATTTATGATAAAAACTCTCCAGAAAGTAGGCATAGAGGTAACTTACCTCAATATAACAAAGGTCATATATGACACACCCACAGCCAACATTGTTCTCAATGGTGAAAAAGTGAAACCATTTCCACTAAGATCAGGAACAAAACAAGGTTGTCCACTCTCACCACTATTATTCAATATAGTTTTGAAGTTTTACCCACAGCAATCAGAAAAGAAAAAGAAATAAAAGGAATCCAAATCAGAAAAGAAGAAGTAAAGTTGTCACTGTTTGCAGATGACATGATACTATACATGGAGAATCCTAAAAATGCTACCAGAAAACTACTAGAGCTAATCAATGAATTTGGTAAAGTTGTAGGATACAAAATTAATGCACAGAAATCTCTTGCATTCCTATACACTAATGATGAAAAATCTGAAAGAGAAATTATGGAAACACTCCCATTTACCATTGCAACAAAAAGAATAAAATACCTAGGAATAAACCTACCTAGGGAGACAAAAGACCTGTATGCAGAAAACTATAAGACACTGATGAAAGAAATTAAAGATGATACCAACAGATGGAGAGATATACCATGTTCTTGGATTGGAAGAATCAACATTGTGAAAATGACTAAACTACCCAAAGCAATCTACAGATTCAATGCAATCCCTATCAAACTACCAATGGCATTTTTCACAGAACTAGAACAAAAAATGTCACAATTTGTATGGAAACACAAAAGACCCTGAATAGTCAAAGCAATCTTGAGAAAGAAAAACGGAGCTGGAGAAAACAGGCTCCTGGACTTTAGACTATACTACAAAGCTACAGTAATCAAGACAGTATGGTACTAGCACAAAAACAGAAATATACATCAATGGAACAGGATAGAAAGCCCAGAGATAAACCCATGCACATATGGTCACCTTATCTTTGATAAAGGAGGCAAGCATATACAGTGGAGAAAAGACAGCCTCTTCAATACATGGTGCTGGGAAAACTGGGCAGCTACATGTAAAAGAATGAAATTAGAAATCTCCCTAGCACCATACAAAAATAAACTCAAAATGGATTAAAGATCTAAATGTAAGGCCAGACACTATAAAACTCTTAGAGGAAAACATAGGCATAACACTCTATGACATAAATCATAGCAAGATCTTTTTTGACCCACCTCCTAGAGAAATGGAAGTAAAACAAAAATGAACAAATGGGACCTAATGAAACTGAAAAGCTTTTGCACAGCAAAGGAAACCATAAACAAGACCAAAAGACAACCCTCAGAATGGGAGAAAATATTTTCAAATGAAGCAACTGACAAAGGATTAATCTCCAAAATATACAAGCAGCTCATGCAGCTCAATATCAAGAAAACAAGCAACCCAATCCTAAAATGGGCAGAAGACCTAAAGAGACATTCTCCAAAGAAGATATACAGATTGCCAACAAACACATGAAAGGATGCTCAACATCACTAATCATTAGAGAGATGCAAATCAAAACTACAATGAGGTATCACCTCACACCAGTCAGAACGGCCATCATCAAAAAATGTACAAACAATAAATGCTGGAGAGGGTGTGGAGAAAAGGAAACCCTCTTGCACTGTTGGTGGAAATGTAAATTGATACAGTCACTATGGAGAACACTATGGAGGTTCCTTAAAAAACTAAAAATAGAACTACCATATGACCCAGCAATCTCACTACTGGGCATATCCCCTGAGAAAACCATAATTCAAAAAGAGACATGTACCTCAATGTTCATTGAAGCACTATTTACAATAGCCAGGACATGGAAGCAACCTAATTGTCCATTGATAGATGAATGGATAAAGAAGATACGGAACATATATACCATGGAATGTTACCAGCCATAAAAAGAAATGAAATTGAGTTATTTATAGTGAGGTGGATGGACCTAGAGACTGTTATACAGAGTGAAGTAAGTCAGAAAGAGAAAAACAAATACCATATGCTAACACATACCATATGTATGGAATCTAAAAAAAAAAAAAAAAAATGGTTCTGAAGAACCTAGGGTCAGGACAGGAATAAAGACGCAGACATAGAGAATGGATTTCAGGACACAGGCAGGGAAGGGTAAGCTGGGATGAAGTGAGAGAGTGGCATTGACATATACACTACCATATGTAGAATAGATGGCTGGTAGGAAGCAACCGTATAGCACAGGGAGACTAGGTCGGTACTTTGTGACCACCTAGAGTGGTGGGATAAGAAGGGTGAGAGGGAGACGAAAGAGGGAGGGGATATGGGGATGTTTGTATATGTATGGCTGATTAGCTTTGTTGTGCAGCAGAAAGTGGCACAGCAGTGTGGAGCAATTATACTCCAATAGAGATGCTGGAAAAAAAAAAAAAAGAACCACTGCTGGGGAGACACTAACAGGATCTGCAATAAACAAGAAGGAGCACAGGCTTCTCCCTCCTCCAATCTTTTTTTTTTTTTTTTTTTTTAATTTTTATTGGAGTGGGGTTGATTTGCAGTGTTGTGTTGGTTTCAGGTGTGTGGCAAAGTGAATCAGTTATAGATGTACATATATCCACTCTTCTTTAGATTCTTTTCCCTTATAGGTCATTACAGAGTATTGAGTAGAGGTCCCTGTGCTGTGCAGTGGGTCCTTATTAGCTATCTATTTTATATATAGTAGTGCCTCCTTCAGTCTTGCCGTGTCCCTCTGGTGTCCCCTCATGGCAGAACCTAACAGGGAGCACCTGGCAAAGCAAAGATGTAGAAGAGTGAGGTTGGGGCTAAGAGACACTAGCTTAGTAATTGGCACACTTCCCTCTGTTTTTCTGGGCAGACATCTCTGATTCCCTTTGTTTTCATTGAAAAGTATCACCTTCTTCTTTTGAAGGTTGTTTACGAATCCAAAGTCATTCTTAAGGGGATGGGGGCTGTGGTGATGTCTTAGGTACGCTCAGCTCTAAGACACGGCCCCTAATTTTGATGTGTCAAGGAACCAGAGCATGGGCTTCCCCAGTCACTGGCTAGTGAGTATTCTCTTCTTCCTTTGCAATAAAGTTCTTATCAATGCCAAAAAAAAAAGAACAGCCTTATGGTCTCTGAATAAATTTGAGCAGAGTAATAAATTTAAAAAATAGAATGGATTTCATTATTCAATAACCAATTATAAATTCTTTAATGATTCAAAACAATATGGATCAAGGGCCATACATAAGGATCAATCAACAATACAGACAATGTAGGAGTGGTAGCTTAGTACGTTATTGTTCACTTGTGGCAGGAATTTGGAAGAATTATCATCAACCATCAGTAAATTTCTCCCAACATATATTCCAATAAATATTTGATTTTTCTAGGTTCCTTGAGATAATGTTATAGGTCAGAACTCAGATAAGTTTAAAATATTTACAGGAGTTGAAAACCAGAGGTAAAGTTCTCTTTGATTGAACACTCTGCTTTGGGAGTGACACAGGTGGGGTTGTAAAAGATTAGGTTGGCATTAACCTAGAGGAGCCATATTAGCTAAATCAGCCAGTACAGTTATCCAAGCCAGTGATCCAATCTTGTCCCACAGGAATCAAATGGATGGATCCATCTTATTATCATTAAGGTTCCAGGTCAGTCTGGTTTGAAAATGGGTGATGAAGAGCTCCTCTCACTACTACCACCTATAACACTCCCATGCCCATCAAGAGCCTGGTGAACCCTGTAGATACAAATGTCAGATTGGTTTTACTCTAAAAAGTAAGGCTCTTTAAAAATAACATGAGCCTGTTGAGAAGAAAAAAAGGGGACAGAAAGCAAGGGAGGGAGATCCTGTAGTATTTCCTTCATTAACCTTTGCCTTCAGCTTTTTGCAAATGTTGCAACATAAGAGCTCTGCCTGTAAATTTTCCATGAAGAATGTGAAAGATATTATGTATGTTAGTAGAGCATATGGTTAAGAGAATGAGATCTGAAATCAGATCACCCAGATTCAAATTCTGGCTCTACCATGTACCACCTAGATGAATGACCTCTTGCAATGTTTTGCTTCAGCTTTTTAATCTATAATGGACATAATCATAGTTCCTACCTCTTAGATTTCTTGGAGGAATTAAATGAATTATTGCATGTGTAGCCTTTAGAACAGCAAGTAAGAAGTGTTCACCAAACGTTAATCATTACTCATTCAGTGGACAGATACTTATTGAGTGCACACTATGTTTTAGACATTATGTAGGCACTGGAGATTTAGCAGTGAGAAAAACAGATGAAAATTTCTGCTTTCTTAGGGTCTATTTCAAACAATAGACCAATAAGTGAAATATAAAGTATTAAAATGATATTATACCAAATGGTTTAAGTGCTTTAGAAAAAAATTAAGACAGTAGGAACATAAAAAATGATGAAGTTGTATTCTCGAATGTAGAAAGAGGAGGCTTCACTAAGAAGGTGACATCTTACTGTAGACCTAAAGGAGACAAAGCAGTGGGTCAAAAAATTCCTGGAGGAAGAGTGGTTTGTGCAGGGGAAACAGCAAGTACAAAAGCTCTGATGCAGAGCACATCTCATCTGATGCCTGATGTGTTCTAGAAATAGCACAATAAATATTAGCTATTAGTATTTTGCTTGTATTTGCATTCCTCAGCTCCCTTAATAGTAGAGAACATACTTATTACTTCTTTTCATCCATCATAAGGCTTGGTTCAGTGCTGAGTGGAGAGTAGAGAGTGTTTCTTATAGTAAACTACTGACTCTGTATCAGAATGACAGCATTTGTTTAAAAAAAAAAGCAAAAAAGCAGCCCCCATGTCAGATCTACAGAATCTTTGAGGTCAGATCCCTGGGATCTGCATTCAGGTATTATTGGTAAACACATGCTGGTCTGATTGATTCCTTTTTATTTCTATACAGATCCATGAGTCTGCTTTACTCCAGTCCTGCCTTGCAGCCGCCCTATAGATGAACTTGGAACCTTCTTTGGAGAGAAATGCAGTGTTTGATAAAAGCCAGAAAGCATGCTGGCATACATTTACATTGGATGAAGTACCAATTCCACTTAGCTACAGTATGAAATGCTTCTTTTATTTGCATGGGAGATCAACCATATAAGGCATAATAACTTCTTTCAAAAGTTCATTGCTAGTCCCATACTAGCTTCTCCCAGCAGGGATGGCTGGCAGCTCTTCTTGCAGTAAGTGGAAAGCCATAGTCTGTCAAAGCATCAAGCGATAATGAAATAAACAAAAACTTTCCTTACCTGAGGCAGGTGCCAAAGCCTTCTAGTCTAAGTGCCCCCACTGGACACAATTTAGACTTGCTTTCAAATGCTAAAAACAAATAGGTTCTCCTAAGTGCAATTAAAGCTAAGCCACACATTGAACCTATTGATACTGATGGAGTTGTTTTGATTCCAAGGCTCTTAAGAGTTGTTTCGGAGAATATCACATAACTTGGTAATTATTGTTTTATGCTAGTATGTGACAGGGAACGTCAAAAACATTCATGATCTTCCTAGTCTTCTTCTTAATAATCTGGAATCAAAACTGAGTATTTCTCCAAAGAACAAAGTAGTTACTGTGCCATTATAACGCAGTATGATTTAATTTAAATGATTAAATGTGCTGTTTTAATAAGATGTATTTCCATATTAAAAATACTTGGTATCCCCTCCTGTTCCATAGCTCCCCCTCCCCACCCTGGATTAAAAGCCACCCAACCCATGCCAATTATTTTACTATTTCTTTTGACTTAATGGTTATATTGGAGAGGTTTTGTTCTCTTTTTGTTATTCAAGCCAATCTAAAAAAGCTCCCTACTCCCAAATATCTCTAGTTATTACCATCAAAAATTTAGACTATGAGCAAACAAAACTTCTATGGCAGGATGAAAGAGGGTTCTATTAATCAGTATGCAGGACAATAGTCTTAACCCAAGGCTGTCCCCAGCAAACCAGGAAATATAGTCATCCAATCTAAAGGCATCCTTTTAGGCAAGAAGAAACAAACATAAACATTAATAGATTCAGGAATGTTTTTAACAACATTGCTTATAATGTCTAGAAAAGGCCAATTAATGTGCGTCCCAGGCCCACGTTAGGGCCCCTGAATACCTCCACATAACTTGGATTATTAGTAACTTGGATATATTAGTAACCTAGCAGAGAGAATGAAAGGCCAGCAATCCTTGCCCAGGAGAGGAGAATCTAGAATGAGGGACAGGACACCATCTACTAGGACATCATGGTAGAAGAAAACCAGCAACTGAAGAGCCTGAAGTTATTAGGTCCCTAAGTCAAATGGAGTGTGTTGAGGAAGATGCCTAGAAACAATGGCCCACAGAGAAGAGAGAAGAGGTCACTGCTGTCTTCTTCCCTAACACGGAAGAATTCAGTGTGCTCTGTACTCTATTCAAGGCCCGGAGGTCCCCCCGCCAGCCCTTCCCTATCCCCATGTTCTCTCCCCACCCAGTCTCCTCATCCCCTCTGAGGTTCCCAAACCCTAAGCAATTGCAGCAGACACATCCTTCAAGCCCAGATATGACAAAGACCTTCACTTTCAGGCCCATAATGGACCTCTAAGCAGAATGTACTTCATAATCATTCTCCACACACACTCCAAGTAGCCACAAATTGACCGATGAGATGAAAGTTACTAATTTGTGATTTTCACTCTGGCCCAATCTAGGGTCATGCCAGTTTCCATTGCCCATACTCCCTAGTGGTAAAGATTGAAAATTACACTGTCATAGGAATGGATCATAATTTAGCAAACAAATTCTCTGTTAAACACCCAGTACCTCCTAGTTTTCTTAACCTTATAAGCAACTTTGCAATAAAAAATAAAGTTACTAAAATATACAAGAATAGAAGCTGCATAAGATGTTAGATGAGCCTGTTCTGCTCATCTAACACAAAGCCTGGCACTTAGCAGATACTTACTAAGGATTTGATGATTGACTAATGGATAGAGAGAAAGACCATCAAGAAACACTGAAATCCAACATTATAAATGTAAAGGAGCACAGATGAGGGAAAATTAATTTTACTTATGAGGAATTAGAAAAAGATACAGAGAAGAACTAACATTTGAGCTGGACTTTAAAGGATAATTAGAAACTTAATAGAACAGGAAAATGTGGAGGCAAACATTTCAGATAGGAAGAACAGTAGGAGTAAGAATTAAAATGTAGAAGTACATTGGCTTTTGAAAAAATGTGAGTCAGTGTGCATTTTGGGGTAATGATGTAATTCTAGAAGAGTAATAGGCTAAGACTAGGTTTTGAAAGATCTTGTAGCCATGTTAATCTTACAAGAAAGGGAGATAGGGAGAGGAAAAGGGTCGCTTAGACACAGCTATTATACTTTTAAACACTTATTTTTAATATTAGACAAGTGTATAAAGATATTTGTTCAGGAATGTTTATCACACAATTTATTACAATATTTAAAAGTCTAAGTAACATAAATGACCATTAAAGGGATTTGAAAGTTAAATGAATGATGGTCCACCCATAAAATGTAACCACTAAAAATGATGATGAAGATCTTTATTTATTGATATGGAAAAATATCCACACTATATTAAGGGGGAAAAGGAGGCTACAAAATATGCAGATCATGGTCTCATTTTTGTTTTGTTCTCTTTTGTTTTAGGTGATATATGAATAGAAAAGAATCTGGAAGGATATATACCAAAGCGTTAGCAATGGTTATTTATGGATAGTGTGATTACAGAAAATTTTTACTTCCTTGTTTTATATATATATATATATATATATATATATATATATATATATATATATATATATTCACATACACACATACACACATACACATATATAGTTTTTTTACAATGTACATGTATTACTTTTATAATCAGAAAACGCAGAAGTTTTTTAAGAAAGTTAATTTTATTGCTAAGTTTACTTACCAAGTAAGACTTCATCTTTCTCTTTGTTTCTGTGTCTCTGACTCTTTTAGGTCATAAATATCTATATCTACCTTTCATGGTCATCTTCACTTGAGGTCAATTTACTTAACTGTTCCTAAATGCCTGAATAGTGTTGCAAGAAGCTTAGCAAGAAAATAGTATTCTACTTGCAGAATAATAATCATGAATTTGGAATTACAGGTCTAACTGAAACCTGGTAAAAGTACTGAATAAAAAAAAAGTAGTCACTAGAGGCACAGACATTGTAAAGACTCAGGAAGGAAAGAGTAGGACAGTCCAAAAGAGGGCATGATCGAATTGAATAATCATGTTGGGAAGGAGACCTTCACAACCCAACAATGGTTGTATAAAACTTCAATAATTGTAGACAGTCAGAAAATGAGATCAGATTTGTCAGAGTGCATTAACATCAACTCTTCAGAGACCAGTGAGAGTCTACAAAGACAAAAGTAAATTCAAGTCTTAAACTGGATCTATCCCAGCTCTGTTACAGCTCATATGCAAGAGAAGACCCACCAGTTCTTAAGGCATAGCTGAAATACAAATAGTGGGGGAAGACATGATAAAAAATATATTTCTCAAATTTAAAAATATGACTGATAGGGCTTCCCTGGTGGCGCAGTGGTTGAGAATCTGCCTGCCGATGCAGGGGACACGGGTTCGAGCCCTGGTCTGGGAGGATCCCACATGCCGCAGAGCAACTAGGCCCGTGAGCCACAATTACTGAGCCTGCGCGTCTGGAGCCTGTGCTCCGCAACAAGAGAGGCCACGATAGTGAGAGGCCCGCACACCGCGATGAAGAGTGGCCCCCGCTCGCCGCAACTGGAGAAAGCCCTCGCACAGAAACGAAGACCCAACACAGCCAAAAAATAAATAAATAATTAATTAATTAATTTAAAAAAAATATATATATGACTGATAAACTGGAAAAAATGCACGTTTATAGTTCTCACTCAGAAACAAAAAAGAAAGCAAGATATTTAGGAAATTCTTACTTTTATTTTAATTATCTTAAAATGTGACAAGTATATATAGCACTTGTTTTATTATTACTTATACCACATAAAAAGGCACTTATACTTCACTACTGTATCTTTAGTGACTGGAATAATGTTGGGAACATAGTAGGTGTTCAATAAATGTTTATATTATGAATTTTTATTAATGAATTTTAGAAAGAAATATGCAGTTGGTTTAATTTTGTCCAAATAATCAAATCAGAGAACTCAGAAATAATGATTCTGGTGAAATATATTGTCCAAAATATATTTGGACAATAAAGACATAACGTGTGAATAGTTGAAAAGTCACTTATATTTGATGCTGAGAGGTAATGATATTGAAGGGCCCTGCCACTTTAAGCATTCTATGATGCTTGGCAGGATGGAGTTAGAAAGTTTGGAATTGGAAATCAAGTGTTTGAATTCTGGATCAACACAACACTATGATCTTGAATCAGTGAATTATTTACTCTTGTTTGCTGCAGTTACCTCATCTTTAAAATGAGGATAATAATAACATCTGCCCTACTCATGTGACTACTTTGATATTCAAATTAGCTCACATATACTGTAACTTTAAAATTCTAAATAAGAGATATTTTGATATAGAAAGGGATTTGGGAGACAACTTTACATCCATTATATTTGGCTCAATAAAGACCTTGAAAATTGAGTGGTGGAAAAAAATCAAGCTGTTGCTTTCTATTAACCACATTATAAACATTATCTCTTTACTCTGATGTATAAACAGTATCCTAATTTTAGAGATGAAGAATTGATGTTCAGAGAGGTACAAAGACTTGCTCAATGCTACACAAGCTGTAACTGGTGAAGTGGTTCAATTAGTACTAAAATGTATTTCTTTACCATGTACATTGTATGGTGTATTAGTTTCCTAGGGCTGCTATAACAAATTCCACAAACAGGGTTGCTTGAAAAAGAAATTCATTCTCTTACAGTTCTGGAGGCTGGAAGTATGAGATCAAAGTGTCAGCAGAGTTGGTTCCCCCTAGAGGGTCTGAGGGAGAATCTATTCCATGCTTCTCTCCTAGCTTTTGGTAGTTGCCAGCAATTGCTGGTATCCCTTGCATTTTAGATACATTAATCTCTGTCTCTATTTTCACATGGAATTCTTCCCTGTGTCCGCACAACATCTTCTTATAAAGACACCAGTCATATTGGATTAAAGGGCCATCTTCCTCCAGTACAGCCTCATCTTAACTAATTACATCTGCAACAACCCTGTATAAGGTCACATTCTGAGGTATTGGAGGCTAAGACTTTAACATACCTTTTGAGGGGGGGGACACAATTCAGCCCATAATAAATGCATATCCTCAAAATTTCAGGTTATTGAAAATGAATCAAATGAACCACATGTTATAAAATGAGCAATTTTATAAGTAGAGTCATAAGAAGAAGAACATGTAGAGGTCCAAACTTCTGTCAGAAGCCATTGTTCAGCAAAAGTAAATATTTAAAATCCAACAGAGGAAAGGTTAAGAAGAAAATTAAGATGATATTTTTAAAAGGCATCCAGAACAGCTCCTAATTGTATTCACTCTATGTAAAAAGCACCTCAAAAAAAAAAAAAAAAGGAAAAAACCTGTAAAGTTACTAGACCTCAGTGTTAAATTCAAATAAGCAGTTTAATTACCATATGAGACAGAGATCTAACCCCATACATCTACCCACATACAAATCATCCTGAAGATTACTTTGCAGAGAATTGAAATCTGGAGGAGAGAAGTCCCCTCATTCTGTCATAAATGTCTGCTGATTTCAACGAAGCATAAAGGCACCCAAGCACAGGAAGGTGAGTAGTAGGAGTAGAAGGCTTGTCATTACCCAGCAGTATAGATTATGTTATTGTGTCTGACCCTGAGTTTTGCATGGTCAACCTCCGCTGCACTGAATACCCAGGGGATAATTCATCATAAATGAAAATGCTCTTGGTAAAGGTGGGGGAGGAGTCAGTGGTCATGGCTAGAGCTGGGATTTATGGCATTATAATAAGTTAATTAACTGCTGTACTCATTACTTTTTAAAGGATGAGAATAGCATCTAAAAGCACATGCTTATTAGCAAAGATATCTTAAGGCATACCAAGTGCTTGTTAGGGAAGGTATGTTAAGATGAATTAAAATATAGAGTTTTATGAGGTCTAGGCCTACACGTTAGTCATAAGAACTAGAGAATTATAGGCTAATTGTGTCATAAAGATCTGATTGGGTTACATTTGCGGGTATGTGCTAAACTTGCCAGTTCAGAAATACCAAAGCAGTACTAATAGGAATGAGTTAATTTCAGTCCAAAATAACCAGTATACCTGAATATTTGGAAGATTCTGAAACTAGTGAATAAGATGCTAATAAATGGAGAGAAAAAATCTTGATGCATTATTTTGCTTTATGTAAACTAAAATAGAATGCTTTATGTGAACTAAAATATACCAAAATTAGCACAAATGGTTAAAAATTAAAATAATTTGAAAAAGTTGTCTGAAAGCCATATCTGAGCCCCTAGAAAAGAAACTCAGTGTCATAATATGTTTACTAGTAAATTCCTTCACTTTCAAGGAACAGATCTTTACCATGTTATATAAGCTATTTCAGAGAATAGAAAAATATTAAAAGTATTTCAGGTCATTTTAAGAAAAAATATACCCTAATTTTTACAATTCTAACAAATTCCAGAAAAAAATATAGCTGAATGTCATTTAATAAAGATTTTTTTAAACTTAAAAAATATGCTAGCAACTAGAACTCAGTAATATAGGAAAAGGTAATCTTTTACTTATAGCCAAACAGTATTTATTATAGAAATCCACAAATAGTCTAAAATTAGAAAATCTATTAATATACAGCATTAGGAGATTTAAATTCAAATCAAATACATTTTAAAAGATAATCATCTCAAATAGTAGTACATCTTCTTAACATATCTTTAAGATGTCCAATTCAAACCATCGGCTGACATTTTACTTAACAGTGAAATAATAAAACAATTCTCATTAAAATACAGATATATGAAATAACTGTTATTATTTAATATTATTATTATTATCAATATCATCTGACAGGATGAGTTCTTATAATATGTCAGACACTGGCTAAAGGATATACATACATGTTTTTTATTTAATATCATTTCATATGTTTTTAAGATATAAAACAAACAACACTACAAACATTAGAGGGGAAGAGACAAAATGTGTTTATTTACAGGTGATGATTTTAGAACATAAAAATAGAAAGAAATCAAATGAAAAGCTATTGGAATTAAAGATTGGCATAATAGCCAGACAAGATATAAATATTCTCATATACCAAATAACAACATAATAGAAAAAAATATAAACCAAAAAGATCCCATTCATAATCACAAAGCAAAACTTAAATATAACAGAAAATAATGTCTTATGTGACAATAAGCACAATGTTTTATAGAGAGATATAAAAGGCAAAAAAAAAAAACTGAATAAAGGAAGAGCCTAACATGTTTCTAAATAGAAAGACATTTTTACAAAATAAAAGATTTTATTAAAATTTTTAGTGCATTCATTAAAATTCTACTTCAAATCCCAACGGAATTCTTCTGGAATTTGACCAAATAATTCTAAAATTGATTTGAAAGTATAAATAGAAGAGTAATAATTGTTTTAAAGAGGGAGGGATTACTTTTAACAAAATATTAAAACACATAAAGCTAAACTAATTAGAACTTAATGACAAATATAAGAAAAAGGCAAATGAGAGAAAATAGACCACTCAAAATACACCCCATTATCCATATGTACTCAGCATTTGCGTAGACTTGTACGACAAATCAGAAGAGAAGAAAGATTTCAACCAAAAATAATCATAACTTGTCTACAAGAGGTATTTATAATTTTATCTATTTTAAGCCTCTAGAGAGAAAGAATTCCTAAACCAAAAGTCAATTGGAAGAGAGAAAAAGAAAAGAAAGGAGAGGAAAAAACCAATGGAAGCTTTTATACACTAAAAGAATTATTAAAAAAAAAAAAAAAGATATAGAAAACTGTAGCAAAGTAAAAGAAAAGCTTTGACTACATAAAAAGTAAAAACTGTACCAGAAAAATTAAAAGCAGGATCAAAAGATAAACAATATGTTAGGGGAAAATATTTGTAGAGAAGGCATCAATTCAAAGGGATACAGTCTTTATATTACACAAAGTTCACACAGAGTGAAACACATCCCCTAGGCTAGATAGGCGCCACACTGCTGAGGCTAGACTCAAATGCTGAAAGGGCCCCAGGTGAACAATGGAGGTAAGTGAAGAGGGCAGGCAGCCATAAAGTGCACATGAGCAACAAATGGGAGATGGCAACCCAGTTTTGGCGGTTTTTGGGGGTCATTCTAGCAGAGGGTTCTCATGCTGGAATGGAATGTGGGTCCAGTATCCCCAGATCTGCTTTTCTCAGGAGAAACCAAGAATTTAGATCTTTTTTAATGCTGGCCAAAATTTTAAACAATATGCTGACAAAGCAAAGCATGCACAGTGAGCTACATGCCATGTAGTCCACCAGTTTACAACCACTAACTGGCATGAACAATTAGTTAATGAGGAAACACTATTAGTAAAACTACACGAAAAATGTGTTGAGGATCCACCACTCATCTTGATTGCGAGTTGGTCATATGGATCTCATCTATATAGGGACTCTTCAGGATATAAGAAACTTCCAAAAAGCAAGAAGCAGTTAAAGCAGCATCTTGCTGTTTATTTCTAATACTCATTGTCTCAGCATCTCATCATGGGACCCACCCTGTGCCCAGCCATGAACATTCCTACACTGCAGCTACCCTGGATTACATGCAGTTACCGAAACACTTGCAGTCTTTTGTTCCTGCTGTTGCTTCTTCCTGGAATGGGCCCTATTCTTGATAAAGAAAATCTTATTTACTCTTTAAAGCTTAGTTCAAACGTTAGTCCACTGTAAAACCCAAGACAGAATTAAGCATAAAATCAGCACATCTGTTGAGTACCTGCTCCACGCCAGACAGTGGGAACTATAGCAACAAAAAAGAATCATTTCTGCCTTCATGGAGCTTATACTCTGCTTTCCCACAGCAATTAGATCCTGTGTTACAGCCCTTAACATGTTTATATTTATAATTATTAGAATAATTGGAGATTGCTTACTTCCCCCGCCAGACTGTAAGCTCCTTCAAAGAATGACTGTGTCTCCCCATAAAACCAGCTTCTCCAGTAGTGCATACCTTTTACTCCCTACAATTTCAGGGTTTGTAAATTGTTTGGGTATATAATAGACATTCAGTATATGCTATCCTGAGAGGTGAACTATCCTGTTATAAAAGACCACCATGACTATGAAGACTTAAACTTTCTGTGGGAAGGTAACTCAAACTAGGGTAAATTTTTTAAGTAATTTAGAAGTCAAAACTATTCACCACAGTTCCCTAGTACTCAGTGCCACATTGCTACATTCTACTTTCCCTAAAAAAGTGACAAAAACACTGAAACATTAATCAATCCAGATATCTGCTAATCAGTTAATTTGAGCAGCGGAGAAAGGAGTCAGTATTCTTAAATTAACCCTGCAGAGACATATTAGCATAGAAACACAATGCAAATTCATTTTGACATCTGGAGTTCTGTGCAGTAACTACATCCAAAACACGAGTATATTGGTCATGTCCTCTTAAAGCAACTGCAAAATTATTTCTTCTTGGTATCAAGTCACAAAAGATTTCTATCACAGGGTTATCCTGAGTCGCCATGTCTAAGGTCCACAGTTTTGGCTAGAAAAAAGGAAAGTGTTCATTATCAAGACAAGAAATGAGAGGTAGAGCTTAGAATGTATTCAATGCTGCTCTGGCTTTCAGCTCCCCAGAGTACTTTGTAGGCGGTGTTATGTGACTCTTCCGGGGCCTACCTTCCTCTGTGGACTGAAAGTTCTCTGAAAGTGAGAAGACACAGAACATGTACCTGTTACTGCCTTGGACAATGACTTGCATTTGGTAGATGTGCAGTGAAGGTTTTTTCACTATTTGAATATGTATTATATTTTATCATATAACATGGAATATGAACACTGCATTTGTATGCAATGCCAACATTACCATGTTTCCAATGTTTGACTTTTAAATCATCTGCATCCTATTTACAAACCCCAGTATAAAATATAGAAGATGAGTGGAAGAGAGAAGACAGAGGACCTAATCAAACAGTGAGAAAGCCAGTAAGTGGGTTCCTCCCTTAGGCTAGAGTCTGTTTACAGAACACCAATGAAAGATTAAAACTGATATGCCGCAAAATATCTCATAGTGAATACTAGAATCACCCAAGGCCACAAAAATATCCAAGTTATTTATGCTAAGATATTGACTCAATGCAATAAATCGTCCTTAAATACCATCATTCAAAGACAGGAATTGGATCATTGTTGGAAGCCATAATCATTTGTAATAGACATTATTCAATCATTCATTTATAAAATGTTTCTGAGAGTCAGTAGTGTAGGAAGATGAAGAGTCATCACTAAGAACATACATCAGACATGGCCGCTATCCCCAAAAGCCTCTAGTCTGAAGGAGGAGAAAAGATAGATATAATTAGAGTATCAGCTCCTCTTGTTAGCCAGAGTTGCATATAAAGTTGCTGACTTGGAGGTATTTACAAGGTACTATCCACAGTTGCTTCTCTACTTCTCTGTGTTAGAAGGTCATGTCAGAAAAACGACTACTGCTTCATACAGTCACGAAGTGTTACAGTTTGAAGAATCCATAGAAGTCATGTAGTTCCTCTCCTGTTTTTACATATTAAAAAAGAAATTCCACAACAATTAAGTGCATTGTTCAAAATTACACATAACAAAGCAACAAATCTTAGACAAAAACATACATTTGCAGCCCTTCCATTTTTTCTACTAACACCACAATGAGCTATCTTTAAGAGAAATAAGGTATTATGTTTATACAGAAAATACAAATTGCTTCTAATATTAACATGCCCAACTACGCACGCACGCTCTTGTCTTTCAATTGACTTTTAGCAATTCTAGTTCCGCTATAGTCTATGACGCCCCACAACAAAATGCACATCTTTCTGTACATATTTTATCATTTGTTTTAAGTTGTACTTTACAAGGTGTCTAAGCTTTTCTCTGGTATCCTGATTTTAGTTAATAGCAGAAAACAACAAGAGTAAAAATATAAAACAAGAGTTCTTTATCTAGACCTGTTCAGTGTACCAAAGAAAAAAAATGCATCAGGGCTGCAGGCACATGGAAACATGTCAATCAGATGTAATTGCTCTGCAAGAAAAACACTTTTCAGGCAAGCAAAAAAGAACTCATCCTAAACACAAGGCTTTGTAGCAGCAACTAATGACAAGCTCAGTTTGTTATTCTCAAACTCAGTTGCTCAAGATTCAACATTTGAATCATGACAGAAAAGGACAACCTGACCAAGTTATAGCTCTTAAACAATTATAAAAGTGATATGTGCAGGCATTTATAGATTATGTGTTTATATACTATATGGAAAGATTATATATGTGTATATACATATATATTATAATGATATTTCATTATATCATTAAGAGTTGCTGAGAATCAAAGTAGCTTGTAAGTACTTGATGGTTACTTATACCAGTGCCGACAAATATCAGAACTCTTAACACTTTTTTTAAAAAAAAAGGCTTCTGCTTTTTTTGCACAATTACTCTTAAGGACACTCAACAGGCCAGATTCTGCCTGAAGACAGTAAAGCCCATATCCCTTTTGGCTAGTATTTGAAGGCTATATTTGGCTGGATGCATATAAAGACACCTTTAAAATTCTTTCAATATCTTTTTCCATTATTGCAGCGTCTACTTAAATGGAAACTTAATAATCCCTGCAACAAAGGACAACGGCTAACTCCAAAAAGAAGTTTGTGGCCTCTATTTTTGCATTCATTACTCAAAAACTGAGATGTTATATTTTTTAGCACCAGAGTTGGGATATTCACTAACTAAAAGACATAAAATTTAAAAAAATAAAACAAATAATGGAAAATAACAACAAATCCAATAGTAAGCCTCAGCCAAGACCTCCATTGTAATCCCAATCTAAATTTACTAAAATTGGATGCCACCCATTAAGACACTACCATTCTATGGATGCCATATTCAGGAAAGCCCACAAACTATTTGTGTATAAAACTCATTTTAAGTTTCAAAATAAGAGATTTTCAGTCAGGTGTGCAGACAGGATTGTAGGATAGGGTATTTTCTTCTCACTACACATCATATGCCTCAATTCATAAGAGAAGGCACTTGAAGCTGAACACTTGTGGCTAATCTGCTCACTCCCTAAAATCTCCTCCCAAGGGTACAAAAGTGGCTAATCACATTGTTAATAATTTGGGGTACAGATCAGCCACATTTCATTAGCGGTCATAGTTGTTGTGTAATTTAAAGGTAGAGTCAGACTCCGCCCCTTTCTTTTCCTCTTCCTCACTCAGGCAATGGGATGTCTCTGCATGTGACTTCCAGGTTGTAAGTGCAGCCTCTAAGAGGCAGAGCAGCAGCTTTGCCCATGTGGACTGTTGGTAAGAGTGTTTGGTTGATAAGGTAGACACTGTGATGCACAGCCCAGATGCTCCTTGCAGGAAGGGCTTGTTACACCAACTTCTGGGATCACTGTTAGCTCCTCTGGGGACAGTTGTGGTCATAGCGAGCCACCACCCCCTCCCCAAGGTCACTCATCTTCCCAGGGCAGCCTACATCAAGTAACTTATTAATAGAGTAGTGTGAAAGCCTGGCCATCTCAGCCCACCTCAGGAAAATTCTGAAGGTTCATTCTAGTTCTAGAACTCCCAAGGAGTCAGCCTAGACTGTCCTTGTACCTGCATCACAGCTCAGCTTCGTCCTCTCTCCACACCTGCTTCTTTGCTCTCCCTCCACAGGTGTGGATCTATGTGCACTTATTAATAAACATTCTGCAAACTAAACTTTGACTCAGAGGCTGCTTCCTGGAGAACCCAATCTGAGACAGTAAGGTTCTGATCTCCATTCTTAACATTCTAGATTCCATAAAGTGGGACTCTCTGTTTTAGTTTCCAGGTCTAAAAGTCCTGCTGCAGCTTCATTTACCACAGAAGTCCCTCACTTGGATGTAATGAGCACATTCTAGCTATTAATAAAAATTGTATTTCATTTCCCTTCTGGATATTGCCATCATGTCAGAATCTACATGTCATTGGAGCAGATTAGAAGTGGGTGATAAAGTTTAAGCATCAAAAATCCCACTCAGTATCCCAAATAAGGCCTACTCCTGAAGTCAACTGGAAAGAATTCAGGAATGTCAAGCCTTCTTCTTCAAATCATTTAAATCTGCCCTCTTGAGATTCATCATTTCCATGACAACTATAAGGGGGAAAAATTACTGAATAGTTTGTAAAATGCAGAAAAGTTGTGAAGACTGAGGAATTTAATAAATTTAATTAGTTAAATTAAGGTAAACTTTTCTTTGTTGCTTAATAAATGGAAAGAATATAGATATGAAAGAATATCTTTCCCACCCAGTCCCACCAAAAGAAGCAATAGATGCCCCATTTTTTAAGGACTAATCCTCAGGGAAATCTTCATTTGACTAGTTGGACCATCATGAGAACTTTAACATTTCAACACATACTACATGGCCAGCATTTGTCGGCATAGGAGGATGATACAAAATTAATGCAAATTTCAAGTGCATATATCCATGGTCTGATATTTAAGCAAACTTGTTACCTTCATACTGCTGAAGAAAGCTTAACACTTAGATTTATAAATTCTACCTACATGAAAATGAAAGATTATATTCCCTTTACTAATGTTATCACATGATCAATCTGCAAATACTCTTGTACAAAATATGAAAGGAAAAAGTATGTTGTAAACCCACCGGGATAGCAGTCAGAATCCCTTATACTTTGATCTAGACACTTAGTCACCTGGACACTTTTTCCCATCAAATTATACAAATGTCATAATGTCTTTGTGAAGCAAGTCAGTAATGTTAGTCAACTTTACAGAAGAGGAAACCAAAATTAGATTACTTACCCAAAAAACAGCTGCTGTAAGACTGAATTTTTGAGGCCTCCCAAAATTCACATGTTGAAACCTAATTCCCATTGTAATGATATTAGGAGGTAGTGTCTTTGAGAGGCGGTTAGGTCATGAGGACAGAGCCCTCATAAATGAGATTGGTGTCTTCATAAAAGAGACCCCAGAGAGCTCCCCTGCCCCTTCTGCCATGTGAAGACACAGTGAGAAAACAGCCATTTATGAACCAGGAAGTGGGCTCTCACCAGACAACCAATCTGTCAGCACATTGATCTTGGACTTCCCAGCCTCCAAACTCATGAGAAATAAATGTTTGCTGTTTAAGCCACCCAGAATATGATATTTTTGTTAGAGCAGCCTGAATTAAGACAAGAACCAACAAGAAGATTATCTAACGTCTTAGAATCCCAAACTTCCATCAGTTTATAGGACAGCTTGGCTTTTCCACCTTCTGGAATTAAATTTGATGGCATCTTTGGAATCAAAGATACTGGTCCAGTTCAAAATCCAGCAAACATTTTAAAAAATAACTTGACAGCTGACATTTCTGTCCCTTTAAAAAGAGCTGGTGTTTTGGGAAAATACTAGAGAGGTATTTAAGTTGTTCCCAGCACCTCCACCTTGGCTCTGGCAACTGTCACCTCATTGGGGCCATCAAACAAGTCTGGATAACCTTCCAGCCTCAACTCTTACCTGTGTCAGTGCTCACCGAAGCCAAACTGGCCTGGAACAATTTGTGCTTTCCTGTGACTATGCTTTCTCTCACTCTATTATCCTTCCTTACAAAATAATACTAACTTACATTTCAGTAGCAATTTACATAGCAGTTTTACAAACACTGTATTTTACAAATACTACATTGAGCTCTCTGCTGATCTGAAGTCTGCAACAACAGGAAGCGTGTACACATTTATTACATGTGCTGTAAACATTTATTAAACAGGTACATCTTTATTATTACATGTGTGTTCAAAAGTAAGTCAATAAGTACCTTGAGAGTCAGAATGCCATATACGTGATTTTATATCCTGAGTTTAGAACAATATCTTATAGACATTAAAATCTTAAAATATATCTGCTATTTTGATCTGGTTGATATGAAATTCCAAGATACAGCATTCTTATGCTTTTATTAAATATAAACTTGTAGGATTATTTATATAAAAATTAACTTGACATTCTCATTAAAACCATAAACTGAAAGTGTTTTGCTGAACAAACTTAAATACAAAGGGCTTATACTGCTATTAAAGTAAATTATTTTTAACTTCTTATAGGTCATTTGTACAGCTTCTTTTAGTTTATAATACTAGAATTGAAGGGAAAAAAATGTCTTCAGATTGAAAAAGTCTCCTGAATGGGTATGAGAAAACAAATTCTGAGGGAAAATCTTTTCAATTTTAAATTCTATACTCAAGCTATCATCAAATTTGAAAGAAGAATAAAGACACTTCTCAATATATAAGCATTCAGAAAGTTTACCTCTCACATATGTTCTTTTTCAAGAAAATTACTTAAGGATATATGCAAGAAAAGTGATTAAATATATGAAGAAAACAGGAAATCCAGAAACAGAGGCCCAACCAAGGAGAGCAGGCAAAAGAAATCTGAGGATAATGCCTGTACATTCACCCATCCAGCTTAAAAAAATAAGACAGAAGACTCTGTAAAGTATCTTAGAAAAAGAAGGAAGCTTGATAGAAGAGAGAGGGTAATTTAAGGGGACTGGGGGAGAAAAATCAAATAAAGAATGAAAAAAAGATAATTTAAGAATTCAGGGCATGTGCCAACTAGTAATCTTCAAAATATGAAACAAAGTAAGGTGATAATTGAAACAATTGATGGTACTCAAAAAAAAAAGATTCAATTTATAATTAATGCAAAGAAGAATTTTCTTCCTGTGGCCCAGGTACTTCTCGTATCAACTTGGCAATCTAGGGAAAGCAATTTAACACCCTAGTTGGACCAATATTAAACAACGGCCATAATCAAGCAAATACTGTTCACTGCTTTTCAACAGACAAAGGGTGGAATATTTGCTTGTAAGTGTAGGACTATGTCACTAACAGTCTTAATAATGTAAAAATAAAAGTGAAGCTGACAGAGAATGGCATGTGAAAGGTGGGAGAGGGGGACAAGGATAGGAATAATAATATTTTCTTACAAATTTGGAAGTCAAGAGATAATAAAGGAAATTCATGAAGCAAGAAATACTGTTTAAGGATATTATTTAAAGTTACAGAGATAAACAATGTAAGAACTAAAAATTATATAAATGTCATGTATTTGGAGGAGAGGTGGTATAAATGAACCAGATATTCATCTTTTGTTTCAAAGAGCTAATAGATATTGCCAAGTGTATGAATCCTGAAACAGAAGCAGAAATACATTCTCTGGTCTTTTGAAAGACATATTTGCATTATTTATTGCCACATGTATATATTTGACGCAAATAATTAAGAAATGAACACAAGTGTTAAATTCCAAAGGAAGAGAGGTGTGTATTTTGAAGAGCAGAACTCTCGCTTCCTCCCAAGGTAGCCCATCTCTGTTTCCACCTTTCCCTTGGTCAGCATGTGCACCACCTAGCTCCACAGTTCTTTAGTGCCTCTCATTTCCCTTTCTTCTTGGACTCAGAAATTACTTCTAATTGGGAAGCTTGTAATGTCACTGCGACTTCCCTGACTTTTTCTAACATTCTGCACCTCTTTCTTTCACATTCAATAGAATGTGACTATGAATGTGATAGAATGACTCACGCAGTTTTTAAAGAGGCCAAATGTCTTGGTGCTTTAAGCGATGATAGAATATTCTCTCACTAGCATAGATCAGTCTGAACTCTTGATTGCAAGTAACAGAAACTAAATTCAAACTAGTTAACAAGACAAAGAAGACATATTGACTCCAGGACTCCAAAGAATAGTTTAAATGACCAAATTGCAGGAGTAAGGGTCCAAGTAGGCTCAAAAAAATGGAACCAGGAACTTAAGCACTGCCAGGATTTCCTATCTCCATCGTCATTTGATTTTTCTCTGCAAACCAATTTTATCTCCCTCACTGAAGACTAGAGTCACCCACAAATATGGGGCAAGCATGACAGTGGCAGCTCTGAGTGCTTACAGCATTCTAACTTACCATCTGAGACAGACTTTCCCAGGTCAAGTTTTAAAACTCCTAAGGAAGAACTCTTGGGTCAGATGCCCAACTCTGGATGAATTAGCTATGATCAGGAAATACTATAACTGGACAGGTTGAGTTGTGTGCCATGTGCCCTCACCTCCACTGACCAATCAGCTGTTGTCAGGGACACAGGTTCATGAGAGAACAAACAGCTCTTGCTGGAACTGTATGGTTAGAAGAGGGGAAAGAAACTCTTAAAAGAAGAGAAATGTGATTCCAATGAGTAGGATTGCATGATAGATGTACTAGAAAGATAAAATAATAAGTGCTTGCTATATAGGAAATAAAACTATTTCAGAGAAATTACCTGGTGCCTAATGATTGTGAAACAAGATAGTTTTCACAGCAATGGGGCTTTGCTCTTGAAAAACAATAGTTAGAGCATTAATTCAACTTCATCTTTCAAAAAGGTCCATAAATGAGAAGAAAAGTGATTATTTATCACCTTAAAGGTTATCTAACTTTTGCCCACAACTCCCCTAAAATAATATCATTTGAATCTCTTAAAGCTGGCCAGATTTTGTTCTTAGGATGTATATGTAGTTTTAAAACAGCTAAAACTCAATTAGATATATGTGTGAGGATAAATAAGAAAGATATTCAGGCTAAAGATTTTGATTTCAAAATGTTTTAGTTTTTATCAATAAAAAATAATATATGTACCACATCTTCTTTATCCATTCCTCTGTTGATGGACATTTAAGTTGCTTCTATGTCCTGGCTATTGTAAATAGTGCTGCAATGAACATTGCGGGTGCATGTATCTTTTCGAATTATGGTTTTCTCCGGATATATGCCCAGGAGTGGGATTGCTGGGTCATACGGTAGTTCTGTTTTTAGTTTTTTAAAGAACCTCCATACTGTTCTCCATAGTGGCTGTACGAATTGATACATGTATACAATGGAATATTACTTGGCCATAAAAAAACCCAAAATAATGTCATTTGCAGCAACATGGAAGGACCTACACTAAGTCAAGTAAGTCAGACACAGAAAGACAAATATCATATGATATCGCTTATTTGTGGAATCTAAAACAAAAGGGTACAAATAAACTTATTTACAAAACATAAGTAGAGTCACAGATGTAGAAAACAAACTTATGATTATCAGGAGATAAGGGGGATAGGGGATAACTTGGGAGATTAGGACTGACATATACACACTGCTATATATAAGATAGGTACCTAAGAAGAACCTGCTGTATAGTACAGGGAACTCTACTCAATACTCTGTAATGGCCTATATGGGAAAAGAATCTAAAAAAAAGAAAAGAGTGGATATATATATATGTATAACTGATTCACTTTTCTGTACACCTGAAACTAACACAACATTTGAAATCAACTATACTCCAATAAAAATTTTTAAATAAATAAATAAATAAATAGGTGAACAAATTTTAAAAACAATAAAATAAAATAAATAACTATAATGATACAACCAGTTTTCCTATGTGACTCTAAAGGTAATTCCAAAGAAGGATTACAAAAATCACATTTGGAGCAAGAGATGTATTTTTTAAACAAGTGTGTATCATGTGTCTATAATCACTCTTGTTCCTCTATGCTAGGGGTTGAGAAACTTTCTCTGTAAAGAGCCAAACAAATAGTTTAGGCTTAGTGGGCTATATTATCTCTGTAAGGACTACTCAACCCTGACGTTGCTGCTTAGAGACAGCCATAGACAATAAGTAAATGAACTGATATGGTTGTGTTGCAATAAAACTTTATTTATAAAACCATGCTGTTTGATTTGGCCTCCAAGCCATAATTTGCTGACCCATGCTCTATACTAAGCAAATATTCATCATCTCCATTCTCTTACTCTCTTCTTCCACATACCCTATCTGCTACTTTTACTCTGTTTTAAAGCACAAATGTGATCATATCACAGTATTGCTTAAAAATTTTACTGACAAATTCCAGTTCTGATCACGACAGAGCAAATTGTATCAGACCATCTTCCCTGCTGAGAATATCTATAAAAACAAAATAAGTTGTAGAACACAGTTGTTTGAAGTTAAGAGACAGAGACCAAGGTACCCAAGACTTAAGAAGCCATGATCTTAAGGAGAAAGGAAGCACGTTGAGTGAGGTGAGCTGCACCTACTCCTTCAAGTATTCCCTCAGTGCATTTTCCAATTCATAGCACAGTGCACAGAGACTGAACTTATGGAAGCAGCATAGAGATTTGGCATTCACACAGACTTGGAGTGGCAAGTGCAAGGCCCCTGAGACAGTCAGGACTTGAGAGACCAAAATCCCAGAGAAAAGGGAACTTTCTGCACAAGTCTGCACAGCTTGTGCTTTTGAGGTGCTTGCTGAATCTTAAGTTGCAAAGGACTGAGAGGTTCAAAAACAACTTCTGAGCTTGAATACAGCATCTTATTCTGTGCTTTGCACACTGTAAATATTGACAAAGCAAATATTTAGTCAAGAACCAAAAGACATGGCCTTCAACTTTTACATTCTTACTATTATTGGAAAGTATCTAGTATCAGCAAATTAAATGGCATTAAAACAACAAGCCACAAAGAAATTAACACAGAATAATGAAACATAGGCACTGATCAAACATCAACATCTTTAGGGTTCTTCAGCCTGTTATTCTTTAAGCCTCTATGGCTTTAGTTCCATCAACCCCTCTGTCAGTTCCAAGATAGAACCAATTAATCTCGGTAAATTATTTTCCTATGGATCAAGTTTAACTTCCTTGCTTAGTTCCAGAAAGTACTTTAAGACTAGTCTTATCTCCCAACTCCTCAAAACTATGATAGTCATTTATGAACTGAGGTAACTAGCTCTATACACTATTCATATTTGTGTTTGTAATCTCACACCAAGAAAAGCATCAAGATTATTTTACTTTGTAGCTATCAGTCCTTTTAAAACTATCTCTAGTCTACTACTCCCACTTGTTACTTGATTTAAACATCTTCTTGGATAATATATTTAAAGAATACTAAATGTACTATTTAGGTAGAAATAATACAAAATCATTATGTAACTTTTTAAGCAATATGGAACTTTTTAAAATTTAAAACTCACTTGAAATCTACCAGTTAGTAATAATTATCCTTAATATTCCTAAAATATTAAAATAGATGGATTGATGGATACTGTGATAGGCAGAATAATGACCCTGAAAGGTGTCCACTTCTTAATCCTCATTGCCATGTTATCTTACATAGCAGAGGGACTTCTGAGATATAATTAAAGTTATGGACTTTGAAATGGGGAGATAATTCTGGATTATCTGGGTGACCCAAATCTAATCATGAGTCCTTAAAAGCAGAGAACTTTTTCAGGTTGCAGTCAGAGTGATGAAACCATGGAAGAAGAATCAGAGAGATAAAGCATGAGAATCCAATCTGCCATTTCTGGCTCTGACAGTGAAGAAAGAAGGACATGAGCCAAGGAATGGCATGGCCTCTGGAAGCTGGGCATGGCCAGTTATAGCCAGCAAGAAAACAAGAACCTTAGTCCTATAAACTCAAAAAACTGAATTCTATCAACAACTTAAAAGAGCAGGAAAAAGATTCTCCCCTAGAGCATACAGAAAGGGGCATCTTGATTTTAGTTCAGTGAGATCCATGTTAGACTTCTGACCTCGACAACTGTAGTTTCGGTAACAATAGAAATTTAATGTAATTAATACGTATAGGTAGATAGATGCAGGACTTTCCAAAAATGAATCATTCTATATATCCCATTTTAGAATAAAAAACACTTTATTAAATTATACGTGCATTTAAAAGAAACTAAAAATTAAAATTGAAATATTTCCTTACCATAAGAAATGTGTTTCTAAAAAGAAATTGATCTAATATTTAAAAAAAAGATTATGAAAAATAGTGAAAAGTTGGAAATGGAATAGGTTTTTTAAAAACTATGTTTCTGATTTAGGCAATATTATTGTCCTTGCTATAAAAATAAATTAGTATATTCCCACTTCTTGCCATTCCTCTCCCATATCACCAAATTTCATTACTTATATTATTCATTTTACTATATCAGAGTTTATATTTACAGTTTGTTCTCCAATCAATAATTCCAATAATTTTTTAGTTATTATTTATTTTGTTTCAATTCTTAAAACCAGTCCTTTTTACCATGGCTTCTTTATTCATGAGTTTTTAATTTTGATTTATCTTTTGGTTGGCTAAAATTACCTAATATGTTTTCAAGAATTATTCATGAGTGCTGTGTACTGAGTTCTTGCATTTGAGGAATGCTTTAAACTTTAAGCTTGAAGGAGAATACAGTTGGGTATAAAAATCCTTGATTATATTTTATTTCCTTCAGAAATTTTTAGCTGTTGCACCGCTCTCCTCTGGCACTGAATGTTGCTGTGGAAAGACTGAGACTAGCCTAATATTATGTTCATGTATATTTTTGTTTTTTAACTTTTCTTCTCCTGATAGAAAAGGACGCTTTCTTTACCCCTGCCATCCTCGAGGAAATTTGTTTTTGTGGATAGTTCTATATCAATTGTTTTCTAGGACAGGATAAACCTTGTTTATCTATATATTCAGATATTTATTTCAGAGAATTTATCTGCTATTACATCATTTTTTCCTGTTTTTTTCCCCTGTTCAAGTTTTTGTAGTCCTTTCTTCAATAACTGGAGTAGTATTTTCAGTCACATTTACTCATTTACTCATCCTTGCAATGTTTTTATTTTATCTTCCATTGCTTTTCAGATCACTACAAACTCTCTTTTTACGTCCTTCAGTTTTATTTATTATTTTTTTCTTTGAAGACTAGCATATTTTCCTTGAGCTCCTTTTAAAGAAAGATCAGTGGCCTGCATTTTCTTAAGCCTGAAAAGTTTGCCTTTTCCTATTTAATTAAACCTGCAATATGTTGTTTCATTTACCTTCTGATTATGTTATTGTTCTCTTTTATTTTATAGTTTATGCTTGTAGGCCCCATGCTAATTCTGCCGTGATTATTACTCATCTTGAAATGTAGCTGGCTATTTATGGAATAATGTGTGAAGAGATGAAAAGAGGGTTAAGTCAAAGCAGTCAATAGCTTCTATGGGATATGTGTCTTAAACACTCTCTTAAGTCTGTTATCATCTGGGAAAAATGGTATGGCTAGAGATAAGCAAAGGAAATTCTTGCTCCTCCTGAACACATTTTCCAAAAAATAGCACCTTTTCAACAATATTTTAAGGAATATGTTGAAATGATGCCTATAATGAAAAGACATTAGGGTTGGTCTGCTCATTGTACAATTGAAATGTCAATGTTCAGACTGTGCTGACCTCTTAAACTACAAAGCATCCCCTTTAACCACACCTTGTACCACCCCTCCTTCACCTATAGCAATACCTCCTTAGGGTAGATAACTTTAAAGTAAAAGAGTAAGATGATTTGTTGACACGTTGTCTCCTTCAGTACCAACTTGAAGTTCTATAGTATTGACGTTTCTACAGAGCTACTTCCCACTTCTTTCTTGGCCCACACACATCCCTAGATTTTACCTCTAATGAAAAGATTCTTAGATAATATACTTTCAGATCAAAGATACTTTTTAGGGAAGTATGGGTTCTGCTTTGGTTTCAAGATGGCATTCATGGGTAGGCTCCTTGTCAATTCCCATTCAGACTTCACACTAGGTAAGTATGCTTATTTATAAAAGTGTTCCGTTGTAGCTGATACTTTGTTTTTTTTATATGGAGTGTTTATTTTTCTAGTTTAGACTTTTATAGTTTTTATTGGTGAATTTTGAGGGAAAGAAGCAGAAAAAATGTTCTTACTTAGTCATTTTTAACCATGAATCTCAGGTAATCTTTCCTATATCAAAATTAATAAAACCCTAGCCAATTGGTTATGGAATTGAGGTAAAATTTGGACATAGGTAGACAATTCAGACATCAGAATGATAATAATTAAATGAAAAATGGGGGGAAAGTCAATCTTCATGGGCGTTTATCATTATCATGATAAAGAAGATTTTAAAAGGCAGCATGTTCAGGTTACATTTTTTAACCGGGAACGATGTGGTAGAAAAAAAATATCTTCAAAAATGGAGTATAATTTAGACTCTTGGGTTAGCTTTTTAAACAACAGATAGTGTTCAGCAATATTCTGAAGAAGTCTTGGATGTTCTGCACAAAAAGCATGAGGGGTTTCAACCGAAATTTCAGATCATTTCCATCAAATAGGTGTGTGAGTTGGCCCATCATAGCTTTAAACCTTGTCTACATCATATTATGAGGCATCTTTTTCTAAAATAGATGAATTTCATCTCTGTTGACAATCCATTAAAACAAATAACCCTCTTTGTGATAATCACAGCAAGAGTCAGAGGGAACTCCCCAGCAGTTACAGTTTTGCCTTCAATGTGCTGACCACTCACTTTGATGTTGTACAGATTGGAATAAGTTCCATCTGGGGCTTGATGAAAGTTTCATCAGTGGTACACTATGCTTAGCTTTTAGGTTCTCAAATTCTTAACCTTCCACTGAATTTCGATTAAGCTAATCCTCACTGAGAATTTACTTTGATCCTCTAGCCACACTCAAAAGATTTTCCATCAATCACATTTTTTCATCTCTTGACAATTATAGTTGAATATACACATGCTGTACTTTTCACATAATGGCTGACTCACTCTGTATTTCAGAATTTTCTCACTGTCAAATGACTAATTCACAATAAATTATGATACTTACTTATCATTGTCTCATCCCTTTACATTTTTTAATTATCTCAACTCTGTATCATAACCTACACTTCTCCTTACTAGCATTTGCAACATTGCTATTATTATTATGTTGGGAGGATTAATAGTACTCCTATAATTCCTCAAAACTAAACAAGAGCACAGTCAACATGTAAGCTTAGGGCTTCCCTGGTGGTGCAGTGGTTAAGAATCCACTTGCCAATACAGGGGACACGGGTTTGAGCCCTGGTCTGGGAAGATCCCACATGCCATGGAGCAACTAAGCCCATGTGCCACAACTACTGAGCCTGCGCTCTAGAGCCCGAGAGCCACAACTACTGAGCCTGCGTGCCACAACTACTGAAGCCCGCGCGCCTAGAGCCCGTGCTCCACAACAAGAGAAGACACCACAATGAGAAGCTCACGCACTGCAACAAAGAGTAGCCCCCACTCACCACAACTAGAGAAAGCCCGCTCACAGCAATGAAGACCTAATGAAGCCAAAGATAAAAATAAATAAATTTATTTTAAAAAAATGTAAGCTTACACAAATGATGATGGCTGAGAATAAATCAGCTGCTTGTAGCCAGTATCACACCTGTTGGTTTAGGATAGTGTGCTCTAGCAGGTAGCCTTCTTGCTCAAATATTTGTGCAACTATACCACTTTGAGCCTTGCAAGTCAAATTTAGTAATGTGGCTAAATTACTAGCTAATTTAGTAATGTTGCTTTTCTGGGTCAGTGGCCTCAATTAGAAATATGGGTGGGCTTCCCTGGTGGCGCAGTGGTTGAGAATCTGCCTGCTAATGCAGGGGACACGGGTTCGAGCCCTGGTCTGGGAAGATCCCACATGCCGCGGAGCGACTGAGCCCGTGAGCCACAACTGCTGAGCTTGCGCGTCTGGAGCCTGTGCTCCGCAACGGGAGAGGCCGCGATAGTGAGAGGCCCGCGCACCGTGATGAGGAGTGGCCCCCACTTGCCGCAACTGGAGAAAGCCCTAGCACAGAAACGAAGACCCAACATAGCAATCAATCAATCAATCAATTAATCAATAAAATAAATCTTTAAAAAAAAAAAAAAGAAATATGGGTAAATATTGCTGAATATGCTCCTAAAAGCATTAGAATATTTGGCTAAAAAATGTAGACAATTGGCATTACCAGGATCTTCTTTGTATCTCAGTTTTCAAATGAGGAAAAATTTGACCTCCTAATCTGAGGACACAGAACTTGTTTTAATGATTACCAGATTCTCTTTCATATGGTAGCATTTTCTCCTTTGAAGTTTTAGAGATTTTCTGTTTAGTGCTCTTAAAGTTAGGCAATAGATTCTAACAGTCTTACTTCTATCTGCAAAAATGTGAAGGTTGCCCATGGGAACTCAATGAAACCCTGGTGGCATCATTGACATTTAGATGGAAAGCCTACAATATTCCTTCACTTCCACTTGGTGAACTATTAAGCTCATAGATTTAAAACATGTATTTCCCACTTTTCCCTTTCTTAGTCCAGCACCTTATACAGGGCATAAAGGCACGTCATCAAATATTTTTATGATAAGAAAGAGATTATTATTTGATATTTGTGGCTACCACACAATAAAATGGCATTAAAATCTTCTAATTCTCTACTTAGTCTCCTTAAAAATCCCACAAAAGTTGCTTCTGATAAGTTCATCACAGCCATTAAAGACGAATGGCATATACCAGGGTATCCATTTATTCCTTCCAAATATACACTTTTCTAAATGGAATTTTATGGTTTTCCTAGAAAGAAAAAAATGTGATCTTTGGTATGATTTCTGTTATCCAGGATATCATTGAAATACATTTATTTAACTAGGCATTTACTGTTTGGGGAATTTGCAGTGATTGAGTTCCAGTTCATTACTTTCAGGGCTGCGATGCTATTGTCAGGGCCTCAAAATCAGTGCAATGGCCTAAACCCAGGTCAGAGAGGCTACAATAGCACAAAGGCAATTATGCTGCAAGAAAAATGTTGTCCACTGATCAGCTGACAATCAATTACTAAGAAGAGGAGATAACCCTCTCCCCACTCAAGCTCTTCAGTATTAATAGTGCCATCGTGTAATTACTTTCGGCTTGGGCAGGTGCATGAAAGGACAGACTCTATAGCACACTGCATCGAAGATTAATGAGTTCTGTCAATTTGGCCAGCAGACATCTGATTCTCCATCTTTCTGTAGCTACTAGTTTTACACTTGCCTCAGGGTTTTTCCCCCTGAAAAAATTAGCTAGTAATTTAAATACATTCAATAAGCATACATCTTTAAGGAAGGAAAAATAACCTCTCTAATTTTGCAATGAAGTACGAATGAAAAAGACTCTTCATCTGAATATTAACATAGCAAGTAGTTCATAATGGCAGTATTCTTTTAGTCATACTTTATTTTTAGTTGTCGCAATTAGTGATGTATAGGATTCAGAGGCTATATAAACCCCTCAAAGTAGGATCATGTAAACCCAACATCCCTAATATTCTCCCTTTCCCTTGCTGGCCTAGAAGCTAAAAAGGGAAAAACTGTGAGAGCTCTAATAAATTACGGAACTGTTTTAAAGCCTCCTATAATACAAATGGCTTGACTAAGGGGGAATTTTTAGCCCACAGGTTTTCTGGGTAAAAGCCATTGAGACTTCCCCCACCTCAAGAAAAATGCAGCAATGGCCTAGAGAACTTGGTCACCCAGGCTATACATTTGTGTCAGAACAGGAATTGCCTATAAACTGAAATGAATATCAGGAAATTTGCTGTTGCTCTAAATTGATATTTTATAACCCAACTACTGTAAAATCTCATAATCTTTAAATACATGAGGTCAATGTACTAAATGGCTACTTTATGATGTTACCTAACGGCTCCGATTTGTTTCTCAAGAGGACCTAACTCTTCCTAGTTTATTGCTCTCCTCGATTGCTCTTTCAATGAGTGTATGAATAAAAGGAGGAAAAAAAAATCTGACTCAGAAACATAATTTGTTCCTTTACCTCTCTGCCTCCATTTAATGTTACAATCACCCATCCATGAAAATTTTTTTCCAGACTACATTTATTGGATATTAGATTCTGCTAATTAATTCTTTGTATTAATTTCTTTTGAAGTGATGTTATCAATTGTTTCCAGGAGAAGGAAAAGAATAAAACAAAGAAAGAAATTTTAAAAAAGAAAAAAAACAGCCCAGCCATAATTTGATTTTTGAATAAATGGACTTAAGCCTACCCAAATGCTATAGGCTTGTTTATCGTTGATCCATATTCATTGGTAGATGCTGTTTAAATTATTGTTTTCCACAGTAAGAGACAATAGAGTAGGAAATACTTTTGATCTGGAAAACTGTGTCTAAGAAGATAGCAGTACCTGTGCTTCCTTAAAAAACAAAACAGTCTCATGCCTCTAAAGCCACTAATCTTCAAAGTTGGAAATATTTTGAAACCCTTATCAGACAGAGAATCTTCATCAGAAAAAGATGAGAGACATTATAAAAGCCATGATCTCATAGTAAACAAGGACCAATGCTACCTTACCCCTACTATGAAATGATCTTAGCTGTTTGATTTTTCCTCCCAATCATATTTTTACTTACTCTCATATCTTTATATCCATCCAGGGGTTACAAAAGAGGTTATTTTTTTCCAAGTATCTAATACCATCTAACGAAGCCCTTGGCAGGTATTTCATATGGCTCAACTAGAAGAGTGTCCAGCCCATGGCTGAGAGCTGTCCTGCCTGGAGACACAGTTCTGGGATCCTAACCCCTGATGTGTGATAACCCACGCCACCATCTGTGCTGCCACAAGAGGTGTCAAAGGTAGACCTAACTTCAATCACATGCATTCAAATATGTACACATGTATATATGCATACATGTACATTTAGGTAATATTTCAATATGATTCTGACTACTAATTCCTGGTCAACATTACCTGAGTACTTTAGAGACCAACATTTAAGATCTATTTGACTATTCTGCCCAAGAAAGAAAATCTAAATAGTGTAAACTGAATAGATAGGCAAGGAAAATAGGCAGTACTATAAGCAATCTTAGCGTTCTGGTCCAAAGGAAACCTAGGTTCATTAGTCTCTTCACATCATTGCTCCATGACTGGATATATTATTGATTAATCCTAATAGGTATATTATTATTAGATGAAGAAAGACAACTCTTAGCAGACATATAAAATGTCTAAACCCCATCAACCCAGACTAGAGAGGGCAGAAAAAAAACCGGATTTAATATCAATACATCTTTAAGCAGGAGGAGATATAGAAGCTTAAGGGGTTCACCATAGGAGAACAGGGTGATTTCTCATCTCTGACCCTCATCCGTCCTGGGATGTGTTTTATCCAGATGGTTTTCTGTTACTGGTCAAAGTGCTTCTTAAGCAGGGGCCACCTTTAACTGGAAATGGTCTGCTATGGCAGCCAAAGCCAGGCTTTCCTTCAGTGCACACACTGTAGGTGTTGGCATGTAGAGGTATGTTTACATAAGTATAGAGGTAAGCCTGGATCTACTTAAACAGAGGAACATTTCTTGCAAACTCCAAACCTCCTAGCTTCTTTCATCCAGGAAACAGATTTAATTAACATGCGTGGAGACCTTCAAGATGGCAGAGGAGTAACACGTGGAGATCACCTTCCTCCCCACAAATACATCAAGCAAACATCTACATGTGGAACAACTCCTACAGAACACCTACTGAACGTTGGCAGAAGACCTCAGACTTCCCAAAAGGCAAGAAACTCCCCAGGTACCTGGGTAGGGCAAAAGAAAAAAGAAAAAACAGAGACAAAAGAATAGGGACGGGACCTGCACCTCTGGGAGGGAGCTGTGAAGGAGGAAAAGTTTCCACACACTAGGAGGCCTCTTCACTGGTGGAGATGGGGGATGGCGGGGGGAAGCTTCGGAGTCACGGAGGAGAGCACAGCAACGGGGTGCAGAGGGCAAAGTGGAGAGATTTCCGCACAGAGGATCGCTGTGGACCAGCACTCACCACCCTGGGAGGCTTGTCTGCTCACCCGCCGGGGCGGGCGGGGCTGGGAGCTGAGGCTCGGGCTTCGGTCGTATTGCAGGGAGAGGACTGGGGTTGGCGGCGTGAACACAGCCTGAAGGGGGCTAGTGCGCCACAGCTAGATGGGAGGGAGTCTGGGAAAAAGTCTGGAACTGCCGAAGAGGCAAGAGACCATTGTTTCAGGGTGCATGAGGAGGGGATTTAGAGCACCGCCTAAGCAAACTCCAGAGACAGGCGTGAGCCACGGCTATCAGTGCGGACACCAGAGATGGGCATGAGACGCTAAGGCTGCTACTGCAGCCACCAAGAAGCCTGTGTGCAAGCACAGGTCACTATCCACACTTCCCCTCCTGGGAGCCTGTGCCGCCCGCCACTGCCAGGGTCCCGTGATCCAGGGACAACTTCCCCGGGAGAACGCACGGCACACCTCAGGCTGTTGCAACGTCACACTGGCCTCTGATGCCACAGACTCTCCCCGCATCCGTACCCCTCCCTCCCCCTGGCCTGAGTGAGCCAGATCCTCCTAATCAGCTGCTACTTTAACCCCGAACTGTCTGAGTGAAGAACAGATGCCCTCAGGTGACCTACATGCAAAGGTGGGTCCAAATCCAAAGCTGAACCCCAGGAACTGTGCAAAGAAAGAAGAGAAAGGGAAATCTCTCCCAGAAGCCTCAGAAGCAGCAGATTAAATCTCCACAATCAACTTGATGTACCCTGCATTTCTGGAATAGCTGAATAGACAATGAATCATCCCAAAATTGAGGCAGTGGACTTTGGGAGCAACAGTAGACTTGGGGTTTGCTTTCTACATCTAATTTGTTTCTGGTTTTATGTTTATCTTAGTTTAGTATTTAGACTTTATTATCATTGATAGATTTCTTTATTGATTTGACTGCTCGCTTCCTTTTATTTTATGAGATATATATATTTTTTTCCTTTTTCTCTTTTTTTTGGTGTGTATGTGTATGCTTCTTTGTGTGCTTTTTTTCACAAAGCACTGAGCTGATCTCCCTGTGCTATGCGACTGCTTCCCACTAGCTATCTATTTTACATTTGGTAGTATATATATGTCCATATATACACTACCACTATCTCACTTTGTCCCAGCTTACCCTTCTTTGTGTGATTTTGTCTGTATAGCTTTGCTTTTACCATTTGTCCTAGGGGTCTGTCTGTCCGTTTTTTGTGTGTGTTTGTTTGTTTGTTTAGCACAGTTTTTAGGGCTTGCTTTCATTGGTGGATTTGTTTTTTGATTTGGTTGCTCTCTTCTTTCTTTCTTTTTTTTTAAATTACTTCTTAATTTTTTTATTTTTAATCATTTTTTTTATTGTAATAACTTTCTTTTCTTTTCCTTTCCTTCTTTCCTTCCTTCTTTCTTTTTTCTTTCCTCCCTTTCTTTCTTTCCTTCCTTCTTTCTCTTTCTTTCTTTCTTTCCTTTCTTTCTTTCTTCTTTCTTTCTTTCTTTCCCTTTCTTTCTTTCTCTCTCTCTCCCTCCCTCCCTCCCTCCTTCCCGCCCTCTCTCTCTCTTTCTCCCCTTTCTTGTGAGCCATCTGACAGGATCTTGGTGTTCCAGCTGGGTATTAGGCCTGCACCCCTGAGGTGGGAGAGCAAAGTTCAGGACATTGGTTCACCAGACACCTCCCAGCTCCACATAATATCAAACAGCGAAAGCTCTCCCAGAGATCTCCATCTCAACACTAAGACCCAGCTCCACTCAAAGACCAGCAAGCTACAGTGCTGGACACCCTATGCCAAACAACTGGAAAGACAGGAACACAACCCCACCCATTAGCAGAGAGACTACCTAAAATCATAATACGGTCACAGACACCGCAAAACACACCACCGGATGCAGTCCTGCCCACCAGAAAGACAAGATTCAGCCTCAGCCACCAGAACACAGGCATCAGTCCCCTCCACCAGGAAGCCTACAAAACCCACTGAACCAACCTTAGCCACTGGGGGCAGACACCAAAAACAACAGGAACTAAAAACCTGCAGCCTGTGAAATGGAGATGCCAAACACAGTAAGTTAAGCAAAATGAGAAGACAGAGAAACACACAGCAGATGAAGGAGCAAGGTAAAACCCCACAGACCAAACAAATGAAGAGGAAATAGGCAGTCTACCTGAAAAAGAATTCAGAGTAATAATAGTAAATCTGATCCAAAATCTTGGAAATAGAATGGAGAAAATACAAGAAACGTTAAACAAGGACCTAGAAGAACTAAAGAGCAAACAAACAATGATGAATAACACAATAAATGATATTAAAAATTCTCTAGAAGGTATCAATACCAGAATAACTGTGGCAGAAGAACGGATAAGTGACCTGGAAGATTAAATAGTGGAAATAACTATCACAGAGCAGAATAAATAAAAAGGAATGAAGAGAATTGAGGACAGTCTTAGAGACATCTGGGACAACATAAAACACACCAACATTCGAATTACAGGGGTCCCAGAAGAAGAGAAAAAGAAAGGGGCTGAGAAAATATTTGAAGAGATTATAGTTGAAAACTTCCCATATATGGGAAAGGAAATAGTCAATCAAAGCCAGGAAGTGCAGAGAGTCCCATACAGGATAATTCCAAGGAGAAAAACACCAAGACACATATTAATCAAACTATCAAAAATTAAATACAAAAAAAAAATATTAAAAGCAGCAAGGGAAAAATAACAAATAACATAAAAGGGAACCCCCATAACATTGACAGCTGATCTTTAATCAGAAACTGTGCAAGCCAGAAGGGAGTGGCAGGACATATTTAAAGTGATGAAAGGGAAAAACCTACAACTGAGATTACTCTACCCAGCAAGGATCTCGTTCAGTTTCAACAGAGAAATTAAAACCTTTACAGACAACCAAAAGTTAGGAGAATTCAGCACCACCAAACCAGCTTTACAACAAATGCGAAAGCAACTTCTCTAGGCAGGAAAAACAAGAGAAGGAAAAGACCTACAATAACAAACCCAAAACAATTAAGAAAATGGTAATAGAAACATACATATTGATAACTACCTTAAATGGAAACGGATTAAATGCTCCAACCAAAAGACATAGACTGGCTGAATGGATACAAAAACAAGATATATATGCTGTCTACAGGAGACCAACTTCAGACCTAGGGACACATACACACTGAAAGTGAGGGGATGGAAAAAGATATTCCATGCAAATGGAAATCAAAAGAAAGCTGGAGCAGCAATTCTCATACTAGACAAAATAGACTTTAAAATAAAGACTATTACAAGAGACAAAGAAGGACACTACATAATAATCAAGGGATCAATCCAAGAAGAAGATATAACAATTGTAAATATTTATGCACCCAACATAGGAGCACCTCAATACATAAGGTAAATGCTAACAGCCATAAAAGGGGAAATCGACAATAACACATACATAGTAGAGGACTTTAACACACCACTTTCACCAACGGACAGATCATCCAAAATGAAAATAAATAAGGAAACACAAGCTTTAAATGATACATTAAACAAGATGGACTTAATTGATATTTATAGGACATTCCAACGAAAAACAACAGAATACACTTTCTTCTCAAGTGCTCATGGAACATTCTCCAGGATAGATCATATCTTGGGTCACAAATCAAGCCTTGGTAAATTTAAGAAAATTGAAACCGTATCAAGTATCTTTTCCGACCACAACGCTATGAGACTAGATATCAATTACAGGAAAAAATCTTTAAAAAATACAAACACATGGAGGCTAAACAATACACCACTAAATAACCAAGAGATCACTGAAGAAATCAAAGAGGAAGTAAAAAAGTACACAGAAACAAATGAAAATGAAACACGATGAACAAAAACCTTTGGGATGCATCAAAAGCAGTTCTAAGAGGGAAGTTTAGAGCAATACAATCCTACCTCAACAAACAAGAAACACCTCAAATAAACAACCTAACCATACACCTAAAGCAATTAGAGAAAGAAGAACAAAAAGAGCCCAAAGTTAGCAGAAGGAAAGAAATCATAAAGATCAGATCAGAAATAAATGAAAAAGAAATGAAGGAAACAATAGCAAAGATCAATAAAACTAAAAGCTGGTTCCTTGAGAAGATAAACAAAATTGATAAACCATTAGCTTAATTCATCAAGAAAAAAAGGGAGAAGACTCAAATCAATAGAATTAGAAATGAAAAAGGAGAAATAACAACTGACACTGCAGAAATACAAAGGATCATGAGAGATTACTACAAGCAACTCTATGTCAATAAAATGGACAACCTGGAAGAAATGGACAAATTCTTAGAAATGCACAACCTTCCGAGACTGAACCAGGAAGAAATAGAAACTATAAACAGACAATCACAAGCAACGAAAATGAAACTGTGATTAAACATCTTCCAACAAACAAAAGCCCAGGATCAGATGGCTTCACAGGCAAATTCTATCAAACATTTAGAGAAGAGCTAACACCTATCCTTCTCAAACTCTTCCAAAATATAGCAGAGGGAAGAACACTCCCAAACTCATTTTACAAGGCGACCATCACCCTGATACCAAAACCAGACAAAAATGTCACAAAGAAAGAAAACTACAGGCCAATATCACTGATGAACATAGATGCAAAAATCCTCAACAAAATACTAGCAAACAGAATCCAACAGCACATTAAAAGGATCATACACCATGATCAAGTGGGGTTTATCCCAGGAATGCAAAGATTCTTCAATATATGCAAATCAATCAATGTGATACACCATATTAACAAATTGAAGGAGAAAAACCATGTGATCATCTCAATAGATGCAGAGAAAGCTTTCAACAAAATTCAACACCCATTTAAGATAAAAACTCTCCAGAAAGTAGGCATAGAGGGAACTTACTTCAACATAACAAAGTCCATATATGACAAACCCAAAGCCAACATCATTCTCAATGGTGAAAAATTGAAACTATATCCTCAAGATCAGGAACAAGACAAGGTTGTCCACTCTCACCACTATTACTCAACATAGTTTTGGAAGTTCTAGCCACATCAGAAAAAAAAAAAGGAATCCAAATTGGAAAAGAAGAAGTAAAGCTGTCACTGTTTGCAGATGACATGATACTGTACATAGAAAATCCTAAAGATGCTACCAGAAAACTACTAGAGCTAAACAATGAATTTGGTAAAGTAGCAAGATACACAATTAATGCACAGAAATCTCTTGCATTCCTAGACACTAACAATGAAACATCTGAAAGAGAAATTAAGGAAACATTCCCTTTTACCATTGCAACAAAAAGAATAATATACCTAGGAATGAACATACCTAAGGAGACAAAAGACCTGTATGCAGAAAACTATAAGACACTGATGAAAGAAATTAAAGATGATACAAACAGATGGAGGGATATACCATGTTCTTGGATTGGAAGGATCAACATTCTGAAAATGACTATACTACCCAAAGCAATCTACACATTCAATGCAATCACTATCAAACTACCAATGGAATTTTTCACAGAACTAGACCAAAAAATTTCATAATTTGTACGGAAACACAAAAGTCCCCGAGTAGCCAAACTAATCTTGAGAAAGAAAAATGGAGCTGGAGGAATCAGGCTCCCGGACTTCAGCCTATACTACAAAGCTACAGTAATCAAGACAGTATGGTATTGGCACAAAAACAGAAATATAGATCAATGGAACAGGATAGAAAGCCCAGAGATAAACCCACGCATATATGGTCACCTTATTTTTGATAAAGGAGGCAAGAATATACAATGGAGAAAAGACAGCCTCTTCAATAAGTGGAGCTGGGAAAAACTGGACAGCTACATGTAAAAGAATGAAATCAGAACACTCCCTAACACCACACACAAAAATAAACTAAAATGTATTAAAGACCTAATTGTGAGGCCAAACACTATAAAACTCTTAGAGGAAAACATAGGCAGAACACTCTAATACATAAATCACAGCAAGATCCTTTTTGACCCACCTCCTAGAGAAATGGAAATAAAAACAAAAATAAACAAATGGGACCTAATGAAACTTAAAAGCTTTTGCACAGCAAAGGAAACCATAAACAAGAGGAAAAGAAAACCCTCAGAATGGGAGAAAATATTTGCAAATGAAGCAACTGACAAAGGATTAATCCACAAATATTTACAAGCAGCTCATGCAGCTCAATATCAAAAAAACAAACAACCCAATCCAAAAATGGGCAGAAGACCTAAATAGACATTTCTCCAAAGATATACAGGTTGCCAACAAACACATGAAAGGGTGCTCAACATCACTAATCATTAGAGAAATACAAATCAAAATTACAATGCGGTATCACCTCACACTAGTCAGAATGGCCATCATCAAAATATCTACAAACAATAAATGCTGGAGAGGGTGTGGAGAAAAGGGAACCTTCTTGCACTGTTGGTGGGAATGTAAATTGATACTGCCACCATGGAGAAGAGTATGGAGGTTCCTTAAAAAACTAAAAATAGAACTACCATATGACCCAGCAATCCCACTACTGGGCATATACCCTGAGAAAACCATAATTCAAACAGAGTCAAGTACCACAATGTTTATTGCAGCTCTACTTACAATAGCCAGGACATGGAAGCAACCTAGGTGTCCACTGACAAATGAATGGATATAGAAGATGTGGCACATATATACAATGAAATATTACTCAGCCATAAAAAAAAATGAAATTGAGTTTTTTGTAGTGAGGTGGATGGATCTAGAGTCTGTCATACAGAGTGAAGTAAGTCAGAAAGAGAAAAACAAATGCCATATGCTAACACATATATATGGAATCTAAAAAAAAAAAAAAATGGTTCTGAAGAACCTAGGGACAGCACCGGAATAAAGACGCAGATGTAGAGAATGGACTTGAGGACACAGGGAGGTGGAAGGGTAAGCTGGGACGAAGTGAGAGAGTGGCATGGACATATATACACTACCAAAGGTAAAATAGCTAGCTAGTGGGAAGCAGCCACAGAGCACAGGGAAATCAGCTGGGTGCTTTGTGACCACCTAGAGGGGTAGGATAGGGAGGGTGGGAGGGAGACACAAGAGGGAGGAGATATGGGGGTATATGTGTACATAGCTGATTCACTTTGCTATAAAGCAGAAGCTAACACACCATTGTAAAGAAATTATAGTCCAATAAAGATGTTAAAAATTTTTTTTAAATAAAATTCAATACAGTCTAATAGTTTTCAACTCTTATAGTAATAAAAATAAAATAATAATAGCTAACACTTTGTGTGTACTAAAGTCAGGCACCATTCCAAGTGTTTTAAATGTGTTAACACTTTAAATCCTCATGATGACTCTGTGACATTGGTACTACTACTATTTCCATTCTAGAGATGAGGAAACTAAGGTACAGAGAAGTTAGTAGTTTGATCAAATGACTAAAACTGAGATTCAAATTCAAGGTGTTTCCCTTCAGAGTCTATGCTTTTTATCACTATATTATGAATAGAATTTTTGAACAATCATACTATCAAAAAAGGACAAAAACAATAGAAATTATCTTTAAATGGTATGAAATAATAGACTCAATAATGAGCATAACATCTAATTGAGCAATATTGTGATAGAGCTATTTAATCAACTTGTCAAAATACCCTTCTTGCAAGCCCAAGGCTGAGTCAATTAAATTTTCTGAATTCACCGAAGTTTGTCTTTAGTGCTCACTCTAAATGCTCATTTTTTATCAAAATAATTTTTGTGGTCAGCTGGCATTGTGCTAATTGCATCATTGGATTTCATCCACAAGACACATAATTATCTGAATTTTTCTGTTCAGAGTGTCTTTGAAGATCAGCTTGAGAACTGAAGGACTGAAGCTCATCTCTTTCTTAAAAGACTTACCAAAGGACTTACTAATGACTGCAAGAAGGCATCAGCACCTCCCAGCACACTGACATTGTCCACTCGTCCTTCCTCTGATGCCTCAGGTGTGGTAGGCTTTGGATGGAGTCCCAAGACTCATTGCCAACAGTTTATGCAGTTGTCTTGCCGTGTCATTTCAGAAGCATATTCAGCTACACACAACAGAAAATTGAACTTATGATGACTTAACCAAAGAGAGGTTGGTTGGTTTGTTTTCACATATTAAGAGATCAGAAAGTTGAAAATCCCGAGCAGTACCATGATGTCATTGGTGCAACGCCTTCTTCTATCTCTGCTTCACCACATGCTTGAGGTGTGGACCCAGTCTGCATAATCTCAGACACTATGATGCTGGCACAGATAGGAGGAAGCGGGAAGGACAAGGTGAAAGGCATATGCCAGCTGGGAACTTCATCTAAGGAACTTCATTGAGAGTCCTATGCTAAGACTTTTGTTTATATCTCATTGTCCAAAACTGCAGCATCTTGCCATCCCCAATCAGCAAAGAAGTCTGGGAAATGTGTTTTTCAGCTGGGTACTTTGCTACCTAGAAAAATCACTGGATTATGATAGTAATAAAAGAGAGACTAGAATTGGGTTGTCAACTCTCAGTCTGCCACACTGACATTAGTCATGCATGGGAGAATACTTACACTGATGTATCTTACCTCTGCTTAACCAATTCCAACGTTTGGAATCTGTTGACTGCAATTTTGATAAGTAAAGACACTTTTAGTTATAAGTAAAACAACTCAAAGAAGCTTACGTGTAAAAGGAAATGTAACAAGTTTACATGAATTAAAATTCTGGGGCATATTGACTTCAGGTACAGCTAAATCCAGGAGCTGAAACAGTGTCATCAAAGTCCTTCCCCTCTACCTCCTTTTCCTCTTCTTCCTCTTCTTCCTCTCAGACAAGATTTCTCTATGTAGCAAAATAAAATGGCTGCTGGCCATCCACATCCTGTACATTTAGCATTTCCAGTGGAAAGAGTGATTACATACGGTATTGAGGTTCCAAAGAGGAATAAAAAATGATCCTAATACTTAAGGAGTTCACAAGTCTAGAGGAAATGCTTTAATTTTCTTGGATGAATCAAGCTATGTGAAAGTAAAATATTATACTCTCACTAATTTGAAATACTTTTTAAAAACTACTGTTCGGGGGCTTCCCTGGTGGCGCAGTGGTTGAGAATCTGCCTGCCAATGCAGGGGACACGGGTTTGAGCCCTGGTCTGGGAAGATCCCACATACCGCGGAGCAGCTAGGCCCGTGAACCACAACTACTGAGCCTGCGCGTCTGGAGCCTGTGCTCCGCAACAAGAGAGGCCGCGATAGTGAAAGGCCCGTGCACCGCGATGAAGAGTGGCCCCCGCTTGCCGCAACTAGAGAAAGCCCTCGCACGAAACGAAGACCCAACACAGCCAAAAATAAATAAATAAATAAATAAATAAATAATCCTTCCCTCTACTTTAAAAAAAACAAACAAACAAAAACTATTGTTCGTCTCTAGTCTGTATTACCATCCATCATTGTTACATAAATATCCCTTCATCTCTAAGACCATAAGACTGAGCATGATATCCCAAGGGTATTCCAAAAAGCAGAAATTCTGTCATGTTATATAGAAAAGAGTTTCCATGCCAAATCAGTGTCAGAAACCATGCTTACTACATCTTATTCCTATGTATTTAAAATGTTCATTAACATTTTAAAGTTCCTAAAGTTAGGAAACCTGAATACTTTTATATAATCCAGAATTGTCCGAACTTTAACAAACACAATAGTTTTTTGAGTTGAGTGAATGAAATTTAGCCCTACAAAGCCAGCCCTTGGATTTGAAAGAAATTTTGAAAGGCAGAAAAGAAATGAGAATGTATAATCTACATTTTATAATGTGTCACATTATCTTCCTCTTACTTATAAAGACATAATTCCATGTTCATGCCATGATGCACATCATAACTATAGCAAAAGTAAGCAGGAAGCAAAGCAATGAAAAGATGAGAGAATGGTGCACTTTAGTATGAACTGGGAGATTGAGATATTTCTTTTAGAAGCAGCTTTGTCTTCCAACAGGAATCTAAGTGCATTTTGACAGGAGAATGCTCTATGGTTCATGTTGTTTATGATACAGTGTTTCAGTTACTTAATTATACACTGAAGTACCTAGAAATGAAATATCTCTTTTATGTACACCATGCCTAAGAGAGCGTTGTCTAGATTGAAACTACATGGCTCTCTTTGTATTCTGGCATGTTGCTCACTGGCTTATACATTAATAGGCTCTCTGTATACTTGATGGTGACAGTAACTATGAGCATTCAGCAACAACTAAACTGATCTAGTGACCCTCTCAGCACACTTTCTGCTTCCCTACATTCACACCATTGTGCAAGCTATTCCTGCTACATGAATGCCCTATTCTGAAGCTGATGAAAAACCATCCAATACCAATCCCACCTCCTCTGTGAAGTCATTCCTGACAATAAGAGTAATAACTAATATTTACTAGGCACTTACCATGTGCCATGGTCTAAGTGTTTTGCACACATTATTTATTTGATCCCCATGTATATTAAAGCCCTATGGGGTCAGTTGAACAATTATCCCCATTTTATATGAGTCCTAGCCATCATACTCTAGTCATTTCCCAAGGACCATTTTGGAAAATTTCCATTATGTGTGGCTCTAAAATAGGACAGGAATTGTTCTCATCCCTTGACCATTTCGGCACAGCACTAGTTGTAAGAGTTTTGTGTCACATTGCATATATCAAAGGTTACACAGAGTGTATGAACTGAGGCTGACTATTGAAGGACATGGTAGATTGTTAAAATCAAGTAAACAAGAGCTTACTGGGGCACATGGACCTTGAAAATTCTCATCACCAAATGACTCTCTAAGCTGTCTAAAGTCTGGATCAGATGCTATATATATATAAAGTCTGTTACATCAAAAGAAAGATGCAGGAATCCATTCACTGAAACTGATATTGTGTCTTTAAAAAGTATTTGATTTGAGCATTTAAAATACTGTGCTCCACTGCTGGTTTAATTTTTATAAATGTTCCCCCTCTTATAGATCATCTCAATAGCCACATCAGAAGAGAGTGAAGCAAGAATAAGCTCCTCATTCAGGCTCTCAGTACACTCCTGCTTGATTGGAATGGATATTGTACATAATATGTCCCTACAGATGTTTCCTCCAGTGGGGCACATTGAATTTCATTTAAATGCCAAGGCACAAAATCTAAAACAATGTGACTTTAACAAAAAATCTGATGAGGAATTTGATGAGAAAATGGCAAGAATTCCTGTGGCATTTGGGTAACAATTTCAAGCCTTCATTTTAATAAAATAAACAGCATCATATTTCATTCAAATCTGGCAATGAGATGAGCTTTGGGTATTACATTGATATAAACCAATAAAGAATTTGCAAATTTGAAGCACTAATTAACAGACACAATATTAAATGAAAAAAGTTTGCTCCAGGGGAAAATATATTTTGAAGACTTTAGACTTTTATTAAAAGACAGTGTTTTTGAATCACTTCTTTTGTAGTTTACTCTTTTGCTGTTTTTTATAAATTATGGGAATATTGTGATATTTTCAAACTGATACCGTTAACACAGCATCTAATATTCCTTTTTACCTTTTTGAGGCAATTCATCAATGTCACAGTGTCTTGAAATCTAGAGAAAAATAAGCCAAAACATGAGCTCAAATATCACAGAATAATCAGAGCAGCCTTAATTTAAGCTATTGTGTCAGTGAACAGAGTGCAACAAACTACAGGTGTTCAAGTTGACTGTAGCAGGTACATCCTATAACGGTTACAGGGTCATTCCCATGGTAGAGCAAATTTGGCCAATTATACCCAAGGGGAAGGGGAGGTACTCAGAAGGGCCATAATAGGGTGGAAAGCTGGAGTTTCACCACTTTGGACTGGAAGAGACCTCAAGGTTTTATTCATGTAATCAGATAACACTTAACTGCACCCACAACCATGTCAAGAGCATCCATGTGAATGCTTTTGTGACCTCTTGTCCCCCAGATGTCCTCAGGATGCTAATTTGGACCTGATTTCACCTGGATAAAAAATGTGAAGGGAGGTGAAAGGATGAGTGTGAAGAGATGCAGTAGATTTAACACAGGTCTTACAACAGATAAACCATTTTAAATGAATAACCTATTAATTTTCAACTCCATGTGAAAATTATTTCATAACAATTCTAGAGGAAGGACTCTCTGAAGCTTGACTTACTGGTCACAAAGTGCACTACAGAAAGAGAATGCTCTCTACCTAATTGCAGTGCTGCACAGAGTTACTTTCTTGAGACTACAATATCTAAGACATATGTATCTAAAGACTCATACTTCAGAAAATGGGGAGAGCATTAACCAAGATAGCGGAGTAGAAGGACGTGCTCTCACTCCCTCTTGCGAGAGCACCAGAATCACAACTGGCTGCTGGACAATCATTGACAGGAAGACCCTGGACTTCACCAAGGAGGATACCCCACATCCAAGGACAGAGGAGAAGCCACAGTGAGACGGTAGGAGGGGCGCAATCAGAGTAAAATCAAATCCCATAACTGCTGGGTGGGTGACTCACAGACTGGCGAACACTTATACCACAGAAGTCCACCCACTGGAGTGAAGGTTCTGAGCCCCACGTCAGGCTTCCCAACCTGAGGGTCCGGCAATGGGAGGAGGAATTCCTAGAGAATCAGACTTTGAAGCCTAGTGGGAATTGATTGCAGGACTTCTACAGGACTGGGGGAAACAGAGACCCCACTCTTGGAGGGCACACACAAAGTAGTGTGTGCATCGGGACTCAGGGGAAGGAGCAGTGACCCTGGGGGAGACTGAACCAGACCTACCGGCTGGTGTTGGGGGGTCTCCTGCAGAGGCGGGGGGTGGCTCTGTTTCACCGTGGGGATAAGGACACTGGCAGCGGAGGTTCTGGGAAGTGCTCCTTGGCGTGAGCCCTCCCAGAGTCTGCCATTAACCCCACCAAAGAGCCCAGGTAGGCTCCAGTGTTGGGTTGCCTCAGGCCAAACAACCAACAGGGAGGGAACCCAGCCCCACCCATCAACAGTCAAGTGGATTAAAGTTTTACTGAGCTCTGACCACCACAGCAACAGTCAGCTCTACCCACCACCAGAGCCTCCCATCAAGCCTCTTAGATAGCCTCAACCACCAGAGGGCAGACAGCAGAAGCAAGAAAAACTACAATCCTGCAGCCTGTGGACCAAAAACCACAGTTACAGAAAGATAGACAAGATGAAAAGGCAGAGGGCTATGTACCAGATGAAGGAACAAGAAAAAACCCCAGAAAAACAACTAAATGAAGTGGAGATAGGCAACCTTCCAGAAAAAGAATTCAGAATAATGATAGTGAAGATGATCCAGGACCTCAGAATAAGAATGGAGGCAAAGATTGAGAAGATGCAAGAAATGATTAACAAAGACCTAGAAGAATTAAAGAACAAACAAACAGAGATGACCAATACAATAACTGAAATGAAAACTACACTAGAAGGAATCAATAGCAGAATAACTGAGGCAGAAGAACGGAGAAGTGACCTGGAAGACAGAATGGTGGAATTCACTGCTGCGGAACAGACTAAAGAAAAAAGAATGAAAAGAAATGAAGACAGCCTAAGAGACCTCTGGGACAACATTAAACGCAACAACATTCGCATTATAGGGGTCCCAGAAGGAGAAGAGAGAGAGAAAGGACCAGAGAAAATATTTGAAGAGATTATAGTCGAAAACTTCCCTAACATGGGAAAGGAAATAGCCACCCAAGTCCAGGAAGCGCAGAGAGTCCCATACAGGATAAACCCAAGGAGAAACACGCCGAGACACATAGTAAGCAAAGTGGCAAAAATTAAAGACAAAGAAAAATTATTGAAAGCAGCAAGGGAAAAACGACAAATAACATACAAGGGAACTCCCATAAGGTTAACAGCTGATTTCTCAGCAGAAACTCTACAAGCCAGAAGGGAGTGGCATGATATACTTAAAGTGATGAAAGGGAAGAACCTACAACCAAGATTACTCTACCCGGCAAGGATCTCATTTAGATTTGATGGAGAAATCAAAAGCTTTACAGACAAGCAAAAGCTAAGAGAATTCAGCACCACCAGACCAGCTCTACAACAAATGCTAAAGGAACTTCTCTAAGTGGGAAACACAAGAGAAGAAAAGGACCTACAAAAACAAACCCAAAACAATTAAGAAAATGGTCATAGGAACATACATATCGATAATTACCTTAAACGTGAATGGATTAAATGCCCTAACCAAAAGACATAGGCTGGCTGAATGGATACAAAAACAAGACCCATATATATGCTGTCTACAAGAGACCCACTTTAGACCTAGGGACACATACAGACTGAAAGTGAGGGGATGGAAAAAGATATTCCATGCAAATGGAAATCAAAAGAAAGCTGGAGTAGCTATACTCATATCAGATAAAATAGACTTTAAAACAAAGAATGTTACAGGAGACAAGGAAGGACACTACATAATGATCCAGGGATCAATCCAAGAAGAAGATATAACAATTATAAATATATATGCACCCAACATAGGAGCACCTCAATACATAAGGCAACTGCTAACAGCTATAAAAGAGGAAATCGACAGTAACACAATAATAGTGGGGGACTTTAACACCTCACTTACACCAATGGACAGATCATCCAAAATGAAAATAAATAAGGAAAAAGAAGCTTTAAATGACACAATAGACCAGTTAGATTTAATTGATATATATATAGGACATTCCATCCAAAAACAGCAGATTACACGTTCTTCTCAAGTGCGCACGGAACATTCTCCAGGATAGATCACATCTTGGGTCACAAATCAAGCCTCAGTAAATTTAAGAAAATTGAAATCATATCAAGCATCTTTTCTGACCACAACGCTATGAGATTAGAAATGAATTACAGGGAAAAAAACGTAAAAAAGACAAACACATGGAGGCTAAACAATACGTTACTAAATAACCAAGAGATCACTGAAGAAATCAAAGAGGAAATCAAAAAATACCTAGAGACAAATGACAATGAAAACACGACGACCCAAAACCTATGGGATGCAGCAAAAGCAGTTCTAAGAGGGAAGTTTATAGCTATACAAGCCTATCTCAAGAAACAAGAAAAATCTCAAGTAAACAATCTAACCTTACACCTAAAGAAACTAGAGAAAGAAGAACAAACAAAACCCAAAGTCAGCAGAAGGAAAGAAATCATAAAGATCAGAGCAGAAATAAATGAAATAGAAACAAAGAAACAATAGCAAAGATCAATAAAACTAAAAGTTGGTTCTTTGAGAAGATAAACAAAATTGATAAGCCATTAGCCAGACTCATCAAGAAAAAGAGGGAGAGGACTCAAATCAATAAAATCAGAAATGAAAAAGGAGAAGTTACCACAGACACCGCAGAAATACAAAGCATCCTAAGAGACTACTACAAGCAACTTTATGCCAATAAAATGGACAACCTGGAAGAAATGGACAAATTTTTAGAAAGGTATAACCTTCCAAGACTGAACCAGGAAGAAACAGAAAATATGAACAGACCAATCACAAGTAATGAAATTGAAACTGTGATTAAAAATCTTCCAACAAACAAAAGTCCAGGACCAGATGGCTTCACAGGTGAATTCTATCAAACATTTAGAGAAGAGCTAACACCTATCCTTCTCAAACTCTTCCAAAAAATTGCAGAGGAAGGAACACTCCCAAACTCATTCTATGAGGCCACCATCACCCTGATACCAAAACCAGACAAAGACACTACAAAAAAAGAAAATTACGGACCAATATCACTGATGAATACAGATGCAAAAATCCTCAACAAAATACTAGCAAACAGAATCCAACAACACATTAAAAGGATCATACACCACGATCAAGTGGGATTTATCCCAGAGATGCAAGGATTCTTCAATATACGCAAATCAATCAATGTGATACACCATATTAACAAATTGAAGAATAAAAACCATATGATCATCTCAATAGATGCAGAAAAAGCTTTGGACAAAATTCAACACCCATTTATGATAAAAACTCTCCAGAAAGTGGGCATAGAGGGAACCTACCTCAACATAATAAAGGCCATATATGACAAACCCACAGCAAACATCATTCTCAGTGGTGAAAAACTGTAAGCATTTCCTCTAAGATCAGGAACGAGACAAGGATGTCCACTCTCACCACTATTATTCAACATAGTTCTGGAAGTCCTAGCCACGGCAATCAGAGAAGAAAAAGAAATAAAAGGAATACAAATTGGAAAAGAAAAATTAAAACTGTCATTGTTTGCGGATGACATGATACTATACATAGAGAATCCTAAAACTGCCACCAGAAAACTGCTAGAGCTAATGAATGAATATGGTAAAGTGGCAGGATACAAAGTTAATGCACAGAAATCTCTTGCATTCCTATACACTAATGATGAAAAATCTGAAAGAGAAATTATGGAAACACTCCCATTTACCATTGCAACAAAAAGAATAAAATACCTAGGAATAAACCTACCTAGGGAGACAAAAGACCTGTATGCAGAAAACTATAAGACACTGATGAAAGAAATTAAAGATGATACCAACAGATGGAGAGATATACCATGTTCTTGGATTGGAAGAATCAACATTGTGAAAATGAGTATACTACCCAAAGCAATCTACAGATTCAATGCAATCCCTATCAAATTACCAATGGCATTTTTTACAGAGCTAGAACAAATCATCTTAAAATTTGTACGGAGTCACAAAAGACCCCGAATAGCCAAAGCAGTCTTGAGGGAAAAAAATGGAGCTGGAGGAATCAGACTCCCTGACTTCAGACTATACTACAAAGCTACAGTAATCAAGACAATATGGTACTGGCAGAAAAACAGAAACATAGATCAATGGAACAAGATAGAAAGCCCAGAGATTAATCCACGCACCTATGGTCAACTAATCTATGACAAAGGAGGCAAAGATATACAATGGAGAAAAGACAGTCTCTTCAATAAGTGTGCTGAGAAAACTGGACAGCTACATGTAAAAGAATGAAATTAGAATACTCCCTAACACCATTCACAAAAATAAACTCAAAATGGATTAGAGACCTAAATATAAGACTGGACACTATAAAACTCTTAGAGGAAAACATAGGAAGAACACTCTTTGACATAAATCACAGCAAGATCTTTTTTGATCCACCTCCTAGAGTAATGGAAATAAAAACAAAAATAAACAAATGGGACCTAATGAAACTTCAAAGCTTTTGCACAGCAAAGGAAACCATAAACAAGATGAAAAGACAACCCTCAGAATGGGAGAAAATATTTGCAAGCGAATCAACGGACAAAGGATTAATCTCCCAAATATATAAACAGCTCATTCAGCTCAATATTAAAGAAACAAACACCCCAATCCAAAAATGGGCAGAAGACCTAAATAGACATTTCTCCAAAGAAGACATACAGACGGCCACGAAGCACATGAAAAGATGCTCAACATCACTAATTATTAGAGAAATGCAAATCAAAACTACAGTGAGGTATCACCTCACTCCTGTTAGAATGGGCATCATCAGAAAATCTACAAACAACAAATGCTGGAGAGGGTGTGGAGAAAAGGGAACCCTCTTGCACTGTTGGTGGGAATGTAAATTGATACAGCCACTATGGAGAACAATATGGAGGTTCCTTAAAAAACTAAAAATAGAATCACCATATGACCCAGCAATCCCACTACTGGGCATATACCCAGAGAAAACCGTAATTCAAAAAGACACATGCACCCGAATGTTCATTGCAGCACTATTTACAATAGCCAGGTCATGGAAGCAACCTAAATGCCCATCAACCGACGAATGGATAAAGAAGTTGTGGTACATATATACAATGGAATATTACTCAGCCATAAAAAGGAACGAAATTGAGTCATTTGTTGAGAAGTGGATGGATCTAGAGACTGTCATACAGAGTGAAATAAGTCAGAAAGAGAAAAACAAATATCGTATATTAATGCATGTATGTGGAACCTAGAAAAATGGTACAGATGAGCCGGTTTGCAGGGCAGAAGTTGAGACACAGATGTAGAGAATGGACATATGGACACCAAGGGGGGAAAACTGCGGTGGGGTGGGGATGGTGGTGTGCTGAATTGGGCGATTGGGATTGACATGTATACACTGATGTGTATAAAATTGATGCCTAATAAGAACCTGCAGTATAAAAAAACAAACAAACAAAACAACTAATACTAAACTTTCATTGGGTTATTTGTATGGAAATATGTTAATATAAATGTTTCAGACATTACATGAAATTTCTAAAAATCTTGTATTTGTATTTGTATGGAAATATGTATGGAAATATGTTAATATAAATGTTTCAGACATTACATGAAATTTCTAAAAATCTTATATGTTCTGGTATAATGTTATAAGAAATAATCCTAGTTATTACTTTAAAATGTATATCTCAGAAATAACTAATTTTCTTGTCAACTGCATTATTATTAACTTTCATCAAATCTTTAACTGTGGTCATTTTTAAGTCTTTTGTCACTTACAGACAGTTCTGGGTGTACTCTGATGCTTTTGCAAATATGTTCCTATAAAAGGGTTTCATCTTCAAGAAATTCATGGAAAAGACTCTGACAAGTATAGGTTTCTGGTAACTGACTGTACTGCTGAACTGAATGAATAAGCATTTTCAGAACTCTAATGAAAAACTGATGAACTCAAAAAAGTGCTAACAAAAGATCAAGATGAAAAAAAAATTTTAATTACATGGGACTGAGTGAACTGATGAGGATGAGTATAATTTTTGTGACTTTCTGTCTGAATTAAAAAAAAAAAATCCCACAAGGACTCAGAGGCAAAGAATATACAAATCAATTTTCACTGCAAAGTAAAGGAGCTGTTACAGTGGAGGATTACTGGACTGAATGTCAATATTATGACATAGTATGAGTGTGTTTCAGGTTTGGTAATTGCAATCATTGTTGCTTTTGTTGTGGTCATCCATGTACAATGCTTCGTGTCAGTCTATTTATCTCTTGTAAAAATAAAATACAGTGTGTGTGTGTGAAAAAAAAAAAAAAGAAAATGGGAATGTGTGAAGAATGTTAAAGAATCAAATACATGAGATTAACCTTCACATAAGATATTGTGGGGTGGTTCTGTGTGTGTGTGTGCATGTGTGTGTGTGTGCATGTGCACTCATGCAATTGCACATTTTTGGTCTTTGTTTGAGTGTGTGTATTTTTAAAGAAATAGTTATTTTATCCTAAGCGTGTATTCAGCAAAAGTCAGCTGGTGTTAATATTACCTGTACCAACAATTCTGCAATCTGTGCCCCACTTGCAGGTTTTCACAGAGAATAAATTTGTGTGCATTATGACTAAATACCACATTCTCTATGAGGGAAGGAAAGGAAAGGGGGATTAAGTATAGTACAAGGAGCTTTATATACATTTTATTCTTACAGCCACCTCATGACAGAAGTATTACTGCATCTACATTACAAATGAGGAAAGTAAGACCCAGAAAGATTAAGTAACTGGCCCAATATCAAAACCAAAAACAATTTAAAAAAGAGCCAGAATTTCAAACCAAATAGATTTGGCTCCAGAACCCAAGATTTTTCCTACTATACCAGAACATCAGAAAAATTGTTTAAAAAGTGAAAATTTTAATCAAATTACTTAGACCATCAAATAACCAATTTAACTTATTTTAACTCATTTTTTACTCAGAAGAAACTGATATCTGATCCGATGCCAAGAAAGTCTGTTTCAATGAAAACTGTGAACCAGTTTTTGTTGTAGAAGGCTTAGAAATAAATACGTGCTCACCCACTCTGCCCCTTTGGTCTGCCATGTTATTGATTAGAACCTTATTTCTAGCTTCATTTAACCTCAACCTTTTTTGTATTTTGCCAATTTGGTATATTTTACACACCTGTAGAGGTACAAGAAATGCTTTCTGGAAGAATGTATACTGTAAATAAGCAACTAAATAAATTTTCTTCTCTTGCATTAATCAGTCTTGGGCAGAAATTATGGCTCAACAAACGTTTTGAGTATCATTTTCCCTCCCCCAGGTTTTTATATTCATTACCATGTCTACACTGTCTTTAATACAAATAACTGATATTCTATTGTAACTTAAGATGTATTGCCTTTATATCTAGTATTTAAATATTGTTAATTGTACATCATCATATTTAAGTTACAGGATATCAAGGAGAAGAGAAAACATTGTTTAAGGATTTTACCTCCTTTTCTGGGGAAGGAATTAGTTCATTTCTAGTTGTACACAGTATAGTTGTATAATGTTGGGTGGAATTATGACCTTGTTATGGTCTTTATTTGGCGATTAAGTATGGTTTAAGAAGATGCATATGGGTGCCAAGTTGAAACTGGGTGAACTTGTAAGAGTTAAGTTAAATTATGTGTCAACTTGACTGGACCATGGTGTGTCCAGATATCTGGTTAAACATTATTTCTGGGTGTGTCTGTGAGGGTGTTTCTAGATGAGATAAACATTTTAATCAATAGAGTAAAGCAGATTGCCCTCCCCAATGTGGGTGGGCCTCATCTAATCTGTTGAAGACCTGGATAGAGTAAAAGGCTAAGAAAGAGTTTTTGCTCTGTCTGGCTGTCCTCCTGGAACTAAGCCAGCAGCTCTCCTGAGTCTCCAGATCGTCAAATGCAGATCTTGGGCTTCTCACCCTCTAAATTCAATCATATGAGCTAATTCCTTATAATAGATCTCTCTCTTTCTCTTTCTCTAAGATATATCTTTCCTGTTTATATATCTGTAATACATCATACGCTTCTGTTTTTCTGAAGAACCCAGACTAACACAGATTTTGGTTCCAAGACAGGTAGTTGCTGCTGTAACAAGTACCTAAACATGTGTGGAAGCAGCTTTGGAACTGGGTAATGAGCATAGACTGGAAGAGTTTTGAGGTACATGGTAAAAATATGAACATTAAGGGCAGTTCTGGTGAGGTCTCAGATGGAAATGAGGAAGATGTTATTGGAAACTGGAGGAAAGGCAATCTTTGTCATAAAGTGATATTGAACTTGGCTGGGTTGTATTTGTGTTCTAGTGTTTTGTGGAAGGTAGAACTTGCAAGTGAAGAGAATGGATATTTAGCTGAGGAGATGTCTAAGCAAACTATGCGAAGTGGGGTTTTGTTCCACTTGACTGCTTATAGTAAAATGTGAGAAGAAAGAGATGAGTTGAAAGAAGAATGGTAAGCAAAAAGTAACCCAAACTTAAAGATTTGGAAAATTCTCAGCCTGTTCATATTGCAAAAAATTGAGAAATTGTGTTCAGAAAAGAACACCAAAGGTGTAGCTGGACTATCACTTGATAGAGAGTTTATGGTATTATAAGAGCAGAAGCACTACCAATTTGAACTGAAGGGGATGGAGACAGGATGAAATGAAGAAAGATGTTGGACTTCTTAGATCCTGCAGGACTGGACCATAGAGCTATTCATCTGCATACGTGCATTATCCTTCAAGTAAAGAGAAGTACCTCAAAAGCAATTTAGAAATTATCAGAGCCACTACCTCAGTTTCAATAGGCCAGACAGCCTCTGACCACAGCCTCTGACCACAGCCTTGGAGTTGAGACCATCCTGTGGAGCCAGGGACTGGGACTCCCACCTAGAGCCAGGGGAGTGGTGTTTCTGCTCCAGTGGGTAGAGCTTTGAAAGCAGAGCATCAAAGCAAAGAGGATTATTCTCAAGCCTTAATATCTGATGGAATTTGCCTTGCTAGGCTTTGAACTTGCTCCAGATCCATCACCTCTTCCTTCTTTCCTATTACTCCTTTTTAGAATGGGAATGTCTATCTTTTTTATTTTTAATAGATCTTTATTGGAGTATAATTGCTTCACAGTACTGTGTTAGTTTCTGTTGTACAACAAAGTGAATAAGCCATATGCATACATATGTCCCCATATCCCCTCCCTCTTGAGCCTCCCTCCCATCCTCCCTATCCCACCCCTCTAGGTCATCACAAAGCACCGAACTGATCTCCCTGTGTTATGCTGCTGCTTCCCACTAGGTAACTATTTTACATTCAGTAGTGTATATATGTCTATGCTACTCTCAATTTGCCCCAGCTTCCTCCTCCCACCCCGTGTCCTCAAGTCCATTCTCTATGTCTACATCTTTATTCCTGCCCTGCAAAAAAAAAAATAAGACGGGAATGTCTATCTTATGACTGCCCATTATTGTATTTTGGAAGCACATAATTTGTATAGTTTCATAGGTTCAGAGCTGGAGGGGAATTTTGCCTCCGGATGAATTGTACCTCATGCCTCACTCATAGCCGATTTAGATGATATTGAGATGAAACTTTTGGACTTTAGAGTTAATGTTAAAACAAGTTAAGACTTTGGGGTTGTTGGTATGGAATGCATGTATTTTTCATTCAAGAAGAACATTAATTTTAGACGTCCAGGGGTGGAATATTATGGACTGAATGCTTGTCGCCTAAATTCATATGTTGAAGCCCTCACCCAAGCATGATGGTATTTGGAGATGGGGCCTTTGAAAGGTAATTAGGGTCGATTAGGTCATAAGGGTGGGCTCCTCATGATAGTATTAGTGCTCTTATAAGGCATCAGAGAGAATTATGGTTTGCACTCTCTCAGCATGCATGCCCTTAGGAAAGGCCACCTAAGAACATAGTTAGAAGGAAGCCATCTGCAAGCCATGAAGAGAGCCCCCAATAAACCTGATTATGCTGGCACCCTGATCTGGGATTTCTAGCCCCCAGAACTGTAAGAAAATAAATTTCTGTTGTTTAAGTCACCCAGTCTAAAAATTTTGTTACAGAAGCCCAAGTAGACCAAGACATATTTTTAAAGGTAAGAATTGAATTTTCCAGTTGCTGAGTATGTCTATTTCAATTATTCATTCCAGAACTGAGGAAATAACCACAAGATGGGTTTGTGTCTTAGCCCATTCAGGATGCTATAACAAAAATACCACAACCCGAATTGATTATAAACAATAAACATGTATTTCTCACAGTTCTGGAGGTTGGGAAGTCCAAGATCAAGGCTCTGACAGATCCAGTGTCTGGTGAGAACCCACTTTCTGGCTCACAGATGGCACCTGCTCACTGTGTCCTCACATGGTGGAAGGGGCTAAGGAGCTCTGGGGGAACTCTTTTATAAGGGCACTAATCTTATTAATGAGGGCTCCATCCTCATCTAAGGCCCCCTCCTAATACCAACACACTGGGTATTAGGTTTCAATATATAAATTTTGGGAAGACACATTCAGTCCATAGCCATTCAAGAACCCACTAAATCGACTGTGAGATAGACCTGGGGTAAAATTTCATCAATCACCTGACCTCCTTAAGCTTAAACACTGACTGGTAGACCACAGTGACACGTTTGGTCTCCTGGAATTAATTTCATTTCAGAGGCAATGCCTAAAAATCAAAATGTGATTCTTTCTTTTTTTCAGTGCATAGTAACCTTGTTAAAAGGCCATAGATGCCTTTGAGGAGGCTGGGAGAAAGGTTAGCAGTATAAATTTTGGCATTGTAGGAAGGTTCTTCCTTAAGGAGACCTGACCTCCCTTTCATTCATGGGGTTCTGGGTCTGTAAACTGGCTCAAGTCTGGGAATTTATTAAGGGGTCATGACTCTGTTTTAATGATTCCAGTTAGACTTCAATTCACTTGACTGAGAGCTCTCCCACTTATACAGATTAAGTAAGAATTTAGTAGACTTCCCATCTATGTCACTGCTAGGGACACCATGATCAATTAGCCAAGGCCACAGGTCTTCTCAGGTCAAGATTATTCTGATTACTGCTTTGACTCTGTTGTCCATTATGGTAACCACACCCACCTTGTGACATGACCCAGTCACTGTGAGATTCAGTTACCCACGTTGCACTTAGTTGTCCAATTCAGCGGCAGCACTTCCCACTATAATTTCTGACCCACATAGAAAAGTGACCACAGACTCTTCAAGGATGCTGGGGCTCTCCTCACCAATTTATTCCTTACAGTGGTGGTGAAAGGTGTGTCCTCTGGCCCATCCTGGGGTAGATGAGAAGGGCTTACATGATAAATCCATTCTAACATGCCAGAGTTGAATGCATGGGTGTGTGAGAGCATATGACCCAGAGGGGAGGGAGCAGAGGACAGTATTTAAAAATTAAAATAAAACAGAACTCTTAGGCAGAGATTTAATAACAAAGTGTTTATTCCTTGTAGTGCTAATTCTATCAAACTACAATCTCTGAAGCAAGGACTTGGCTTTTCCTTTTGGTTGAATATAGTCTTCCAACGTTCAGGACAATTCACTACCCTTCACACTAATTTCCCTTATCTTCCAAAGATAGTGACATAACTTTTTTTTCCACTTCCAAGCAAGAGTAAGTGCCTACAAATATAAACGAGCCACAGCTTGCAGATGAAGGGCTTGACTGTCTTTTTAGACAGTGACATGAATTAAAGACAAAAGGGGAGGAAAGTATTGCCAGTCCAGCACGATTCTATCAAAAAACTTGAAGAAAATTTAATTCTGTTTTTAAAATGCTATTAACTATGAAAATAATCTAACTGGCATGCAAAAAACCAAAAAACAAATTCTAAAAGTTTTACCCAATACCCATTCTAATAGTTTAGCCTTGCCACTTCAGTATACAGAGCAATACAGAGCTGAAGCTGTTTTTTTAAAAAATTAAACCTACATACCTTCAAATAAAAAATCATCTGGGAAAGTGATTTGCATATTACACAGTTTAAGTGCAAAGACTACAAAGGGTTAGCTCCTAGGCTAGTGTATTTGAGACGTAAACATTTTATATTTATTTTAGTGAATACTGTTTATATCTGCATTCTGATCATGTATAAGGCTATTTTTTTAGAACATCTCAGAAACATTGGTTTTACATAATAAAAAAAAGAAATCAAAGATTTTTTTTTCTGTTCTTTCGCCTGTGTGTACCTTTTAGGTTCATGAATATGGGTATCAGTGAGACACTGTTTCATTCAAGGAATGATATGGAAAGTTTGAATTGTAACTATCAAACATTGTTTATTAATTCCAACTGATATCTATGATTACATATACCATATTATTTTAATTATTTATATATTTATGTTTCTGTCTGCCCCAGTAGACTGTGAGGTTTTTGAAGACAGATTCTGCCTTACTCCATTTTTCACATCCAGACATCCAGTAGCTGGCACCATTCCTGGCATGAATCTCTATTGGCAGCGTGTTTTCAACCTAAGCCCCCCCATGCGAAGGTTTCTTCAGCTTTTATGATTGGATAGAATGCAGCAATTCAGTAGAGTATAATTCACATGAAAAACTGGCTGTGACACAATCTATCTAGCAGGTTGGTGGCTCCCTTGTCTACAACTACTGCAACCACTATTAGCATTATGAAATAATACCTTGTAACAAATTGAATCCTAGAAAATCTCTATTTCCATTCAATATAGAGCTCAATGTAGCAGTCTAGGAGCAGGACTTCTGGGAACCCTGCTACTGCCTCCGAGACCTAAGCTGTCAACCCCATCCCCATATTCTTACTATTTTTAAACCCCTGATGGGTAGAATTTAGTTGCCACACACTCCAGTTTATGACACACTGCTGTCATCTGTACTAAAAAACCACATATTTTATCTTATTTTCACCCACTATATTTGATATATTTTTCCTTAAACATACAATTTTCCTTGTAGAGTGTTTTATAGTTTATATAAACTTAGAGTGCAATTTTATTATATACATATATTAATATTTAATTACTAATCACTAATAATCACATGCTGTTTCCTATATGTTCACTGAGCATTATGTCTTTGAGTTCTGTTCATTTTGCCAGACATAAATATAATTCATGACTCCTGACTTCTGTATCCCATCATATGCATATACCACAGTTTACTTATCTACCTTGTTAATACCTCTTAATCCTTGCTACCACAAATAATCCTGCAGTAGATATCCTCACACATTTCCACTTGTGGACCTTGTCTCCATGCTCCATTTCACTGAGCACTGCCAGATTTCCCTCCAAGGTAGCTGTACTAGTTTATACTTCTATCCACAGTTCTTAGAAATTCTCACTTGCCCACATCCCTGCCAACACTTGGTATTATGTAGTTTCTAACCTTTGCCAATTTAATGGGTATAAAATTATATCTCATAGTTATAATATAGGTTGAACATCATTTCGTATACTTGTTGGTCATTTTTTATTTCTCCTTCTTTGAATTGTTGTTTATAGTCTTTATTTTTCCTTTTGGGTGTTGTGTTTGTGATATTCATTTGCAGGAGTTTCTTATATATTCCAGATTTCTTTGTTGGTTTTAGGTATTCGAAAACTCCTCCCTATCTGTGACTGTCTCCTTATTCAATAAGTATTGATACTTACTGTGTAAGAGTCACTGTCCTAGAATCTGCAGATACAACAGTGAACAAAACAGAAAAAATCTCTGCACTTAAAGATCTTATAGTAGGAAAAAAAACCCCAGAAAATAAGCAATATAAGTAAGTTACACAGTAATATGCTCTAGACCAAGATGCTGAACTACCACAACTTCTGGATCCCTCCCCAAGACCATCCCCACTTAAAAAATACCAAGATATTGAGAAAACTTTGAGAAAACCCCTGGAGCATTGCTGGAAAAGGTTTGAACTAACTGGTGCATGTGGAGTAGTAGCATTGGCTTGATGCCAAAAGAGAGAGGATACCACCCTTGGGGATCTGCTCTTGTACCCCCTTCCCCTTTGCTCCTCCCATCACCACTGCTCCTATAACTGCATAACTCACATTTCTGGTCCAGGTGTTCTCAAAGGTTAAATCAAAACAAGACAAAGTCCTCTGCTCGGGAGCTGCTGAGAGAAACGGGAGAAGTAACTAACCTCAGATGAGAAGCATCTCACCCTTATCCTTCCAATCACCCATGGCTGGTGAATTATAATCTATGTATGTCTCATCCTACAGCTGCTTCTCCTTGGGCCTTGGGGTGCAAAGTGTGAGGATCTGATCTAAGGAATTGTTTAGTAGGCTATGGTTTTCTGGTACTTGGTCTCTTCACCTGAGGTGTCTCTCTCTTACACACACACACACACACTCAAAAACATACACACTAAAATCTTTGGAGCTGACCCTGACAAGGGTCTGGCCTTCCACTATTTGTATTACCTAACAGCATCGGTGAGACTCCCAGGGGAAAATGAACTCACAGGGCTGGATAGCAAGACAGTTAAGGAGCACAACTATTTCAATATGGATATCATTAGGAGAAATAATAGAACAGACACACCAAGATTTCAAAATTGAAAAACATGTTGAAAGAAAGATATTAGCATATGGAGCAAAAACATTAAAAAGAAGGCAAGTAATGAAGGGCTGGCAATTTCAAATAAGGTATTCAGGGATGACTTCACTAGAAAGGTAACATTTAAATAAAGACCAAAAGAAAAGGAGGGAGTTTGTCACATGAATACCTGGGAGAACAGCAAAGCAATCCAGGCTGATGAAAGTCAAGTGCTGAGCTGGAGCCAAGAGAGAGGAGGAAGAGTGGCAGGAAATGAAGCCAAGAGGAAATAAGGCAGACTATAGGGGTTGTAGACACCATTGTTTTGGGTGTTTTTTTTTTTTTTTGGCCATGCAGCATGCAGGATCTTAGCGACCAGGGATTGAACCCGTGCCCCCAGCAGTGGAAGCATGGAGTCTTAACCACTGGACCGCCAGGGAAGTCCCTGGATACCCTTGTTAAAGCTTGCTTTTACCCTGATGGAATCAGGAAAGCCATTGGAGGGTTTTGAGCTAAGGAATGACACGATCTATCTTATGTTTTAACAGAATTACTCTGTTAAAATAGACTACAGGAGTGCAAAAAAAAAAAAAAAAAAAATTGACAACAGGAATACCAGCCAGTAGGCTATTCCAGGTGAGATGATGGCAACTAGGACTCGGGTGGTACATGCTGAGAAATGGTCAGCTTCTGGATGGAATGGAGGGAAGAAGTGTCCATTTACTGAGTTGGGGAAAACTTAGAGAGGAGCAGGTTTTGGAAGAAATATCAACAACACAGTTTGGGCTGTGTTAATTTTGAGAATGCTTAAAGAACATTCAAATAAATGTTAATTACACAAGCAGATATAGAAAGTCTCTATGTCAGAGGAAACATCTGAACTAGACATAAAAGTCCTGGAAGTCATATAATATTAAAGAACTGAAAGTTCTTCAATGTGATGAATTAAGTGGGTGGAAGTTCTGATTCCTGAACAATCATATCATTCCTGGGATAAAAAGTACTCAATCATGACAAATTAGTTTTAATACAATCTAGGATTCAATTAGCCAATATTTTATATGCATAGATTTTTGTACCTGTGTCCATGAATGATATTGGCCTATAAGTCTTTTTTCTTCATAATAATTTTCCAACACTTATACCTCAAGTGTTGGTAACAGGTTTTACCTACTTCATAAAATGACTTTGGCAACTTTTCCTCTTTTGGTATTTTCTAGAACAGCTTGTATAAGATAGAGTATATGCCTTATAGGCAAGGAAAAAGATTTTGGGGTTTATTCCAAGTGTGATGGGAAAGCATTAGAGGATTTTGACCAGGAGGATTACAAAATTTAATTAATATTTTAAGGAGATTAATTTAACTGCAAGGTAGAGAGGAATTATAGGGGGCTATTGCAGTAATCCAGGTGAGAGATAATGGTGCCTTAGACCAGGATCATAGCAGTGGAGATGGAAGGAAATGAACAGATTCACAATATATTTTGGAGAATCTAGTCAGTGACTCTGTGTATACTCGAGTTTCTGAAAGAGGAAGTGGTGACCATTGTGATGATGATGATTTCTTAAAGGTCAAAAAAAATCATGTGTAAGCAGGACAATAGTCATACCATACACATGACATCTTTATCCCTATCCCAAATGCAAGTTAAATGTACAAATTATATTAAAATTGGTATTAAAATAGGTCAGATTAATCTCAAATTTCTCAATAATATGTTTCACATTTTTGAGGAGACACTTTTAAGTGCATTTTGCATTGCTGCCAGGTGTTCATAACTATTTCAAAAAACCCTAGACTGGGATTTTTTAAATCAAAAACTAGGTTTCATTTTTGTGGAACAGGAAGATCCAGCTACCAGTCTCTGGTGAAGATTCTCAATGTGTAGAGGATGCCAAAGAGTGTAACAACGCCAACCACCAGAAGTAGGATCCCACACAGCTTGGCCCATTGCATCTTCTATGGGTTCAGAGTTGTTGAGAAGGACTCAACACACAAGACCCTGGTTGGAACAACGCTAAACTCACAAAAAGGAGAAGAGATGCAGCAATATTATCATCTCTAGTGTGCTCCGGTCTCCCATGGCCAAGGGGTCTCTCCAGAGAGCTGTCTCAGGGCAATGAACTGCACATACCCCTCTCAGGTTGCAGAAGAGAGGAAGAGGGTGGGACTGGCCAGGTGCCATATGACGCACATGCTTAAGCAATATAACAAGTTCACTGCACACCCAGGACAAGGAAAGATTTCTCCTAATAAGTAAGAAGAATCTAGGGTCAAGCAATAGCTTGGAACCTGGCCTCCACATAAAGGAAAGCTCCAGACCCAGAGCACTAATTGGGCAGTCCCAGGACAGGCAACAGGCCATGTGATGACTGCTTTCCCAACAATTTTTATAAGCAACTGCTATTTATTCTAACTTTTCCATTCTCAAGTACATTTTTACATCCACATGGGAAGGGCTACTGATAGGAAATCATAAAACACTATTCATAGAAAGCTACCCAAGTGTTGTATGATGACTTCAAATTTTCTAATCCATCCTTCTTTTCCTATACATGTTGTTAATTAAGAAAAATTGTTGACTTAGGATATAGTAAAATATAACTAAATTATACTGATTTGTAGTGCCTCAAAAATAAGTATATCACAGAGAGTCAAGGAGGAAATGCTCACAACAAAAATTTCATTGAAAACAAAAGTATCTGCAAAAGTATCTGCAAAAGACAAAAAAAAAAAATGTTTTCAACCTTTCAGAAGCAGCAGGTGGTTTATGGAATTCTACCAGCTCAAGTAATTTTAGTCTCTGTTTGGAGATGAAATTGCTTAAACCTTTACTGCCATAGTGCTTTCTTGCAAGACATATTTGAATCAGAGCAGCCTTGATATCTGCTAAGAATCTTCTCTCAAACTTAAGAGCTTATTGTCACTGGTTCCCCAGAGGACTGTTCATTTTTATGAGTTTACATGCGATTATGCCTTATTTAATAGACTCTATCTATTTAAGAGCATCAACAAAACTTGTATCAAACTGCAGACCAGCAAAAAATTTAATATGCTACCAGTGAGAGGATCCACGGAAATAGACTGAAAAGGTCAAAAATAATTTACTACAGGCTTTTTTAAATTGTTGAGTGGAAAGCTGTCTATCTGTTCCTAAGAAAGAAGAGGGGGTCTAATTCCCAAGTATATAGAGCTAACATACTATGGTTTCTGAAAACCTATGAAAAAGAACACTACCCAGACTTCAAAAAGGAAAAATATACTGATCCTAAAATATAAAAGCCACACTATCTGAACTTGTCAACCAATTTGGGAGTGTAATCTAGTGTTTACTGGTATAATATTTTGGTAAACCATGCTACTATGATGTTTTATTTTTCAATTACACTCTTGCCACATTTGTGGCTATGTATATATTTCTCTCACTTTAAAGTGAAAGGTTGTTTAGGGCAGGGAATCTGGTGTAATGGAAATAAGATGGATGCCAAAGTTGGAAGACTTGAGTTTGAATCTCATGTATGACACCTTTTATGTACTGAAACTTAGGCAAGTCACTGGGCCTCAATTTTCTCTTTTTTAAATGGGAATAGCCATAATAGATTCTTCTCAAGGTTTTAAATGATAAGATGTCTGATAAATGTATAAATTATAGAGCACTATACAAATATTGATGACTATTACTGCATATCTGTGTATGCTGCAGGGTGAAGCACAGTGTTTTGAACATTCAGAGCACTCAATACCTTCTTGTTGAATGGAACACACTCAATTTGAAATAGTGAATTAATCTTATGTGATAAGAATTGGGAGGTTTCTTCTTCATGAGACACATTATAAATTTGTGAAGTAAGCCTAGTTTTCCCAAAGACCCACAGCCTGTTTAATGATCTCAAGCCGTCCCTGTGGCATCCAAGAGCTTATTACCTGATTTAACCCAAAGCCCTCTCCTATCCTTAGTTGTCTCTTTCTCATGAATCTTATTTCTGTAAAACTCAAAAGTGTCAGTTGGCCAAGTGGGTAAACAAAGCTTTGCAAATAAGGAAAAGAGAAGTAGAGGAAGTAGAATTATCTCAGTGTTTCCCATTCTGTATCAAATTTTCATAAATTTTTCATAAACACTGGTCCCACTCTGAGCAATATTAAAAGCCTGCTTTAAAACATTTAAAAAGTATATTCAGATTTTGTATTTAACTAATGTTGCTGTAGTCTTGCAAATTTCTGTAATTTTTATGTGAATCCTAGGTTCTACCTGGGGAAGTTAAGGGTTCCACCAGTAGTATACTGACCACCAGTTGAGAACCACTGACCTAACAAATGAACATTAATGCCTGATAAACACTTAGGCTAAAGGAGGATATATTCTTCAGATGTATTTTCTGCAGGTAGATCTTCAGAGGTTTTGTGTCAGAGGAATTTTCAAAAGTCTCACAAATACAGTAAAATTCTATTATATGATATTCCCGATATTCAGAGTGCTCCATGTCAAATCAACAAACCATGATTAAGAATAGGGAATATGGACTCAACCAATGAAAATTTGAATATATATTACTCATTAGTTATGTGATCCTGGACAAGTTGCTTTTAGTTACCTCTAGCCCCACGACAAACTCATTGTGACGTTTACAAAAAGCTACTCCTTCCTCAAAGTACTTTATTGTCTGCTAGAAAATTTTCATTTTATATATATATATAAAATAACTGTATGCATACAGTTGACCCTTGAACAACACAGGGATTTAGGGGTGCTGACCCTCTACACAGTGGAAAAATCCATGTATAAACATGTATAAATTATAGCTGGCTCTCCACATGTGCAGATTCAACCAACTACAGCTCATATAGTGCTGTAGTATTTACTATTGAAACAATTTTATACATAAGTGGACCCATGCAGTTCAAATCCATGTTGTTCAAGGGTCAACTATACGTGTATATATACAAATCTACAGTGACCATCAATGTGAATGATAATTCTTACAGTTTATGCAGTGCACAACCATGAGTTGATGATCCCTTCCTCATAAGTAAATGAGATTTTACTTTGCCATTTAAAGCATCTAGGACAATTTCAGTAAATGTCTATTATTAATATTACATATAATAATGCCCAACCTATATGTCTATTGATACAAAAAGCCTAGAATTTTGATATTGTCCTTCCCAAACAATAACACAACATCACTGTAACAAAGTACCACTGTACAAATGTTTTACACTTCTAAATGAGAAGGACAGACAGTAAAAGCATTAAAACCATTTTCAAAACACTTTTCAATATTTTGGAGTCTGGTAAAGTTTCTAGTCAGTCCAAAAATGTTTGCATTGACTAACGTATACTTTCCAATGCCACTCAAGTTTTTCTTTTTTCTGTTCATCTCTTCTCATATATCTTACGTTAACAGAAAATAAGCACATAACAACAAAGTTATGCTTGTAGTTCAAATCTGGACTCAGATCCCCAGGAAAAGTAAGCACAGAAGAAATATCAAGGGGAAACAAAATATATTTAAATTACATTAGGTTCCCCCTGTTGAAATAAAATTAGAATTTATTTGGAAAGTTAAAATTTGCTTGTTTGCTCTCTTTGGTTTGGTTTTGTTGATTTTATTTGTTTTTAGAGTAGAGGAGGGTAGTTAAGGATTTGGAACAGGAGACAAGAACTTTCATTTTTAAACAGATTAAATTTATAGATTGATATTTGTATACATAAATGTTAAAGAAATCTTAGCTCAGCCTTTAAGCTGAACTCCAATCTCATAGCCACACTCTAGAAGCAGCTATTCATTCACCTTAAATGCAAAGGAAGAGAACATGTTTATAAATGGAAAAAAATAGTTTATAATTAAGCAGAGCTGAATGCTCTAACAGACAATATGCAAGGAATAAAAATGAAAAACATTTCAGTCCTTCTTTTGCTTTCTTGGTCTAACACATCTCTCCTTGATGAGCTGGTCTGACCACAGCTGGGCTTTACATTTCTGTAATTAGCACAGCAGAAGCCCAAGCAAGGGCGCAGCTTTTCCTCTTCTATTGTTTGCAAATTGGGGGGCAGGATTCTAAATGTCAGATGCTTCTTCCTATTACAAAGTGGGCCTACTAGCTCCTCAAAACCAGTTTGAAAACTTCCCAAGAATTATTGAATCAGGCCCCATATTTCACATTAGATAGGGATTCTAGCAGCAGGGACTTCCAGAGGGCTTGTCAGTTTTCTTAGGAAAAAATAAGAATAGAAATAAATGAGCTTTTAGGTTGCCTTGTGGAAAGCTCTGGTGTAAATTCCGAGGTACAGGACCCTGCCCCTTGATTTCATTTTCACTTCATTCCATTGAAGGAGAGATGCTTTCTTTTAAGTCAGAGGGAAAAGCTGGAGGAAAAGCCAAATCGTGATTTCTGTTTGAAAGTTTTATAATTCCTAGGCAATCATTTTCATACCTACTTACTGACAGCTAGATCTCCTAAGTCAGTAAATAACCTAAGAAGAAAGAGTTTGGATCTCGTTTCCCTGACAGTTACATAATATGTAGGCCCTGTAAAACACTAGGCACTGCTTTTATATCACAAGAAAACTGCCGGCTATCCAGACACCTAAAAGTTTTATATAGTCCTAATTACTGCAGTGTAGGGTGGCAAGGAACTAAATCAACCATCCCATTTATTCCCCCTGTGAGTTTCCAACTCCTGGAAATAAAACTGAGGATTAACTTAAATGGGGAAGAAACCCTATGTTGCTTAGGTTATTTGAAAAGTCCATGTAACTTGGACACCACACACTTTCATCTACTTCCCTATTTTTCTAAATTAGATGAAACCCTAAAGACCATTATGCAAAACAGAAAAGTAATCATTATTCTTGGAGTTATACAGGTCAGCCTTGTCTAAGAATCTGTGGCCCATTAGCAAGTAACACAGTATAAAATTCCACTCAGCAAAGCTGTGTATATCACCACAAAACCAAAGAGCAAGATCAGATTTGTAACATGAAGGGCAAGAATCAGGGTGATGGTGGAAAGGAGGATGGAGAATATCAGAATCATGTAGGATAAGTTTTCACCCCTGGTAGGTCAATGCTTCCACCCCAGACTTGAGAACCACTACACTCAACAAAATTTTCTACACCTTCCTCTCTTCTTCTACCTGAAAAGGGAGGAATTTGGTGCCACCACTGCCAGGTCAGCCTTGATGGAAAGGAGGAATCACATCCAGAAGATAGAAATCGCTCAACTGATGAAGGACAATTTCATTCTCATATATCAGTAGGCTCATTAAGCAGCCAAGTGCTTAATGGGTTAGTTTTTAGTTTTTAGAAAACAAAATGAGGCAGATGGTTTAAGGAGAGAAAAAGAATAATTAGAAGAGTAGCACCTGTAGTTACTTAGGTCTGGTTCATCCTTAACCTTACTTTCTACTGATAATTCTCACGACTCTCCCATGAACTTCCATTATTTCTCTTCAAACCAACATATCATTTAGCCAATAGTAGAATAAATATTGTGGAGAGTCACAACACAATTCATGTATTTGGATCCATTACATTTCCCTCCCTTTACATATGTGCATATATGTGTGTATATGTATTCATCTATATATACGTGTGAGCATGTATGCATGTACTCAAGTGGGTGTATGTGCCTCTACAAGCATTAGTTCTCAACAGCACAGCTCAGTGCTGTCCATTAGAACTTTCTGTTATGGTGGAAATAGTCTATATCTGCACTGTCCAATATGATAGCCACTAGCCACATGTGGCTATTGAGTACTTGAAATGTGGCTAATGTGACTGAGAAATTAAAATTTTAGTTAATTTAGAGTTTAATAGCCACATGTGGCTAGTGGCTACCATACTGGACAGAGCAGGTATAGAGTATCAATGTCTTTATTAGATATAATATTGGCACATGTTGGTACAAATAAATAAATATTCTAGTTGTTCATAGATCAATCTCAAATACACAGAACAGTAGATTGTATATACTATATATAATATGCATATATTATCATATGAATGAATGAGTCTTAATTAGCTAATTTGTCAAGAACAAGCTGCACAGTCGTTCAGAAATTCAGGATTCCAGTGACTTCCAAGGTTGTCCTAGGGATTGCCATTCCATTTGACTAGAATCAAAACTACTCTAGTAGTTTTTTGACTAGAGCATGGAGGAGGCTATGTCAGTGGTTTTAATAGCCCAGGCCTGGAAATAAGATACTTCCAGTTATGTTCCATTGACTAGAATTCAGTCACATGTGCATCTATCAGCAAAGAAGGACAGAAATACAGCTGTGTAAATTCAGGAAGAAGGGAAACATACTTTGGTAACCAACTAATAGTATATGCCACTACCAATGATCTTACTTTTCTTTCTACATTTCTCTATTTTGAACATTTTCTATAAAAGTACATGCTTTCCCAAAACCAGAGAAAACCAAAGTAACTTTTATTTTTTGAAGGAGTACCACATATCTTTCCTTATGAACATACGATAACTAATATTTAAGGTTGAAATATACATTTCAGGCCCTTGAAAAGGATTAATCTGGAAACATAAGCTTTATTTATAGAAGATATAGGAAATTAGAGCTGAAACAAACATTTGGCAACATCTAGTCATTTGTCAGATGTCAGTGTTTCTCAATCTTTTTTTCATCGTCTCCCTCAAAAACCTTTATAAACATTTTATTTCTAATAACCTCCACTACGAAATTTGAATACCACAGATATGCTATATGTCTATGTTATATAGTTGACCCTGAACAACGCGGGGGTTAATCCATGTATAACCTAGAGTCAGCCCTCCGTATCTGTGGTTCCTCCATATCTGCGGTCAACCAACTATGGACTGTGTAGTACTGCAGTATTTATTATTGAAAAATTTCCATGAACCCCTGCAGTTGAAACCCTCATTGTTCAAGGGTTTTTAACATATATATATATATATATATATATATATATATATATATATATATATATATACACACACACACACACACATATATATACATATATATATATACACATACATATGGAGAGAGAGAAAGATTTTTCACCCTGGAGGGTCACAAAACTAATTAGTTAATCAACCAGAAATGACACTCAAGTGTCTTGACCACCAATCCAGTGCTGTGTCACTATACTGTAGTGAATCCTCACATTAGTTAACACACATATTAGCATCACAATTGTCCACAGTGTATAGAGAAAGAGAACAAAATGAATAATATCTTATAAGATATAGTTGCTGGTTGGGTTGTTTTGGTTTGCTTGCTATTTGGCTTGTTTATTTTATGTTTGTTTAGAGGTTTTTTTTTCCTGTGTGGTAAATAACTCAGACAGAGGTATACCTAGAGTTTCAATAACCATAATTTGTAAAAATGCTGTGCAAGAGGAAATGACAATCAAGTCAAAGTAAAACTCATACCTAGTCATCTATCTACTGACCAGATGATATATTCAGGTCACAATATGTTTCCCCTCTTAACACTTTTTTCAGTGATAAAGAATGGTGAGTGTCAGGATGGGTGGTCTATGCCTTCCAAGTACTAATCCAAAACTTGTTTTAAAAAAGGGGGGGGGGGGCGGTCTCACTGTTGCCAATACCAAAGGGATCAGGATGGCTGAATTTTCTAAGGACGTAGCATTGCCACTGTTTCCAACCAAGCACTAGCTAATGGAAAAAAATAATAAAAAACAACCACCACATCTCCCAAACACCTACCTGGAACATGCTCTATGATCAGAGCAAAAACAAGGAACAGATGTGTGTCACACCAGAAATGGCTTTCCAAATCTATGAAAGTAATTTTTAGAGCTACTTTAAAATATTTTTAATACAGGACAGATGATGGCACTGCTATAGACATTAGAATAATTTGACAAGAACAAAGTTGGTGGTCCTGATGTTGCACTGGATCGATAATGATGACAATTTTATCAGATTTTATTATAGAATATCGTGCCTTTATTTGAGAGCAAGAAGAAACTGAAAAGTTACAGAATTATTTTAAATTCTTTTAAAGTATCTCCATAATAAGCATAATCCAAGTTTTCTTTCTGGTAACTGCTTAATCTTATATGGTAAGGAAAGTTATATTCTTTCCTTTTAGTATGGCAGGTAAAATTGTTACTTTAGAACATCAAGCCATTAAATTTGTTTTTTAAAAGGATCATCTTTTAGATTCCATAACTCTAGCATTCCAGATAATTTTCTACTATCTTTCAAATAAAAAAAAAATTCTGGCTAAAATTGCACTAATTGACCTTTGCATTAATAGTCTTGCCTCTTGCCTGTCAAGCTAATAAAGAGTTTGGGGAATCATAAGGACTCATCTGGAAACGATAGAATTTCTGCCTTTGTCTTTCTTCCCTGGACACTAATGGCTTTTTGTCAGTCATCTTCACTCAGTGTATGACACATGAAGCCATTCCATTTTAGTTGTCCATTAACTTCAAGCATTATGACAAGAACAAAGAAACCCCCCAAAGAAACTGAACTCACTCATATTAAATTTCTCCAATTCCTCAGCTTATAAGGTGCTGTTTTCAATTGTCAATAATGTTCATAAGAGTAAGCGATATCCATTACTAATTAAAACAAGCTGTTTAAACAAACACAAAAGGTCACCAAGCCTGTAGATCAACATATTCATGCTATTGTTTGGTTTCCTGGTATATTACCATCTGATGATTTGTTTCTATCTTCTAGTCACCTATTTTTCTAAGTAACAAACAGAGAATAAACATGCAGAAAGCAACCTCGCCCAATAGGTGCCATGAGGCCCAGGGCTCCAATGTGGCAGTGGATATTGTTTCCTTAAGATCAGTAATGTGCATCATATCACTGCAGTTGAAAGCAAAGAAATTTTCGTTTATTTTTCCTGAGTTTTTAGGGATCAAAGGCATAAACTACACAGAAAATGCAGTTTTTATGAGGAAAAGTGACACCTGTAGTTTTCTGCAAGATTTTTAAACAACCTTTTATCTATATGGATGTGCTAGTAAGGCACAAATAAAATGTAATACCATGTCTGACATGCTGAACAATGGCTTAAGTTACCTTTATTTTCATGGCACTAAGTTCCCTATAAAATATTTTGAAACTGTACACAATCTTGGCTTGAGCTCTGACATTTGAAACTGACTTTTCTTTTAAAATTGTATTACTTAACAGTTTATTAATTACACAGAGGATATGATCTCTGAATTAATATCAAATCAACTGAGTAAGCTGGTATAAGGAGACAAAAAGACTTTTTAAGCTATGTAATATTAAGTTGTATGATTCAATAATTATAATTAATTCTAAATTATCAACAGAAATAGAAGGGAGGAATAACTTAAATTAACAAAACTCAGAGATAATTCCCAAACCTCACTTTAGCCAGTAGTATCAACATTCTCCTCCAAAACTTTTCCCCAAAAGTTTTATGCAGATTAATTTACAGGTTTTTAATTCATTTTATTTAAGTTTTTAACTTACAGATTTGTAATTCATCTTAATTTTTTCTGCCCTAAACTATTCAGATATATAAATGAAGCTTGAAGGAAGGAAGAATAGAAAATAATCTTTGTTGCTCATCTACTACATTCCTCTCTTAGCGATAAACCCTTTACATACATCATCTCATATCACTTTTTTTTTTTTTTTTTCATATCACTTTTTTGCCATTCTGTGAGGCTGGTAATATTATCCACAATTTGCAAATAAGGATACTAAAGCTCAAAGAGTTTACATAACTTATCCAAAGTCATCCAACCAGCAATGAGTAGAATCCATGCTAAGACTTCAATTATATAATCAAGTCCAGCAGCCTGAGCAGTTGACTAAAGTCAATGTGATTCTTTGACATTAGCTAACCAGAAGGCATACTGAGTTTGAAAGTTTTAAATGGTGTTTATTTGCAGTAAATAATGGAGTTGCCTTATTTCATTCTGACCCTGTGATTATACATATTGTGACTTTGCTTCCAGCTTTTACAGCATTGTAGTTCTGTGGTGCAGGGAAGTACTTCATTAGTTACCATACAGTGAAAACAATACAAGTTGGATAGTAATGTTGACTTTGCCAGTCAATGCAAAAAAAAAAAAAAAAAAAAAAAAACCTTCAGACATTTGTATATAGAAAGCTACAATGTTTAGACATTTGAAAATTGTGATTCTTGTCATATTCTGAGTTTCTGCCAACTTATAAACACCACTTGAACTCCACTTAAGCATATTCTCACTTCAATGCCTGTAAAATTTAAAAGCAAGCACATTTGGGGGTACATATAACACTGTGAAAAACAAGCAACCTTCAAAGCAAAATCTATAGAACAGTGCATTGAAAGCTAAATCTGGTACTTTTCCTGCTCATCTAAGCAGTTTCTAGTTAAAAAGCTATTGTATCAAGTCTAAACTAAGCCAAAATGAACATGTTTTGCCAACTTCAGAACCCACTTAGAAATCATTATTTTGTTTTGGCAAATTCAGTTTAAAACATTTTGAATGACTAACTAAAAGCATAAGAAATTGTGAATTGTTTCTTAGAAAAAATTAAGCTTCACAGATATTCAAAATAATATAAAAATAGAATGTTTGATTCAAGAATGAATAAATCAGAATACTGGATTAAATGTTCTTTAATAACCTTTGTTTCTAAAGTATAAGTAACGTTCCCATTTTTTTTTTAATTTTCTGAAACACTAAACATCGTAAAAGGAATATGAGGATACTTCTGATGACAAGAAAACAGAAGTTTATCCAACTTACTACCTCCATGAAGACCCTCCATTGTCCTTCATTTTTTTCTCTTCCTTCCCATTTTCCTGGGCATTAACATATTCACCAGAGCCTTATTAGGAAAAATCAAAGGAGGTGAAATTCAAATCCATTGATTCTTGCTATCTCTTAACTACTCTGATAAAAGGTTTGGTGGAGAAAATGGTTTAAACTGCAAAGTAAAGTGTACCATTTGATGACATGTAAGATTAAATTTCTCCAGGCAATTGAGATCTGGCTATAGACTGTTTTACCCCTAACGATATTAGGAAGAAAGTAACTCTATTGTGACATAGAACATATTTTGTATAACATACAGTTAGTTGTTCATTAAACCTTACGAAAATAAAGACTTCATTAAAATAAAGACTGAATGTCAGTCTTTATAACATACTAGAAAATACATAGAACTTAAAAGAAGGCCTAGATTCAAATCCCAACTCTCCTACTTTTTAGTAATATGATCCTAGGATAGTCCTTTAGGATTTCCAAAACTCAGTTTCTTCACACATAAAGTTAATAATACATTAATTTGTTGCAAGAATTAAATGAGATAACACACTTAAAGTACTTAGCACATTATCTGAAACCTAAAAGATATTCAATAAGTGTCAAAGAGAATTCTGATAATGCAATTATCCCAGTAAAGTGACATGTTAGTGAAAATGATCCAATGACTTCATTTTTATCCATCTTCACGTCCCATAATAAATAATTTTTTTAATCCCACCACATGCAATTGCAGAGTACAGGAGACCAAAGGAAAAGAAGAGGAATCAGATAGGCTACAGTAAAAACTCTTAACATTTCTGCCATATGTCATGTGCACACATTCAGGGACTCATGATGAAGGCAAGGAGAAAGTAGGGTAAGAATATTTGACTCAATTTTTAATGAAAACTCAAATGGCCACTTTATTTTGCAAAATATCTTCAGTGGCAAGGCTTACAGACTTGGTGGCTAGTTATAAATTTAACAGTGCATCATAGGTACATATGTGATTCTGTGATAGATTAGAGACCTCTAAGCCATAAAATAATGTAACATAGGAGCACATATTATGGGGGAAGGGGTAATAGTGAGTGACTCTTGTGATTGGGGGATGGATTGAAAAATACAAGATCAACTAAATATTGAATATAGGTTATTTAAATGGTATTAAGGAGAAGTTCAAAATATAACATTGGAAATCTCCATTTCATAGCAGAGGAGGGTGCAGTGAGAAAAAGAAAGAAAACAGAAGGAAAGCTTTTATGACTAGTGATTTCAAGGCAGTAAAAATGTATAAGTATGTTCTGCACTGTCATTTTATTTGTCAGCAAGATGTAATATGGAACTTTAATAAGACATTGTATTTGAGATCAAAACTAAGTTCAGCTGATAACTATACATTAGACATTAGCAGGTACAGTTAATATGGAATGTCACAGCACAAATATTGTAAATATGATAATATATTATATATACTCACAAAAATCACTCTCAAGATGACCCTCAATGATCTTTGCAACAAAATTTTCTCACTCTGCAGTAGTTAGGGAGTCCAAAGGCCTTTTTTGTTTTGAATTCTCTCTGTCCTCTTTAGACCAAGCTGGCAGTGGTTCCACCAGTATAATTCTCTTAAAAATTTTGTGGATCTTCTACAAATCTTATTAAGGTTTACTCATTAGATAAAAGCCACACCTACAAAACTTGTTTCAATAAGTCCTTGTTTAAGTTTCCTATAATGCTGCTATAGAAAAACACCATAAAGATTCTTAGAAGCTCTGTTGTAAAAATGAAAAGTTTTGTGAAAAATGCTCTTAAAAGCTGTACAGGGACTTTTTTCTGTTAGATGCACTACCTTAAATCTTTCTGAGTTTTTCCACAAAGGGTTCCACCTTCATACTCAGACTAGGTCTCCCTAGCAGTGCCTGGATTTGATATTTACCCAGACACCTTTTCTGATTTTCAGCATTGCTTTCTGTCTGGAGAGCCTGGGCTTGAGAAACAATGTTTTTTAAACTCAGCTCCTTAGTACTTAATGGAACTTTTTTGAACTTATCTTGCTCCTCTTGCATTTTATTCTAAACAAAAGAAATGACGAGGTGGCAATTTCAACACTCTGCCTGGAAATATCCTTAGCTAGATCATCCAATTTATTAAGTACATTTTCCACTTTTAATGTAACCACAAATGATGGTGTTGAACTTTCCATAAATATATAACAATAATACCCCTTTCTCCAGCTTACTATATATAACGTGTTTCCCAATCTCTTTAAGCCCTGAGGAAAAACCTCCTCAAGGGCTTCCACTAACAGCCCCTTCAAGGCCTTTCTAACTTACACCCACCACCCAGTCCCAAATCAACTGCCACATATATTGTTTTCTGTTTCAACAACACCCCACTTCTGGTACCAAAATCTGTATCGGCTATTATGGTTGTATGACACATTTTCCCAAAACACAGTGGCTTAGCACCACAATAATCATTTATTATCTCTTGCGATTTCTGTGGATCATGAATTTCAGAAAAGTCTCAGCTAGGAAGTTTTCATTTGGGGTCTCTCATGTGATTTCAGTCAGTTGTCTGCTAGAGATTCAGTCATCTGGAGAGCTTTTTTTTTAATTGAAAAGGAAGGATAATTCAAGAGGTGGAACCCAGAGCTCAAGAGGCCAAAGGGAGTCATTCCCAGGCAGTAGAACTGAGTCTTAATCAAAGGACTGGCAACATGTACCTGCCTGGGCTCCAGAATACTTTGGAGCAGTGACTCTTGTGTGCCTCTCATTTTTCCCAGTTTGGAACAGGAGAGTCTACAATGGGTATTCTTGCCTGAACACCACTGCATGTTGGTTGGATGGGGAATCAGATAATATATTGCTTCAGTTCAAAGGCCTTTAAATCGAGAACTATACTCAAAGTGTGTTAGTTGGCGAAGCTTATTCACAGCTAGACCTGAGTTAGATGACAAGATCCTGAACCTAGAGCTTGAGCCAGTGCTGTAATAGATGAGAACTTTTGGAGCCTTGAGAGGGAGAGGTATATTTTACACTTGGGAGGAATGTGAATTATGAGGGACTGGAAAGAGCACTGAGATAGTCAGCCTCCAAGATCCTTGCCTCCTAGGCTTTATGTCCTTCGTATTACTCTCTCACATCGAATTAAAGTTGGCCTAGACGATCAATAGAATATGACAGAAGTGATGGAATTTGACTTCCAAGCCTAAGCCATAAAAGGTATTTTGGTTTCTGCCTTAGCCTCTTGAATCTCTCACTCTGGATCAAGCCAGTCGCCATCTTATGAGGACACACAAGCAGCACTGTGGAGAGTCCCAGATTCAGACAACTAAGGCTTGTGGCCAACTGTCAGCACCAGTGAGTGAGCCACCTTGACAGTGGATCCCCTGGATTCAGTCAAGCTTTCAGATGACTACAGCCCTAGCCAACATCTGACTGCAATTTCATAGAAGATCCCAAGTGAGAACTACCCAGCTGAGCCCTGACCAAATTTCAAACCCACAGAAAACAAGAGTTATAATAAGTGATGGTTACTGTTTTGAGCAACTAAGTTTTGGAATAATTTTTTACACAGCCATAGTAGCTTATACATAAATAAAAGATTAATTAAGTGTTGAAAATAGGCACTAATAGAAAAGTAAAATTATAATAAAGAAAACAGATTATATTTTGTATCAGAGAAGGTACATCAAGAAAAAAAAGAAAATATGGCAGGAGGAAAGATATTGTGACTCAAGAGGAAAACTTATGTGTGTTTTGCAATGCATTTTATTTCAGTAACAAGATATAATATGGAACATTAGTAAGACTATATGTAAGATCACTCAAGAAGCACATATGATAATTATATAATAGACATTAACTGGTACAATTAACCCAGAATTTCATGGTACAAACATTATAAATATGTCAATGTCATACATACTAACAAAGTGCACAGAATCAGTTTAAAAAAAAAAATTACAAGTATCTAAAAATGCACACTTCACAAATGGAGACCATGTTGTATAATTTCAGAATGTAAACAAAGTTACTCTTTATCATTTTAACAAGAATTTAAAACATTGTCAGAATTTCTTTTAAATGAACTTGTATTTACTATAAACATGGCACCAAAAGTTTGTTTACTTTCATTTTGCCTGCAATAGGCAATATGTATTAACCTATCCAACTTTACATATAAACTAATTGTAATTATTACAATCCATATAATTTAGCAGATTTTTTTTTAAAATTACACCCAAGCAACACCTTTCCATATGGCCAATTAGTAGAGTCTTAAAATGCAGCAAATATATGATGCTGTATTGAACATCTGTGTTGGTTATCCTATGGGAATTTTTAATAAAGGACCAAGCAGCATATTGATGTTAATTCTACGTTACCGGGACTTTAAATAAAAAACTAAAATAAATAGCATCCATTAAACTGATCATACTGTTGTAACTCAAATTGTGTTTATTATGCTAATGGAACATGAAATTAAGAAAAAGACCTTTATGCCAGTGGAATTAATTAATGAGCTTTATGAAGGCATTGGGATGTAATTTATTTCTAGATAAGTAAGTCTAATTTGCAGTTCCATGGGTCTCTGCAATGCTGATTGTAATAGTTATTCCTGCAGATGTGCTGCTCACAGCATGTCTTTCCATTAGAACTGAACACCTCATTATATAAACTGTACCTAATTAAACATAACACAGTGGTGACTTGTTAAACTGGCCTTTTTAAGTCAGTAGCTGCCTAAGCTAATAATACTGTACACAAGATTTATATCATCTTCACTATAATACCGATATTAAAATATACTGCCCAAAGGATTGATAACTAATTTACCAGTATGCAACAGGTACATTTCTGATTCTGTGATAAGAGATTAAAGACCAGCAGCCCATAAAAATAAAATGAATTCAAGTCCATTTGAAACTCAAGAGTACTTGGGAAACTTTATTAAAGCTACAAAACCATCTTTAAAAATCAGTAAAACAGTCATGAAAAGAAAGTGAACACTGAAAGTAAAAAATATAAATAAATAAATGTGAAAGATCTAGGAAACTTCAGGTATTTTTCCAAGCGCATATGAAATTTTTTCAGACTCAACATACTGCAGTTACATTTGTCACTTATAGTCACATCTGGATATAAAATATGGTATATGCCACTACAGATAAGGAAAATACTTACAATAGCAGACCTTGTTCTGCTTAAATTGCGGTTTTAATACACATCCTTAACAGACACTATAATACTCTTCCTTTTTTTAATTGTTGACTAGTAAGTAAAAATATAGTCATAAGGCTTGAGCTCAGTAACACAAAGTACACACACAGAAATACTCATGCTAATTCACATTCTTCTCCAACTCCACATTCATCTGGTTATACTATTCACACTTCAACACTCAACTCGGGCCTAAAATGCTCTGAAAAGCTATTCTTGACCCACCCGGTCTTAGATATCTCTTGTTACATCTCCTGAACACCACTACTTCTCTCTAATTATTTCAGGTATAATACTGTACCATTATAGATGTCCAGAATGTGTGTCTGTCGCTTCACTCTTGCCCACTAATAAATTATAAGACAAGGGCTGTCTATAATTTATCACTGCAACCCAACTCCTAACTGGAACACAGTGTTTCTTAATAAATATTAGTTGATTGAATGATTTAAGTGTAATCCTCATCATGTGACTTTGCTGTTAATCCATTCTGCACCTGACTCTAACCACTTTACAGGGATATAGCAGATAACTTGGTAAATATTTGTCAACTTAATCCATTGATGGACACTGTTAAAACCAAAGTTCATTTAATTGTAAACCATGTATTAAACATCAAACTTAGCAATTCCACACTTGACCCAACTTGGTACTTCCAGATTGTCTCTTTCTGGTCACCAACAGCCACCTCCATTTAAAGTATATGCTATTTGGGTCATGAAAGAGTCTTCTTTCAGCAGTTCCAAATATCATCTACTAGAAATATTGCAAAGCATCCATGTGGCCACTTCAAAACATTTAAACATAAGGCATACTAAGTTTTTTTTTTTGAATTTTATTTTATTTATTTTTTTATACAGCAGGTTCTTATTAGTTATCCATTTTATACACATCACGGTATACATGTCAATACCAATCTCCCAATTCATCACACCACCACTCCCACCCCCTGCCGCTTTCCCCCCTTGGTGTCCATACATTTGTTCTCTACATCTGTGTCTCAATTTCTGCCCTGCAAACCGGTTCATCTGTACCATTTTTCTAGGTACCACATATATGCGTTTATATACGAAATTTGTTTTTCTCTTTCTGACCTACTTCACTCTGTATGACAGTCTCTAGATCCACCCACATCTCTACAAATGACCCAATTTTGTTCCTTTTTATGGCTGAGTAATATTCCATTGTATAAATGTACCACATCTTCTTTATCCATTTGTCTATCGATGGGTATTTAGATTGATTCCATGTCCTGGCTATTGTAAATAGTGCTGCAATGAACATTGGGGTGCATAAGTCTTTTTGAATTATGGTTTTCTCTCTGTATATGCCCAGTAATGGGATTGCTGGGTCATATGGTAATTCTATTTTTACTTTTTAAGGAACCTCCATACTGTTCTCCATAATGGCTGTATCAATTTACATTCCCACCAACAGTGCAAGAGGGTTCCCTTTTCTCCACACCCTCTCCAGCATTTGTTTGTAGATTTTCTGATGATGCCCATTCTAACTGGTGTGAGGTGATACCTCATGGTAGTTTTGCTTTGCATTTCTCTAATAATTAGTGATGTTGAGCAGCTTTTCATGTGCTTCTTGGCCATCTGTATGTCTTCTTTGGAGAAATGTCTACTTAGGTCTTCTGCCCATTTTTGAATTGGGTTGTTTGTTTTTTTAATATTGAGATGCATGAGCTGTTTATATATCTGGGAGATTAATCCTTTGTCCATTGATTCGTTTGCAAATATTTTCTCCCATTCTGAGGGTTGTCTTTTCATCTTGTTTATGGTGTCCTTTGCTGTGCAAAAGCTTTTAAGTTCCATTAGGTCCCATTTGTTTATTTTTGTTTTTATTTCCATTACTCTAGGAGGTGGATCAAAAAAGATCTTGCTGTGATTTATGTCAAAGAGTGTTCTTCCTATGTTTTCCTCTAAGAGTTTTATAGTGCCCAGTCTTACAGTTAGGTCTCTAATCCACTTTGAGTTTATTTTTGTGTATGGTGTTCAGGAGTGTTCTAAGTTCATTCTTTTACATGTAGCTGCCCAGTTTTCCCAGCAGCACTTATTGAAGAGATTGTCTTTTCTCCATCGTATATCCTTGCCTCATTTGTCATAGATTAGTTGACCATAGGTGTGTGGGTTTATCTCTGGACTTTCTATCCTGTTCCATTGATCTGTATTTCTGTTTTTGTGCCAGTACCATATTGTCTTGATTACTGCAGTTTTGTAGTATTGTCTGAAGTCAGGAAGTCTGATTCCTCCAGCTCTGTTTTTTTCCCTCAAGACTGCTTTGGCTATTCGGGGTCTTTTGTGTCCCCATACAAATTTTAAGATTTTTTGTTCTAGTTCCATAAAAAATGCCATTGGTAATTTGATAGGGATTGCATTGAATCTGTAGATTGCTTTGGGTAGTATAGTCATTTTCACAATATTGATTCTTCCCATCCAAGGACATGGTACATCTCTCCATCTGTTTGTATCATTTTTAATCTCTTTCATCAGTGTCTTATAGTTTTCTGCATACAGGTCTTTTGTCTCCCTAGGTAGGTTTATTCCTAGGTATTTTATTCTTTTTGTTGCAATGGTAAATGAGAGTGTTTCCTTAAATTCTCTTTCAGATTTTTCATCTTTAGTGTCTAGGAATGCAAGAGATTTCTGTGCATTAATTTTGTATCCTACAACTTTACCAAATTCATTGATTAGCTCTACTAGTTTTCTGGTGGCATTTTTAGGATTCTCTGTGTATAGCATCATGTCATCTGCAAACAGTAACAGCTTTACCTCTTTTTTTCCAATTTGAATTCCTTTTGTATCTTTTCCTTCTCTGATTACCGTGGCTAGGACTTCCAAAACTATTTTGAATAACAGTGGCAAGAGTGGACATCCTTGTCCTGTTCCTGATCTTAGGGGAAATGGTTTCAGTTTTTTACCATTGAGAATGATGTTTGCTGTGGGTTTGTCGTATATGGCCTTTATTATGTTGAGGTAGGTTCCCTCTATGCCCACTTTCTCGAGAGTTTTTATCATAACTAGGTGTTGAATTTTGTCAAAAGTTTTTTCTGCATCTATTGAGATCATTATATGGTTTTTATTCTTCAATTTGTTAATATGGTGTATCACATTGATTGATTTGCATATATTGAAGATTCCTTGCATCCCGGGAATAAATCCCACTTGATCATGGTGCATGATTCTTTTAATGTGTTGTTGGATTCTGATTGCTAGTATTTTGTTGAGGATTTTTGCATCTATATTCATCAGTGATATTGGTCTGTAATTTTCTTTTTTTGTAGTATCTTTGTCTGGTTTTGGTATCAGGATGATGGTGGCCTCATAGAATGAGCTTGGGAGTGTTCCTGCCTCTGCAATTTTTTGGAAGAGTTTGAGAAGGATGGGTGTTAGCTCTTCTCTAAATGTTTGATAGAATTCACCTGTGAAGGCATCCAGTCCTGGACTTTTGTTTGTTGGAAGATTTTTAATCACAGTTTCAATTTCAGTGCTTGTGATTGGTCTGTTTATATTTTCTATGTCTTCCTAGTTTAGTCTTGGAAGGTTATACCTTTCTAAGAATTTGTCCATTTCTTCCAGGTTGTCCATTTTATTGGCATAGAGTTGCTTGTAGTAGTCTCTTAGGATGCTTTGTATTTCTGCTGCATCTGTTGTAACTTCTCCTTTTTCATTTTTAATTTTATTGATTTGAGTCCTCTCCCTCTTTTGCTTGATGAGTCTGGCTAATGGCTTATCAATTTTGTTTATCTTCTCAAATAACCAGCTTTTAGTTTTATTGATCTTTGATATTGCTTTCTTTGTTTCTATTTCATTTATTTCTGCTCTGATCTTTATTTCTTTCCTTCTGCTAACTTCGGGTTTTGTTTGTTCTTTCTCTAGTTCCTTTAGGTGTAAGGTTAGATTGTTTATTTGCGATTTTTCTTGTTTCTTGAGGTAGGCTTGTATTGCTATAAACTTCCCTCTTAGAACTGCTTTTGCTGCATCCCATAGGTTTTGGATTGTTGTGTTTTCATTGTCATTTGTCCCTAGGTGTTTTTTGATTTCCTCTTTGATTTCTTCAGTGAGCTCTTGGTTATTTAGTAACGTATTGTTTAGCCTCCATGTGTTTGTTTTCTTTTACGTTTTTTTCCCTGTAATTGATTTCTAATCTCATAGTGTTGTGGTCAGGAAAGATGCTTGATATGATTTCAATTTTCTTAAATTTACCGAGGCTTGATTTGTGACCCAAGATGTGATCTATCCTGGAGAATGTTCCACTTGAGAAGAAAGTGTAATCTGCTGTTTTTGGATGGAATGTCCTATAAATATCAATTAAATCTATCTGGTCTATTGTGTCATTTAAAGCTTGTGTTTCCTTATTAATTTTCTGTTTGGATGATCTGTCCATTGGTGTAAGTGAGGTGTTAAAGTTCCCCACTATTATTGTGTTACTGTCAATTTCCTCTTTTATAGCTCTTAGCGGTATCTTATGTATTGAGGTGCTCCTATGTTGGGTGCACATATATTTATATAAAGAATTCATACAATTCAGTAACAAAAAAAAAACATACAATTAAAAAATGGCCAGAGGATCTGAATAGACATTTTTGTAAGAAATACACACAGATGGCAAACAGACACATGAAAACATGCTCAACATCCCTAATCATCAGGGAACTTCAAATCAAAACCACAATGAGATATCACTTCACACCTGTTAGAATGGCTATTATCAAAAAGTGTTGGCAAGGATGTGGAGAAAAGGGAACCCTTGTACACTGCTGGTGGGAATGTAAACTGGTACACCCACTATGGAAAACAGCGTGAAAGTTCCTCAAAAACTTAAAAATAGAACTACCATATGATACAGCAACTCTGATTCCAGGTATTTATCCATAGAAAACAAAAACATTGATTTGAAAAGATAATTCACCCTCATGATGGTCATTGCAGCATTATTTACAATAGCCAAGGTATGGAAACAACATAAGTGTTCATTGATGGATGAATGGGCAAAGAAGTTGTGGTGCGTATATACATACAATGAAATACTATCCAGCCATAAAAAATAATGAAATCTTGTCATTTGAAAGTGATTTTTTTTTAAAAAAATCTAAGGCCTCACATATATCATTTAGTCACAAAAAACTCAGCTTTTGGTCTGGATTGGGCATTACTTGGATGGGAATATTTTGCCACGTACACAGTTCACTAATTTGACAAATATTTACAGAGAACCCTAAATTCCAGGCAATAAGCTAAACCAGTTATGAGCAGGAAAGACTGGAAATACATTCTTTCTAAGGATGGAGACAGACATTGACCAAACAATTAGTGTAATTACAATTTTGACAAGTTCAGCCAAAGTCTACCTGACTTATTCCACTTAGCATAATGCCTTCAAGGTCCATCCAAATGACAAGATGGAATTTTTAAAAAAGCTTATATATACAAAGAACACATTGGTGGTTGCCAGAGGGAGGGGTTGGGGATGAGCAAAATAGGTGAAGAAAGTCACAAGGTACAAACTTCTAGCTATAAAATAAAAAAGTCATGGGGATGTAATGTACAGCATGACAGCAATAGTTAATAATACTGAATTACATATCTGAAAGTTGCTAAGAGAATAGATCTTAAAATTTCACATCACAGGAAAAAAATTACTTGTAATTATGAATAAATAAATAATGTTATTATTCTTAAAATAAACAGTACAGTCATTTTAGAAAATGAGAACACCTACTCAGCACTTATGCATAAATTAAAAGGATAATATATAGAAAGCTCCTATTATCTTCTAGACTACAGATCTTAGCTTAATGTGGCATGGCTAGTTCAGCTTTGAAATGTAACCTGAGTAGGGCACTATTATTTTGATAACATGTTTCATCTAGATTCCTTAGAGGATCAGAATTGCTCCCCTTCTGCTTTCCAAAATAACTGAGGTCTCAAGCTGTGGCTATACCAACAACCTCTGAATTTAAGAACAAAACTCCTTAAACATGTGAGTGATCTTAACTGTGTTAGCCATCAAACAAACAGTGCAAATTATTCTCCAAATCTGTCTCCAGCCATGACTCATTCAGTAGAATATTAGATCCTTTGTTCTGAATGAGAAGAGACAGCACATAGCAATTGTAATCCAAAATCTCCCCAATCCTCTCCAAAATGCTGATCACATGAGGTTACCCAAAGAGTAACAACCCAAATTTCAGTCACCTTTGCATAATGCTGGAACTCAGCCACCAATCAGTTCCCTCAAGCTGTGTCATGGAGTGCTGGGGGTTTTCTCACATGTTCTCAGAAATACAATGTCTCAGACTTAACTGCATGCCTATTCCCCCCACCCCAGCCCCTGCTTCTAGATTTCTATTGCTCAGAAACTCACTTGAGGGCAGTTTTTCACTGGCATTGCTACCAGTGCCATCCTTGAAAACAGAGGTCCCCTGCCTAGGATGCTGTCTCCAGAGTACCCAAAACTACAAGTGCCAAAGTGTTAAAGTAAGGCTGTGTTCCTCACTACACTGAAGCCTCTCGAGGCTTTCATAGAAATGAACAGGATGTACCCCTCCATTACTCTATCATATGGACCCCCAAAGATCACTACCTCTGCCTTCAGAGATAGATTCTCTCCAGGAAATTGATCTACTCCTTTCTCCTAAGGAAGAACTGTGTGCAGTCCTCCCCAGGCTCCCCATTCCCTTTGCCTTACTTTGTTTCCAACAGAAGTTATCTTGTATACCTCTTTCCTTCATACAAATAAACACTAAGTGCAACAGGCCTGACCAATGTTTCACACAAGCTGAGACATGGGAGAAAGTCACTGATGATACAACCAGTGTCTTGAATATAATAAAATATATAGAAATTAACATACTAAGAAAGACCCAATCAAAATACCAATGGATTAGAAACCTGTTTCATTCTGTAAGTCCCCAGTGTTCATTTTTAAACAATTTAAGACTCAAGATGCACCAGCTGGCAAAAAAGCTGATAACTGGGCCCTTTAAAGATGTTTCATGTAGAGATCATCACAGATTGACCAAAGAAAACCAAAACTACTAGATGGAGAGGTGTAGCATTCAACTCACAGAGCCAAACCTTCCTAAGACCTTTAGCATCAGAAGTTAGGCTGTGCTCCCACAGATACCTCAAGCAAAATTTTATTTTTTTTAATTTGTATCCTTACCTACATCTAGAAGTGTCTGCAATAAATCTTTTGGAGAAGCTCCTATTTGATTCTTCTAGGGTCAGCTTTCAGAGTCTATAAAAGAAGAACACTTTATAGGTATTGTTAGGAAATAAGGTCAGAAAATTGAATGTTGTGACAACATCAAGACAAAAACACAACTGAACATAATGAGGTCTCATTTCAGTACTTGAAAATGGACTATCACTATCTTGAATCTATCTATTTCTCTCCAATTCTACTACCACCACTTTTGTCTAAGCCAGGCTTATTGACCATCTGAATTATTGCAACAGCCTTGAATATGCTGTCCTGCACCCTCACCTATATCCCTGTTTTCTCTTCTTTTTACCTGGCTTATCTATTCTTCAGGCTTCAATGTAAATCTCAATCCGTATACAAACAAAAACCTTCTCTGACACTCTTTTTCTAGATAGATTAAGACCATGTGGTAGGCAGAATAATGTCCCCTCAATGATGTCCTAATCCCTAGAAATTGCTGATACTGGGAATTTGTTACATTACATGGTAAAGGGAGAATTGAGATTGCAGATGATATTAATGTTGCTAATCAGCTGACCTTAAGATAGGGAAAGCATCCTGGATTATTCAGATGGGTCCATTGTAATCACAGCATCCTTAACATAGAAGAAGGATCAGGAGAGGTGATCAGAGTAAATGGGAAAAGGACTCATCCCACAACTGCTAGCTTTGAAGGTGGAGAACGGGATCCACAAGCCAAAGAATGCAGGTGGCCTCTAGAAAATGGAATGATCAAGGAAACAGATTCTCCCATAGAACATCTAAACATCTTGATAATAGCCCAGTGAGACCCATTTTGGACTTTTGACTTCCAGAACCGTAGGTAAAAAATCTGTGTTCCTTTAAGCCATGAAGTTTCTGGTAGTTTGTTACAGCAGCAATATAAAACTAATCCATCCCTTTATTATAAATTCTCATGGGACAAGTTTGGCTGAACTTGTCAAAATTGTAATTACACTAATTATTTGGTCAATGTCTGTCTCCATCCTTAGAAAGAATGTATTTCCAGTCTTTCCTGCTCATAACTGGTTTAGCTTATTGCCTGGAATTTAGGGTTCTCTGTAAATATTTGTCAAATTAGTGAACTGTGTACATGGCAAAATATTCCCATCCAAGTAATGCCCAATCCAGACCAAAAGCTGAGTTTTTTGTGACTAAATGATATATGTGTGGCCTTAGATTTTTTTTAAAAAAATCACTTTAAAAAGAGAAACACTTTAATTTATAAATATTAAAAGGATGCAAGAGTGAGTGAGAAATATTAAGGATAGTCAAAGAAGATCCAGTATATATTTAAGTCCCTGAAGAAGAAAACCAAAACAAAGAAATAGAACAGATATTAAAAACTATAACTCAAAATACTTTTCTAAAATTAAAAAAAAAGATTTGAAACTACATATTGAAAGAGCATTCTTGTATCTGAGGATATCAACTTAAAACAATCAACATTAGGCATATTTTAGTACTTATGGAATATTTTAATTCTATAATTCCCTATGTTCTTAAGAACCAGATTCTCAGGGCAGAAGAAATACAAATGTAAGAAAAAGAGTGTAAGTAAAAATCTTTTAGTTCTAAATTCAAATGGGAAGTATCAATATAAATTCAAGAGGTATTTAAACTTTAAGGACACACACACACACACACATTTCCTAGACCTGTCTACTTAAAAGGTCTAGAAACAATGATCAACCCAGAATCAGTGAACACCACTAAAGCCCAGACTCTATCCACAACATACTGTTTCCCTGTAAGAGGAACCATGACTGTTCCGACGAATGGCTAATTTCAGGTCAGGAACAGTAAATGTACAAGGTTGGCCTAGAACATCTTGATATACCAGATAGCAAGAAAATTATCAAAGACTACAAGGGTGAGATATAGAGACAGAAATAGATATATAGATATATATCAATAGATACAAATATATACATATATATATATATATATATAAAACTTAGAAGACAACTTGAAAGGAGAATATAATGGTCCAAAGACAGGAAAATTTGAGCTTTAATAAGGATAAGGTTGCAATGGATTGAAATCCATAAATTATGCTTAAATCCATGAGTTTATAATATTTATGAACAAAAAAAATTTGATCATCTTCTGAGAATGACAAGGAATCAGTTCAGTATCTTGAAAACTGAACAAATAAAAGGACAATACCAAGAATTAATCCTGTCTTCCTATGTGATCTGTATTAATAATAGATTATCGATAATAATAGGTGAGAGGAAGTATCTCCTTATAAAATTATTACAACTGGTAAATGAAAACAACTTGGTAAAATTAGAACATCACCACTTTACAACCCCCAAGAAATTAATGGTTCCAGGTATTGATCATCAATGGCAGTAAAAAAACAACTATAAAAAGAGCAAAAACTAGACATCATGTGCCTCCTGATGAAAAAACATAATACTACCTATAATGTTGCCAAAGGAATAAACCTAAATCACATGCTGCCTCTGGATCCAGCTGCCAATTTTCAGGAAATACAGAAGAAAGGGGAACATGTAGAACTTCTTGAGTATATAGTCAGGAAAATCTAGACTGTGGAAAACTTTACAAGTCAAATGCCAGGTTTGCGGATATATATGCTTTAAATAAAATAATGACAAATTATAAAATGTTAATTGTAGATTAAAAGATACTTAAAAGAGTTTCACAGTTTTTAATATGCAAGACTCAACTAGAGTGTCTAGGGAAGTGATGAAACCAGGAAGAAGTTCAAAGAAGTGACAACTACAGCAGTCAGAGTAATGGTTACTTTTGGAAGGAGGGAGAGACACTGGGGTAGCTGGAAAGTTCTATTTCTTGACCCAGATGGTGACTACAATGGTTTCCACCTTATAATAACTTACTAGCTTTATGTTTTGGTGTGATTTCCTGTACTTGCATTTTATTTTACCACAAAAAGTTTTAAAAATATAAATGCAGTTTCTAAAAATACAGACAACTGAGAAATAGAGAAGCAACTTCTTTCTCTCTGAGTTGGTCACAGGTATAAATAGAAATAAATGCTGAGGAGATTCAGAGTAATAGAATTTATAAAAAATTGTTTAATTCTTATGAAAATATGCTTAAAGAATGAAAGTAAGGTCAGATTCACCTAGATAGTAAAATCCTTGAGAGCCTAATCATGTTTTCCCCCATAACTTTAGCATGATTACAGGGATGGGGTTTTGGGGTCTGGGAGGGAGGGCAGGGATGATAATTTGTGATTGACAAAAATCACAAACAGCTACAAATTTCCATTAACATTTTAATCTACACTATGGAAAACTTGAGAATTTGGGCTTTTTTTTTTTCTCCTTAATAATGTTATTTCCTAGATTCAGCTGAGAATAGGGGTAAAAATAACAAATCAACTATTTGAACTGAACACCATCTTATTTAATTAAATAAAGAAATAATACAGTTAACCCTTTTCAACATAATTATTAACAATGTTATACACTTATTTGAAATTATTTTAGTTCCAAAACATCAGAAAGTTGGGATTCTTCTCAAAACTGAATTTCTAAAATACATACAGGATCAATGAAATCACTAAATACAATCCATAAACAATTTAGACCCAATTGCTCTGAAGTGAAATAAAATTGGATATTGCCCTGAAAATATATTAAAATTAATAGACACAGAAAATAGATTAATGGTTGCCAAAATCTGGGAGGAGGAGGGGATGGGGAGGGACTGCTAATGGGTATGAGACAAAAATGCTCTAAAACTGGATAGTGTAATGGTTACACAAGTCTGTGAATAGACTAAAAGCCATTACATTGTACACTTTAAAGGGGTGAATTTTATGATATGTGAATTATATCTCAATAAAGCTGTTACACACACACATACACACACACACACACACACACACAAATGAATCAGCATCCCTTTGCTCTCTCTCTCTCTCTCCCTCACTCTTGCTCACCTATTCTTTTCCTATTTTTATTCCCTTGCCCCTTGACCTGAAATTCTTTAAAAATCTGTTATGTGTGCTTTCTCTAGATATCAGGGCATGCATAGTTACAAGAGGTTGCATCCTTTTCTTTTACTTACTTCAAATTAGAGCTTTGGAAATTTGTCATGCAGATGTATGCAAAATAAGAATATGAGTGTGTTACTATTTCGATTCAGAGAAAAGAGCACTGTCATTTTAAAAACTAGAACAAACCTACCTCACTGTTATGCTGATCTTTCTGATTTCAAGAAATAGCAACTATTTCTGATTAAAGTGCCTTCTCACTATTATATGTATTTCTAATAGACATTAATAGCACATTACACATATTACATCCATTAAGTGAAACACATATCAGCAAATTTGTGTGCTGCATGCATCGAATGGAGCAGAGATGATAGCATACTTGATTAAAATACTGGGTAAAAGTGTTTCTATCCAAGAAGTCTCTAGTACAGATATAATTTCGTTTATGTATATATAAATTATACTAACTGCCTTGGTTTTAAGTGTTTAATTGTAATGCTACAATGATTTTCAGCAACATGTACCACTACTACATTTCTCATGCCACTGTAGATTAGATATGTCTTCAAAACATAAATGTAACACCAGAATTTTATCTTATCTTTCATGACTGCTGTGTATAAACCAAACACTTCAAGAATGGTTTCTAAATTCAAACAAGACCACTACAGTTTTTGCACTGGAAATTTTAAAGACATAACTGGGCTTTAATTGAATTCTATCTCCATATTTTCCCTTATTATTTGAAAGGCATATCAAATTTTCCTTATAGCAAATGCTTCAAGCTTAAACATTATATTTGCATTTGTTTCAAGGCCAGAGATTTATTGAAACAATATCAAAAAAACATTTTTTAAACTTTAGTAAATACAGTGTCTCATTTTATAAAGCAAAATACTCAAAATTTGTGCCAGTTTTCCTGTGGTTTGTAAAATCTGGTGTACAGTATGTTTGGTGAGTGAAGCCAAATCATTGGGATAGAAAACACAGTCCCAAGTTAATACAACACTTTACCATCTAGCATTTATCAAACATGTAGAGGAAAGTAGGAAAACAGTGCTAAACATGTTTTACATTTTAAGGTAGCAGATATATCAGGGCATTTTCTTAAAGTCAGATATCTTTGTCTAAAATAAACTAATTCCCATTCCTAAAAAAAAAAGCAAATTTCTTGAAAATGACAAGAAAACAAATTACAAGAGAGATCTGTCTGTCTGTGATAATTTCCTTTTTCCTTACTAGGAAAAAATGGAACATATTTACCCTATTGCTGTCCCTTTTGGCTTTGTGATTTTAGTCACAAAGATATTTAAAAAGCAGAATTTGAAATATTTCTTTAAGCCAGACAACATTAGCCTAACACCGTGGCATTCTTATGCCCTGATTTCTTCTCATGCCAGGGTGCTATTTATAATAAATGGTTTGACCCAGTTACAGACATTCTGATGGGTAGCACTAGAGGATCATAAAGTTCATGAATCCTTTCTTTTTCCCTAGGACACTTTGTGTTTATTCCCTTTTCATTCTCAAAAGTTGTCTTTTTTGCCAGAGCCTAAAGTTTCCGTTTAATTCCACACATTTTTAACTGAACTTGCATACTTAATAAACCAGACAACTTGTAACACTGAGCCTCATGTTATGAAGCCACTAAACATATATGAAACCTGTTTCTAATATGAGTTGTCATTTCATAATAATATTAAGCTCAAAGCATAATCTAATTATCACACGAGTTTTATGCATTCATATATCTTTGATGTTGGCTATGACTCTCTCTGCTTATCAAGACACTGACTAAAGCAAAACCAGTATTTTATGTGGCAGGGGTTATGTCAAAATATAAAATATTCACTGTTTTATATTAAAAGTGATGATTCTTCATCAAAATCAGCAAATCCTGCTAGAATGTACTCCCCATAAGGCAGAACATTTGTCTCATTCACCACTCTATCCCCAGCACCTAAAACGGGGTCTGGCATGTATCATGGGGTCATTAAAATGCACTAAATAAATAACTTGCTAGCGAATTAATAAATTAATGAAATTGATGAATGATTAATAACTGTATCTAAGACGCCATGTAAACACCTGAAATTGAATGCGTAGAGAGACAACACAGAATGACTGCGAGTTAAAAAAAAAATTAATACCCCTTGTTAGCTCCTCTTTCAGTTATCTATATTTTTACTATCATCTACCACTGATGCAAATGTAAACTGATACATTTTTGGATAGCAGTTTACAATATACATTATAAGCTTTATATCCCAAAACTGTATTTTACAAATTTATCTGAAGACAATGATCAGAGATGGGCACAAATGTTTACTGACAAAGATAATAGGGTTATTTATAATAATGAAAAGTTGAAATGACTTATGCATCTAAAAGTAACAGAGTAGTAAAGCAATCTACAGATTTAATGTAATCCCTATCAAAACACCCATGACATTCTTCATAGAATGAGGACAAATAATCCTAAAATTCATATGGAACTACAAAAAACCCAAATTGCCAAAGCAATCTTAAGAAAAAAGACCAAAGTTAGAGGTATCACCCTCCTTGACTTCAGACTATACTACAAAGCTACAGTAATCAAAACAGTATGGTACTGGAACAAAAACAGACAGACAGATCAATGGAACAGAATAGAGAGCCCAGAAATAAACCCATGCACCTGATCAATTAATCTATGACAAAGGAGGCAAGAATATACAATGGGGAAAAGACAATCTCTAAAAGAAGTGGTACTGGGAAAACTGTACAGCTCCATGTAAAACAATGAGATTAGAGCATTTCCTCACACCATATACAAAAATACACTCAAAATTGATTAAAGACTTAAATGTAAGACCTGAAGGCATAAAACTCCTGGAAGAGAACATAGGCAGAGCACTCTGACAGAAATCATAGCAATATATTTTTTTGTATCTGTCTCCTAAAGCAAAATAAATAAGCAAAATAAACAAATGGGACCTAATTAAACATAAAAAATCTTTTGTACAGCAAAGGAAACCATTGACAAAATGAAAAGACAAGCTATTGAATGGGAGAAAATACTTGCAAATGATATGACCAACAAGGGGTTAATATCCAAAATACATAAACAGCTCATACAACTCAATATCAAAAAAAAAAAAAAAATCAAAAAAATGGGCAGAAGACCCAAATAGACATTTTCCCAAAAAAGACATGCAGATGGCTAAAAAGCACATAGAAAGATGCTCAACATCACTAATTATTAGAGAAATGCAAATTAAGACAACAAGATATCACCTCACACCTGTCAGAATGGCTATCATCAAAGAGTCTACAAATAACAAATGTTGGTGAGATGTGGAGAGAAGGGAACCCTTATGCACTGTTGGTGAGAATGTAAACTGGTGCAGCCACTGTGGAAAAACAGTATGGAAGTTTCTCAAAAAACTAAGAACTGCCATATAACCCAGCAATTCCACTCCTGGGTATATATTCAGAAAAAATGAAAACACTAATTTGAAAAGATACATGCACTCCAATGTTCATAGCAATACTAGTTATAATAGCCAAGATATGGAAGCAACCTAAGTGTCCATCAATAGACAAATGAAGTAAATGTGTTATATATATATATACAATGGAATATTACTCAGCCATAAAAAGTGATAAAATTCTGCCATTTGCAGCAATGTAGATGGACCTAGAGAATATTATACTTAGTGAAATAAGTCAGATAGAGAAGACAAATACTGTACGATATCACTTATACGTGGAATCTAAAAAATAAATAAATAAATGTATATAGAAAAACAAAAACAGACTCACAGATAGAGAGAACAAACTAGTGGTTGCCAGTGTGGAGAGGAAGGGAGAAGGGGCAAGATAGGGGTATGAGATTAAGAGATACAAACTACTATATATAAAATAGATAAGCAACAAGGATATATTGTACAGCACAGGGAATTATAACCATTATTTTTTAATAACTTTTAATGGAGTATAATCTATAAAGATACTAAATCACTATGCTGTACACCTGATATTAATATACTATTGTAAATCAACCATACTTCAATAAAAAGTCACAAAAATAAATTAAATAAAATAAAAAAACAAAAGTAATGGGGTAAATTATGGAATACCCATAGAATGGAATAATATGCAGCTATTAAAAATTGTCAGAGTATTCAATAACATGAAAAAATGTTCTAGAAATACTGTTAACTTAAAAAGTCACAAAATAGCATGATCTCTTTTTTAAAAAAGTTTAATATGCATATTTTTTAAAAAAGAATGGAAAACACTTCAAAATATTCAAGGTGGTTATTTCTTGATGGTGGGACTACAGGTGATATGTATTTTTAATATTTTGTTTTCACTATTTTTTTCAATTTTTCCAAATTTTCTACAATGAAAAGACATTATTTTTTGAGCTCAGATGATTTTAATGATATTAATTTAAAAGCAAAATATAAAAAAATGTTTGAAACCAGACAAATCCAGGTTTAAAATTAGGCTTAGGCAAAATGTTCTCATCCTGTTCCTTTATGTATATAATACCATCTACATTGCAGGGCTTATTGTACACAGTAACTGTTCCATAAATGATAGCTAATATGAACTACATCCAGTTAATACTACACACAGGTATCTGCAGATGAAGATTAAGAAATGTATTTTTGTAAAACTTTCCCTTTTAAAATTTTCCCATCAAAAATGTATTTCACCCCCCTCCCTTTGTAAAAAAAAAAAAAAATGTATTTCATTGCCTGTTACACAGGTCAGTTCAAAGAACAATTAATTACACATGGAAGGACCATGTGAAATTACAGCCAAAGCAATTGTTAATGCAGTTCATGAATGTATTTTTGAGCATATTGCTCAAATGCTTAAAATGTCATTTTAAAAAATCTATCTAAAACATTTTATAACTGGCCAGCTTTTATGACAATTTAAATTTTTCCATATGGCTAACAGCTGACAGTATTATGCCAGCTTTAGTGTTCCTCTCCTTTTTTATATAAATATGAACTTTCAAAAACAAATTTAAATTATTGAAAAAAGAACTATAAATTTTTATAGAGTTCACGTTGACCTAGAGTTTCATATTACTTAAACTAAACCTTTATATCTTTTATATCATTTTTCTCCATAGAACACATAGAGTTATAACTCTATGAAAATCTTGAAGAGGTGAGTGTCCAATTTCTTTAATGCTATTGATTCTTCCATAACAAATTTTGTGCTGATAGCCTAGCTCAATGTGAGCTTTTGACTACTGAAGGAGATCCAGATTTAGAGTCTCCCAAATATTTACAATCTACTGGCCTCAGCTCCATGAAAATAGGATTCTGGGCTCACAGGAGCTCATGAAACTTATTTTTACATTGGAGAATCACTGGCACATTAACACACTAAACCTGTGATTCTCAAGATTGGTGAGGAGGTTGGTGGAGAGGGGTAGCAACATCTGGAGGACATTATCAGAATCAACATACAGTCTCATCCTCTCACCCCACATACCCAGCAACCCGGCAGTCTTGGGGTGAGGATACACTTTTGGGTGAAGAAAATAAATGTTTTTATTAATTGAAGTATAGTTTATTTACAGTATTATATCAGCTTCAGATATACAACATAGTGATTCAATATTTTTATAGATTATATTCCATTTACAATTATTACAAAATAATGGCTATAATTCCCTGTGCTGTACAATCTGTTCTTGTTGCTTATCTATTTCATACACAGCAGTTTGTGTCTCTTAATCCCATACCCCTATCTCGCCCCTCTCCCCTTCCCTCTCCCCACAGGAAACCACTAGTTTGTTCTCTACATCTGTGAGTCTGTGTCTGTTTTGTTATATACATTCGTTTATTTTTTAATCTGTTTTTTAAAGGTATCTCAGAGATTCTGAAATATGGGCATGTCAGATTGTTTAAAACTTCTCTATTAAAGGTGAGAATTTCTACATTAATATACGGGCTTAAATTTTTAATCTTGTCATTGCACATACTGTTATGAGTAACATCTATTAATATCCCAGACAGCTAGCTTTCTTCAGAACAGGCCTTAGAAAACACTGCACTCTGCAATGTAAGTTAACATCATTGCAATTATTATTCACCACGCTGGCTTGAGAAAACCACCTTGGTCGAAGAGGGTGTGGTCACTCAAAGATGCAGCCCCTGCATGAGACTCTGAAAGGTCTATATGAGGTTTTCAAAGGTTGCCATTTAAGATTTATTCTGAAACTGAGCACGTATGCAATCAAAATACTCAACTAAAGGAAAATATAGAAGAAGATATCTATGATTTTGGGATAGAAAAATCTTTCTTAAAACACACACATAGCCTTAAACATAATACACAAGATTATAAGTACTCTTAGCACTAGGCAAGTCTGTTTTTCACAACTGTGTTGTCAAAAAGAAAATTAAATCCTTAGGTCTAAGTGTGCTATTTATTCTTTCCTTTATATATTCATTCACCAAATATTTATTGCATATCTACTACGGAACAGTTTAGTGGTGATTTTTTTCAGAGACTTGTGTACTAGTTATTTTTTCACATAGAATTTCCTGCAGCGATCCTATTCAGCAGCAGGAGTTTTTAGTCACGACAGCTGGGCAAAATTTGAAATTGCGATCTCTCTCTCAATACTGTTCTTTCTACCCGTTCCTTCTTCCTCACAACATGAGGCTTCTAGTACAAAACACCACCAGTATTTACGTTTGACCTGGAGAGATTACATACTCCCCTAAAATGACAAACTGAACATTCAGGTGACTGCAATCACAATGCCTTGCACATAACAATACTATATAATAATTCAATATGATTTATTTGTTTTTGTTCTTCAACAAGAACAGGTCTTTTTAAATTAAAAAAATAAGTAAATTTCTTACTTATTGTAAATGTAGGTCTTTTTCATTTAAAAAGTCATTAAAATACATTGATTTGTGTAAATGTGATCAACATAGATTATGCACCATTTTACAGCATTAACGACTGGGGGGTAAAAAAGATAAGACAACTTAGAAACCTGCCTATGAAGTAGCTCGTATTTCCAGTTTATGAAGCCTCTGAAGGATATTCTGCAAGTGTTCCTGCAATCTTATGAGCACAAAAGCAACCTTCTTATTGAGGCTGCCTCAAATGATGTGTCTTGGCATGGATTTCTTTGGACTTACACTCTTTGAGATTAGCTCAGCTTCTTAAATCTGTAGGTTTGCCTTTTGCCTAACTTGAGAAATTTCTAGCCACTATTTCTTTGAATACTTTTTTCAGCCCCACACTTTTCCTCCACTCTTTCTGGGACTTGGTTTATATGATTGTCAGATCTTCTGTTATAGTTCCATAGGTCCCTGAGGCTCTATTCATTATTTTGTAATCTATTTTCTCTCTGTTTCTCCGATTGGATAATTGCTATTACTCTATTTTCAAGTTCATATTCTTTCCTCTGTTCTGTGTTAATACGCCGTTAAGCCTATCCAATAAGTTTTTAGTTTTGGTTACTGTATTTTTCCATTCTAACATTTCCATTTGGTTCTTCTTCATATCTTCTATTGGGTAGGCCAAAAGGTTTGTTCGGTTTTTTCCATAAGATGGCTCTAGTAGCACTTCCTTCCAAACAATTTTGTTACATTGTATGTGACAGCTGTCATATCAGCATGCATTTTTAAAAAAGGCTTATCAAAATTGGTGAATTTTTGTGTAGCCATTTTAGTATTAAAGATGGAAGAAAAAAAGCAACATCAGGCTTTATTATTTCAAGAAAGGTAAAAACAGAACTGAAATGCAAAAAAAATTTGTGCAGTGTATGGAGAAGGTGCTGTGACTGATCAAACATGTCCAAAGTGGTTGGCGAAGTTTCGTGCTGGAGATTTCTCGCTGGACGATGCTCCACGGTCGGGTAGACCAGTTGAAGTTGACAGCGATCAAATCGAGACATTAATTGAGAACAATCAACGTTATACCACACGGGAGATAGCCGACATACTCAAAATACCCAAATCAAACACTGAAAATCATCTGCACCAGCTTAGTTAGGTGAATCACTTTGATGTTTGGGTTCCACATAAGTTAAACGAAAAAAACCTTCTTGACTATATTTCTGAACGTATTCTCTACTTAAACGTAATAAAAACCGTTCTGTTTTTAACATAAATTGTGATGGGCGATGAAAAGTAGATACTGTACAACAATGTGGAACAGAAGAGATCGTGGGGCAAGCGAAATGAACCACCACCAACCACACCAAAAGCTGGTCTTCATCCAAAGAAGGTGATGTTATGTATATGGGGATTGGAAGGGAGTTCTCTATTATGATCTCCTTCCAGAAAACTAAACGATTAATTCCAACAAGTACGGCCACAGTGAGACCAACTGAAAGCAGCACGCTACGAAAAGTGTCCAGAATTAGTCACCAGAAAACACATAATCTTCCATCAGGATAACGTAAGACCGCATGTTTCTTTGATGACCAGGCAAAAACCGTTACAGCTTGGCTGGGAAGTTCTGATTCATCTACCGTATCCATCAGACATAGCACCTTCAGATTTCCATTTATTTAGGTCTTTACAAAATTCTCTTAATGGAAAAAAATTCAATTCCTTGGAAGACTGTAAAAGGCATCTGGAACAGTTCTTTGCTCAAAAAGATAAAAAGTTTTGGGGAGATGGAATTATGAAGTTGCCTGAAAAATGGTAGAAGGTAGTGGAACAAAAGGGTGACTACGTTCTTCAATAAAGTTCTTGGTGAAAATGAAAAATGTGCCTTTTATTTTTACTTAAAAAAACCGAAAACACTTTTTGGTCCACCCAATATTTCTCTGTTGATACTTTTCATTTTTTCATTTGTTTCAAGTGTGTTCAAAATTGCTTACTGAGCCATTTTTATGATGGGCTGCTTTAAAAACTCTTATCAGATAATTCCAATATCTATGCCATTTTGGAGCTGTCTTCTGTTCATTGTATTTTCTCATTCAAGCTGAGATTTTCATGACTCCTGATATGATGCATGATTTTTTTATTGAATTCTGGACATTGTGGGCATTCTGCTCTGAGAATTTGGGATCTAGTTTAAGTCTTCTGTTTCAGCAGGCTTCCTCTGACACAGCACCAGCCGGGAGAGGGAGAGCTGCCTCATTTCTTCCAGGTGGGAATGGAAATTCAGTCTCCCTACTAGGCCTCCTCTGATATCATCCCAGCTGGGAAAAGACAAGGTGCTTTATCAGTGCTCCACACATGGCATCCACTAACACCTCAGTTCAGGGACAGTGGCCCATGACCTCTGGGGGGAGGAGCAAACCCCATATCCCCACTCAGCCTCTCTGGCACAACCCTAGTGAGGAGTGAGAGAGGTGCCTCATTACCTCCACGTGGGAGTGGAGGTCCTGGCTCCCCACTCAGCCTTTGCTGGCAAGGGTGGGAGGAAGACCACCATTTTTTCCCATGATGTTTGGCTAGAGTAGGGTGCTTATTTTCTAAAAGTTTTCTGTCTTACTAGGTGGACCCTTCTGGGACTTTTGCTAGAGAGAGCAGACTTTTTTGGGGACTTTTTTGGTTTGTAATCTTGGCATTTCTAGGTTCCTGGCTTCTCCAGCACCAGTCTGCGATATTCGTGGCAAATATAAAACCCACGAAACTCCTCACCATGCTGTTCCTCAGGCCCCAGAGTTCCTAACTGGGGTGCCTTCTTCTGCCCATCTTTCAGAATTTTCTTACATTTGTTTCATATGAAATTTCCAGAGTTTTAACAGTATTTAGCAGGAGGAATAGGGAAGAGTACAGGCATCCTATCTTTTCCAGAACCAGAAATCAATATATTTAATTCTAATATTCTGTATGCTGTATGTATGTTATTTCTCCAGATTTTTTTGTGGCCTGATGCTATTGTGATTTCATTCATTTGGAGGCTCACTTAGAAATGTTTTTCATAACTACTATATCTTTGCATATTTCTCAGAGAAATTTTCATTGCACCGTTAAAATTTTCTTAATCTGCAATGCACATCCAATTGCATTTCTTACGCAAACCTATGTTTCTTGGAAGGTATAAGATCCACAGCCACAAAACCCAATTTTAATGAAAGTACAAAGATAGTATATGATCATTCCACGTGGGCGAAGAATGAGATTCTACTCATCATATCTTTCATAGACTTTTTCCAAATGCACACAACCAAAGCCTGATTATTCTCTTAATTTCAGCCTCACCTGAACAGATGTTCCTAGTTGATATTCTTCTACTTGTGCACTGATAGTCTCATTTATTCTGATTATCATTTTGTGTTTTTATTGAGCATGATCTTCTATTTGCTCATTTTCATTCCCCATTCTTGTTTGAGCACCTCCATCATCTTTCATACAGTTTGCTTTTGATGTATGAAAAAGCCAATAATACCCACAAATCTGCTGTGGCTCAGATGCTCACTACAAAAGTCTTTTCCTTTTCAGTCCATCTCCTGAAGAGATTTTCCTGGCAAGCAATAAAACAACTTGGGAGAAATAATGTCTCATTTACGTTTCTCCACTTAATTTGCTTTTTAAATTTTTTCTCACCTTGGGAATTTCTATGAGAGAAAAACATTGTTTTGGGCTTGTCTCATGAACTAAACATAACCTTTGACAACATTTCAGTGATACAATGCTCATTTGGATATTTTACTAAAAATGTAAAACCTGTTTGGTGTAGCATGGCATGCTAAACCATTGTTATTTTCACATCTGCACTATTTTGAAACAAAGGATTGTAAAATCTAAGTAATCTTGTCCCTGACTGTTGTTTTGGTTAGCACTGGGGTTTCATGAAACTAAATAGACAGGTAACATAAGTTCACACAAGTAAAACTAATTCTTATCCTGATTTGAACTCTCTGTACCACCATGCCTTTTATTTTCTGCAATCACCTAAGAAAGGATTTTTTTTAAAGTAAAGAAAATAGGGTTTTGAAAAATCATAGAAATACTAGGCCTGCAACTTTGTTTTTTCCTCCTCTTGGCATGTGTAGAATTGCTACTGAAATCCTTTTGGCTCTTATGATGTCATTATAGAAATGCCATCTTGCAAATCCTTCCCATTTATCTCCTTCACTGCCTGCTCTGTAGTTGAAACAATTCTTTTCAAAATAATTTATAATTTGTTTCGTATGACACCAGTGACATTTATTACAGGTGTCAAGTTCAGCAAAATATACCCAATTATTTCTATTTCTTTATCAAATGCTAAGGCTACAGCAAGAATTTAGAGGTCATGTCACTTAGTATCTCACAATAAAGAGAATGGTTTTGTTCTCAGTCAGAAGAAATAATTTGGAAGGCCTTGGTCAATAGGAAATCTTCCAGAGGAAAAGGAATGGTGGCATTGAACAGAGAGGCTTTGGACAAAGGTCAAAGAGTAACCACAGTACAAACAGTTGATTTGATTTGCTGTCATTTTTTTCTTTTAATTTCATTAAGTGGCTATTTGTCATGATTTCTTTTAAACTGTTTTACTTTTTTTTCAAATTGTTATATTACATGAATAAAAGTGATTCTTTGGAGAAATCTGACTCTTCAACCTCAATTATTATCCAATTGGTATACTACTGTACACAAGGTGGGATTAAATTTGAAATGCAGGCAGAAACCATGTTCAATTTTCCTCCCTTTACTGCACACCATAAAGTTTTAATGCAATGTGAGTATTTCCCCCAAATTATTTCTCTCCATTGAAATTTTACTTGAAGAATTTATCATCACAAAATGGAGCTTATAGGACTCTGCATCTGTCTGTTGGACAACAGAATTCCTTGTCCTTCATCTTTGCCTCTACTCATATGAGAGTATATTCAAAACCATAGGGATCAGTCTCTGCTTTAGTTTCAATCACTCCATCCAGTATAAGAAAACAACAATATTTGGATAAAACTGTAGTATCACTCTCTTATTAACTTCCATTCTTACTGTGTTTATAACTCGAGCTGAAAAAACTGGCCATACTGGTGTTTTAGACGTAGTGATGCTCAAGCTCAAAGAAGAAAGTACTCCAAATTTGTGTTGAATGACATCTTAAATTGAACTTTTTTTAAATTGAACTATTTTTAACTCATTTTTCAACATTGATTATTATTAATGTATTATGGGTGTTACAAATCTACTCCAAAAAGAAACAAAAACAAAAACATTATTTGGGCAGAAATGAAGCTCTTCACTAGTCCTTACGAATAAGAAAAGATTCTCAAATTGATAACCAGAAAACTTCTACATTCTGGGAACTTGGGGAATGTGTAAAATACATGTCATTTAGAATTGTAACAAAGACCACTAATGAGGGAAGGCCCTTACTAAAGTTAGCTGAAGTACGCTATTCAAACAGATCTCTGACTGGCTAGAGAGGGCTGGCAATCACACACTGTCACATCATCATGTAAGCTGATCTTCAACTATTACTAAGAATCCTCCACTGTATGAACCTTACACTGGCACCTGCACCCTAGAGTCTTCCCTTCTTGCAGGATAGGAAAGTAGAAATTATTCATTTTGAGATGCTTAATTCTTCATATACTATTCAAACATTTGCAAATTGATAGCACCTTGAGGTCTGTGAAGTTTATTTTTGTGCATTTTCTTGTCTCTTGGCCCACATATTCCCTTTTCTTCATCCATCTGACTCTACTTCTCCTACAATATCTGTCTATATCTTGCAAAGAAATGGGACTTCAACATTTTCCCTTGCAGGACTCCTTCCCTAGAGTCAGTGCCAACAAATTGCAACCATTGACGGGCCCTAGTGTGCGCGGACGCTTCTGTGCCTCACCACTAGAAACAGTAAGAAACAACAAGCAACCGTAGATCGAGCCTCTAGTGTGGATATAGAGCTAACATCCACCACTTGGCAAGCCGTGTTTAGGGAGGCTTACTTAGCTCTCATCCCAGGATTATTATAAAAATAAATCTTTTAACATTTGTTTGGGATTAAAAGTGAGGGAATCTAGACTCACATTTTAAAATGCACATCCTGATGAATAATAAATACACTTAGTAAATATACATTAAGGGAGAATTATATTTTCTGCAGCTTGTTGTGTTTTACTGAAAGCATTCTCCACATAACAATGAATTAACAGAACCCAAATATCAGATGAAGATTGGAGTAGTGAGTATAATTTGTATCATCTAGTAGAAAAGAAAGGCTAAAACAAGAGCACATCAAAATGAAAGGGCTCTGTATGAGAGGAAAGAGGAGTGGCCTGCAGGGCAATCGGGGGCAACAACTGGGAGACTGCCCAGGGTGTGCTGGAGAGAGCCCTGGGCTCAGAGCAAACAACCATGAGTTCTAATCTTGGCTTGGTCACCAATCCCCTGCCTCTCAGGTTCCTCAGCTGCAAAAGGGAATTAAAATGTCTGTGAGGATCACAGGACTTCATGGCTCCAGAATTACATATAAACCATGTAATGACAAGCATGGAAGAAGGGCAGAAGTCCTGCAATTTCAGGATCAAGGAGACATCTGAGAAGATGATTCCATCAGGTCGGCCACAAGAAAATCTGTGAAATTAACGTTCTGCCTCCTTCATTCCTCCCCTTTTCCATGATCACTTCCACTAGCCCTTCCCTTCCAAGCCGCCAGTGGTGATCAGGAGCACACCACCTTCTCTCTGCTTAGTCTTCCCTTCATGCATACTCCCTCATCTGTTGGACACCTTCCCCAACTCACCACATCAAAGTTTAATTGTCTTGTACCCTCTTTTTTTCTGGACCCCATTCTCTGTTGATACCATGTAGGAAGAACATACGAGCTCAGGAATCAAAGAATCGAAGTTCAAACCTAGATCTTCTGCTTGTGAACTCTGAGACTTGGCAAATAACTTAACCCCATGTGCCTCAGCCTCCTCATCATAGCCTGAAGATCATAACAGTATCAGTTTTGTAGTACTCTTGTGAAGGTAAATAATAAGGATAAAATCTCTGGCACAGTGCCTGGCTCATAAATAAACACGTAATAAATGTAAGTATTATTTGATCTAAAATGGTAAGAAGAGACATCAGCTTAATGTTACTCCTCCAAAGCAAATCCTGATTTTACCAGCAGACTTAACTTAAAGGGGAGCATGGTTGTGTGATTTTTAAATACTGTGACAAGGTGCTGGGGGAGATCCTTTGGGGAGGGGGCAAAGCGTCCCTTAGGACAGGCTATTCCAACCTTTAGTACCAGATAATCCAACACCCCAGAGCAGTCCCCTAGCTGCTCTTCCCATCGTGTGTCCACACATCCCCTGCCTCCTTTTCAGAATAACAGAAAATGCAAAGGCCTGGGCCAGAAGACAGAAGGGAAGATCTATCAGGACACTGTTTACCCTGGGGCCTTGTCAAATGATCTGTTTTTATCCAGAACTGGGTAAACAGAAATACTTTTGCAGAAACAAGTAAACACTGAACTATGCAGTGATTTCACAAACCATTATTTAATAGTCCATCACCAGCTTTTCCAGACAAGTGATCACTGAACCTCCTTTTTTGTGGAAAGGGCAGTCATTGCTTTGTTCATGTCTTGGAAGGTGGGGTGGGAGGAGGCAGGAGGGACAAGGGAGGTGACATTTAAATTACCTGTCCCTCTTTAAAGCTTTCCAGGTAAGCTGTGCCTAGACTCAAGGACAATGTGTTAAGACTGACTCCTGTGTCACCCCTGAAAAGCCCTGGGAATTTTAATTGAAATTACTTTTCTGCACTGGCACGCTGCCTTATTTGCAATTTGTATTATGAAGGACAGTGCTAAATAGGAAGGGTGACTTTTTTTTAAATACAGACTCCAAAACTGTATGTTGGCGGCCCTCCCCTCCCCACCTAAGAAATAAACACAAGATTTTTTTTTTTTTTTTCACTAAAGGACAGTAAATATCTTTGGTTATCGATATTCAAAAGCCAAACTAAAACAGCACAGCAAGCTGTAGTGGGAAACGGTCCCCAAAGCAGACAGCTATTCACGGAAATGGAAACAAGCGGAAGAACAAACAGAAAAAAAATCTCCCTGTTTTCATCCTACATTTCAAAGCTGCAGTAAAGTCACAGGTCCTCTCATTGCAAGACGTTTCCTAAAAATTCATGAAACCGCCATAAAACAGGAAGTTCAGATTTTTACTTTCTCAGTATTATTTTCCCTTCTCAATTCAACTTTAGTTTATTCACTAATTGAACAGAATAATATTTTTTGAAAATGAAAGCTGATAACCTCGCATGAATACCTTTCCTGCCAAGGCCCCCACCCCTGGCTCTCATTTATAGTGTTCTAAGCTGGTGGCCATGCTGTCTTCCTGTGACTTAAGAACAGTTTTTTTCCAGTAGGAAATAGAACACTAAACAAGATTTATCTTTTTAAAAGTGCAACTAAGTTAGAGAAAATGATGCTTACCTAATTATGAGATATAACGCTATCTTAGGGGGAAAAAAATCAAATCCTGCCCTTGAGAGGAGACAACCTCGATAAACCTTCCAACTTCTCAATGTAGGAACATGGAAATCCTTTCTCAGGGCCCAGATATGTGCCAGAGATAATATGCCAAGAGAAACATTATTTTCCTGGGATGGGCTACTGTGATTATCTATCTCATTACAAGTCAAGACCTTGAAAATCCAAAGGTAAGCAGCAGTTAAACAGCTATAAACAGTGGCTTATGAGAATTCTGAGGAAATATGATGAGGTGAAAACACTGTGAAACCCACTGCAGAAATGAATCCCTCAGTATGAAAAAATGTATCCTAAATGGCACATACTAAGCTCTCTCTCCTTTTTCTCTCATGATCCTTTCTCTCTCTTCTCACCAGCTCTCCCTTTCTTTTTCCGTCTTTCTCCCATTCTGTGTTCATTTTTCCAGTTTATTTTTCTCTCTCCCTGCTTCCTCTGCCTCTCTTTCTCTCCCCATCTTTCTCTCCCCCATTTTCCCCTTTTCTCTCATTTCCGCACGTTTTATTATTTCACTCCCCCAGTGACGTGTCACAGTACTGCATAGAAGTTTATCATAAGCACATTTGGGGTCCCTGTTGTTATGTTTTTAATCAGTCAGAGTTAACTCTTTTATATCACTCTTTCTGTGTCCAAAAGGAAACCAAGTTAAGACGCTTTTGATTTTCATATGATATGTCTCTTTACATGAAAACCATTCACCAATGGTGGGGAGAGGGAGGAGGTAAGGTATAGAATATATGATCCTTATCCTCAAAAAAAAAAAAAAATGCCAAAGCTCTAAGGAACTCTTCAAACTAGATTCCTTTTATTCCATCTGCCTTTTTTCCCAGCTTTTCTTTTTTTTTAACATCGGCTCATCATAACTTTATTGAGTACTTAACGTTTGCCAGGAAGTTTAAGCATAGAAACAATAGGTTGGTGGAAGGATTACAAGGAAAGGAGAAAGGTCTTTCTACTTTTTGTCCTAAATTTATTCCTTTTCTTTGTGAGAAAACCAGGGCAGAAAGAAACAAAAGGTCAGAAACAACCCCCTACACATACACTCACTCTCACACACACACACACACACACACCCCTCAAGTACAGGAACTTCTGCTTTCCTCCTTTCCCCAGCCCCTGCCTCATTGTAGACCTCACCCTGAGACGTGACCTTTCTTCCAGGCACACTGAAGGAAAAAACTGAGAGGCGGGCAGTATCCAGAGGCCAAATTCTTCCCTTCCCAAATCTAAAGAACTTTGGGCAAAAAGTGCAGATGTGTATTTAGTTGGTGGTAACTCTAACAGGTATACACGGCCACCTGCCCTGCAAGGTAGATACTATCATTCTTGAACGCTGAGTTTCTGAGAGGTGAAACACTTGGCTCAGCAAGTAAGTGGCAGATTCTCAATCGGTTATCTGACTACAAGGCCCACATTCTTTCCACTCTAGTCCACGGCCGCCTTCGCTGCCTTGACAAACTCCAACTGGTTCTTTAACACTCAGTTAAGTTTCCTTCCTACTTAACTGATCATTCACCCTCTTTCCTCAGAGCCCTGACCCTACCTCCATTACGTACTATTACGTTGATGACAATTATTTACCTCTCGGTTACCTTAACCACTCACATCTGAGCTGCTTCACGGCCAAGTAACCGTCCTGTTCATCCTCGGAGTTCCCAGACCCTCCATGTAGCACCTTATACCCAGGGGTTCAATAAACGTTGGTCACATCAAATTAAGTGGAACACCAAAATATGGTAAAGCCTGTTGGGTTTAGAAAAACTACCTGCTCAAAGAATGAATGGCAAAGCAGTTTGAAAGAAAAGAGACACTAAATCCAAAATAGCACTTATGCTGCTTCAGATTGCGGGGCAGGTCAAGAGAAACAATTTTTCAAGCAGAACCCATGAGAGACACAAGGACAAGGACCAGAGAACCCAATGGGTGGATTCGGGATTGAGAAGAGGATAAATGAAGCAGAAAATGCGTATTAGTCAAGCCTAACAAGGCAAGGGCTAACTTACCGAGGAGAAAGGTAGAGAAGACATGTTCTCTCGTCAGTGATTCCAGAATAACCTCTACCAGTTGGGGCTCTGAAACCATGCGTTAAATCCATGTCACCTGCCTTCACTAATTAAGGTCGTTTTGAGACTTACTTGTCCTCCAAGCTGCACGTGGCCTAAACAATAATGCCAACCGGAGTTATTTTCCAGGACCCTGGAGCAAGCTGTGTCTAGACTAGCTGAGCTGGTTAAGACTGGATAGGACCACCGACCCTTCAACTGGGCATGCGCGAGTGTCCACTAGGTGACCTTTTGACGTCAGAGGGTGGAGTTTGCTGAAACTCCATCTTCAGAACGTGCCTGTAGCCTAGTCACACCTGTGCAGAATGACAATTACCACACCTTTTCCCAATCACTTTTCCCCTCACTCTCACACGCCCCACCCCTTGGACCACTCCGCTTCTTTATTCGTTATCCCATTAATACCCCAGCCCCTTGCCTTGGGGAGGCAGATTTGAGATTTGTTCTCCTGTCTCCTTGCTTGGTTGCCTTGAGAATAACCCCTTTCTGCTGCAAAATTTGGGCATCTCAGCGTTTTGGCTTGTTGGGCGTCGGGCAAAACGAACCTGGTTTGGTTACAGTTCTAACATTATACCCAATTAATGGGTCATCTAAAATGCTTATAATCTTAGACTCAGACCCTCCTTAGACATAGAATGTTTCTTAGCTGGTATTTTTGTTCAGCTTTATTGAGGTATAACTGACAAATAATATTGTAAGATATTTAAAGTATACATCGTGGTGATTTGATATACTCTTACACTGTGAAAGGATCCATCGCTTCACACTTACACGTGGAGGAGTTGAGAACATTTAAGTTGTCTCTCAGCAAATCTCAATTATATAATACAGTGTTAACTACTATGGTCACCATGTTTCACATTATATCCTCAGACCTTATTCATCTTACAGCTGAAAGTTTGTACCCTTTTACCAACTTCTCCCTATTTCCCCCACCCTCTCAGCCCCTGGCAACTACTTTTCTACTCTGTGTTTCTATGAGTTTGACATTTTTAGATCCTATGTGTAAGTGACCATGCAATATTTGTCCTTCTCTATCTGGCTTATTTCATTTAGCATAAGGCCTTCAAGGTACATCCATGTTATTGCAAAAGGCAAGATTATTTTTTAAGGCTGAAATAATATTTGTAGATATACATAAGATCACATCTTTATCCATTCATCTGTTGATGGACACTTAGGTTGTTTCCATATCTTGGCTATGGTGAGTGATCCTAGCTGTTGTTTTAATTCAGCTTAAGCTAACATGTAGAGGAAAGTCCCCACCCTTTCCACCCTTAACTGAAGTTTGAGCAAATCTTTAAATAAAGTTCTCTTTGAATTGTGTCAACCGTAGATAATAAATACAGCCTTCACTATGAAGTGACGGCACTTGTCTTATGGCTTTTGTATGGATTCCTATACTTTAAAATATTTCTAAAAATTTTTTCAACACATGGTGATGAACTCTTATTGAAATTATGAAATTGTGCCTGAGATTTTTTAATTTGGAAGAAAATGTCATTGATTTTCATATGAAATGCATTTGTGTATGCTATGTTTTTGTGCATGCTATGCTTTTGTGTACGCTTAGATTTCTAGCACAGAAGATTGAAAACCCAGTTTTATAGGTCTGTAAAATACAATAGATTTAGTAAGGTAATTTACTTAGAATGGTCGGAAAATGTGGCATTTTGGTTAACTCAATGTTTTAGTTAACTGAACTATCCCTATTCACCATAAGAAAAGAAACTGATTCTCAAAACTTGGTGTAATATTCTAACAAGACTTAATAAGATTTTATAAATCTATCTTGATTTCATTGGGGTCTTGAGTTCTTAGAAAGTCATCATTACAAACATTACAAATCATCATTACAAATTCTCATTATACAGTGTGACCAGGGTAAAAGTTATACAATTCTAGCCATTATCCATGAACAGAAGGTGCACAGATTATTTTAATGGCATTGTTGGAAGACACCTACCTGGGTCCTAGGCAAAGCTGTGGATAGTTCATTTCAGGTACCTCCTTCCCACCCTCATCAATGTCTCCATTCTTCTTTTCTGCTTTCCTCCTCCCATTTCCTGCCCCCATTCCATCCCCCAAATTCCTCCAACTTGCTTTATGTTACAGCTAATAACGAAGATATTAGTTAGTAAGGGATGAGAATGAGATTACCATGATCCAGGAATATTTGTCCTCTCATGGAAGCTGCTTAATTAGGTGTCCCCAGCCCTCTCCCCAACCCCCTCCCCCCGCCCCCAGACAAAATGGAGAAATGACTTATGCTTAATTTAATACAAAAATCATTTAACTGGTCTGACCCCTAGCTTTGTAGTTCAATCTCCCGGCACTCCCTGGAACAAACCTACTGCCAGCTTTCATTCCATTCCATGCCTCCTCAGCATGCCACATGCTTTTCCTTCTACCTGGTACAACCTCACTTGCATCCACCACACCCCACCCCATACCACCAACACCTTCACCTCAATGACTGCCCTTGGAGGTAAGGCTCAAGTAAACACCGCATGGGGAAGCTTTCCCAGGCCTTCCGGTCCACTTTAGATGCCCCTCCTCCATGCACCCCCAGCGCTCTAGGTGCTTTAGAACACTTACTATTTCAGATGATAATTATTGGTTCCTTTCTGTTTTTCCCCACTAGCTAGACTGTAATCTCCTTACAGCCTTATCAGTCTTCATATTTTCAAGGTCTAGCAAATTGCTCAGGACTCACAGCTCATTAAGGTTGAACAAATGAAAGACTGCAAGGAAATGAAGGAGGCTTAGGATACAGTGTTTCATGGACGGTGGAATTTTTTAAAGCTGGAAATACTCATTTAAAATGTTGTCAACCTCCACTGTAGAATACAGGACTAAATATGCACAGAGCCAACAGCGCTATAAAGTTTCCTGGGTTTTTTGTTTACAACATCCCTGATACTAGCTTATTAACTTTTCACTTGTTCCCTTCTCACTAAAGAAGAGCACAAAGCAATCCCGTTGTTTAGGCTTCCCAAGTGTCTAAGTTCCAGATAAATAGGCTTACCGGGTCTGTGTGTGCTTTTATGCACTTTAATCAATATATTTCCCAGTTCGAACAAGACAATAAATTAATTCCTGTCTTTTTTAAACTAGTTTCCACTTACTCAAAGATGTCACTACACAACTTGGAAGCAGCCTTGAAGAGCGAAAAAAACAGATTCCTTGGAGAAGTTAGTACACCTGCAAGTGTTAGTCCTGGCTCTGACTCTGTGGCCTTGGGAAAATTACATAACATTTTTGGGCCTCAGTTTCCTCACTTATAAAACACAGGAGTTGGATCAGTTGATTTTTAAGCACCCTATCAGTTTTAAAATTCTATTATTACATAAATCTTTAATTCTAACATACAGCAGGTGGACCCTGAAAAGCACTAGAAATGATAATGCTGTACTGTCACACAAAGTAGATAATCTCCATCATATGCAATTCATTTTAAAATGCATGACAAAGTCAAACGTGTGCGCACTACATCTGAGAAGCTAAGAGTAATAAACGCATCTATGGAAGGAGCAGGAAGCAGGGGGGAGGGGACACGTGCACTGTGTGAGACAGTATACAGCCTAAATGGATTTTCTCACACTGATGTATTTTAAATTTGTGACTATGACTATACCACAGTGAACAGCTTGAAGTTCTCTGGAACAAACATCATCTCTTCTAAGGTCACTCCTGAAGGAACTGCAATAATAACGTTTGGCATATGTAGATAGAGTGCTTTGCAGACTGGAGCACGGAGAATTATGCTCTGCATGTTCCAGAAAAGATGATCCATGATTCAGGTGGAAAAAAAATGTCAGGTACATTTTCGACAGTGGCAGCAAACCCAGGCAGCATAACCATACAATCAGTATGGACGCCCTCATTAAAATCCCCAAGTAGCTGTGAGTTTGATTTTCAGCAGGTCTGGACAGGAATAATGGATTTGGTGGCCTGGAGGAACATTAGAGGTTTTAATAAAAGGAACTTAAAATTACCAGTGTTGGCCCTGGTTCCAAGGAAGTCCTGGCTCCGTCTCTGCAACAACACAGGATGAACCTAATTCCTTGCCTCGGATTCTCGCTGTTCAGTTTTAAATGCCATTTTATATACAGCCTGATAATTTCTCCTCAAAAATACACTCATAAAAATTGCTTTAAAATTCCTGATCAATGTTTTCAGTTCACATAGATATTAAACCGAATTTCCTAAAGCCTGAAAAGCTAATTATGCATTCAATTAGAGTTTCTTAATAAAGATTAAAACTCTGAAGTCTATTATAAGCCCATATTTAATTCAACTGCCATCTTATCCATGCCATGGAAGTGTAAGCGGTAACAATGAATATAAATTATAATACATGCCATAGAAAGAATGCTATTTGTCCAAGTGCGTTGCTATAAAGAATTAAATTTTGCTATCAGTTCCACGATCTAGTTAAAATTGGTATTCTTTATTTGGTCTTTCAATGTAGTCCAATTTCCTACTTTGAAAAACAAATTCTAGGGAATAAAGAAAAGAGATTAATTTATCATTAAGACTCTGCTTAATTGAAGTCAATTCCGAACAAACTTGAATTCAATTTCTGCTCATTAAATTGAATGTGCTCTGCGTTCCTCTCTGCATTGCTTTGAGCAAGCAGCTGAGAACAAGGGACTAACATCAAAATTATTAAATTGAGGAGATTTTATTTGGTCTTCACATGCCAGAGCCGCTTTGATGAGGAGCCGTTTTGGCACTAAAAGGAAAGAAGAGCAGCTGGAGGAAAAATCAAATGAAACTAAGCCTTGGAAAATTGAAGAAAACGCAAGCTTAATAATATTTAATAATTAAATTTCCACAAACAATAGCGGCAAATGAAGTAATCTGCAAAGTCTGTGAACTCATTTGCATAATTGATGCCGGTCCCCTGTAAATGAATAATGAAGATAATAAAAGATGTTGCTAAAAATGGGCACAATAACAGCAAATTTCATCAAGCCGCGCTCTCTGATTAATCTGCTCTTGCAAATCAGCAGCGAGAGGGGAGCGCGTGATTAACCGCGCCGAGGCCGGCAGCAGGCGGCGGCGCTGCCCTTTCTCCGCGTGTCTCTGGGCGCGTCCCGCCCGCTCCCCGCGCAGCCAGCGCGCCTCTCGCCGCAGCTGCCACTGGGGCCGCCCCGGGCGTCGCTCACCAGAGCGCGCCTTCGCCGACCGCCCGCAGCCCGGGGTTCGCGCCGCGGCCGCGTGCGGAGCGATGGCCGCCCGGCGCCCCGGTCTCGTGGCATCTCCGCCCCGGGGTCTTCCCGCCTACGCCTCCGTGGGGGGAGGCCCGGGAGGCACCCAAGCCCAGGCTCACTTTCCCGAAGCTGAATAAACTAGGAAACCATTAGCAAGCCGGGTGGGAAGGTGGTGGGCGACTCCACCAAGGCCGGTGGCCTGCGTGCCCCCCCCCGCCCCCCCGGCTCTCGAATGGGTCTGGGAGTCTGGGCAGTTGGGAATTTCTAATTAGGAAAGAAGGCGAGAGGTGCCGGGTGGGCAGGCGAGGGCAGCCGCTCTCGGAGAAACCAGCAATGGCGCTGTTAAACGCGCGGGCCCTCTTCCTCCCTGCTCCCCGTCACGCACAAAAAGGATGGGCCTTGAAAGGGATGAGTTTATTATCCACTTTTAAATGACTATTGAGAAAAGATCAGGAGGCACAATTAAAAAAAAAAAAGCTTCCCACCCCATCAATTCCCTTGCCTTGAAGAAAAAAAAAAAAAGAGAAAGCAACCCACAAAGGTAAAGCTGAGCATTTAAAGATTTTGTGGGTTTTGCTTTATTTAGTTGTTTTTTGAAGAATCAAAATAACATTTTCCAGTTTGCGACTTACATTTTCGTGTGTTTTTTTCCTCAGGGCCAACCCAAGGGGCTAATAAAATCTCTGAGAGCTGTTGTGCTCAAATACATGCTGTGTGGGAGTTTGTGAAAGCAACTTTTCTGAGTACAAGACCTAGACGATGAAACTGAAAATACTTCGAAAATCACGCGATCCTCTTTCAATCATGGCGCCGCACTTTTCCAGCACTCTAGGATAAAGTTGTCTCAGGAAAGTAAAAACTGTTGATAAACCATGATTCCAGACTGTTACTTATTTTACAGGCCTCGGTTTGCAATCGATCATAGCTCGGGCCTAACAGAACTGACTCGAGCTTTTCATTTGTTTATAGGGTGTGCAGTGTTTTATGCCTCAAATGTACCATGTCAGCTATGTAAAACAGTGCATTATTTTCGTTTGCATCCTGGATCCACCTCCGCAATGGTTTTTGTTTAAAATAAAAGCCGTGATTATTTTCCATTATTACAGAATGGAAACTTCGATCCTAGACATCTAACATGTCTTAAAAATCCAGTACTGAGTTGGGAAAAGCAGAGAGCAGCTCATGTTTACTCCATTTGTAAAGTGCAATTGACTCTGTTTAACTTGACCAGTTTTTTTTTTTAATAATATAAACAAGCATTCTTTTTTTTTTTTTAATTATTATTTATTTATTTATTTATTGGCTCTGTTGGGTCTTCGTTTCTGTGCCAGGGCTTTCTCTAGTTGCGGCAAGCGGGGGCCACGCTTCATCGCGGTGCGCCGGCCTCTCACTATCGTGGCCTCTCTTGTTGCAGCGCACAGGCTCCAGATGCACAGGCTCAGTAGTTGTGGCTCACGGGCCTAGTTGCTCCGCGGCATGTGGGATCTTCCCAGACCAGGGCTCGAACCCGTGTCCCCTGCATTAGCAGGCAGATTCTCAACCACTGCGCCACCAGGGAAGCCCAAACCTGGCCAGTTTTAATCCAATCTAATAAACCACTAGCTTGCTTCTGCTTCAAAAAAGCTAGAGCCACCCTGAGCCCCAAATCCCATCTTTCACAGTGCCAGTGACATCAGGTAAACCTTTGATTCCCTTGTTTTTGCTAAGTTAATAGCTCATGCAATGGCAGTTAATTTTTCTGGTGCAACAATCACATTGTAATTTTCCCTAATGCCTTTAAGTACAAAGAAATCCTAAAATCTTGTGAGCCAGAGGCAACCTCCTCACTTTACATGGGAAGAAATGGAGACTGAGAGAAGTTAAGTACTGCCCACTCTCCCAGGGGCTCTCCTACCACATTCCAGGTCTCCCTACTCCAGGCAGGTGGTCTCTCCCCACCCCCAGCCTCTTGTAGAGATCAAGGGAAGGAAACTGGGAAAGGACTCAACAGCAACATTTCAGAAAACACAGGGAAACCAAGGGAATGCAGTAACAGAATTAATGGGACGGGAAAGTTTAGAATGATAAATCCAGGTGATAAAATGAGTTTCAAAGACTCAGGAGCCAGATGGTAATAGTGAAGCCATGGGAAGGGCAGAGGCTGTATAAAAAATAACCTGGCAAAATACGGACTGTGGAGAGAAAATAAGTGGTTTTTAAGATGTGTCAAACATGGGATCAAAGTTAGATCAAGAAAGGAAAAGTCCATGGAATGTTTGTAGACAGGCAGAAGGAGAGTATAAGTGAACTGGTGTCTGAAAGATTTCTTCTGTGTGATGTTTCTGAGGAAGAAAGTGTGATACACCGACTTCGTGAGAATGAAAAAGGGACCAAGAGACACAGGAATGGCCGCAGTCGAGGTGAATTGTAGGCAGCTGTAAGAGTTTCATCCCAGGAGCATGATGAGAATGCCAGGGGCTGACCCACATCTAGGGTACTTTATCTGCTGGGACATGGAGAGTGTCCTAAAACCCGTCAACCCTTAGATGAAAAAGCACACTGTCCAATGTCACCCAGCAGCTCCACGCCAGGCATAGAATATTCAGGCTTTCTGATCCCCATCAGAGCATGCCCCTGATGATGCCACTTTCCTTTCTCAGGATTTGGATTTGTTCAACTGGAGAGGGCTCTGAAAAGATGCCCTCAGAGTTCTCTGCTTTTTCCTGTTTCAAATCACCCTGATGTATAAAATAAAAATGTATTCTACAGTGTTCCTCAATTTATTAGCTCTTGTGTAAGAAATGAATGACTCTTGTTATCCCTTGAAAACATCCACATTTTGGAAATGTCCAGGCTACACAGAAGTAATAAAAATAAAATTTATTTCAGTTGGTCTGTTTTGAAAGTACACTCACTGACCAGTCATACTTTAATTATTCCTGGATGACATTGAAGAGATGGAAAAGTAGGCAAGGTTTTATAGCCAAAATTCTTTGGGTTTTATCCTCACTGTCTTTTTTTTTTTTTTTGGTAAGATTAACCAGCTTGAGCAAGGGCCTAAAGCTCTAAGCAGGTAAACTTTGCAGCTGTGTTTCTGAAACCCGGGGTTCTGGGATACTTTATGGCCCTTCATCTCCTTTGAGAGCGGTCCTAACGAGGCCAGGAATCTAGGAGTTCCATGTGGGTAGAAAATGTAATGCTCTGTTTGCCTTGTTACTCCGGTTAACTGATGGTGACCACATACAGTATAAACCAGTGTCTGATTCTTAGAAACTTCAAAGGTTGTTGAAGGAGATGCCAGCTCTCCTTACATAGAGCAACAGGCAGAAATTGTTGGTAATCTGACAAATGAAAATATTCATACCTTGTGATGTTTACTGTCTGTTCATAGACTGAATCTGCACACAATCTAGAGTTATCACTTCCTCACAAATAATTTATCTCTAATGAATAATGATGTCTTTGCTGTGAGCCCGTGGTCCAAAAAGCAAGTTTTCCATAATCATAATTATCTACAACTCATATGTTTTCCCATTCAGTTAAACTTTTCTTACAGAAACAGAACATTTTATTAAAATAGTCAGAAATCATTTAAAATTAGCATATAAACTAAAAAGCAGTGTTTAAGTAGGAGACCTATAAGGCATTTAAAGCATCGTTTATGACGATATAGACATTTTAAACAGTTAGGCTTTTCCCCCCACTGGTTATTAATTCTTTTTAATGATAGTTTTGCTCTCTATGTTCCTCCCAAGGTAAAAAAGCACAAGTTATTTATCTTTCCTGGTTTGTCCAAGATTTTCCAGGATTTACAGCCCCCTAAAAACAAGTGTCAAAACCACTACGTCTGCCCTATTTCTATTCACTCTACCCTTCTCTCTAGCTGGAAAGCCATAAGGAATAGGAATTAAAAGAAAAAAGCATGCAATTCAAAATTCCTTATTGGCACTCTTTTTTGATTCAATCAGTATGTGCTGAGCACCCACCACACGACAGACACTGAGGAAGCAGGCGAATAAACATGGTCTCGGTCATCCAGCTCACAGCCACCAGGGAGATACTACATGTACACAGATAACGAACATGTAGTGTAGTAAGTACTGTAAGCACTTAGCCCAGCTTCAAAACTCTGGGCTATTTTCATAAAAGCTAAAAAATGGGGAAAATTGATAGCTTAATTCACGATCTCCTTGTTAACTTCATGATGCTCTCTTTCCAGCTACAGACATCATCTTATAATATTCCCCATCTCCAATAGATATTAGAAAGGTTCACTTATTCCTAATGCCAGTGGGCTATTGGCAATCACAATTTAATTCTACATGAGCCCATAGAACACATTTTTTCCTAGGGTTTAAGTTTTTAAAATATCCCAGGAGTACTTTGTTCAGTATTGAGCTGTATGACATTATTTGTTAGAGTGCTGTATAAGAGATGTTTTAAATATGTGTATGTGTACACCTGAATATATACATGTTTCACGCTGGATATTAAATTACAAGTTTTATGGTGACTTGAGATGCCATTAAGAAACTGGTCTAAGAAACCAAATACAAAAATTATCAATTAGAAACTGGTGGAAGTTCTTGGCCTTTATGTATGGCGTTATAAACATCACTGTAGCCTGTGAGGATTAGCCAACAAACGTATGACCAACAGCCAGAAAAAACTTTGACTGGAGTGTGTCATGACTTCAGGGGATGTGAAGAGAATGTAAGAGTGACTGCCAAAGCAGAGTACGAGGAATCTGTATTCTCAGAAACTGTAACAAACCTATTGTATCACACTCTTTTGTTTTCACCTGTTTGGAACAGGAACCCTACTCAACTAGCTTAACCAAATAGGAATTTGCTTTTCACTTAGTGGGAGGCAGGCCAAGACTAGTTCAGCGGCCCTACAATTGCACAAGAGATTCAGTTTCCTCTCTTTCCTGTCTATCATCCTTGATATGCTTTCTATTTTTTATTTTTTTGTTGTGGTCACAAGATGGCCCCTTCACCATCGTATGGTAAATAAAACAAAGAGATGTTTTACTCCGAGGTCTCTATCCCAAGAAAAAAAAAAAAAAAAAAGGAATGGCAAAAGGTACGTACCAGCTGAGTTTGTCCCTTTTTTATAGGAAAACAATAGTTTGCCACGAGCCTCACCCAGTAGAGTTCTGCTTACATATCATTGGATAGAACTAGGTCTAGGTCATATGGCTTTAGCTGTAAAAGAATCTGGGGAGGTGAGAAATTTTAACTGGATACATAGCTGTTCCAAGCAAATCCAAATTATCTTGGTAAGTTAAAAAGGAAAACTGGTTACTGGGAAGAGAGCCAGTGCTGATTCGGTTAGGGTTTGCAATTCTAGAAGGTGTTGCCCCACACACTAATGCATACAACTACCCTGTATTGATATACAATGTAGCATTGTCGTAAAATAAAGATATCAAATAATTTTCATATCTCCATGTAAGATATGGCATCTCCATACTTTCCTTGGGTAAAGAGGTAGTATATTTATAAATGTATCAAATGGTCTGACAATTTTTAAAGGCTGTCAAGACACCCAATATTACTATAAAGATATTGTACTCCACTTCATGCTGAATCTTCATCTCACACTATGCTATATTTTTAAAGGGTTTTGTGTCCTTACTGCTGGAAGTTTATTTGTGGGCTTATCACAAATGCATGGGTAATATGAAAGTAACGCTGTAATGCACAAGTATGAAGGTATCTGAGCAACCTCAGGAATTGGGATCTGAAATCAGTCATATAAAAGGAAGACTAAGATGCACAATATATTTTTATCATCGTATATCCTTATCATTAAAAGCATTTGTTAAGCACCAACATGCACATATCACAGTTGTCAAAATAAAACAAAAGGGTGTTTTGCTCCAATCAACTCAATTTTATTTATCCTGGTACCCTATGTTTTGTAAACTCTTTTTCCACTGAGCAGTACCTCAAACAGAGTAGGAGTAGGGATGGGAAGGAGACAAACCTCAAACCAGTCAATCTAATCATGTTATTAGCTATAGTTAAAGGTTTGCTGAAGGAGGAGATTGAAGCTATTTGTAAAATGAGGTTTGTGCTTGTCTGTGGATTTCAATTACCCATGCTTTCCTCGTCCCTATTTCTATGGATAATCAAGAGTTGGATGAATCTATTATTTTGGAACAAGATTTGGTTGCTGTCAGAAATCATAATTTGTGTAAAAAGCATTTATCCCACCCTACTTTTATACCAGGCATTGTGCTAGCTGGGAGCAGTGGGGACATTTGGAAAAAGCAATGTTATAGCAGTCCTCTAACTACATGCGCATTCTCTTAGATAAGGCAAGTAATGAGTACATAAGTGTATAAACTTCAACGTGATGGGAGGAAAAGTACAATTATTCTTTCCCTCAATAATTAGATTCAGATTCTTAGGAGTCTGGCTGAAGGCATCAGCAGACGTGTATCATCTCATCCAGTTATCCCAAAAGGGAAGTTTGAATGTTCAATTCACACAAATGTGTTGACTTAGGTTTTGCAAATGAAGGACTTTTTTTAAACATCTCATGCTATGCTCCACATCAGACCCTGCTCTTAATCTTCCTTTGATTGCAGTGCAAAGAGACTCAGCTCTGCCAATTACTACGTGACCTTAGGCAAGTTACTCACTTAACCTTTCTGGGCTTCCCTTCCTTCATCTTTAAAATGGGGGCAACAAAATCCACTCTGCGGGGTTGTGATGGGGAAGAAAAAAGGTGACTTTGGATGCAAAAGTCACTGTAAAAGGTAATGTGCTAAACTAATATAAGGTATATTATTGTTTCATTAATCCAAACGTACTCTTGAGGAATCTTTATCTTATGTTAAAGTCACTGAGCATTTGAATAACTTTGAGCTTTGAATACTTTTGTTGAAGTACCACACAGTTTCAAAGACAAACTCAATAGAAAATGTCTGGTTTTGAAGTGAATGCCAAGGTATTACATAGTGCACTTCTGCTTCAGAAATCCTCACAAAACATTTTGCAGGTTTGCTGAAATAAACTGTCCTCAGCCTTCAGAAAGAACAGATAGGCAAGTAGATATAGTCATCATTCATTTATTTAGTGTAGAGTGTTACTAATAGCTATTAAATGTTTCAGAAGAAACCTTCACATTTTATGTGCATTTTCCCTGTTAAGGCATGCACTAACTAAAATGACGACATTGCTCAAATGGGTGTGTTAGTCTTCACAAATTGCTACCACCCAAAATCTGGTTATTGTTTCCTCCTTTATAACCTAAGTTTCAGCTTTGTCCAGCTCAAGGGACCCCCAACAATGAAAATACTGTGTAATTCTTGCCTGATATTTTGCATTAAATAATCCATGTTCTTCCAACACTTCACTTGTTGCTATCACTATAAATCTTCTCTTGGGTACCCAGTACTTACATCAAGTATATATAAATTTCACAAACATTCGATGGAAAAGTTTTTTTAAGTTATTTCTTTCTAAAGTAATGCTCAATTCTTCTAGCGATTTGTAATGGTAGGTTCATGCTAAATAACGTCAGGTATTGTGCTAAACTGTTTTCCAATGCACACTTCCAAATATTTGTGGGTAATTTCTAAAATGGATTTTGAGCAGAGGGTCTTAGGGAAAAGTATCATTAGTATCCCTCCTCTGGTAATTTAGCCAAGTACTTTCCACAACTCTCCCAACCAGTATATTAAGCAGATGTGGTCTTTGTCCACCTAGTAAGTTGAGTGAGACCTTTCAACACTCTGCAGTCTTTTTATCACTCAGCTGCCAAGTTCCCTAGGGTAATCATAGACAGCTTGTCAATTTAATTGCAAAGAAACAGGCTTTCTTGTGACCATTCCAATTTTAGCTGCTACTTTAAATTGTGCATGATAGTTGTTCCATGCTGTCTGCCCTTTAAACAGTGTGGATCTCTGCAAGCCTCTTAATGGTGATGGAAAGAAGAGGCAAGGCTGAAAATTTGGCTTGCTGATAGAGCCTGTAACATGCACTTTATTAAGTTGCTGCTTTAGGAAAGGAAGCTTTTCCTTCAGTCCTGTATGTTGCCATTACAACGCCAATGCTAAATTATTATTTTTTTCTTTTCAGTGTTCCACTTTCATGCACATTTTCTTCCTTTCTGGGTGATAGAGGATTCATAGGCCATCTGGATTCTGAAACATCTGGACACTGAATTTCTGCAGAGGAGAATCAGAGGAAAGAGACGATCAGTGGTATTGGGTGTCTCTGGAGAGATTTAAATCAACGATGGTATTTTGGTTGTCTCCCTTTTGGAGAGTTAACACAAAAAGTGAAAGGAAATAACAACACATCACAGGAACCCAGTGTTCCAAGAATACCATGAGTATATAAGAAGGTAGGACTTTTAGATATGAATTTAGGTCAGTAACTATTCAGTTACTCTATATTAGATATCTCTATATAAGATAGCATTTCTAGAATTTCCCCGAATTTTTCAATTGCCATGCATTTTTGGATTTAATTTAGTTAAGTATACTTTTTAACAGTTCTAAATTAAGATGGTGCATCATTAGAGCACAACATATTTTACCTTAGATTGTGTATAATTCAAATCAATAAACTTTTATTAATCAAATATTATATGTATGTTGATATGTTCAGCTTGATAGAAAGACTAGACAGGGGCACCACTTGGGTAAATCAAGAAGAGTTACTTTTCTAACATATACAGAGGAAAATTAGAACAAAGAGAGGAACAGTGATTCTCAAGACAGTTGGAGTTGTAAGCTTCTGAACCCAAAATTCCAGAAGCAAGATGGTAACATAGAAGGGAGAGAGGGTCTCATCAGACCTTTCGAAAGTTCAGTTGCCCTCCAACAAGCTCAGCCTTGTGTGCAAGCATGTGGGGGGGGGTGTGTGTGTGTATAAGGGTCTGCACAGAGACAGAGGCTCTTCTGGAAATGTGCAGGAGACCACCTCTTCTAGACCATCAATCTTGGTGTTATACCATATATAATATGACTACACGGTTCAGTATAGTACAGTACTTATTTATCACCCTCACCTTTCCCCGCTAATGCAGCCTGGTCCACAGTCTTCCTGAACTTGAGATTCAGAACCAGAACAAGGGCTAGTTGCACAGACTGCTCAGCAACTCACAGCAACAGGCCCTTAGATCAGTCTTAAAGCAAAGCATCTCCTTTGTTCAAATGTACTAGACTTAGCTGTCAGGCAAGTATGAGAAGATGTTTAGATCCTGTGATTTATTTCCCATGCTAGTGCAAATTTTTATTTTTTCTTTCACTATATTTTCTCTGGTTACTGTTTGGGCTCTTAATTAATAGATGTTCTTTCCCCAGAAAAATTGCAATTGCTACAGAGTACTCTTAAGAGATATGAGTTTGAAGCAACTAATCTTATGCACCTTTATGCAGTTTTCCTGAAGTATGCAGTGCTCTGTCATATATAAAAAGTTAGAACTGTCAGTTTAAATTGATTTCTTGGAAACCAACAGTAAAATTTTAGTAACTATTTGAAAGAAAAAGAATCCAACTGTAAACTTTTAGTAACTATTTTTTAAATTAGACATACCTACATTTAAATACAATAACTCTCAAATAAGGGACTACAGACATATTCTCTGGTTTCTGACAGTTCATTGTGTCCTTAATTTCCTCTAACTGCATCTTCCGTGAGCCCCACAATGAAGTACAATATTAGATGTTCACTTGCATGATATCAACCTTGTATGAAGAGAATGAATACAAAATGAAGTTCTTAGCTGTGATCTATTTCAGATTAGCAATTTTCATTTATAAAACTGTTTATTTTACTTTGTCAGCTTGAAGGTCAATCTAACTTCAAATTGCATATTGCAGAATTTCAACAAAGAAATGAGGCCCATCTCTTCTTCCTTTAAGACTAAAGGTAAAAAGCTGAGTCTTAACTGGAATATTAGGCAAAGCTTCATGAAATGGAGCAGATCACATTGATATAAGACTGGCAAAGACACTTCATTGAAATCAAAGCATCAGGGCCTGGACAGGGTAGAAGATGGCATCAGGATTAGCAAGTATTAATTATGGACGGTAACCCAGGACAAGCTGTAGGAGCAAATTCAATGAAATAATTGTCATACACCAAGGAAAGAATAAACAACAATCATAATAGCTACCATTTATTAAATACTTACTATGTACTAGGGACTATTCTATGCATTTTAGATAGATTATCTCACCACATCTCTACAATAACTTTTTGAGGTAGATGCTATTGTTATCACATCTTACTGATGAAGAAGCTGAGGGGCAGAGAGGTTAAGAATCTTGGCCAAGATCACACAGCAAGTATGTGAGGGAGCAAGGATTCAAACCCAGGCAGAAAAACTCCAAAACCCGTATTCTGAATGACAAGGCTATGTGTATATGTGTGTAAAGTACACAATGAACACCACAACTCAATATGCTCAGATATTGGCCTACGTTTTTAAAAACTCCAGCCCCTCCTACATATTCCCACAGCACTCTTACATTGTCCCTCTTTACTATCTCACACCTGCCCCACTTGACTGTAAGCTTCACGTGGACAAAGACCATGTCTGCTTTGTTCATTTCTATAACGTTGGTACCTAGCACATTACCTGTCGTGTTGTGGCCATTTGATTAATATTTATTGACTGCATATTTAATAAATAGATTTAGTGAATATTTATAGAAATGTGATTTCTTGTGAGACACGGCCCACTCCTTAGGGTGACTTTAAATAAGGCCACAGAATCTAGTAAAAAGAACATGGGATTCAGACATAAATAACAGGTTCTAGGCCAAACACTGCAACATCCCAGTTCTGTGGTCTTGGACAAGCCACTAAACCTCTGGAGTCTCAATCTTATCCTCTAACCAGCAAACACAAGAAAGATACGTTTCTTTTTTTTTTAAGATTTTATTGATTGATTGTTATGTTGGGTCTTCGTTTCTGTGCTAGGGCTTTCTCTAGTTGCGGCAAGCGGGGGCCACTCTTCATCGCGGTGCGCGGGCCTCTTACTGTTGCGGCCTCTCTTGTTGCGGAGCATAGACTCCAGACGCGCAGGCTCAGTAGTTGTGGCTCACGGGCCTAGTTGCTCCGCGGCATGTGGGATCTTCCCAGACCAGGGCTTGAACCCGTGTCCCCTGCATTAGCAGGCAGATTCTCAACCACTGCGCCACCAGGGAAGCCCCAAGATACGTTTCTTAAGCAAGTTTTTGGTGCCATACAAATTATCATTATTATAACTATCGGTTCTTCTATTTGATGATGAAATATCGAAAAAGATAGATACAAATAAGGAAGTCAAATTTTTGTGTGTGTGTCTGGATCCTGGGGACAGGAACACAAAATAGGAAGCCACAAATGCTAAATGACCATTTCACTGAAATTTCACCCACTGTCCTCAAACTTGGCCTGAATAAGACCTGGTTGATTTTCTTGTTACATGCCCCTTCTGGTATTTGTTCTGAAGCAAACGGCAGCCTGGGTATGCCTCTGGGATTAAAGCATTTTATAACTGATTCGGGTCATCAAGCCTTCTGCCCCTTAAAACAGGTTGGCTATTTAAACATGTTTAAATGCACCCTAAGTTCTTTGTCCAGAGCTTAACTCCCCAAAATCATCTTAGAGCTCTGACTCTAGCAGACCTTCTCAACATTCCAACCATGTTTCCTGAAGATACTGCTTCCTCTTAGGTTGGCTTATTTGGGAAGCAGTCTTTTGTCTCCAGTAAAGAAAATAGTTCCGCATTTTGGTTACATATTTTCCTTTTCTGAAAGGCCAAGCTCAGAAACTATTGTGAGGTAAAATTACAGATACACTCTTTCATATGGAATGAACTCAGATTTATTATTTCTTTGATGGGAATTTTAGTAATGCCCACAAAATATATAGCTTTCCTAAATCAGTCAGTTACAAAAAGGAAGTATGTCTGTATTTGGCAAGTGAATTTAAAAATGGATTTTCATGTAGTAATCCATTTGTAAGTGGAATTACTTATTAAAATTATTTTACCACTTTACCCTTACCTTACACCAATTAAGAGCCCATTCAGCCCCTGCTGAAACCCACAACTTTAAAAATATTCTTTAAAACCAAATTTTACTGTAACAAAAACTATGAATAATTCTTTTTTATTAGATATAATAATCGCTGACATATTTTTTATGATCATAAACATTGCTAGTATAAAAATATTTTAGGGACTTCCCTGGTGGTCCAGTGGTTAAGACTCTACGCCTGCACTGCAGTGGGCACGAATTCAAGCCCTAGTTGGGGAATTAGGATCCCACATGCCACGTGGCACAGCCAAAAAAAAAAAAACACCAGATTTAAAAATTGCAAACACATCTTAGAAAATGACCTATTCAGGAGTTCTTAACTGGTGGTCCATGCATAGAATTAAGAAAGTCTCTGAATTTGGATAAGAACAAAAATTATATTTTTATTTTCATAAGCTCTAATTAAAATGTTGCCTTTCCTTCCATTATGTATACCAGGAACCAATCACAATAGTATTAGCAGTACCTGTGATTTGGTCACCAATAAAAATAACAAACATTTAAAATTACATTACAGTTACTGCACATATTTCAAAATATTATTTTTACACATCACTACATCAAAATTATGGTAGTTATTAGATAAACTAGTAGAGCATGTTATTTAATGTGTTAATAAAGAAACATGTATTTCTAGATCACAATGTTTTAGTATTTTGCTGACTACCTTTCCATACAATTGGTTTCCATTGTAATGCTATGTAATTTACATTATGTATTTAAAAATTTTAATCTGAAAGGGGGTCCATAAGCTTTACCAAACTGCCAAAGGGGTCTTGGGCACCAAAAAAATTATGAACCTCTATTCTAAAACCATATTAAATCATTCAGAGTATGCTACAGACTGAATTTATCTCCCCAAAATTCTAATTCGCATGAAACACTAACCCCCAATGTGACTGTATTGGGAGATGAGGCTTTTATGGAAGTAATTAAGGTTAAATGAGGCCATTAGGGTGGAGAGGTGATCCAATAGAGTCAGTGTCCTTATAAAAAGAGACACCAGAGCTCATTCAATCTCTCTACTAGTGAGGACACAATATAATGGCCATCTACAAACCAGAAAGAGAGCTCTCACCAGAACCTGACTATGCTGGCACCCTAATCTTGGACTTCTAGCTTCTAGAACTGTGAGAAAATAAATTTTAAGCCAGGGCTCCCCAACCCCCAGGCCACAGACCGGTACCGGTCTGTGGCCTGTTAGGAACTGGGCTGCATAGCAGGAGGTGAGCAGCAGGTGAGCAAGCAAAGCTTCATCTGTATTTACAGCCGCTCCCCATGGCTCACATTACCGCCTGAGCTCCGCTTCCTGTTAGATCAGCGGAGGCATTAGATTCTTATAGGAGCACGAACCCTACTGTGAAATGCGCATGCGAGGGATCTAGGTTGCGCACTCCTTATGAGAATCTAATGCCTGATGATCTGAGGTGGAGCTGAGGCGGTGATGCTAGCGCTGGGGAGTGGCTGCAAATACAGATTATCACTAGCAGAGAGGTTTGACTGCACAGAGACCGTAATAAATCAATTGCTTGCAGACTCATATCAAAACCCTATCAGTGAGTGGCAAGTGAAAACAAGCTCGGGGCTCCCACTGATTCGGCATTATGGTGAGTTGTGTAATTATTTCATTATATATTACAATGTAATAATAATAGAAATAAAGTGCACAATAAATGTAATGCGCTTGAATCATCCTGAAAACATCCCCCCGATCCCTGGTCTGTGGAAAAATTGTCTTCCACAAAACCGGTCCCTGGTGCCACAAAAGTTGGGGACTGCTGGTTTAAGCCACCCAATCTGTTATATTTGTTATAGCAGCCAAAGCCCACTGATACAGAGTAATACCAGCTTTTTCCCTTTTGAAATCTTCCTTGCTACTTCCTTCTGTTGCAAACCTGGGTGCTATTGGGTAATTCACTGTACTCCTTCACCAGGATTCAAGACCCAGAGCCACTTTTAAGCAAAAAGTACTGTGAGTTGTTATTTAAATAAATATCATAAAAAGGAACCAGCCTAATAGACAATAATAAATAACATTTTAAATACAGTTGTCATTAGTTCAGAAGCAGGTGGCAATGGCTGCAACAGCTATCAGAGTCTACTTCCATCAGCAACATTTGTTTTTACAAGTCCTCTGTGATCCAACTCCCTTCTGAGACACTCAACAGCTCCTGCTTTACACAGTGACTTTGCAGGCCCCTGCCCCACAGGGAACTCCACAATTCACCCAATTAGGCAGCTGGATGTCCCAACTGCAGGTGGCTAATGGTGAAAGGGATTTTTGTTAAGGACCCATATTTCTACATCAGTACTTATAACCTGTTTCAGGAACACACCATACCATTTCTGATTAACCTTAAAATAATCACATTAAAATAAAGAGGACTGTCAGTAGAGCAATTTTATATAAATAGCTAAAATTAAACAGAGCAAGACTGGCAGAGCTAATACATAAGCAAAGAACTGACTTCCTGCATTTCATCGAGACTTCCTGCATTTCATCGAGAATTCCTGATAGCAAACTGCAGTATGTTTATTATACATTAATTCAACACAGCATTCAAATTGAATTTATGCCCTGGCTGAAGGGTGCAATATTGAAACTAAATATTATTTATTATCTTAATATTAGTAACCATAATAAAAAAATTGTTAACAATTCAGAGTGTTTAAAAAGCTAAGGATACCATAGCTCTACTTACCAACCAACCGCTCTTGCCTTAATTTATGCAAGTGTAGCCTATAGCTAAAAGCTTTGTATATTTGTTTCCCCATGGTATTAGTGCTCAAAAATAGGACACTCTTTCAAGGGCACCTTATAAACACAGAACTATAATTTATTTGGCAAATTAAAGTTCATATAAAATGTGCACACGGAGGTACAGATTAACATATTTAATTTCAATATTACCTGCAAGCCTATTTTTTCCCATACACTGTTCTAATTAGTCATATAAAATCGAGTGTGTGTATTATAAGCAATTATTTTAGTGGAAATAGAAACTGGATCTGAATTAAATATACTGTAAAAAGATAACCTTTTTATGGAAATGAATATATCCATTTGTACCTAGAAAAATGTGTTCTAGTTAAATGGCATGAAAATGTTGAGCGTTCGAAACCTGATTACAGGAAAAGTTGAGATTTTTATGATTCAATAATACAGAATAATATGCAATCTTGGTAATACACCAATATTTATATTTTGATGATATTTCCAAGTTCCCAAGTCCCTAGTAACCATTACATTCACTTTATGCAGTGGAATTTTTCCTGTTATGAATATTCACTCCCCCTACAGTTGAATGTGCAAATTGTTTGTGAACGTTTTGTTTCACAAATGATTATTTTCCTATTAGGCCTGTACTAGGAATTTTAGTGGTGTAGGTATCAAGCTTATGTTGCATTAAAATTGTTGCAAATTGATGTTAATAAAGTATTACGCCTGTAAGTAAATAGAATCTATAACTTTAGTGGCAGGATGGTTAGGCTTTCTAAAAGTTGTCATAAACTAACATAAAGGCTTCACCACTTAAGATTTTTGAAAAGAAGAGAATTAAATTGAAGCCACGTGACCTAACACAGGGCATGTGACTGGGGATGACCTCAGACTATAAGCTTCTCATTCTCAGGTCAGACGTAACCTCCCCGGAGAAACCTTCCCTGAATCTCTGACCTCAGATGGCTCCCCTGCTCCAGCCCAACCCATTACTTCCACCTCCCCATCTGCTCTTTTACTTTCACGGGACCAATCAAGCATTTAGCACTGCTCCTGGCACCAAGAAGGAGCTCAGTTACCATTTTTCGAGTGAATGAATAAGCAAGCTAATGTGATTTTTCTTGAAGACATTTCTATAAGATGAATTAGTATTTAGTTGTCAAGAAATGCTAGATTTCTTAAAAGGTTTTTAAGATATTCCCTTTGATTCAGGATTAGCGGTCCATTATATTCACAAAACAATGGCCTAGAAGAAGCATGTCCTTCCCCTTCTGTTTACCTTCCCAAACAGATGAGAATCTGCCTCGCAGATTTAAGTCATACTGTGTGAGGTGAGCCTGCAGAACTCCCTGAATGATACCCTGTTGTTTTTACAGCTTCCCCTTATGGGCCCAGGTAAGTCTTCCTGCAAAATAAACTTCCACAGCTCACTTCTACCTCTCTTCTATGCTAACTACACTAACTCTCATCACTCCCAGCCTCCAGGAATGGTTTCCTACTTTGGGCCAATTACAACTAGTAAGTTCAACTGGCAAAACAAAGAATCACCATGGTTACTTGTTTTAAATGTTTTCAACCTTCAGTCTATCCAGCTTCTAAAGACTTTCAGGAAAGGCAAGCACACAAAAATCATTTAATGTATTATAATGTCAAAAAATTCTTCCACCTACCTCTCCTTAATCCTTAGTAGAGGCTTTTTTTTCTTTTTGGATTCTCTGGGTAGATAGAAAACAGCTTGTCACCATTCATTAACCATGACCTGTTCTAACAGTACAACACGGGACAAACAGACCAGCCACCTGGTCTTTTCCATATCACTCATTATTTTACACACCTGGTTCTATTCTTTTTTCCAATTTAAAAAGGCTTTCGCAACTCTCAATCTGAGGGTCACACCACTAGGCACACCATACCTGGTTTCGATTATTTTCCCCAGCCTTTTGTGTTTTTTTAAATCTTTTTAAAATAAAATAACAGTAATATTAAATATTACAATCCTACCTTGTTTTGGTTTAAATCATTGTACCTCAAAAGCTTGTTCTGCAACTTTTCCATTCATCCTGCTTTCTCCTATGTCTTTCACATACATTTTAAGCAGAAACTTCCATTACACTGTCCTTGAAACACTCATTATTAACTTTTTTCCAGCTAAAGTCTTCTAACATGTTGTTTTATATGGTTGGTTTGTTCTTCTTAGCACTTTGAATGGCTTCCCACTGCTCATAAATTCAAAATCCGCAGACAGCCTGTAACCCCTTGCTCAGTCTGGCCCCTACCTTCCCCTTCAACCTCATTGCACATCACCTGCCCCTGGCACACAAAGTTCTTACCACACTCACCTGTGCTGTTCGGCGAGCACACCAGGCTCCATCCTGCTGCTGGTGTGCTATCACTCTGCCTGGCTCTCTTCACCCAACCTCTCCTCCCTTTTTCAAGCTCACTCCTTCCTACTCATCCTTCAGGTCTTTCTGAATGTGCCACTTTCTGCAGGAGGCTTGCTCTGACCATCTTACACCTCAGAGTCCCATGAGGTTTTCTTCAGGGTGCTTTATCACAACTGCAATTACACGTGTAGTTCTCTAAGTGTGTGTTTAATGCTTGTGGCATTGAAGTCCTCCTTTCTCTCTCCACTCTCACTGCCTTAGCAGTTTCATCCATCCCAGGGCTTTAAATATTGTCAACATGCTGACCATTCCCAAATGCATGTGTCCAATCCAGACTTCTCTCTCAAACTCCAGATTCATACGTCTAATTTCCTGCTTAACAGTTGACCTAAATAGACTTATAGACATACCAAACAACACACGTCCACCTCTGAACTCCTACCCTTCTCCCAAAGCCTGTTCCACCTTCAGCCTTCTCCCCACTTCAATGGATGGTGACTCCGTTCTTCCAGGTGCTCAGGGCAAAGAACCTTGGAGTCATTATTCACACATCTTTCTCTCTGATCTTCATCCATTCTCTCAGGAAATGCTGTTGGCAATTCTTTCAAACTATGTTCAGATTTTGTCCACTTCTCACTACGGCACTGCACCTTCCCTGGCCTGAGCCACCTCACCTGGATGACCACCTCCACCTGCTGGCTGGGCTCCCTAATACGCTCGCTCTTTACAGTCTATGTCAACATAGCTGGGTGGAACTTCTATTATTTTATTTCTTTTTAACATCTTTATTGAAGTATAATTGCTTTACCATGGTGTGTTAGTTTCTGCTGTATAACAAAGTGAATCAGCTATATGTATACATATCCCCATATCCCCTCCTTCTTGCATCTCCCTCCCACCCCCACCTTGGGTGGAACTTTTAAAACCCAAGTAGAATGGTATCATTTGTCTACTCAAAATGCTGCAATGGCTCCCCCATTTTCCTTCAAGAAAGAACCAAAGACCTTACAATGGTCTGCATTACCTCTTTGACTTTATCTCTTCTCCACTCTGTGCCAACCATACCAACCACTTTGTGTTTCCTCAAATGACCAGCCCGGCTCCTGCCTTGGGGTCTTTGCACTGACTGACCTTTCATCTTGGAACGCTCTTCACCCAGCTATCCCCATGAATAATCCCTCACTGCCTTCAAAGCTTTTCTTTTTTTCTTTTTCCATAGCACCTATCACGTTCTAACAAACATCCTGTATAATCCAGTTATTTTTTACATCTATTATTTATTGTCCATACCCCCCGCCTCCAGAGTGTCAGCTTTATGAGGTTAGGGACTTTGTTCATGGATATATCCCAAGTAGTTGAAATATAATGGGTTCTCAACTAATTGTGAGATGAATGTTGGGGAACTTCTATACAAACTGCAGTGTGCAAGTGTTTACAAGGTTATTTTAAGGATAAACGAAATAATGTCTGTGAAAGTTCTTTGTAGGCTAAAGTCTCCTTTGACGAATCTTTACTCCTTCCACAAAAGTTACCAATACATCAATGGTGCATTTTTTTTTCATTTAATCTATGTACATATACGCATAAAATATAGTATTATTTACTATAAGCTTTTCTGATAGTGAATAGCATCATGATATTGAAAAACAAAAACCCTTGCAACTTGTAAAGTTCTACATGTGTGTGAGATTATTGTTACTTGGGAGTAGGGATTAAGGGACTCTCAAAACAAGTGATGAATTAGATTTTTGCAGTAACCCTGTACCTTACCTCCAGCATGACCCTTAAATATGTCTCTTCTGAAAAGAAAGTATGCTACAAAAATAGGAACAAATGCAATTTCCTTAAGGTTGAGGCAAAGATTGAGGAGATAAAGTTCACTTTTCTAAGAGATAGATTATTTGGTTTGCCATTCCCCATGTGTTCTGAGGGATTCTGGTGGGATTTATATTCAATTCCTGAAAAAAATGCTAAGACTTCTAGACTCAAAAAAAGTGCAAAAGAGGTTATTTTCTCAATCTTCTAAATGTTTAATCCTTACGTCTACTTCTAATTTCTGACTTCAAAGTTGATGTAAATTAAAATTTATTGCTACTTGTTTCTAAAACATTTGACTATTTTTAGACCACCTAACTTGCTGAGTATTTCATCTTTATTGTCCACATATAATAACAATACAGCACTAACTTCAACATTTTCTTGAATGAAAAACATTAATTTGTTCCTTTGAAATGTGTTTCCCTACTGAATGCTGCTTGTTTACCTTAAAAGTAGATGATTCCACTTTCTCTTTCAAAGACTTTGTCTTATTGTTTGCTTTTATACCTTTGCCAATTTTCATATAATTTTTGCAGTCTCCATCAAGATTTTTTAATTAATTACGATTTCTAAACAAGTTAAGATAGACATATAATAGTTTCATTGTAGTTTAACCCAATAAATCCAGCAAGTAAAATTGAAAGTTTGAGTCAGTGAAGCCAATCTGGGTTATCGTTGCCAATTTCGCTATCAAAAGTAAACCATTATGATATAGTTTATTACAAAGTACATTTAACACATTAATTATTAACCCACAGTCCGAAGCTTTTACAAAAAGCCTGTCCTTAATTGCTTTGTTTTCTCAAGTAGTTAGATTCCACAATTTTGTAATCTAAGATTAGTATTTGGCGCCTTGATCAAATTCCCAAAGTTCTGTAATGTCTCTTTTTATTGCCAGTAAATCCAGATGGAAGCGGCTTTTAGTGCTGTTATTAAGTGTGAGTTTATTAATGTTATTTATTAAGCCCACACTGCACATTGCCCATATAAGAACTTTCATAATCATGCTTGATAAACGAACCATACAAGTCCAAAAGGTTTAAGAAGAAAATGAAGACTCTAGTAGATAAACTAAAACACTTTGTTGGTGCTTAAAAAGCATCTTGGACACAGAGTTCTGACTCATTAATTATATATTAGAGCAGAGCCTCTCATCAATAAAGTTTTTAAACTATAAGCGCAAGTTCCCAAAATGGACTTTAACAAAAATTAGGGGAGGAGGAGAGAAATAAAGCCAGTCAGAAAATATTAGCTCCTCACGTGGGAGGACGGGTGAGGGATGGATTGGGCTCTGCATCAGAAGGCAAAAGTAAGCTGAGCTGCAGGAATCATCTGCTGTTATAGAACATTCCTACACAAGAAGATCAACAGAAAATTAACAGAGCCAACTCCTACAGAACTGCCCAGAAAATAACTTTCACAGAGGCAGGTATATATTCTCCAACTGTCGATAAAGACCCAGAAAGAGTCACTCTATTCACTTTTCTAAAAATTAACTCACATGCTAAGAAAAAAATAAAATCATCAGTAGATGGAGCACTTTAAAATGTTTGTATGTCCCCCAACGTTTCCTGATATTATTTCCTTGAATAATGAACAAGTTGTTCATTAAAAAAAGAAAAAATCAAGTTGTTCATTTAAAAAGCTAAAATCAAACCTGTCTGGGGCCCTGTCTGACGGGCAGTGGGATTGGAGATAAGCCTCATCATTCTCTCATCCCCCAGAAGGTAGACTGTGAGCTCAGTGGAAAGCAGGATAGTGTGGATGGAGGGTCAGGGAGGCACAGGAGTCGGGCTAAGCTCCGGCCTTAGGGCAGGGGCTAGAGAAGAGGGTGGTTTTTAGAACAGCACGTGAAGAGCAGCAGGATAGTCCTCAACCTGCACCCCACCCTTTCCCCTGGGTCCAAAGCCAAAACCACAGATATAAGAACCTGTGATGAAGAGTATATACATAGAACAAAGCCCCGCATTGTTAAAGTCTCTGTAAGAGACAGCAAAGAAGCAGAATGTGTTTCATTGCCTAGAACCAGGATTGACACAGATGAGAGGGAGGTATGCCTCCATTTTGACAGAGGGCAAGGAGCTAGCATGGGTGCGTGGCTATGGCAACATCTCAAGTGGTGGCGGTGTCACAGTTCCCTCCCAGGCCTAGGAGCACCATCTGGGAGCAGAAAGAGGTGATGTCACAGTGCTGGAGTACAGGAGATCCACTTCCTTTACCCCAACCCCACCCAAGGACTTCCTATAATCATCAGAAATGATTTGGAGCAGGAGTGGAGGTGTTGAACAGAAATTTACTTTTTGACTCTTCTTGGGACCCTATTACACACCCTTGACTGTGTGACATAGGACATTCACACTGCATCCTCTCCTTTGCCTCTGGAACACCTTTAGGTGCACCTAACTGAGCATTCAACCCAAAATGTGGAGACCAAACAGAATCCCCAGTTAAACCAACACACAGCTCCCAGAAGTTCCGTGCTCCGGGGGTGAGAAAAAGACCAGTGAACAGAGTAAAGTATTCCACTCCAAATATTTTCCCCCAGTTAGATATACAGTAGTACCCTTTTATCTTTGAGAGATGTATTCCAAGACCCCCAGTGGATGCCTGCAGCATATGTAGTGTAGATGTGCTGGACAAAGGGATAATTCATGTCCCAGTCCCAGAAGAGACAGAGCAGGAGGACGCAAGATTTTATCACATTGCTCAGAAGGGTGTGCAATTTAAAATTTATGAATTGTTTATTTCTGGAATTTTCGATTTAATATTTTGGGACCACGGTTGACCACAGGTAAATGAAACGGCGGAAAGTGAAACCACAGATAAGGAAGACTACTGCACCTAATAGGTGAAAGTCAAGTAGAGTAAATAGTTATTTAATAGTCTCTCCTACCCACTGATTTGTGCAAGTTTTTTTACATCTTCTGTTAAGAAAGCCCAATGCAGATTCTTACCTGCCTCTCTGAAACATTGCAGAGCGTGGCACTACCGCAAGTCATTAGCTTAAAGTACAGTCATAATAGAAAGTTGGGATGACCAGTTTTTAAATCTACCTCCATCCTTTGCTTCTCAGTTTTCCAGTCTTTGCTACTCATTGACAGTTTTTAGGTAAGGGATCATTCATCTAAAAATAGTCAGGATTTGTTACTTGCATTTTATCAACAAGATTCACTCCCAGCGTATTAAGTCTGGGCAGTTGTAGGTGACCTCTCTGGCCATCACAAGGGTAAAATGGGCCCTCTCTTTTTATTGTAAAGGAACTCAAGATATGACAGTTGAACCAATGCCTCGCCATAGAGTGCAAGGGGAGTGACAGAAAGGGTGACAGACAAATTAAGGAGTTAGTTCTGTTTAGCAATTTTGGGTGAGAGCACTTAAAATTTTTAGCTCCATAGTTGTTTAGGAATGACAGTATGCTGCTGAGAAAGGCAGCCTACCCATTATAAAAAGGAATTTGTGCGTGAACTTAGAAAAAGCAGTCCTCAAAACTGGGAAAAAATAGATTCTTTACATATGTTATTTAAATAGTAACCCATTAACATTTTACACAGTCTTCAAATCACCTATTGCCACATTTGCTCATCAGCCCAATGTTTGAATCAAGGCTTCTGGACAGATTTTGTTTCACCAACCCTATAGAATGTCATAAGAAATTGGATTTCACATACATTTTTGTTATTGCTCTTGTCGTTGTCAACAGTGTTGTCATTTTTCCAACCAATGAACTGTGCTGTCACAAAGATCAGATTCTAACTGGAAAATGGTATCAAGATGAAGTCTTTCCTTAGGAAGATGCTCGCTGCATGCGATAGCAAATGGCACCAAAATTTGCATTGATCTCATGAGGGACAGTAATCACTTAATATGTACTTATTATATACTAGAAACTGTGTGCATCATCTGTGTCTGACATATATAATGGACACTCAATAAATGTGTGTTGGTGGGAGAGAGGACGGACTAAAGAAGGAAAAAAGAAAAGAAGGAGGGAGGGAAGGAGTGAAGGAAGAAAGCTTCATTAGAATTTATAACTTTTAGTGAGCATTTACTTTTTTGTGGGTAATTTTAAGAACTTGAAAAACAAGTTCTTGAGCAGGTTGAAATACCCTTTTTTTCCCATTGGGGTGTATTGAAGCAGACCTCAAACCTGACCAGAAACATGCCCAAACTGCCTTTTTATTTTTGCAACTTATGGCCTTCAATCATCACTAACTTGCTGCCAACAACTAAGAATAATAGCTCAGAAGTAAAGAAGTAAGCAGCATTGTTTTCCTCACTTCAGAGAAACTCTGAAATGAATCCAGTTACCATAAGCTCCTTGCTTCCCCTTTTCCTTTCTCACTTTGAAGATTTGACGTCAAGAGGCAACCCCTAAAGTGTAAATAAGAGTTTCCTCACAGATGGCATAAACAGAAGATGGATGCAAAAGTTCAGGCCAGAACCCAGTTGTCATCTAAAGAGAGACATCAATCACCTCCAAAGCCTTTCCAAACATACATTACAAACAGGTTTCAGAATGTTTTATATGGGTTTGAGCCAGGTTTTTACCTTGTCCATGTCCCCAAAAGCTGATCCATCCCAGTGCCAGGAACGTTCAAATAACAATAGAAATTATTTGATTATAAGAAAGAAGAGGAAAAGAAAATGACCAACCTTCCTATGACTCAGACAGAGCCTGAGCAACAGGGTCAGGTTGGCCCACTGGAGAATCTATGCCATATTACAGATTGAATTCCAACAAGCTATTTAGCATGATTTTGTGACTAAGCATGAAATCGGATTTATACTGTCTCCCGTGTCAAATTGTTGTGGACAATTTCCCTTCATTATTTCAGATTTTTTGTCTCTGCTGGTGCCTCATATAAGCTCACAAAATAACTGTACTTTATAAGCTAGGAAAGGAAATCTATGTCCTTTTATTTCTATGGTGTTGGAAGGATTTGGCGGGGAATGTTATTGTTAACGATTAGTGACCATGTTATTGTTGCTGTTATTATCATTAGTACCAGCTTTAAACTAATCCTCCACATCCACATAGTTTTCATCTGCAAAACAATAAAGGCAAACAGCCATTCAAATGTAATTTGTGCTTCTTCCTTTGTTCCCAACCCCTTCTGATTCCAAACTAGTTGCCACTCACCTCCTAACCCACAGCCTAAACTTTCAGTTGCTGCTGATTGCTATCTCTGGGTCTTGATGTTGGAGGAAAGATCATAATTATCTTAAGAAATGCAGGAAAAAAAGTATTTAATACTCATTCAAATTTAATTCTAAAATACTTTTAAAATTATGACTCGAAATAAACTTTCTTAATCTGAGAAGTGACATCATCATAGACCTATAGGAATCATCGTATTTAATGATAAAATTATAGGATAATTCCCATTTAAATCACAAATGAACAAGATGCCCACAATCCTATTATCAATGCTTCTATTCAATAATATCCTGAGGTCTTACAATAATGAGGTAAGAAAGTAAAATAAAATATATAAAAACTAGAAGAGATAAAATTGCCTTTTCCATATGACATGATCGTCTACAGAGTATATTCAAGATAATCTGCAGAAAAACTATTGAAACCAATAATAGAGTTCAGCAAAGTGGTTAGATGAAAGTAATTTGACTAGCTAAACATATTGAATTTTTACTGTAGGCCAGGCATAGTTCTAGGTATTTCCATATATTTTTAACTAATAATATTAACTTGTTTGATACCCACAACAGCCCCTTGAGAAAGTACAATTACTATTTCCAAAGAAAAGTGATATATAAAAAGGACAACTAACTTACTGTTATAGATTGATTTGTGTTCCCCCAAAGAAATGTTGAAGCCCTAACCCCTGGTACCTGTGAATATGACCCTATTGAAAATCCGATACTTGCAGATGTAATCAAGTTAAGATGGGGCTGTTAGGGTGGGCCCTAATCCAATATGACTGATGTCCTATAAGAAGAGGGAAATTCAGATACAGACCCACACAGGGAGAAAGCCATGTGACAACAAATTCAAAGATTGGAGCTATGCAACCACTAGCCAAGGAATGCCGGAGATTGCCAGCAACCACCAGGAGCTTGCAAGAGGAGAAGAAGGATTCCCCCACAGTTTTCAGAGTGAGCAACACCTCTGATTTCAGACTCTTAGCACCCAGAACTGTGAGACAATAAATTTCTCTTGTTTTAAGTCACTCAGTTTGTGGTACTTTTTTAGAGCAGCCCTAGCAAACTAATAAACTGCCAAGGATCCACGGCTAGAAAAATGACAAAGATCAGCATACCAAAATCAATATACTCTAACATGATAAACATAATTCACACTGCTGTATGTTAGATATGAAAGTTAAGAGAGCAAATCCTAAGAATCCTCATCACAAGGAAAAATATATACTTTTTCTATTTCTTTAATTTTGTATCTATATGAGATGATGTTCACTAAACTTATTGTGATAATCATTTCATGATGTATGTAAGTCAAATCCTTATGCTGTATACCTCAAACATATATAGTGCTGTATGTCAATACATTAATAAACTAACAGACAAAACTTTAAAAATAAATGGAGTTAGAATATGGTCATGAATTATATTATAATTGTAAAAAATCATAATTATATAAAATTATAAAGATGTAAATTTTACCACAAATTAATTCCAGCAAAATGCCAAAGAGTATTTTTGAGGAACTTGACAAGCTGATTCTAAACTTCATGGGGAAAAATAAAGAACCAAAAATCACTAAATAATTTTGAAAAATAAGGTGAGAGACTTATTCTACCATATATTAGAACTTAGAATAAAGTTATATTATTTAAGATAGCATGATTTTGACACAAGGCTACACAAATAGAACAGGGAAACAGAAAAGAGAGACCAGAACTGACATACACTTATATAAAAATGTTGCCTATGTCTGAGATGATGTTACAAACCAGTTGAGAAGTATCAACTACTCAGAAAATATGGTCAAGAGCAGTAAGTTATCCAGGTATAAAAAAAAGAAATAGATTCTTACTTCACACCATATCAAAAATGACTTGGGAATAAGTGAAAGACCCAAATGTAAAAAGAAAATTTTTAAAATATTTGGAAAAAAATAGAGAAGATACCTTAATAATTTCCAGGTAAGGACAGATCTATCTAGTAGTACAAAAAAAAAAACACAAACCATAAAAGAAAAAATTAATACATTTAACATTAAATTTTAAAACTTCTGTTCAATGAAAGACAAAGTTAAAATGCAGTCTACAAGACTGGGGGAAAGTATTTGCAAAACACATAATTAACAAAAAGTTAACATATAATACTTGTACAGAAATCGTAGAAATGCATAAGAAAAAGAAAAAATGGTTTAGAGAAATAGACAAAGAATACGAATGTACAAAAGATACTCAACAGTATTAGTAATCAGAGAAACGCAAAACTCATTAAATTTCATTTCATACTCATTTGATTGGCAGAACAGAGAAAGTCTGATAATCCCACTTTTTGGTAAAGATGTGAAGGAACAGAACTTTTAACACTGCTGACGGAAATTGAACTGGCAGAACACTGAAGTCAAGGCTATGAGTGTCCTTACTCTCTGCAATTCATCTTGTAGTCATAGCCCCCAGAGAAACTCCTTCACGCGTGCACAAGCGGATATGTATAAGAACGTAGGGCTTCCCTGGTGGCGCAGTGGTTGAGAATCTGCCTGCCAATGCGGGGGATACGGGTTCGAGCCCTGGTCTGGGAAGATCCCACATGCCGCGGAGCAACGGGGCCCGTGAGCCACAATTACTGAGCCTGCGCGTCTGGAGCCTGTGCTCCGCAACAAGAGAGGCCGCGACAGTGAGAGGCCCGCGCACCGCGATGAAGAGTGGCCCCCGCTTGCCACAACTAGAGAAAGCCCTCGCACAGAAACGAAGACCCAACACAGCCAAAAATAAAATAAAAAAATTTAAAAAAATTAAAAAAAAAAGAATGTACATGGCAGCTTAATTTGTAACAGCAAAAATCTGGATATTACCTAAATATTCTTCAACAGTAAATTCAATTAATTATGGTTATAACCATACAATAAAATACCACATAGGAGCTATAATTATATATATATATAATAAAATGCAGAAAGATATGTAAGAATTCCATTTATATAAAGTTTAAAGCAATATCATATACTATTTATTGACAGATACATGCATGATAGTACAAAACATTCATGGGAATAATGAACGACAAGTTTAGGATAGTAGTAGTTTTTTGGGGCTGGAACAGTATTGGTTGGACTAGTCAATTATATCTACTATTTAGTATTGTGATTTTTAAATCTGTAGCAAAAATGGCAAAAGGTTAAGAGCTAACACAAGAGAGACTTGTGGGAGGGTGTTTGTTGTAGTCTTCTGTATAGTTTTCTGGGTGCTGGCATTATTTAATTTAAATAAAAAATGTTAATGTCTGTTGAAATTGGAAGGAACTCAATGTCAGTTTAAGTCCTAAATTCAGCACTTGCTGTTAAAATTTAGAGTCTGCCATCAAGTTCTATAAATAAGATAATAGAATGTAGGAATTATACTTAATCCTCTAATTACTCTCAGCTTTAATCAAGCCTTTATTAACATAATGTGTCTAGCTTGGGGTCTTAAAACCTGAGAGGTGATTTAAGGAAGAGTAATCAAAACAATGAAAAATAAGTAGGTGATATAAGGAAAGGCAAAGGGAACAGCGAAGGTTTAGACTAGGGAAAGAAAGCAAAGAGGGAAATACATTGAGTAGGATGCACAGTTTCCTACTTTTATATTGATGTCTGTGCCTCAATTAAGGCCTGAATAAAATTAGCTGTTTTTGATCTCTATTGCTATGCAACAGATCACTCTAAAACTTAGTGGCTTATAGCAATAATAATCATTTATTTTGCTCATGAACTGTCATTTGGTCAGGACTTCAGTGAGAACGGCTCTTTGCCGCTCCATGTGGCATCAACTGCAACAGATCACCTGCAGCTGGATCATCCACTTTCACAACTCGCATGCTAGCAAGTTGGTGCTGGCTATTGGCTGGAGCTACGCCAGCACTGTGGGCCACAATCCTCAGTCCCTCTCCTTGTGAGACCTCTCCATGGGTTTCTTGGACTTCCTCACACCATGATGTCTGGATTCCAAGAGCAAGAGCCCCATGGAGGAAGTGTGTGACGTTTTTATATGCTATCCTTAGAAGTCACAAAGTGGCATCTTCACTGACCTCTAATTGATCCAGATAGTCACCAAGACCCATCCAGTTTCTAGGGAAGGGGGGTGTACACTTCACCTCTTGATGGGGGAGTGGCACAGTCATAGAAGAGCTTTGGGTGGGAAGATATTGTTGCATTCATCTTTGTAAAATACAGTTTGCCACCCTGACCTCCTTGCTCAAATCTCTCTCAGGGTCAATCTATTTTTCTCACTGCTCCCAGAAAGAGATCTGATCATACCATTCTCTTGTTCAACAGCGAGGGAGAGTGTTTTCTGCTCGTCATCTTGCAAGTCTTCATAGAGTCAGAAGGTATATATAATAACTCATTGAGGATTTTGAAACATTCTCTTCTGTGACCAAAACTTAGGAAAGGCTGACCAAAAATACTAATGGTTCAGATGCTTTTCCTCTTGAGATTAGTTAAGTAATGTGACAAAACATTCATAGTTCATGTAACCTGGTGTCAAGCCTACGTGCAGACATATCAGCAACACAGGTGAACTTGGAGGAATTCAGACAACAGTATTTCTGCCACACTCTAGACATTCAAACAGAATATCATCAATCAAAATTGGAAAATTAAGTGCCATTTTAAGCCTTAACAAGTTCTATCACTTCTTTCTTGCTGAAACTGTTAAGCATGTTACCTGAGTGGATACCACCTGGAGCTGACTGACATGTGATACTAGGTTGCCCTAGGGACAAATTTGACTAAGATGGTTCTTGGACTCTATTAAGCTGAACTACATTACATTGCTGAGAACCAACCAGTGTTGGCCAACAAAAAATGGGAACTTCAAATGTTTCAACATACGTGCATTAATCAGATTGAGAAATGACCCAAGAAGTCAGAGATTTGATTCAAGGTTGGTCTAGAATGAGCCCTAACTGAAGATTCAAATGGCTTTTCCATGTACACAATGTTCTGATGTAAAAGCCCAGGAAAGTGGTACCACTGAGTCTTCAGTGAGTCAACACAAAGGGAAAAAATAAGAAACTCTTGTTTATTTGGACTGTTTTTCCCGCTGCTGTGTGAATTAGTCAATACAATTTAAATATGACAGCCTATAAGAATAGGTTTGATGTTATTGGATAAAGCCTTTGTGGATTTTTTTAATAGACTAAATTTAACTTGAATGGTTAAAGATTTTTGTTTCTAAACTGTGAAGTGGAAAAACTAATTCTGATTTACCCCAGAAGTTAGAAGTAATGAGAAGGATCCTTAGCAATACTTAACAAGTACTTAATACTATAACTATGATTTATGAAATAGATATCCACAAAAAGTATGACCAAAATGATTGGGAATTATGATTAGTATGACATAATAATGTCTGTGGCAGACTTTAGAAGGTAACCACCTATTTCAATTTCTAAAAAAGAAAAAAAAAAAGACCATATGCTAAGAAAATTAAAATTAACATCTTTACTGGAGTATAATTGCTTTACAATGGTGTGTTAGTTTCTGCTTTATAACAAAGTGAATCAGCTATACATATACATATATCCCCATATATCCTCCCTCCTGCATCTCCCTCCCACCCTCCCTATCCCACCCCTCTAGGTGGTCACAAAGCACCGAGCTGATCTCCCTGTGCTATGCGGCTGCTTCCCACTAGCTATTGGTTTTACATTTGGTAGTGTATATATGTCCATACCACTCTCTCACTTCGTCCCAGCTTACCCTTCCCCCTCCCCGTGTCTGCGTCTGCATTTTTATTCCTGTCCTGCCCCTATGTTCTTCAGCACCACTTTTTTTTTTTTTTTTAGATTCCATATATATGTGTTAGCATATGGTATTTGTTTTTCTCTTTCTGACTTACTTCACTCTGTATGACAGACTTTAGGTCCACCCACCTCACTACAAATAACTCAATTTTGTTTCCTTTTATGGCTGAGTAATATTCCATTGTATATATGTGCCACATCTTCTTTATCCATTCATCTGTCGATGGACACTTAGGTTGCTTCCATGTCCTGGCTATTGTAAATAGAGCTGCAATGAACATTGTGGTACATGACTCTTATGGTTTTCTCAGGGTATATGCCCAGTAGTGAGATTGCTGGGTCATATGGTAGTTCTATTTTTAGTTTTTTAAGGAACCTCCATACTGTCCTCCATAGTGGGTGTATCAATTACATTCCCACCAACAGTGCAAGAAGGTTCCCTTTTCTCCACACCCTCTCCAGCATTTATTGCTTGTAGATTTTTAATGATGGCCATTCTGACTGGTGTGAGGTTATATACCTCATTGTAGTTTTTTTTTTAACATCTTTATTGGAGTATAATTGCTTTACAATGGTGTGTTAATTTCTGCTTTATAACAAAGTGAATCAGCTATACATACACAGATATCCCCATATCTCTTCCCTCTTGCGTCTCCCTCCCTTCCGCCCTCCCTATCCCACCCCTCTAGTTGGTCACTAAGCACCGAGCTGATCCCCCTGTGCTATGCGGCTGCTACCCACTAGCTATCGGTTTTATATTTGGTAGTGTATGTATGTCCATGCCACATTTTTGGATTGGGTTGTTTGTTTTTTTTTGATATTGAGCTGCATGAGGTGCTTGTAAATTTTGGAGATTAATCCTTTGTGAGTTGCTTCGTTTGCAAATATTTTCTCCCATTCTGAAGGTTGTCTTTTCGTCTTGTTTATGGTTCCCGTTGCTGTGCGAAAGCTTTTAAGTTTCATTAGGTCTCATTTGTTTATTTTTGTTTTTATTTCCATTTCTCTAGGAGGTGGGTCAAAAAGGATCTTGCTGTGATTTGTGTCATAGAGTGTTCTGCCTATGTTTTCCTCTAAGAGTTTTATAGTGTCTGGCCTTACATTTAGGTCTTTAATCCATGTTGAGTTTATTTTTGTGTATGGTGTTAGGAAGTGTTCTAATTTCATTCTTTTACATGTAGCTGCCCAGTTTTCCCAGCACCACTTATTGAAGAGGCTGTCTTTTCTCCATTGTATATTCTTGCCTCCTTTATGAAGCATAAGGTGACCATATGTGCGTGGGTTTATCTCTGGGCTTTCTATCCTGTTCCATTGATCTATATTTCTGTTTTTGTGCCAGTACCATACTGTCTTGATTACTGTAGCTTGGTAGCATAATCTTAAGTCCGGGAGCCTGATTCTTCCAGCTCCGTTTTTCTTTCTCAAGATTACTTTGGCTATTCGGCGTCTTTTGTATTTCCATACAAATTGTGAAATTTTTTGTTCTAGTTCTGTGAAAAATGCCAATGGTAGTTTTTGTTTTGTTTTGTTTTGTTTTTTAATTTATTTATTTTATTTATTTATTTTTGGCTGCTTTGGGTCTTCGTTGCTGCTTTTGTGAGCTTTCTCTACTTGCGGCGAGCGGGGGCCACTCTTCGTTGCTGTGCATGTGCTTCTTACTGTGGTGGTTTCTCTTGTTGCAGAGCACGGGCTCTAGGCACACAGGCTTCAGTAGTTGCAGCATGCAGGCTCGGTAGTTGTGGCTCACGGGCTCTAGAGTGCAGGCTCAGTAGTTGTGGCTCATGGGCTCTGTTGCTCCGTGGCATGTGGGATCTTCCCGGACCAGGAATCGAACCTGTGTCTCCTGCATTGGCAGGCGGATTCTCAACCACTGTGCCACCAGGGAAGCCCTATTGGTAGTTTGATAGGGATTGCATTGAACCTGTAGATTGCTTTGGGTATTATATTCATTTTCACAATGTTGATTCTTCCGATCCAAGAACACGGTATATCTCTCCATCTGTTTGTATCATCTTTAATTTCTTTCATCAGTGTCTTAGAGATGTATATATATATATTTTAATTAATAGCTACTTTATTTATTTATTTATTTATTTAATTTTAGCTGTGTTGGGTCTTCGTTTCGTGCGAGGGCTTTCTCTAGTTGCGGCAAGCGGGGGCCACTCTTCATTGCGGTGCGCGGGCCTCTCACTATCGCGGCCCCTCCCGTTGTGGGGCACAGGCTCCAGACACGCAGGCTCAGTAGTTGTGGCTCACAGGCCTAGTTGCTGCGCGGCATGTGGGATCTTCCCAGACCAGGGCTCGAACCCGTGTCCCCTGCATTAGCAGGCAGATTCTCAACCACTGTGCCACCAGGGAAACCCGAGATGTATAATTTTAAAACACATTAACTTCATTTGATATCTTTGGGACTAAATATAAGTTTAGGATAAAGCCTTTGTAAGTGTTTTGGAGGAGTACAAAGTTTATCAGAATGGTTAAATTTTTCTGATTAAGTTTTAGCATTTCTCATGTCTTTTTATAAAGCCTCAGTTCTACTTGATGTGCTCCTAGTTGAGTAATTTAACAATGAAAGGATAAAATTACATGGAGTTTAATATGCACAGTATACTACTCTAAGCTTCTCTTCCAAGTGCAGCAAGTAACTAATAGCATAGCCCTCTGAGTATGTGAGGAAGACAAGCTGTTTTTTGTACCCAGCCATGCAATTTCATCCCAATATTCTTCTCTCCAACCACAATAGTTTGTCCAGAGAGAGAAGTAGGAGAAAAACTTCACACTTATTTTTTCACAGGTGGTGAAAAGAACCCCATGATCACTATCTCACCCACCACATTTGAATCTGTACTGTTCATATTTCTTTGAATTCCTCAAAACTTATATGTAGTTTGCTCTGTATTATCTTTAGGTAACACATTTATCAGCATTTCTGCAAGTGTGCTCTGTGGAAGTCCAGCTCCACAAGATGTTAATAAAATTATTATGACATAAAAGAGTGTCATGTCAAAGTTGGGTTAAGCAAATTTATTTATTGTTATTCTCATCAGAATTTTTGTATACCAATATACATTATAAATCTTCTAGGGGTTATATAGCCCATATAATTTCTCAAAGTTGTTTCAATCATGGAAGCCATTTTGCAAAAATACCTCAACAAACTAGAACACAACTTGTAAAACTCAAATTTAAGTCATTTCTTATAATATTCTTCATGCCAATGTAAACTATGGGTTTCTTAATTATAGAGTTCCTGTCCAAGATTCTTATTTATCCTCCTCTGATTCTAATAACATCTAATCATTTATTGGGGGCTTTATTTATTCAATAAATACTTATTAAATGCCTACTATTCTCCAAGTACTATCCTGAGTTTTGGAGACATAGAAATGAACAAATTTTAAATTGTCCCTTTGTAGAAAACAAACTTATGGCTACCAAAGGGGAAAGGGGTGGAAGAATAAATTGGGAATTTGGGTTTAACAGATACACACTATTATATATAAAAATGATAAACAAGGACCTACTGTATAGCACAAGGAACTGTACTCAGTATCTTGTAATAACTTACAAAGGAAAAGAATATATATATATATATATCTGAGTCACTTTGCTGTACACCTGAAACATTGTAAATCAACTACACTTCAATAAAAAAAATGAATAAATAAATAATTTTTAAAATGTCCCTTGCCTTATGGAACTTACATTTAGTTAAAGGATGTATCAATTTACACATAAAAAATGTCAAGATTGCAGATAATGATAACTGTTAATGAAGAAAAATAAAAACAAGATGATGACCTGAAGAATTTCTTAGGGGTGAGAAGAGGGATTGTGGCATTTTAGAAAGGTGATCAGCATAATTTCTCTGAGAAGGTGACATCTGAACTAAAGGAATATGAAATGAACCTTTGCCCTTTACAATTTCTCTTATCCTTTGTATTATTTTTAACGAAAATAATGCTTGTATATGGTAAATATATATGTATACCAAAAAGTTGATAATAAAAACAATTGCTGCTTTAACCCGCACCATCCTAGCTCCAATTCCAGAAGCATCCCCTTTTAATAGTTTATGATGTTTGTTTTTCTGACAATTATCATTATACGAAAGCCACAGGTGGAGGTTGACAGAGCAACAGATGGAAAGATCTGGGTTCCTCAATGATCTTGAAGCCACTATATCAGCCCTGAAGCTCCTTCTTTCATGTGGGAGAAAAATAAATCTATCTTAAGCCTCTGTTATTTGGAGATATCTGTTACTTGTGGCCAAATCTTAAGTGATACAGTGTTATAACCCCTGGCAACTCAAAGGAAAATACTCCATGCATCTAAGTCAAATGCACTGTTTTCTGTCTCTAGAGTAATTGCTCAAAATCATGCTACATTTTCCCTTGCTTTCTATTTGGAGTGTGACATCCCTGTACAGTTTTTTGCTTGTTTCTCCTTTTCGAATTCTCTTTTCTGTTTTCTTAAAAGAGAAGAAACATACCTGCTTCACCCTGTCTTTCATGACATCAGCTTTTAACCTATCCTACTTAATCTTTGGAATCTGTTCCTTTCTTCTACTTTGAGTCATGTTTCAAGTGGGATTCAGAAGCTTTTAGGACAACTGTCCTGTTGCAGTGTCTTTTCCTTGGACTCTTGGTTGAGTTCCATAGTTTATTTTATGCCCCATTTTTCTCTTTCATGGATTTTATCCTCATTGTTCCAGAATGCACCATAAAGTAATTTTCTAAGCAAGAGTGCCTGCAAGTAAGTGTCCCAGGTCCTTGTAGGTCTGAAAAAGTCTGCTTTTCACTTCATACTTTGATTGATTGTAACTTTTTCATAGAATTTTGCAGGCTTTGTTTTGTTCTATTGTCTTCAAGATCCCATACATTTGGGATTGCCAAATGTCAGCCTGATTCTTGTTCCCTTATTTTGACCTGTATTTTCTCTCTGGAAGCTTCTCAGACATACTGCTTATTCTTGATATCTGAAGTTTCACGATGCTGCGTTTGGATGTGGAGCTCTCCTTGTATTTATTTATCTCAACACTGGGTGGGATTTTTCAATAAGAAAGATTTGTATCTTTCTATTCAGCTCTGGATATTTTTCTTCTATTGTTTTGATCATGTCCTTTCCTCGGTTCTTTCTTGTACACCTATTAGTTAAGGTTAAATATCTGGATGGATTCACTGTATCTGCCAACTCAACTGAAGTTCCTTTAGCATTTTTCCTGGCAGGACAGTTCTTTCCATTGTTGCAGTCTCTGCTTCAGTGTCCTGGGCTGGCATTTTCTCAATTAAAAAGAAAAAAAACCTATCAACAGGATTTTATTTTCCTTCCAGCTTCCACAAATTTGTTGAAATACCTCACTCACAAATGGCATCCCTCTCTTTCTCTTGTTTTATTCCTTTGTATTTCCTATATTTTCTTTTCTTTTCAGACCTTTGTGTTCAGTCTGCCATCTTGCCAGAACACTTTGTTTACCTTAGGTGACAGAGTTGAAATAAAACGGCTGCACCAATTTCTCAGCAATGCTATTTTTAAATACAAGCATGTGTTGGACAACTTGAGTAACACCAAAACACAAGTTTAAGTATTTGAGTATTTTATCATTGTAAAATAGGATACGAAGGGCAAAATACAAACAGCTTTTCTTTTCTTAGAAAATAAAACAATGAATAGAGTGCTATTCTTCTGTTATTTTTCATTTTCATGTAGAATGTAGCTCTTGAACTTATATTGCTTCTAAAACATTTTTTTAAATTTAGGTGATATCTTAAAAGCTTTTATGTGAAAAAGCTTAAATGATGTTCAGTAGAGATTTTCTGTGTCCTTGGACCATTTCTGATTCCTTTAAGACATGTTACCCACTGTGATATTAACGTATTACTATAAGAGTTGTAACAGCAGGAGACAGGTTTTTTCCTTCCTCGGGAGAGATGGAAGGGATGTGTGTCTACACTTTGTATGAGAATTTCCTTGACATCTAACTTATATACTCTCGGCAGTATAAGTGCTACAGTAACATTTCTACACTTGAGTGGATTTCTAATGAACTTAAGGATATGTAAGCAAAACATATTTATATATGTCTATAACTCTCACAACTAGCTGTTTATAGATGACTGAAATATATTTATTCAATAAGTATTTGTGCTGAGCACTATATTTTACCCAGGGATACCACAGTAAACAAGACAGTATGCCCTTGAGGGGCTATTAGGTATAATGAAGGGATACAAATAACTACATTGCAAATTTCCAAAATATGTGATAATGCTATGGTGGAGTAACCATAAGAGGCCATAAGATCATATAAAAGGAACAGTGAACCCCATGGTAAAGGATGGGGAGTTTAGGTGAGAGATGGCCTTCTGAGAAGGTGACTCCTGAGCTGAAACTCAAAGGACCAGCACAAATTAGCCAGGGGAAGGATGTTGAGGTAGACAGGATAAATGGAACATTCCAGGTGTTTGGAACAATATGTGTGAAGGCCAGGAGGCGGGACCAGTCGTGAACCTCAAACAAAGATGGCAGGAGATGAAAGTGAAGAAAGAAGCAAAAGCCAGACTCTAAAACGTTTTCAATGTACCATATCAAAGAAGGTGAACTTTGTCTTAAAACCAGCAGAGAGAACTATGGTCAGTATGGGCTCTAATCCTTCACACTCTCTTCGAGCAAGGACTGCTTTTTTCCTACAGATGAGGTAATAATGTGACAAACTTTCATAACAGGTTTCATTATGAATTTTGTGTGCAAGATACTATACCTGGCAGGTAGGAAGTAAAAGCATTCAACCTCAGGAATTAATGTGAAAATAGGTCGCTGCTACATAGCACCAAACATTCTGAGGAGAAGGAAACATATATAGCAGAAGCACGGGGGGGTAGAAGATAAAACTGAAATGTTATGTTACAGCCTAACATTATAGTAAGGATTTAGACCTTATATAATAAATATGCTACCCAAGTTTTATTGAGCAAGGATGAGACCTGACTGCATGTGTGTTTTACCCAAAATGTGTATTCTTACTCTTTATTATACAGCACATGTCAGGAAATATATCACTTGACTTGAAGCAATTTAAGCTTTGCTTTTCTTTTAGTTAATTAAGGACCTGGGTTGTCTAAATGAGCTGCTATGGCTTAATTTAAGTATTGATCCCTGCTCAGCATTCTCTCCAAATTCAAATTGAACATTTATTCAACTTGCCCTCAAAAAGCTCACAGTCTAAAGTTACAACCAAAAGTGGATTTCACAAGCCCCCATCATATTTTTCTCTGTTATTATTCAATGATGGTGAAACTGGATAGGCACCAAATCTCACGGTAACCCCATGGTTCTTTCTACGTTTCTCCATCCCCTTCTCTGGGCTTCTCATTTAGTAATCAAGTTAAAGGCAGTGGTTTAAGTCAACCAATATTCCTTCTCCCACAGAAACTATTAAAATACCGTTTGTCTTCTAAAAACCAAAAATCCCTTTCTACCTCCTTCTCACAAACATGAGCAGATTCAGTTGTGTGGACACGGACTTTACTCATTTGGGAGAGGGAGGAGGACTCTTTAAGAAAATAAAACACAACATTATACGTACAAATTCCTAGCTTTCCTCCTTGGAAGAACTTGGGAAGTGTCCTTACAAGTAAAGGGCTAAGCTTTACTAGTTTCATGGGAAAATTCTCCTCTCGTGAAGAGCAAATATTTAAACATGCAATGTATTGTATTTTCAAGAGTTATCAATAAAATTACACCTACATTAGCCACTTGGGTATAAAAAATATATCAGAAACGTAGAGGACTGTTAAAAGCCCCTGCTTTCGGCCATAATCACCTACATTTGCCAAAACCTTGACATGTCACAGGGAGCAGTTCTCATCTGAAAATTCAATCAATAGGAAAATTTTTATGCATGGCCTCTCCTCTCCATCTCGCTCCCTGTCTTTTAACTATTTACTGATTCTAGATTCCAGTCCCCAGCATTTTAGCAATGAACCTTTGCTCCATATCTATCCTTTCAATAAGTTCTACCCAGAGAGGGAGGCCATTTTCAAATGCCGGCACGGAGATAGCTGAGATAATAAGGTAGACGAGATGTGTTTTATCAGGTAGAAACAAAACAACAGGGGGAAAAATACTGTTTGGGGCAGTATCCTCAAAAGTCTAGTTCTAAAGCCAATGTTGGCTGCTGCATTTAGCTGCTTAGTTCCCTGGAAACAAGTTGCATGACTCTACAGATGAAAGGCTGTAGACCTCTGGAATATAAGCAAGTAGCACCTCGTTATCCAAATAGAAGCAACTCAACTATGCATGCCCTGAAACTGAGCTCAGTGTTCTGCTGCATTTCAAAAATATCCATCTGTTCCAAGAGAAGAAACAGGAAGTTTTGTTAATTATCTCTCACAACCCACCAGTTAGTTTCCAGAAAAATCACTAAAGCCATCTTTCCTGAATAAATTTAATAAGTAAGTTACAAGATGCAGCACAGTAGATAAACCTTACATTACTCCTTTTTAAATGAACCACATCTATCAGTTGGCCAGTTGCACACTCGCTGCCCCTAAGCCCCTTCCCATACCTTCAGCACACAAAAGACATAATTATTTTCTGTACACAACTTTTTTTCATATGACAATATTGATTAATAAAGCAATATCACAGTAGACACATGCAAAACACTAGATATCATGCAAACACTTGAGAGATATTTTCTGATTTATTAGCACTGAGTATAATTAGCTTCAGGATTTCATTAAAATATCTCACAAATTTTCACACTATCAGACAAAATAGACTCATGGAAAATATTTTGCTGTTGGTTATTAGCTAATTTAAATAAGTATCTCTAAAACTTCTTCCTCAGTCTAATTATGTCTTCTTAACTAAGATTTCATAGCAGAGAGCTATAATAGTATTAAGGATACACATGCCCAGTTGGACTCCTGCCGTTATTCTATAAATCATTGCCAATTATGCCAAGAAAGCAGCCTGGACATTGATTGATTTCTTAGTTATGCTGTCAGCTGTTCTTTGACACTTCATTTTCCTTCAAATGTCTCAACCATGGTCTAGTTTCCTGAAACCATGATGGTTTACATTCCTCCCAAAGAGACAGTTGTACACATCTGTTGGTGAGAAAAAAGAATTTAGAAATTCAGTGAAACCTCATTAATTCCACCTAGATGTTGGGGAAGATTACCCAAATTTGTGAAAACTTTAAATTGTGAAAGATTTTTTTAAAATACAGAGTAGGGGTTTTTTCCCCTACTTTTGTATATCCATAACAACTCAAATTAATCTAACAAAGAATCCCTTTTTGAGGTGCTCAGAGTCTGTGAAATACATGGTAAGTTTATAAAAATGTAACAAATATTTAGCATTATCATGACAATTGACAGCTAACTAGGGTCACATACTCACTAGCAAAGAGAAGCATAATATTATGGAAACTTCGGTGCAATAGCTTTTTTATTTTTAGTAGAATTAATTATTCGCCAAAACTTAAATGTGTTTCTGATCAAATATCATGGTTCAAGGCTGGATATTTGACATTTATTCAGATATTAGCCAATAGACCCAGCTGGAAAACAGAGTGAAAGAGTGGGAAGCCAAACTTGGGTTCAAATCCCAGCTCTAACCTTCACTAGCTCGATAGGATTTATCTATTTATTCAGTCAACAAATATGTCTTTAACAGCTACTCTGGGCTACAGATTATAGTGAGTGGTGGTGCTAAGACAAAGTCCCTATTTCATGAAGGTTAAATTTTCTGGATGGGGAGAAGAAAATAAATAAAGGAACAAAATAACATCAGATAATGTTAAGTCATAAAGAGTGAGTGGAGTGACGGTTGGAGTGGGAAAACGTGTTAGGGAAGACCTCAAGGAGCAGATGATCCCCCACTTGAGATCCAAAGACACGGAGGGCCAGTCACGCAAAGGCTAGGATGGGGCAGATTATTCAAAGCAAATGGAAAAGGACAATGGTCCCGAGTTGGAATAAGTACGGTATGTTTAAAGTAAAGAAATAAGACTTACTCTCTCTGAGTGACAAATATCTTCGGATGTGAGATGGATATAACAGTAATGACAATTTTGCAGGATTATTGTAGAGATTTAGTTTGCAATGTCCTTCAGCAGTACCCAGTACATCTTAGACACTCAAAAAAAGTAAATATTATTATTATCATTATATTCGATGTTTGAGGCACTTTATCTACAGTGCCAAAACTGAGTTTTGCTTTATCTCCTCATAGAAGCAGATACTCATATTTAATTTCAAATACCTGTGAGTATATCTTTTAATTTTAAATACCCAGGAATATATGTTCAAAACATTTTAATAAAAACCAGCATTGAAAGGTGCTCCACAAACCTTGCAAACGTGCAGTAAAAATTGACACTGATAAAGTGGCAATGTGTCCACCCGGGTCACTTAAAAATATGCACATTCTCTGCACTATCAATACAAAAATGTTCAAATGTACAGACTGTGTCAGAACTGCTGCACCACTGTAACTAGAATTAAGTGTTCATAATATGCTTTCTAAAGCAGCAGCTAAACCTGTTAATTGTACTAAGCATAATCAAATTCATAAGCATCCCTCTTAACATTTAACTTTAAGTCACCCCTGGGTGATAACCAGCTCAGTCATACTACTTCATAATCATTGCCCTAATATTTACTAAAGCCTAAGCTACTTAATTCTTCCAAATAATAAAAATGTCCGTACACTAACAAAGCTACTTTCAAATACAGTTCAAATCAAATAGGCAAAACCTTGGGGTCATAGAAGAGAAAAAACAAATAGTTTCTAATTCAGTAAGAAATACTACTAATTAAAAGAATCCATCTTCTTTATTTAAAAATGCTCCAACACAACATTGTAAATCAACTATACTCCAATAAAAATTTTAAAAAAAGAAAGAAAAAGAAATGCTAGTTATCTAGAGATAAAATGAAAACTTGCTGACATGAATTACCTTCTCTCTCTGGGTTCTTTGAGATCCACAAGCCACAGAGAAAATAAATCATCTCATTTTCACTTAAATGCCTGTGTCTCAAAATCAAAAATGAAAATAAGTTTGGGAAACAAAATAAAGCAGCATTGTATTATAATCCAACATATAAAATAGATATCCATGAGTCCATAGCTATATAAAGAAATGATTAAATAAACAAATAAATGGGGGAGAAGATACAAATCTCCCATGAAGAAGATTTCCAAATAATCTATCTAGATACTCTCTCCACAAGGAGATGAAGCATAACTCTTCACTTCTTGAGTGTCGACTACACATAGTAACTCCCTTCTAAAGAGTGAGTATGGGAAGTAGACCAAAGAGTAACTTGACAATGGAGAAATCTGGCAAGCACTACCTCAGCCAGGTCAGGTAATCAAGGTCAACGTCAAAAGTGTTGAGTCATACTGATAGTATGCACTTCTGAGACAATGCTCTGAGAAATGATGTGTTGAGAATGGCCCTTTACCTCTGTGGTCTTCTTCCTAAAAACCCATAACCTCAGTCTAATTATGAGGAAAACATGAGAGAAATCCCAACTGAGGGACAATCTACAAAATACCTGACCAGCACTCCTCAAAACTGTCAAGGTCATCAAAAACAAGGAAAGTCCAAGAACTATCACAGCCAAGAGGAACCTAAGTAGACACAGTGACTAAATGCATGTGGTATAATGGATGGGATTCTAGAACGCAAAAAGGACATGGGGTAAAAACTGAGAAAATCTGATTAAAACATGAACTTTAGCTTAAAAAAAGAAAACAATGTGCATTCACAAGTCTCCTGGATCTTTTGAAATGACCCTAAGAGAACCAGGAGTAAAATGCACTATTTCCATTAATTGATTTTCTTTTTTCTAACACATATTATTGGTTAAGTCAACATAAAAACATTATCGGACTTCCCTGGTGGTGCAGTGGTTAAGAATCCGCCCGCCAATGCAGGGGACCGGGGTTCAAGCCCTGCTCCGGAAAGATCCCACATGCCACGGAGCAACTAAGCCCGTGCGCCACAAGTACTGAGCCTGTGCTCTAGAGCCCACAAGCCACAACTACTGAAGCCCGTGTGCCTAGAGCCCGTGCTCCACAACAAAGCCAAGCCACTGCAATGAGAAGCCCATGTACTGTAACGAAGACCCAACGCAGACAAAAATAAAATAATTAATTAATTTTTTTAAAACTCATTAAAATAAAACATAAAAACACGATCAATAACTGAGAAGTAGCATTTGAGGAAAGCATCAGAGTTATCAACACTGTATCCTCATAAGATGTCTTCAACATTTACTGATTTATATAGCAATGGTAACATTTGTGAGTGATCTGTTTGTAGAAACAAGAAAAAAAGCTCAGGAATCTCAACTACCCCCTAGGAATTGCTCTCCTTCTGTGGAACTCTTCCTAGTGTGAACCGTTATGAAGAAATACTGATATTAAATATTGGCAGACTTTTATTTAGTACTTCCTCTATGCCAGGGACCATTATAAATCCATATATATATATATATATATATATATATATATATAAATTTATTTAAGTCTCATATCATCATCATTATTGTTATTATGTCCATTGTGCTAATGAGGAAATTGTGGCACCGAGAAGTTAAGTAACTTAGCCAGTAACCTGACCAGTAAGTGACAGAGCCAGTTTTTTAACCTGGAAAGTCTGGTTCCAGAGCATGTGCATTAGTTTTCTAAATGGGCTACACAGCATCCCCACTTCTTTCCCCTGAGCCCTCTATCTGAGCTGCTGGAGGTCCGCTGTGACAGCCTCCCTTGCCCCATGCTGAGTACTCCCTTTGTCAGCCGCCACCACAAACTTTGGGAAAAGTTAACAGGATTTCTGAGTAGGCAGATCAGTTTCTTGTCCATGGCAGCTTAGTTCTCCAGGAAGCCTGTTCTGATACAGAGCTTAGTGTGCAGGATGTTTATTAAGGAGTGCCCAAGGGACCAACACGGGTGGAAAGGACTGGTCGAAAGCACGTGTGGGCAGAGGTAGAAGTCAAGCTGTGATGCAGACCTAACCAACCTCCACCAGGACTCTGGGTCTAAAATGGCCCTGAGAGTTATCTTCAGGTGGGCTGAGATGGCCAGACTTTCAGAAATTGCATGATAAATTACCTGGCCACCCTACCTGAGACCCACCACAATCAGTGCAGAAGAAACAAACTCTTCAGTTCCCTCAGTAGCTGTGCCTATTCTAGAGCATATGTGCTGCGTTCCCCATGGGTAGGGCCCATTTGGAGTGTGATTTCATCGGACAGTTATCTCCATCTCTACCTAAGCATGAATTTCAAGCATGAAGTTTAAAATTCCACCATCAGAAATTCATTCTTTTTTCTATTTTAAAGTTTTGGTCATCAAAACACTGTAACCAAATTGCAGATACCTCTCCAAAAAGGCAATATAAACCATTTTCAGCTAATCTTAGTGGACTTTAACTGATTGTGGCTGAAAGCAGAAAAGAGAACACTTAGAAAGAAATGGGGCACTAAAAAAAGAAGTAAGAGAGTGCCAAAAATAAATACTATCTTACTTTACAGCTTTACTGAAAGTTAACTCTGCCCCTGAGTTCTCACAAAGAGGCTACTCTCTTCTCTTTTCCTACATGTCATTTTAGTGCCCTCAGGCCTCTAGAAAACAACATAAAGACATTTTATGGAACATCATATGTCTCATAATTGCACTGTAGTGCATAAAATAGAGTCTATTTCTCTGAAACTGATCTCTTCCCAATTGGACAATGTTTATTCCTACTTGGATCTTCTTGATTTCTGTTGCATAATGCCAGAGATATCTTTGACTCAAACTTCCTAGCAGATTGTGAGCTCCACAAATATAACTAAGGATTTAATATGTGCCCTTATATTTACAGATGTCAATGCAAGTTGAAGAAGATGTGAAAATTACTGGAAACCAATTTAGAGCAGCTGAAGCAAATTAGGACTTTAGGGCTCATTGCAAACTTAAAAAAAATTAAAAAGAAAGAAAGTAATGAAACAACCAGCTCTAGGCAAACCATATGTGCCATTCCAAATCTGTATTAATGGAACTATAGCTATACATTAAAGTGAATTTAATTTCTACAGCAAAGATCCTAATAGTGATATGTACAGATTATAACCCTTTATTCTCAGTGTGAGTTCCCCAAAATTTGTACAGTGATTTAGAGGTAGGTTCTATAGTGGCTTTACACTCACATGTTTAAAAGACCTCTACATTATTTACTACACTGCCCAAAAATCAATGTTCTTTTTGAAATTCAGGAAAATGATACATTTTATTTTACCAATATTGGAAAACTTAACTACCTACAAAGAACATTCAAAGTAGTTGGCCTATTTATCTTGACAACAACTGAGATTTTTAGCAATTACCAAAAAGGTATCAAAACTTGAAACATTGGTAATAGTTCAAAAGCTACCTTCTTCCAATATTAGTAATAATCTAATGGGGTCATAATTTCCATACATATTATGAAACTGGCTAGAGAGTGTGGCACCTCTGAACAAAAATGAAGGTCCAAAGGAATTTTCTGCTCAGATGACACCAAAAATGACCCTTCAAATGAGCAAATCATGCACCAGCTCTCATCAGCATACAACAGAGGCAAAAAAGATTATGTGCAGGCATGTCACAAAGGTCCACTTGACCTCACCAAGTTTTAGCGAATTGGATTGTGACTCATAAGCCTTGCTCAACTCTCAGAACTGATCCACCCATTTCAGACTTTCTCTGAAAGATTCTCCATCTCCGAATACTCACGTTTTGCAGTCGGTTTAGTGCAAAAGAAAAAAATATGGAAAAATCACTGTGGATGAGAACTGAGTCAAGACGTAATATGTCTTATCCTCATCGGTATGATTTTCTTCTGATTCTCAACCACATTCACATGTTTAATTTCCTCTGGTTAAACTTTTTAGCTTCCAAGTGGTTGTTCCATATGTGAAAAGAGAACCAAATTGCCAGGTTTCTCTTCAACTTACCTCACCATTGACCACACTTAACATTTTCAAATATGTTATTAACAACTACAGTTCACTATTACCTTGAATTAAAGGACCATTAAACTAACATTGAAAAAAAGGATGTGGATTACCCAATTATCCTGAATATTTGTAAATTGCTATGATGAGTACAAATTACATTATAATTCCTATAATAATGCTCTGATTTTATCTACCATATTTGAAATGTACTTGTTGATATTCTTATTGTTACCTATGATTTAGGATGAAACATTATCAGAGTTTGACCCTGTAACTTGCTTTCTAAAGAAGAATCAGCTGTTCTTTGATTCCTCCAATTGCTGGTGATCAAGGTTGCTCTTAAACATTTGAAGATACTGGCACAAAAATCTACCAATCACTAATCATCCATATACATGTCTCTCTGGAACACTCCATTACCAGGGGAATAAAAAATGATGGCGCTTTTGAGTACAGCATCAGTATTTATATACTGTAGATAGTTTCACAGTTGAACATGTCATTATGTATATGCCTAGCAGTTACAGCATAGTTCCCTGTTTAGTGATGACATACTATAGGAGAGTACTCATAGTAAATTGACTAGAAGTAATTCACACACTATTATCATGAGATGGACACTCTGACACTAAAAATCCTATTAGTAACAACATTAAATGATCCTTTGTATATTACTTACCCTAAGATTAGATGCTCTGAGGTCAATTAATTAAAAAATTAGACTGCCTCACAATTATACTAGCCCCTTATTCCTATTTAATATGTTGAATGTCCATGTGTGGTTTTAATTATTTTGCATCATTAAATACTCAACATGTATTTTACATAAATTGTGATGGTCTCAGAAGTTTTGATCCATGAGGTATACTGATCACTTAATTGCCTTGTCATGTAATTCCCTTAGTAGGTCTCTTGCAAAGTTCTCTCAATGTCTTCATTTCCCTCCATGTGTGTGGTACAGAATTCTTTCAACACATGGTATGCATCTATCAGAAGTTTCACTACTTGTTGTATTAAAAGCATGGAGGGTGTGATTTCCAATCCTTTATAATTTCCGGATTTACTAATTAAATTGCTTCAATCGTGTCAAGGCACTTTTTATCACTTAGAATATTAAAATCAGAACTTTTTGGAGAACAAAGTCAATCAGAAAAACTCTAAAAGCATGAAAAATTGTTTCCTGTGTTCAGATGACTTAAAAGGAGCTCAAAGGAAATTCACCAAATTTAAATAAAAATTCATTACCCTAAAGAAAATAAGCAGGCAAATTAAAGCCACAGCAGCCAGCCCCCTGAAAACAAGCGTAGGTAAAAGGCACACTCCCACCTACAAGGGACACACTCTCCTACTATTCTTATTATCATCTTTTTTCCAAGCCCCTAAATCTGTTTACATGCATAGTAAATTCTTTATCTGACATGGTCAGGAAATAGGGTGTTTTGATTAATGTGTTGCACCAGGGAGACTGGAATTAAACATTTTCAAACACCTGTATGTGGCAAGCATGGTCCAATGTATTTTATATCATTTAGTCCTCACCTCACTGCAAGGTAGGCATTGTTATGCCCATTTTTCAGATGTAAAGACCAAGGGTGAGTGATGTTACATAACTCTTCTGAAATCACTGGGCTAGCAAATGAAGAGCTGTGATGTAAATCAAGTTGTTTGATTCCAAAGCCCCTACTTTTTCGCTTGCCACGTTGAATATATACATCACACTATATACAAATTATCACTTTCCAGAGAATTATACTATGACTAAAATAAATTTGGATCATGAGAAATACAATTTATTCCCTTTGAAGATTCAAAAGCATTTAAGAATTTTGTCATGCTTCTGTGTCATCATTGACTAAGGATGACTAAGGATGACCTTAGTCATCCTTTCATTACCAATATATCAGAAGTGCCTATTAACAGAGGTTTATGATGAATGGATGACAAGGAATATACCTGTACATGTACATTCTTTCTATAGGAACATGACAAATTTCAGACTTCCAAGACTATCTGAGTAACCATTTCACTCATGATTGTACATTAAAGTGTGATTTCTCATTAAGCATGATTATATGGAATAGTTTGCACATTGTCCTCACATGAAGCCTTTAGAACTTATTCAATGCACAGAGCAGGACATGCCCATCATCATACTTGCCCTTTAAACTTCAGGGCACATTAGGTCCAAGCTTAACATCCAAATTCCCAGAGAGCTACTGTTTTTCATCTTTAATTAGGGGATGGTCTCAAGTAGCTCCTAACATCACACAAAGGAAAAGATTGTTTCCTTTGTTTTTCCAATTTGTCAGACTAAAGATAACCTTAAACAAAGTCACTTTTATCACATTACCATCCTAGGACCAAATACTGCTCAGCTCCTCTAGGTGGAATTTGGATTTTTTAAAAAGTTCTTAATGATTGAAGTTTTCTGGACACAAAACATAGATGCTCTAACATTAGTCTTTCTAGCCCTGGCTGTGAGTTGAGGAGCAATTTGGAAGACAAAGAGGCCTCCCTGGGCTTCCTCAGCTCTTCCTAGCATTTGGATAGCTGCCTGCTCCACTGAGCTGAACCTGATTTCTCGCACCCTAAAATTGAATCTCAGTGGACACCCGATCTCGTGCCAAATACAAAGTTTCAATCATTTCTGTTTCGATATCTTTGTATTTCTGCATTGCTACAGAGGGTCAGAATGGGCAAGCTGATAAGGCAGAAAAAAAATAATGTGCAATCTATGCATATTCACAGTCTATGTGAATCTAGATCTATTGGTGTTTTCTCCCCAAGTTGCATTTTAAATGGTACGGATTCATGCCATAGATGGAAAACCTTCCTCTTCCGATGACATAGCTAAAACTAGGATAAAGACCATTCTGATTTACAGGAGCTTCCTGAAAGATCTCCTATTTGATATCCTGCAAAAACTAGGAAATATACAGCTGTTAATAACAGAGAAGGAGGTAATCTGGGAAAAATCATATGGTCAGATTTATGTGGTCTAAGAGGTGCAGAGAAAACAAACAGACTTGAAGCTTTGCATGTAATACGAAGCTTAGGATATATTTCAAACTTTCAAGGGCTAATGATATTTGGAAAGGAAGAGTAACAATTTGGAAAATCAAGGGAGTTGTATTAGTTTGCTAAGGTTGCCATAACAAAATACCACAAACTGGATAATTTAAATAACAGAAATTTATTTTCTCACAATTTTGGAGGCTGCAAGTTCAAGATCAAGGGTTGGTTTCTTCCAAGGCCTCTCTCCTTAGCTTGTAGATGGACATTTTTGATCTGTGTCTTCACATGGTTTTCCATCTCTGTGTCCCTGTGTCTGAATTTCCTCTTCTTATAAAGACACCCGTCGTATTGGATTAGGGTCCATCTTAATGACCTCATTTGAATTTAATTACCTCTTTAAAGACCCTATCTCCAAATACAGTCACATCCTGAGGTACTGGGGGTTAGGATTTCAACTTATGGATTTCAGGGGGATGCAACTCAGCCTGTAACAGAAAGGACATTAAAAATATAATCCCATTCCAAGACTGCCTGTGCCTTAAGATGATTTCTGTTATGAATGATGCAGAGGGAAGTGACCAATTGTGGAAAGAGAGATCAGGACCTGAAGTATAGATACCAAAGATGTTGCCATAGTTACATGAAAAAGACAATATTAAAAGCAGCGTGAGTAGATGGGGCAATAATTTAATCATGAAAACTTTCAATAAAATGTGAGGTTTGATATAAATATTATAGATTTTTGAAGAAAAGAAAGCACATATGATCTATTCAAAATGTGATTCTTATGTTCAAATATACATTACAGATACTTTCATTCATTCATTTTATTCTGTCCGTGTCTAATATCAAGGGCCTACTAAGTGCTGTGCTGGAACCAAAGCCCAAGTAATAGCAGATGTTTTGTTTTCTGGTGAACAATACCTATTCAAAAGTGAGCCCTTTGGCAAGTCAGTGTTAAACTAGCTTGCGTTTTGTTTTAATTGTTTAGTTATTTCCAGTTTCTATCAAGACTAGGCAACATAAATTTTAGCCAGTTTTTAAGTGCAACATATGTAGGAAATAATTACACATACATATGTATGCCATCACCCTTTGTAGTCAAAAATACCATGACTAAAGCAAAGATTTCCCAGGTGCTTCCCTATGTTTAGAATAATAATTATTAATGGGTGCCCTTTTCTCAGGGGCAATATTTGTGTTAGCAACAGTCGCTACCAAGATCAGGAGTCCTCACTGGTGCCATGAAATTTACATTCAGACTGTGCTACTAATGACTCAGAATTCATATCTGACTTTTCCCTTAGCTCTAGATTTGAATAGCACTTCTAAAGAAAATAACAAAAGAATGTCTGTAAAGCAAGACATCTTCCTGAAGAAATTTATCCTTATCCTAAAGAGAAGTAGTAAACAGATAGCCATGACTAAGGGAGGGCCTTTCAGGCTACCAACTGGCTGCTGAAAATTCTGTGTCATAGGTTTTCAGGTAGTTAAATCCAATTTTCAAAATATCATCTTCAAACACCAAAGCTAGGTAGGAAAATTGCAAAACTCATAACGGCAGAAATCACTATAATACAGGTTGTCTCTGTTCATTCTTAATGGACTCCTATTACTTAAACAGACCATGTGACTTGGAAAGTCTTTGTCTGCATTAAATTGGAGAGTGGTTTGAATATAGTACAGATGCCATGGAAAGCAAAGATGGACGTTTTTTCAAATTGAAAACGTGTAATGGTTGCCTAGTACAGGGGTAAAACTTGGCTGATGAAGTAACCCAAATTGACTTGTAAAACTCTTGAAAACAAACAACATTTCATTACACATCTCATTTCTCATCTACCAGCTTTGGCAGTGAGCATCCTTTCTTTGAAGAGCTGGTCTGATAAATAAAGGTTTTACTGCTACATTTCATGAAAACCAATGTTTGTGTTTCTGAATTCAGAGAAAAGCCAAAATTGTCAAGAGAGCAGGAAGAGTTAACATGTGAGAAGGCTCCAAAGATCCTCTAGAGATTATTAATCAGTTAGATGAGAGCATTGCCTGTTCTCCATGGAATCTTTTTCTTATAAGTGAAGCAAGTCTGGCATTGCCAGCAAATGTCAATGCCATGCAGAGAGAATTAGATAAATTTAGAGCAAATGATTTCCCAGTTAAATAGGGACCAACAGCGAGTTTATAATAAAACAATTTGCACACAGTTTGGAATATGACAATGGTAATTGTTCTTATGTTGAAAACCACTTTTTCCTAATGTGTGCTTGTGGCAGAACAGGGCATGTACTAATAGAGCCCTTCCCACATCTATAAACAGTACCAGGAAGGCCATTCAGTATTAGTAACCTAGGCCAGCTTACCAAAGAGCATAACACATTGGGAGGCATGATTACACACAAGAGTTTTCAAACACTTATTTTGAGCTGGAAATACAGTGTTCAATACCATACAATTGAAAGCAGAGAAAGAATGGAACGTTCTTTCATTTTCAGCTGGTGGTTGATATTCCTGTTATCTGAAACTTCTGAAAATGTTTTAGTCCTGCCAGAGTACTGACTTTCACCCCGGCTGCCCAAAGAAACCACCTGAGGAGCTTTAATAAACTGATGTCTGGAATACAACCCCAGAGATTCTGATTTAAGTGATTTAGGGTGTGGCCAGGCATTGGAATTTTTAAAAGCTCCCCAGGTGATTCTAAAGAACAGACAAGGTTCAGAAAGACTTTAAAAAAAAAAAAAAAGGAAACTATCAGATGACATTTTGTCATTTATAGCTGCAAAAGTTAAATCTTCCTAAGTAGTTCATATCCTATTTTTACAAGCAACATGACAATCATCCAAATCATCATAGAAAATGTGAAATAATAGAATATTTAAGTAGAAGGCACCCAAGAGATCATTTAGTACAGGGATTCTCTAACCAAGAATTCTTGGGCTCCCAGAAGACTTTTAGGTGGTGTATCAACCCTTTGAAATGGCAGGTATGCACATTTTTCTGAGAAGAGTATCCATAGATTCCATCAGCTTCTAAAAAGACCTTCTGGCCTTAGGTTAAGAACTACTTATGTGGTGTAAATCCCTCTATTTGCAAACTAGAAACTGAAGACCAACATGAAAACAGAAAAGAATATATTCCTTACCACCCCCTGTAGGACATCTCAGAACCAAGTCCATAATGGCCCATATGTTTTTGCACAAAACTGATTAAAACCCTAAACAAAAAGTGCAGCCTCAAAACAGACTGACATTTTGACTAAATCAAAATTTCAACCAGGTAGCTAAAGTATGCAGAACCACAGAAGTGGTAATCTTTTTGACTTCCCTAGACTTCACAGAGAAGAGTCCCACAGAATGGGGCCGCTAAGAACTTTCCCCTCAAGGATTCATCAAATTAAATATAGAGACAGGAAGTGAGCAAATGTTAGCAAAGCCCAAGCCGAGATTATCTACTGCTCCCAACATAACATAGCACAGTAACCTTAACTTGATTTCTCCAAAATTTGGAGCACGTTTAATTTATACTGTTCCCTGACCTTAGTAAAGCGTGGTTCCTATGTATATTCATTGATGATGACTTCTTGTGAGTCCACAGCCATTCATGAAAAAAAAAGATTCTCTAAGGGAGGTCACTCATATGTCGTATATCACTTACATAGCACATTATGACTTTGGGTGACAGAAAACAGAGGAAGAGAGTTTTTTTCTGTAACAAAGACTTGACTCTAGGCAGAATCAACATAGGAGAAGGTAGAACTTTATATGACATTTTTTGTCTTTAGTTCTTGGTGAGACCATTGGGAATTACTCTGATATATAATTTCTCCAATTTTCCGAGTCTGGCATATGCTAGCAGAATTTTTTAGGAGTTCCCACTGGTCAGGTATACAGAATATTAAATACTTATTATTAAAAGCTATTCTTGTTCACTCAGTATCCATATACAGAGAGAAGTTCATCAGGCTAAACAGGTGTAAGTTAGTAAGGGTGGGAGGCTGGAGTCAGCCTGTGTCCAGCTGATTCCCATAGAAATTATAATATAGTTCTGACTATAATACAGTAAAATAAGCATGGTTATTGAAATCAAACTTAGGTTCAAATCTCAGTCCTGCTACTTATTAGATGTGTGACCCTAGGCAAACTACTTAAACTCTATAAGCTTCAGTTTTACTTCTTACAAAATAGGATTAATTGCACCTTCACCCGAGGGTTGATATGTTGATGTAAAATACCTAATATAGTGCCTTGAATATTACAGATACTCGAACGTGATTCATGTTCTCCCACTACGTTCTAAAGCTTGTGTTCTTTGCGCCAAACCGAGTACTTTTCAGAACTTTTCCTATTCTTCTTACTCACCTCAGCACCACTAACCAAGATGAGCATATTTTTTTAATTCTTAAATCATGGCAGGCTCACTTAAATGGTCTTTGATTTCTTGATTGTTTTCTAGATAGAATTTACATTTATTCACTGAAACTTTTAAAATCCAGTGCGGCAAATATTGCATTGAATGAATAAAAGATGTTGAATACTTTATTCTCATCAGGAATCAAAAAGAGGGACGGGGAAAAGAAAAAAGGGCCAAATTTATGGGAAAAAAATTAGGAGAAACTTAGGAGAAAGAAAGGTATTTTGGCACCTAGTTACAGTTCTAGGCTGAGGTTTGTTTAAAAAATTTGTTCTCTGAACAAATTAATACGAAATCAGAACTATGTGAGGCTGAGTATGGGGTGGAGTGTCTGATAGATATTTTACAGGACATCATTTTGGCCTTTGGGAGATTTTTTATCATAGAGGGAACAAAAAACTATTCAGCAAAAATGTAAGGACATATGTGATTTTACTTAATGGATGATACAAACATTAAATGCTGTAATTATTCATAAAAAAAAGAGGAGAGAAAGCCGGAGGAAGTAGCCCTTGAAATGAGATCTTAATGACTGCAAATATCAATCTAGAGGATACAAACTTTGGAGCAACTGGAGGAAGCAAATATTAAACAGAGGCCTAAAGGACCAGAAGATGTCAATGGTGAAGCAAAGTTAAGAAAAAGTTCCATGCAGGGGCATTAATCCTAGGGTTGAGACTCATTCAAGGGGCATTAGAGAAACTAATCTCTACCAGATGGTGTTTTGGAGTCCCAAGGGATAAAATAATGGAAGGATTTCAATGTCATGACCATGTTATGTAGCCCTTGGACAATTTTCTAAGTCTACTAGCATATTCAGCAACATAAGGAAGAAATAATTAATAGTAAAAACAAAATTCTTCAGAAGTTCTCTAAGAACCTAAAGAATATCTAAATAAAGATTTAGATAAATAAAATAAATAAATCTAAATATGGCCTATTTTAGGGTTCTCTTATGTAAAACATGTAGCCATTTCCCAATAATTTGTAAAATGCTTCAGAATTTCAAACAAACCTGACTACGCACATAAACAAGAGATAAGCCTACTTTTCTGTTTGGTGATTCCAGGCTTGATATATAATTACTGCTCAGCATTCAACTGTTAAAGTCACCTGAACATATTTGTGTCATTTTTCAATTTATCCATCATTTTTAAAGTAGCAGACTCAAAATTGTTCGCCAAAGCACACAAGTTCATTTTTTTATAATTTTATATTGTTCCACTTGGCAAAAAGAGAAATTGGTTACTGACCACATTATCCATAGTTCTTAAGGAACAGCTAATACTTTCCCAGTGATTCTCATCCCTGAATTTCCTATACTAGTAACATTCTAGGCTGCAGATATGGCTCAGTCAGACCTCCCAATACTGTCTGTGCCTAGAATACTGTCAAGGGCTCATTTAAACTTATTTAAATAATAAGACTTAACATAAATGATTCCTGTATTTACAGAAGAGAAAGGGGACTAAATGTTGTTATTTTCCTCTTGGCCTCAAGCTTAAGGTTGGTTGCCAAGGGAAACTGGCCCTACTCAGTTTCCCTTGGAACTCTATGTAAACAGCTTGAAGCCACGGGAAATCAACTAATCCTAGCTAGTAAGATCAAGGGTTATGTCCTTGTCCTGGGAATGCTAGCCCACCCTGCCTATGATGGAACATCGAGGAAAAGATCCAATATTATTATATGAATGCCTGCTTCTTCCTTGTGGGTGGGAAAAATCAGGGGAGCAGGAACAAAAAAGATAAATAAATAAAAGCAAAGCAAGAGTAAATAAGCAGAAACAAAGTTAAATATGAAGGGAAGGAAGCTGGTCAGAAGAAGAGTAAATAAAAGATGAAAACTTCATGCTAATAGAAATAAAAAGAATGGTGGAGATCCAGATAATGATGCTTCCCAAAGTCTTACTACTATTTTTTTCTCTTACTTAAAACACCCTTGGGACCTTTGCAAAAGCTGCCATCTCTCCCCAAAACGGAGTGCAACTTATCCTAAAGGCATCTTTCTGGTTAATGCATCTTTGCAATAAACTCTCTGCAAAGTGTAAAGAAGTGAAGAAATGAATTGAAGTGGCTTTTAGTGGTGGCTGGGATTACCAGATTGACAGCTTTAGAAATGGATGGCTTCTTTTTCTCCCAAGAATAGATGCAGCCCGATAAACAGAGATGTAAGATTGCCCCAACTGCTTTGCCAATATGCCTTCGCCCTGACAAAGTAATGGCTGCAAGAAAAAAAGAGCAAGTCACCTTTTCCAGCCAGTTCTCTGCTGACACTGCTCAAGAACTGCCATTTAGCACCAAGGTGATGGGAGCATCTTCCTTACTACCAGCAAAACAGAGGCACAACTCACTTATTTCACTTGGAACTGGGAACAGTCAAATCAGATAGTAATAACTTTTGACTACCCTCAGCTCCACTGGATTCGAGACACTGAACTTAAAGTGAAAACTAACTTGAGTTTCCCATTACAATTTCCCCTAGCCCTCCACAGTCCCCAGCACTAAATCAGGTAATGCAGGATAGTGTAGCTATTTTATCTGGTTCTCCCAAATATATTTGAAATGAGTATTCTGCCATCCATGAAATCAAATGACTCTCAGGGACATTTCTATTTATGCGGTGTGAGGGGGATCTTTCAAAAGAGAAAGGAAAAACATATAAAAGGATGTGGAATGTTTCCAAGAGAACAAGTAACATGCATTTTCCTTTCTGAAAGAAAAGCAGCAAATATGTATGAAAAATTGAGGGGCATAAGTTAAAGTGGAGTCTTAACATCATTTATTTACGTACTGAACCACTAAAGTCATCTTCATCACATAACCTTAAAATGAGCAGAGACCAATATAACACGACTATCAGATTACAGTCAGATGTTAGAAAACATATGCTTTGTTTATCTTATACTTTCCTAAACAAGCATGCACAGCTTTCTTTTGTTCCAGGAGTCATTCAAGCATATAATAAAAGTTCCAGCAAGTTGAAACTTCTTGTATCTGGTTATTTTCAGGAAGTTGTAAACCTGCTGTAACCAAATCAGTAGTTGTCATCAAGTATATAAAAAAATGCCATCATTCCAACTCTCGTTAGCAAAAAGCTCTCCATCTTCAGCCCCTTCCATTAAGTTTCATTAATGGTTTGCATTTACTGTTTTTTTTTAATAATTTTTTTTAAAATTTATTTTTGGCTGCGTTGGGTCTTCATTGCTGTGCTCGGGCTTTCTCTAGCTCTGGCGAGTGGCGGCTACTCTTTGTTGCAGTGCGCGGGCTTCTCATTGCGGTGGCTTCTCTTGTGGAGCACGGGCTCTAGGCGTGAGTGCTTCAGTAGTTGTGGCACACAGTCTCAGTAGTTGTGGCACACGGGCTTAGTTACTCCACGGCATGTGGGATCTTCCCGGATCACGGCTCAAAACCGTGTCTCCTGCATTGGCAGGCGGATTCTTAACCACTGTGCCACCAGGGAAGTCTCTTCATTTACTTTTAAAAGAATTTTTAAACATCACTGAGGCTTTCAAGGTAAAAACCACTCACAATGCAATCTGCAGTTCTCACTTATTTCTCCCTAAGCTTTTATAGTTTCTCACCCTAACTTTCCTCTCTTGTATCTCAGAGCAAATCTCCAATCATCAGCCTTCTGGATCCTCAACTGGTTTTCCCGTACAATTCAAATATTGTCTTGTCTTCACTCATTTGTTAGTTCATTCACGCTTTCTTTCTTTCACTTAACAGACATTTACATAGCATCTCCTCAAGCCTTTACTTGTCCTACATACATGGTGAATCAAATCCAAGAGAAAATATTATGCAGTTGGTGAAGCATTAGAACAGAAGCCCTGGATTCTAGTGTCAGCTCTGTCATACACCAAGTATGTGACCTTGAGCAAATCACTTTCCCTATGTATACCTTTGTTAATAAGGTTGGACTATGTCATGTCTAAGATCCCTTCCAGTTCTGAAATTCTACCATTTCATTGTCACCCCAGGAATCCAGTGTAAACAGACAAATCCATACCACAATGTTTAATAACTTTGAGATACCAATTTCAGGGTATTTACATTTTCAGTGGTTGAATACAGAGGCTCTCCTAAAGGGAAGTAAGGAAATTCTAACTTTGGTACTTTTGGCACATTAATGGGCCAACGGAGGAGTACCTGAGGAGACAGGTATAAAATTCCATGTAAGAGACTAGTTTTGACCACCAGTCTGTTTGCTGTCTCCAATTCACTCCCTTCCATCTCCCTTTACCCACTCCAAGCAGGCTTTCGTTCCTACACATCCAATGAAACCGCTCTCATCGAGGTTACCAAATGACTTTCACAGAGGTCAATCTCATAGTCAACTTTCACAGAGGTCAATCTCATAGTCAACTGACACTGCTCATCTTACTTGGCCCATCATTAGCATTGACATATTTGATCACCCTCCTTAATACACTTTCTCCACTGGGCATCCATGACTCACCCATTTCTCCACCTACATCACTGGTCACCCCCTCTCAATTTTTTTTGCTGGTTTCTTTTCTTCACCAGACCCCCTAATATTGAGTCTCCCGAACACTGAGTTGTTGGTCCCCTTTTCTATGTGCACTCACTCCTCTGGTGATCCTATCCAACCTCATGGCTTTAAATTCCATCTATATGCCAAAAAAAAAAAAAAAAACACACAAATTCATATCTCCAGCCAAGACCTCTTTCCTGAACTCCAAACTTGTATATCCAGATGGCTAATAGACCTTTAAAAAAAGAATCCCTAATGTTCTTGCCCAAACCTAATCCAACCAGTTCAGCTTAAGGAAGCTCCGTCTGTTAAAAAAGTCTTCAGGGCATTCTTGGTCCCTTTATTTCTCTCACACCCTACATCAAATCCTCTAGGATATTAGCTCTAGAATAAAAATATATCAGAATTGAACTACTTCTTATCTCTACGGCCATCTCTGCCCTGGAGTTGCAGTAGCTTCCTAACAGTTTTCCCCGCTTCTATCCTTGCCCCTTAGACTCTGTTCTCAACACGGAAGTCAGAGTGGTCTTTTAAGACACTAACTCAAGCTCTTTACTGGATCACCAGAGTTTTCACAATGGCCTACAGGCCTAACATTATCTGGCCCTCATAACCCCTCTGATTTCACCACCTACAACTCTCCCCCTTGCTCACTCCACTCCAGTCACACGGGTCTTCTTACCTCAAGCATGACAGGCATAGCATTGGTGCTAGTTCTTCTTCTGCCTGCAGGTATCTCCATGGCCAATTCCCTCACCTCCTTCAAGTCTTTGTTCAGTTCCCACCTTTTCAATGAATCCTCCCTTGACCATCCAACCCGATCAGGCGCTCCTGATCCCCCTTACCTGGATCTATCTTTTTTTTTTTCCATAGCAGTTATCACCTTCCAATGTTCTATACAATTTACTTAATATATTTATTGCTTATTTTCTGTCTTCCCATGCTAGAATGTAAGCCACAGGAGAGCAGGAATCTTTCTCTGTTTGTTCATCAATGTATTTCAAGTACCTGGAACTATTAAATGAATGATAAATCAATAGATCACTGAGCAGATGTATGAATAGGTAGGACTGTTCCTATAGCTATCAGATTATAACGAACATCATGAGAAGCTATATATGAAATAATAAACCTAATACTGTCTCACTCTAATTATCCAATCAACGCTCAATCTTGCTGCCTCTTCCTGATCATTTGATGCCCCTGATGGATAGAGAGTCTTTGGAGTTCACATCTCCCCGTTGTGGAGTCCCTAGACTTTCACCCACCAGAATCCTCAGAACAAATTACAATCTCGGGCTGAAGAGACATGAAGAGCTCTGTACCCATCCTGAGTGATTTACAACAAAGCTTATAAAACAACTACCTCACCTTTCTGTTGTAAGAAGTACGAAAGAGAAAAATGAGAGTTAACAGCTACTTAGACCTAACTACGTGGCAGACACTGTTCTAGGGCTTCACAGGCATAAACTCATTCCTGCCTTGCAACAACCCCTACCTCCCAACCTCGCAGCTCTCTCCCAATGATTGGATGTGATCCATCTAGACAACATTCAGAAAGCAACAAAAATGCAAATGGGTCAGAAAGGAAGATACAAAACAGAAGAAGTAGACCATGGCCTTTAACATTCCTAAAGAAAACTGTTATCTCTGTCAAGCACAATTGTCATATCACCATGAAGCCAGGATGACAAAATGTTTATGTTGATACATTAAAAGTCAAGTATTCAAGGGCAATTAGATTTCTCCAAGGTGAATCACAGAGATGATCTAGTTAGAAATGGATGTAGAATTTGCTCAGTCCAGCCATAAGTAGCACTGACTTGCCAAATACACCTAAGCACATTTCTAAGTATTTTTGCTTGTAGTTTAATCAATTATTTTCCATATTTTCGGTTACTAGTCTTTTACAAAATTGATTAGCATGACAAAAAAAGGTACTAGTTTATCCATGCTCATCTCAGGATCATTTCTTTTTTTTTTAATTATTTTTTATATAAGGTTTCAAATGTTATTTTTTCTTTTTTTTTCTTCTTTATTATTTTATTTATTTATTTTTGGCTGTGTTGGGTCTTTGCTGCATGCAGGCTTTCTTCTAGTTGTGGCGAGCGGGGGCTGCTCTTCATTGCGGTGCGTGGGCTTCTCATTGTGGTGGCTTCTCTTGTGGAACACGGGCTCTAGTCACAGAGGCTTCAGTAGTTGTGGCATGCAGGCTCAGTAGCTGTGGCTTGCAGGCTCAGTAGTTGTGGCTTGTGGGCTCTAGAGCTCAGGCTCAGTAGTTGCGGTGCACGGGCTTTGTTGCTCCGAGGTATGTGGGATCTTCCCGAACCAGGGTTCGAACCCGTGTCCCCTGCATTGGCAGGCGGATTCTTAACCACTGTGCCACCAGGAAAGCCCTCAGTATCATTTCAAGCAGCTTTTTATTACCCTACTTTCCCATCTCCATAAATACAAGAAAAAAATGTCATTCCAACTAACTTCCTTGAAGTCAACCTCTACCTGCTTCTAATCACGTTAACCTTCTCAGAGTTGAACACCTTCACTTCCCCCAGATATTTTTATCAACTCATTCAACTGAATGTCTACTGAATTGTGGTTACAACGCTAAACATTAAGAAGTGTAATCCACAGTCCTTCGATCAGAGAATTTAGCGTCTAATGGCAAAGGAGAAACCAAGCCTCTGAAAAAGCTTTATAACTTTTATAACTTAAAAGTTTCATAAGAATCCTAATGTCTGTAAAAAGAGGACTAGATAAATAAGACATTTAGGATCATGAAATGAAATGCTACAATTTAAATGAATAAATTAGATTTAAATGCATAAATGTGACAATTTTTTTTAAAATACCAAGTTACAAAAGCAAATTTTCAAAAGACATACACAGTAATTACACTATGTTCTCTTACAAAAAAAATTACAAAATGACATTATATATTGTTTACAAATATAAGAATGTGTAACAACAACAACCAAAAAAAGCCTAGACTTAGAGGTTAGGCACCAAACTCAGATTAGTGGTTGCCTCTGGAGAGGGAGAAGGTGAATGGGATTGGAAAGTGTATAATGTGAATATCACTTTGATCAGTATGGTGCTATTTCTTTATTTAAAGAAAAGTATTTGAAGCCAATATTTTTAAATGGTAAATTTTGCTAATTTGGGGTAGTAGGGTACATGGTACTTTTCTATGCTTTAATTTTTTCCCTAATAGCTTCCAAATTTATAAATGAGAGAGAGAGAAGAGAGGGAGAACATCACACTGAAATGTGATTGACAATAGATGGAAGGTACCAAAGGCCACGAGGATCATGCCAGAGATATAAGCAGGTGCTAAATGAGCAGCACGGTAAGAAGGGCAGTGAGGTTACACTCGGGAGAAACCAATGGATGGGAATGTCCCTGGAGGTCTTCCTAAAAATGGTAGACTGGAGTCGGGCTTAAAAAATGAACTTAATGAGTCTGCTCATACAGACTGAGATGAGCAAGAAGGGTATTTATTCCAGGAAGAAACAGCTGCTCAGGATTATGTAACAACCTAAAGGAGAAAAGAATTTGAAAAAAATAGATACATGGATATGTATAACTGAATCACCTGGCTGTACACCTGAAACTAACACAACATTGTTAATCAACCATACTTCAATATAAAATAAAAAGTTAAAAAAAAAAAGGAAACAACTGAAGGAAAGACAAAGATGCAGGAAAGAACATGGAGCTTTCAGCAGAGACAGAGCCTCAGGAGACAGCCTTGAGTCTGAATTTTAACTCTGCTCTTTACTAGCTTAGTGACCTTGGGAAAGTCACTTAATCTCTCTGAAGTTCTTTCTTCACATTGAACATGGGATAATATCTTCCAAGCTAAATTATTGTATAAGCTAGAGAAAATGTATTAGAAGATGCCCCACATATATTAATACAGTAATTGCTCACAAATGAAGATTATGATTAATGATTATTTCCTGGGACTAAGACTCAGGTCTCCTGATTTCCTGAGGCAGTGATCTTTTCATACACCTAACTGCTGATTTTGTAATGCAGCATTATCCTAATTTCGTGTGTCTGAAAATTCACAATCATAAAGCAAGAGAACTTACTGGAGTCCTGGGCAACTCACTGGTTCTGAATTCACAAATATGCCCACTTGTGTCATGTACAACAGGTCCACACTGTACTTTCACTCTGTGCTGTTGGTTGTTCTCTAAGGCCTGACACTTCTGATTATTGCTTACATCTTATAGATGACCTTAAAATAATGAAATCAAAGCTGGAACTTCTGGAAAACTGGCTTCCCAGTTGTTGAGTCAGTTACTGGCTAAATTTTGGAATACCGAAGTTGTCTCAGCCAGGAAATTAAAATAGGAGGGTTACATGTTTAATGCCTTGAAGTAACTGGCCTGCAATGTTTACAAAAAACCTAAGTGCCCATGACTTTGGTCACATTGCTGTTATTGTTAATGCATTCACAGGTTTCCTCAACAAACTCTAATAACATATTTTCCATTTTATTCAGGTTGTTATGAAAGCAAGTTTAAATAGCATTAAAAAAAGAAAGAAAAAAAAAACTTCATGGGACTTACACAATGCTGTGTTATGTGAATGGTATACTCTCTCTGAAAGGCCCCAGGACTCTTTTATCATATCCAGTATCAGTGAAGGCAGGCTGCATCCACATGATTCCCAAGCATGACACCTCTCTCCAAAGCAGATTGATGGTCCCTTGCCACTCTACTGAGCCAGCTGCAACATGATCTAAGCCCAAATTTGGACAATTGAATTATTTTTCTCAGTGAGGTTTTAGCAACCATTATCACAATCCCAGGAAATTGTTCATTCTTGGAGATAACTTGCCATAGGAAACTATGTTTTTTCTTTCAGCACATCTTTCCAAATTTCATTTCTCTGCATGGAGGGGAAGAAGCATATGTTGCTTCTCAACAGCACTCACTTCAAACAACTGAGAATTGTAGGGTTATTGAGGCCACAGGAGCAATGGATACACACCATCCAGAAATCTTTTGTGTGACAGGCTCAGCTAAAAATGCCACAAACTTGCATTATAACATGCTGTTTTTGTCCATCATCAACCCACTACCATTGCCATCAACACTTCAAAACAATACCAGGACTCTCAAATATCCTCACCAATCTCCCACCCTTCTCCTATACCTTTTCTTTTGCCTCCCAAAGAACAAAGAGACTGGTCTACAATTTTATCAGGTTTAAATAACAATATTTATTAAAGGCACTAACTTTATCAGATTGTTTTTGGTGTGCAGTAGTGTTGTCACGAAGGGGATTTGAAATGAACTAAGATGACATGTTAGCCCTTGAGGAAAAACCCTCACAACCACTGGTTCTAGCGGTTGATATGCAGGTCTACACTCTAAACAAGAGAGCCAGATAGAGGATAGGCCAAGAATCAATAATCCTTTTAATCCAATGTCCTTCTAAAATGAAGGGTAGCAGAATGTGCCACCCCAAAATATATCTCTGTGGCATAAGAATCATTTTGAGACGAAGCCAACTGAGAAGAAACAGATACAAGAAAAGCACTCTTCCATCCCCCTGTTTGCCTAAAACCTGATGTAAATTTGTAAAGATGTCCCCGCTCCCCACTCTACCAGGAAGGACAGACTTTACCAAAGACAACGTTAGACCTTTATCAGCCCAGAGAAGTCACCAGAAGAATCCACATAGCAAATTTACTAACTTGCCCTTATCTTCCATTAGTTCCCCCACAATTTGCAACCCTAGAAACTCAAAGCCCTTTTCCTCTCTCTTGTCACTTCTCCAAAAATTTATTGTTCTTTTGTTAAGATGTTATATAAGCCCAAGTTCTAACCACCCTTTTGAGTTACTATCACTGAGTTCTCCCATGTGAATGCATGATGCACATGTTAATAAACCTGTTTCTTTTTCTCTTTTTAAACTATTTTATTTTGTTAGTCTAATTTACAGGGTCCCAGCCAACCACCCTAAGATGGGTAGAAGGCAAAAGAGTTATTTTACTTCCCTACAAAACACACTAGAGGACAAGAAGGGGTGTAAATCACTTTTCTCTATCTGCTGTAATCAGAGACATTACCCATCTTTGAGATTGTTGGTCCAGTGTCTTTTATGGTTACAAACCTCCCAACAATTACAGATAAGGGATAAATGAAGATAGGAAGAGCCGTGATTTTCTTTTCATTTTCTAATTTTGAAAAATTCTAAAATTAAAGGAATCTTTTTCTTTAAAAGAAGCAGAGACCAACAGTCACAGTACATCTAATGATGCATGAAAGGTAGCATTTTGGAGTTCATCCCCAAAGACAAACTAGGCAACAGAAGAGAAATTTACGGGACTTCGATTAGCCATCACAGTTTTTCATTTTATTTTTTGATTAACTTTTTTCATGCATAGCTGAGAAACACTAAACAGAATGAAAGGCAAGTTTTGTAATTAGACTAGATTGCCCAAGGCAAGAGAAAAAGAGAGACAGGCAAATCCTATAATTCAGCTCCTGAGTTTCTTCATACATTTTTAAATCAGGTGTTAAAGTTTTGCATGTATACATTAAATGAGTGTTTCTGTTGGGAAAATATATTATTTTGCAACAAGCCTTTCATTTTCTTTTAAACACATCTTTTCCTCATATTTTTAAACATATAATACATAGAAATATTTGGAGGCAGGAAGGAAAGGAAAAATATTGTGAGAGAGAAATAGATGATAAAACTTATATGTGTGCATAAAGCTCTTTCAAAAACACTATTCATTAGTGCATACATTAAACTAGAGTATGAACCAAATCATAGACTCTGGAATACCAAATAAAAAAACTAATTGTTGTATGCTTACTACATGGCAAACAACTCAACTCATGTAGAGAAACATCTGATTCAAAACAAAATACACTTTAATTTGCAAAGCTTTTCATGTTATCTTGATGGTCAAAATGGAAATATGTGGACTGCATGATAGAATAGTTGAACAAATGTACCCAAAACAACATTGATGAGTGGATCGATGTCATCCTGGAGTAAGGTTTCTCATAGGTGACACAGCTCTCTATCTTTGGACTATCAGCATTTCTCATCAATAAATTATATGAAAGAAGAATATTCTTAGCATATTAGTAACAAGTACACAAAATGAAAGGAATAGCTAAGATGATAAAATAACCATATTAAGTATCCAGAAGGACTCAACAGGCTAGAAGTGTAGGCCAAAACTAACAAGATGTAATTTCATAAATATAGTGGTATAGTTCTACATCAGGATCAAAAACTCAGGTACAAAATTAGAAAATGGTGGGAAACCAGGAACTAGGATCCCTATTTTTAAAAATCCCAAACATAGAATTAGAGCACACCTATGGCTACCATCATTTTAAATCTCATATCTCTCTCTGTTTTCTCATCTAAAAACTGGGCAAAACAGTATCTACCTCTCAGCCTTGTTGGGCATTTTAAATGAGATAGCAAGTGAGACAGAGTCTTACAGCAGTCTGTGTGGACCGAGGACTTGTGAGCCCGTACACAATGTCAGCATCAGACCAAGCAGTGTGATATGCTTGCTGCTGGTCAAACCAAGGTTTAGGGGCCTCATTTTCAGAGGAATGGAGGAAAGTCAGAAAGCATTTATTGCATATCCACTTATGTGTCTGCTTCGGGGATACTCAAGTGATGTCATGGTCTCAGCTCTCAAGAAGCTCTCAATCTAGAAACAAAAGGATAGTTTATCCAGAAGAAGGTGGTGTGTGTGTTGACAGTTCTGTAAGCAAAGTCAATGAGAAATAGTTGTCTGAATCACCCTTACATCACCCACTGCATCTAACCCAGCGTTTGCTCATGTATCTACTCAGTAAACATCTTTTGAATGAATGAGTGATGTAAGTTTTGCCTGGAAAAGAGAAGATTTAGGGAGAACAAAAAAACTCTCTTTAATATTTTTGAATTCTAACTTAACAGAGTGTGGACATATATTTGTAGCTCCAGAAAGCAGAACTGAGGTAAAAGGGCAAGGGGATAAGGAGGCAGAATTTGAGTTTTCTATGGAAAGATGTTCTTTCTTCTATGGAAAAAAGTAGAGCCACCAAAACAGAAAGACTAGAAAGAACGAGTGAGTGCCCCGTTACTGAGAACATTCAATAAGAGGCTATATGGGGCGATCAGGAGGCTGTAGAAGGAATTCCTACCCTGAGCTATTGGAAGCTGGACTATATGAGATAAAAGTACTTTTCTTTGAGATGCTGATCTGAGGATTAGAAGACTATAGTCTTGATAATACCAGTATTGTAAAGCCTATCACACAAGGTGTTGGGAAATTAAACTGGACAATAGTATTTGGTTTAAACTATCAAAAATTTTAAAAAAATAACAAGAGGGAAGATGACAGTTTAAAAATTAGCTCAGGTTTTAACGAGGGTTCCACTACATGCACAGCATCTGGTATTGGTATGTAGAGATGTACAGCTCCGTCTTCATGCAATTTGATGGAAACCTTTCCCAAGTCCTTGGCTCCACCATGGAAGACTGAATTGGAGCAACTATTCCATAGTTGGTTAAGTGCATAAAAGGAATTCTCGCCACTGGGCTCACAGAAGAGTTGTAATTGCTTCATATGTAACAGCATAGGTAACAATTCCCAGATTCAGGTGCAGGTCCTCCAAGATGGCAACTTCCCTATGCCTTGAATAAAATGAACCAAGTCAAGTTAACTCCAGACCAGAGTGAAAAGTGTACCCATGTCCTCTTCGTGGGCTGCCCTCCAAGCCCTAATATGTGGACCCCTCAAGCTAAATCAAGCTAAAGAAAATTACTAATAACAGCATTACTGGTACTCAGTCGTGGCAAACACCGGGAATGTTCAACGATAAACATTATTCTATAACAGCAAAGAGATTTATTGCTATAAGATTAATTAAGGTTATTCTATTTTAATCTGTGTCTGGAAACCGTAAAGCTTGGACTCTTTTGTGTATCTCTATTCAAAGATCACAAGCCCTGGTGTCTTTTAGTGAGACATTTGCCTTCATAACTAGGACAAACTCTCTGAGACCTTAAAGAAAGATTTGATAGTAGATCTAAATTATCTTTGCAGGGAATTTGTGTGCTTGTCCTTCTCTAAAAGTTATATTTCTCTGCTTTAAAAAAAAAAAATCCATTCAGAATATTTAAAAAAAAAAGCTGGATCTTTTTCTTACTAAGCCTCTTAATTGAGATCCAGGGTTTGTGAATATCTGACAATTTGCAGGACCCTTTGCCCAGTACCCTGCTCTTTTATGTTTGTTACTATATCAAGGGACACTGATCACATCATAAAACGAATATATTTATTTATGGTTCTTAATGTCTGTATCCATTGTTGCTTCGCCTCTGTGCCAATTAACTAGAATCAAAGTAAAAAGCACAATCCTCAGTTTTCTATCCAGAGCTGCATGTAGAGGCAAAACCAAAGGCTCAACACAAAAGAGAAGAAAACTGTGAAAAGTCCATTTCCAAAATTAACAAATAGAGAAAGCCTGAAAACCACATACCCCAGGGCTCCATTTCGTCTTCAAGAAAAACCAGGATCTAACTTTTCACTCAAAAGTTTCCAGCCCAGGCCACTTCAGCAACACAACATTTCAATTCTACTATTTAAGGAATGGTTTGAAATATTCCCCAATTCAGTTTAACACCTCCCAGAGCACAGTTCCACAGTATGTAAGTGCACTGCCAAGCAGCCAGCCCTGCCACAAACACAGGTAAAGAGCCTCCAGGCCAACAGAAGAGGTTACATTTGTTTGGCAACTTCCTCCAGGCTATTAGAGTTGAGACTGCGAGCAGCTAAAATGAAAAGTGCTTCTCGACGTTTGCAGCAAACTAAGCAGAAGAGCAAAGAGCACAGCCCAGGGCCTAGAACAAAGGACGAAGCAGGAGCAGTGACGCTGTCTCGGGCCCATGGCTGCAACTTGAAGCTGCAGCCCTTCTGAGTGAACGCCAGGACCCAGCCCAGCAGGCCACAAACAGCGACTTTACCCACCTCTCCATCCTGCGCTTAATTGTTTCAGTAAACATGGTGAAAGATAAATGAGGTTGTATTTCAGCTGTCAAAGGCCTCACAATCTTACCTCTGCAGAGGACTCTTGACTAGTTGACTCCACCCTCCTGCTCCCTCCATTTGCCACAAGTTGTTATATCAGATTCAGGCTCAAAAACGCTCAGGCTGTAATCCACAATCTATCTTTTCGTTTAACTTCTGAACATTAAGATAAATAGAGACTTCATCAGTAAACATTGTGACAGTTATCTTTTTAACTGTCGTTTCTATAAACTTACACGCATCCTTTTCTAAATCACGCTCAGATGTATCAGTTGTTCAAATATAAACATATTTAGCAGAATTCTGTCATTTCCTCACAGGTATATTCATTTGTGAATGACTCGCTTCATACATCTTCATAAACCTGAGAAACCATCGTCTGAGTAATTCACAGATTCAGGCGGTGATGCTGGCAAAGTCCAAAGCTGACAAGGTCTGCAGGGGTCAGCTGTGGGGAGAGAGTAGCCAGAACTCATGGCTGTGGGATTGTTCTAATCTGTCTTTGGGTACAAGAAATGTCACAGAGGTTCACCCGAAATGAAATTATCCCTTTCTCTTGGCTTGTTTTGTGCCACCTAATCCTCCAAGTCTTGATTAAACATTATCTTTCCCATCTGCTCTAGGGAATGTTCAACACCTTGTGGACCACCTCCCGGCTGATTGGTTTTTATGGGCAACCTGATCTCAGTTTTTTGCACATACTTAGGATTATCTCAAGGACAAAGAGGATGAACAATCCATTAGCTATAAAAAGCAACCACACATCTCATGGTAGACACAGCATATATTTGATTTCAAAAGAAAAGGCTGAATTAAAATATGTCTGTCCAAAAATGTCTCACCTCCCATATACAGAAAAAGCAGTTTCTGTTCTCCCCTCTGGTGAGCAGTACTACTAGAAATCACATCTCAGTCCCACTCAATCAGACTTCCCAGCCCTTAAATCTTATTTTAAGATCTGACACTACAGCAAGAAAAAGATCCTCTCGAAAGCCCTCTCCATGATGATCTGTGGGCAAAGCATGCGGAATGTACACACACACACACAAGCACTTTTTTAAAGGAAATGCATCACTATTGCTTTACGTGGAAAACTTATTTCTTTAGAGTTACATGTATCCCAGCGCTTAAATTTATAAAACATCAATCTTGAAAATTTAGTCAAATACACAGAGTTATCTGAGAAAGCCAATTTATATTGCTAGCCAGTGCTAACTACAGACATTAGAAAATCATTGCTGTTATTTACATCAATATTTAATTCAATGTAGAGTAATCGACCAGGACCTCATTTGCCCACCTCCTAATTTAAATTGAACATTATTGTAAAAGTCTTTGCTCACTTGATTTTCAGGAGAATTCCTTATAAATACTCATCTCTCTTTGCACCCCTATTTTATTGATGAGCTCAGTTTGTTTTCTTGGCTGACCTTTCAAAGAAAGGTATTTGCTTTTTCTGTTTCTCTGCAGCTTTATGATCCTGTAACAATTACAATTATGATGGCATCTGATCACACTGTATATATTAATGACAAGACATATCTGACCACATGGCTTCACAGCTTACTGATCTCAGCGATGAGAGCTGTCAGGCTGCCTCCTCGTAACTTGTATCTCAAGGTAATTAAGAACTAGCTTTTTTAGCAGTTTGAATTTGGTTTTGCAGTGAATTGGAAATATCACATACTGCAGAAAGAGAGAATGCACCAGTCACCTGCTCGGCTTTATGCAACAAAAGATTTGAAAGACAGGTACAGGAGTTAATCACGTACCTACAGTGAGGGCTTTCAAGCTCTTGAATATGCTTCTTTATTCATTACTTTGCTTAAGGAAAGAATGCCAAAGTGCAAAGCTGATTGTCATCTTCAAATTGCAATTGAGGGCCTGACTTAGCAGGTCTAAGTCAAGGTCAAGCCAAGGGGAAGAACAAACAAGCCTGCTTAAACGGGCACAGGCTGTCCAGAAGAATGCAGAAGCCAGGGGTGGTGGCCTCTGGAAACAGAAGAGGAGGGGTGAGGGTGACAGGGAGAATTACTCTTCACTGCGTTCTCTTTTGTTCCATTTGAACATTTTACCTGATGTTCGCATTACTTTAAAGAGTATTTGGCAAATGACTAAATAATATTTGCCCCCTCCAAGCACTGCGATAACCCTCACTGACTCCAAAACTCAGCACTAGTGAAAGAGCGCAGTAGCCAGGGTCGCCCTCCAGAGGCCCAGCCCCTCACTCCTTTTCCTCCTTATCCCTCACGAGGGTCCCTCTTCCTGCCCCCACCCGCCTTTCCTCGCAGCCTCAACCAGTGTCCTTCTTAGATTTTCACCCTGTCAAAGATAGTTTCCAGGAAACCATCTGATCTATTGAGTACAAATGAATGATAACAGTTTTGCTTTCATACCCATATGTAAAAGAGCAAAGTCAGACAGAAAGGAACCATTCGAATCCATTGTGATAACATTGGAAACAAATTCCCCTAGATTAAACAGTTGGGGAAGATGTCTATGTGTGCTCTGTTTTGGGACAAAGAGGGATATCTTGTCAGGGAAGGGAAGTAGTGCTGAGATCATAAGCAGAAAGATTAGCAAGTGTATGGGATGCCGTGCTGGAGAACAGCCCACAGCCGGGCCTGACTGACCACACCGCTGGGCAGGATGCTTAGAAAACAGGATCCTTGCATCCAGCCCTTCCCGACTCTACTGGAGCCCTCGGGCAATGATATGCGTAAAACACCACCCCTGGGTATCTTCAAAGTGGTACAGCAATCTCACCTAGCAGTACCCTGGGCTGGTGAAAATATGTTCTGCAGGGTTCTTTGAACACTCTCCACGAGATTGCTCTAACCTTCCTTAGCTGCCTGACTTTACTCCTTTCTGCCTTCTCAATGCCCCATTTTGATACTGCCTCAAATCCAAAGTTTCTCCTTCTATTCACACATACAGGTTAGAACATGGTAAGACAAAAGATTGCCTACTTGATAATTAACCGTTTCACCTTTAAGTGGTTAGTAAGGCCAAACTCATTAAACTTCTCCTATTTGCTGTTTTCTACAGTATAATTACATGGCCCCCACCAGAGAAATTGCTGGTTAAAGGCTTGTGGGATGATTCTGTGGCTGCCCTGCATGCCCATGTCATTCTGTAGAGAAGTTGGCGTGGGAACACTGGCTCCCGTAACTGAATAATCCATGTAAGATCTACTTAAAGACATTTGCTTTTTTGTTGGTATGGAAAATTATTACGTTAACATTAAGCATCATTGACCTTTTTTCCCCAAGATGGAAATACTTTTATGGCTTTTTCTGGGTTTAAAGTAAATAATACCTGTTTTACAAAATCCTTACTCAAGAGAACAGCACAAAATTGTAAATTCATTATCTTCCCTGAATGGGATATCCACTGTTACCAGTTTGGTATATATCTTTAGAGATATCTATTATGCACAGACAACTAACGAAAGCAATCTGTACATGCTATGTCAGAACTCTGTTGTAAGTGGCAAAATCGAATTCATACTAGCTTGAGCATAAAAGGTCTCACAGATCGAGTTTAAAAACATAAAAGGTCTCTAGATCGAGTTTAAAAACTCGATCTAGAGCTTCAGGTATAGCTTGATCCAGGGACTCAAATGTTATCACTGGGACTTTGTTTCTAACCATCCCTCACCCTTGCCATTCTCCATGTTGGTATTACTCTCGGGCTCCATATGCTGTCCACCAGTAGCTCCAGGTTCACCTGTCCTCAAGGTAAATTTCAGCAACAAAAGGCAGATCATTTCTTCCTGCTCTTTCTTACACAAGTTCTATGATTTGTATGGGTCAACATGGCTCAAATATTCATCTCCAAACCTCTTAATATGACCAGGAAAATGAAATATTCTGATTGACCAAGACTTGAGTCTCACATTTACCCCTGCAGCCACCTGTGAAATTAATTCCTTCCCAAACACATGGACTGTGGTCGATGCCTCCAGAAAATGAGGGACTGTTGACATAAGAGTGAATGAAAGTTGACAAACAAAAGTAACAGATGCCCCCAATACATTTGCTTCTTTCACCATTGGCATCAGGGCCAGCAACCTAATTTGTGAGGCTCAGTTCAAAATGAAAATATTGGGCTCCTTCTTCAAAAAGCAGTAAAAAAGTGGCATTAATGGTACTAAAATATAAAACTAGTTTTGTTCTTCTGCAATCTCTCCTTCAACCTGTCATGGTATTTGGTTTTTGCTCTGTAATGTTGTTCTAAGAAAAGCTAAAAATTCAAATTATTGCCATGAGTATTATCACTCACACATATATTTTTCTATCTCAGTTTTAAATGCAAATACAAAGCTTTTAGCTCATATATGGGTCACCAAAATTACACAATTTGTATTTTGTAGCTTACACGTGCATATGTATTGCATTCTTAGCAGAACAGTGGAAACTAACTCAACCATTTTAATTTCCCCTCCTGAATGTACACCCTGTACAACATTGTCTACCTTCGGCTTACTGATGAGTTAGGAAAGACTGAAAGGACAAGTCATTATGCGTTGCTCTTCTTTCCCTTTACTTCTATATCATCATTTGTAGCATAAGTGGCTGACAAACACACAGAAGTAACAGAAATATGAAAGGATATGACAGGGTGTCTTGGTCATTCGTGATTCTTAGAATGCCATTACCTTGTTTCTGCACTCAGAACAAGTTCTGGTTTGAATGGAAAGCACAGCCTTTGGGGCTGTCAGGGACCCCGCTCGCTCAGCTATTGATGGAACTCCCTTACCTTGTACTTACCTTGAGTCTCACTGACTCCCACATATGGTGGGTTAACTGGAATTCAGTGCTCAGGGCATCAAGAGTGCTATGTGCAGATGGGGCAGCAAAGAATGCAGACACACGTTTCATTTACAAAATGCAAATTCGAAAATAAAGTTCTTAAAAATTCCAAGAAAGCAACCTCCGAGTATTAAACCTTGTTGAGGGCCCTTCAGAGTGCAGGCCTTGGGCAATGGCACAGGTCACAGGCCCACGAAGCTAGCCTTGGGTCTCAATAAACAGAATGAGACTGTTTAAATACCGAAAAGTGACTGAAAGTTCTGCAAAAAGAGTGAGAAGTGGCTAAGGAAGCCCACTGCTCAGAAAGAAAGATAGGTTCCACGGAGATCAATGATAACAGTTTTCGGGAAAAATGGAAACCATTTCAAATGTCTGCCCTGCAGTCTATGACTCCTCAATCAAACTTATTATACATGCACAATTCATTCATTTTTAATGGTTTTGTAGTATCCCACTGTATGATTGCAATATAATTTACTTTAAGCCCCATATTAACATTTAGATTCTAATTTTTCAGTAGGACTTTTATGAATATTCTTGAAAATGCAGATAAATTTCTAGGAGTAGAATTGCTGAGTCAAACAAGATACATGTTTTAAATTTTTTATACACATCATCAGATTGCCTGTCAAAATGGTATACCAGTTTATACTAGTTAGCAGTGTCGGAGAAAGCCTGTTTCCCCATACCCAACATTGGATATTATCATTCTTTGAAAAAATCTTCACCAATCTGACCTGATATCTGAAAACTGATATCACTGTACATTTCTTGAATCAGGGCTGAGGACAAATATCCTTTTTATGCTTATTATTAAATTTTACTTTTAACATTTCTGAACATTCAAATTCTATTTGAAGCCCCTGTCTCACACTCTATGAAGGAAAAGGAATGAATTGAAACAATACACTATTATTTCCTACCAAAATAGGAAATAATAATTACAGCAGCCAATTATTAAGTGTTTACTACGTATCAATCATTTTATATACATCATCTCTTTAAGTCCTCACAATCTCATTGAAGCTTGACGATCAGAAAGATCTTTATTATCCCCATTTTACAGAGGAGAAAACAGAGGCTTGGAAAGTTTAAGTGACAGTTAAGTGGCAAAACAGGGACTATTGTTGGAACATGGGTCTATCAGAAACCAAAGTCCTGCTCTGAAGACTGTGCTATAAAACCATACGTTCCTAAACTCAATATGATGTTTCTAATTTTCATATTAATATGGCAAACTGTCCTGCATCTAGTTGAATTAGAGCATAAAATAATCCTTAACCACAGAATGGCATTGTTTAATACCTAGCCAACCCTGAGGATGTTAACCAAAAAGAAGAATGTAACCTAAACTTTATCTGTCTGGCCAGGAGCTGAAAGGCGACTAGGAAAACTGAGTATTCATCACTCATCTTGAAGCCTCGTAAAAGAAGGGAAATTGTATTTGCAAGTCCAATTTCTGAATGTTTGAGGAAGTCTCGCAGGAACACTGCAGTGAGGAGTTAAAATGAGGGCCTGAAGAGGGGATGTGGATAATATAGTGCGTGGGGCTCTCCACTGCAGGGCATGTAAATACTTTACACACTAATTCAATTACATTTTCAGATTACGCAGGGAGACTGATTTAAGCAACAGCCTGCACCATTGTCCCATCACCCATGCATACATGCAGGAGAACAGAGTTAAGAGAGCTGGGCCGACCTTAACTCTGGATTTCTTGACTTTTATGGGCTTAAGTTGGAACTTTAATGTTTTATTAATGTCAAGTTTTCGGAGCTGGTATTCAAAATGTTTCAAACAGAGATATGATGGGTCTCAAAGACCTGGAATCTGTTCACATTGGCAAGTAGGGTAAAAAAATATATATATATATATATATCTATATCTCCACTATTTTAGACAAATCATCAACCACTCAAAGAACTCAGTGAGATTATTCTTGCATAAATTATTAACCCTGCAAAAAGTGAAAATATTTAACTTGCAATTATTAATAAATGCATGGGTAATGTATATAATTATGACTTTTGAAAATCCTAATTCCAATTTATAACTAAATACATTCTTAAATTGATGATCTTCAGAAAAAGGGCAATAAGAAACCATAAAAATAAAAGATTTGCTTCAAACACAAAAGAAATGAGCTAACTCTTGTAAGTGCCTCAAAGAGTCAAGAAATTCTAGATTGTCTTTCATATTATTTATATCTTGTATTGATTTATGCAAGACATCCCTTCCAAAACCTTAAGGCCCTGGTTATATGTGTGATTTTCTACTAGGAAATTCTGAAGATGACCCAATTTCCAGTAATAAAAACTTTTCTATTAGACTGATTCTCTTCCATTTCAAAGGTTTGGCCTTTGGGAAAAAAAGTGAGATTTACGTAATATGTTTTTCAGGGAAGAGGAAAGAATTGCACTGAGGGTTAATTTCAAACTTTTTCTTGCATCTGAATAAATAAATGTATTGATAGTCTATATTTTCCTTGAAAATATTATTTAACAACACATTTCTGTTTTGAAAGATCAAGGATCAATGTGCTATAAAAATTTTAATCAGATTGCTACCATTAATGAGTATTAACACTTTTTCTCAGTGTTACTTCTGTTTTTGCCACCATTAATATGACTTGATTTACCTGCTTCCCAGTTCCTTTGCAATACTCACAGGTTTTATGGAGGAGAGTTTTTATTTTTCCAGAAACTGAAGATTTTGAGTTACATGTTTCCGTATTTTTTTTTAATGTCATCAATTTTATACACATCAGTGTATACATGTCAATCCCAATCGCCCAATTCAGCACACCACCATCCCCACTCCACCGCGGTTTTCCCCCCTTGGGGTCCATACGTTTGTTCTCTACATCTGTGTCTCAACTTCTGCCCTGCAAACCGGTTCATGTGTACCATTTTTCTAGGTTCCACATACATGCGTTAATATACGATATTTGTTTTTCTCTTTCTGACTTACCTCACTCTGTATGACAGTATCTAGATCCATCCACGTCTCAACAAATGACTCAATTTCGTTCCTTTTTATGGCTGAGTAATATTCCATTGTATATATGTATCACAACTTCTTTATCCACTCGTCTGTCAATGGGCATTTAGGTTGCTTCCATGACGTGGCTATTGTAAATAGTGCTGCAATGAACATTGGGGTGCATGTGTCTTTTTGAATTACGGTCTTCTCAGGGGATATGCCCAGTAGTGGGATTGCTGGATCATATGGTAATTCTATTTAGAGTTTTTTTAAGGAGCCTCAATACTGTTCTCCATAATGGCTGTATCAATTTACATTCCCACCAACAGTGCAAGAGGGTTCCCCCTTCTCCACACCCTCTCCAGAATTTGTTGTTTATAGATTTTCTGTTGATGACCATTCTAACTGGTGTGAGGTGATACCTCATTGTAGTTTTGATTTGCATTTCTCTAATAATTAGTGATGTTGAGCATCTTTTCATGTGCTTCTTGGCCATCTGTATGTCTTCTTTGGAGAAATGTCTATTTAGGTCTTCTGCCCATTTTTGGATTTGATGGTTTGTTTCTTTAATATTGAGCTGAATGAGCTGTTTATATACTTTGGAGATTAATCCTTTGTCCATTGATTTGTTTACAAATATTTTCTCCCATTCTGAGGGTTGTCTTTTTGTCTTGTTTATGGTTTCCTTTGCTGTGCAAAAGCTTTGAAGTTTCATTAGGTCCCATTTGTTTATTTTTATTTTTATTTCCATTACTCTAGAAGGTGGATCAGAAAAAATCTTGCTGTGATTTATGTAAAAGAGTGTTCTTCCTATGTTTTCCTCTAAGAGTTTTATAGTGTCTGGTCTTACATTTAGGTCTTGAATCCATTTTGAGTTTATTTTTGTGTATGGTGTTAGGGAGCATTCTAATTTCATTCTTTTACATGTAGCTGTCCAGTTTTCCCAGCACCACTTATTGAAGAGACTGTCTTTTCTCCATTGTATATCCTTGCCTCCTTTGTCATAGATTAGCTGACCATAGGTGCGTGGGTTTATCTCTGGACTTTCTATCTTGTTCCATTGATCTATATTTCTGTTTTTGTGCCAGTACCATATTGTCTTGATTACTGTAGTTTTGTAGCATAGTCTGAAGTCAGGGAGTCTGATTCCTCCAGCTCTGCTTTTTTCCCTCAAGACTGCTTTGGCTATTCGGGGTCTTTTGTGTCTCCAAACAAATTTTAAGATGATTTGTTCTCGTTCCGTAAAAAATGCCATTGGTAATTTGATAGGGATTGCATTGAATCTGTAGATTGCTTTGGGTAGTATAGTCACTTTCACAATGTTGATTCTTCCAATCCAAGAACATGGTATATCTCTCCATCTGTTGGTATCATCTTTAATTTCTTTCATCAGTGTCTTACAGTTTTCTGCATACAGGACTTTTGTCTCCCTAGGTAGGTTTATTCCTAGGTATTTTATTCTTTTTGTTACAATGGTAAATGGGAGTGTTTCCTTAATTTCTCTTTCAGATATTTCATCATTAGTATATAGGAATGCAAGAGATTTCTGTGCATTAATTTTGTATCCTGCTACTTTACCAAATTCATTGATTAGCTCTAGTAGTTTTCTGGTGGCATCTTTAGGATTCTCTATGTATAGTATCATGTCATCTGCAAACAGTGACAGTTTTACTTCTTCTTTTCCAATTTGTATTCCTTTTATTTCTTTTTCTTCTCTGATTGCCGTGGCTAGGACTTCCAAAACTATGTTGAATAATAGTGGTGAGAGTGGACATCCTTGTCTCGTTCCTGATCTTAGAGGAAATGCTTTCAGTTTTTCACCATTGAGAATGATGTTTGCTGTGGGTTTGTCGTATATGGCCTTTATTATGTTGAGGTAGGTTCCCTCTATGCCCACTTTCTGGAGAGTTTTTACCATAAATGGGTGTTGAACACCATATTAACAAACTGAAGAATAAAAACCATATTATCATCTCAATAGATGCATGTTTCCATATTCATAAATGTCTTGACTCTGAAGAATAAAGTGAAAAGAGATTTAAATGGGGCAAAACGCTGCTTATAAAACAGTCAGTCAGGAATAATCATCTCAACTAAAGCAACTGTTTGTGCAAAAACAAAAGGGGCCAAATATTTTCCTTGAATGTGCGCACACAGCTCCTATTACCTTTTGAAAACAGCTTCGTGAGAATAGCCAAGGACAGTGTTTAGCCCAATTTGGTCTACTTAATCCAGACCACTACAGCCATGAAAGATAAAGACAAATTATAAGACATTTTGTATGCCAGTACAGTAGCATGCTTTGTGTTTTTCCAGTCCCCAGGGTTTCCTTCATCAGGCCAAATGTCAGGGATCACATCTGAGAAGTTTGAAAAGCCTATAGATCAAATTTATTTGCAATGTTACTTGCCGTTGTTAGCAGCCCTATCTCAGAGGATGCCATTCTTTCTGTGTTGGGTGCCAGACTCTAGCAAATTAAATTTACCAAAAAGAAACAGTCTTAGTCATATGCAAATGAAATTAAACGCTAAGACAAAAATAAAAGGACATTGATTTTAAACAGTTTTTTTAAGACCAATCAAGAGATATTGAATTAATATGTTTTAGACAGTCTCAATTTATAAGATATAGTCCAAGGAGAGGGTGTTTTTATAGTTTGCTAAATTAAATTTCCATCAGAAGTGCTTATACCTATATACATGGTTATCTACAATGGTTATTTACTTCAAAATGGGGCCATAAGTCTCAGGACTGGCTTTGTCTAAGCCAATGCTTAGTAGGAGGGTGAGAGAAGGGTTGATTTCCCTGCCAAATGGCTCCCTCTGGGCACTACACACATCTTGAATAACAGAAGACCCATCCCTATTATACAATACTATACAATTATCCAAATATGAGACCACCAGCCTCCCTTTTTTTTCCTTTCTTTGACATTTTATCCAGAAACAAGAAAATTTTGGCAAACTATTTTGTAATCCTATGTCAAACACCACACTGCTGACTGCACCCCGTTTACCACAGCTGATGGGTACCCAGGGGTGTTTGCTCTCGAGGTGGACACTTACCTGACACCTTGATTCCCTGGTACCCTTAGAATGCTTCTTGTCTTCTCTATGTGTCTGGGGTCCTGATCCAGGACATTTTCCAAGAGTAAAATTCCTACTGATGTCAACAGAATGCTTGACATGAATGTAAGATGTATCGTTAAGGCCAACTCAGAACTTCTTGGGACGTTTCAAGTACACATAAAGGGAGGAAGAGAGATTTCTGAGTAATTTGTCATGTTTCACAAAACATGAGCTGATATTTTACACAAATGTTCTACCAGTTTCTGAAGGGAAAAAAATGTCAAATACCGTGAATCTGACTTGCTGATGGCAATGTGTGTTTGTGTGTGTGGTTGGGAGGAAATACACCTGTGTGTGTCACAGCTACACTATGTGCTCTGACATGTCAGGTTTACTTTACAGCAGGACTTGTGCAATTGGCTCAGTAAGCTTAAAAAAAAAAAAAAATTTGAATCTTTCACCCGAAATAAGGCAATTGAACATGGTTTTCAATTATCCATACTGTACTTAGCTCTTTTCTGAAGATAACAATGAGTTTGACTGTCAAATGCCAGGCGGGCAGTGGGCTAATAATGATGGTAGAATGGAGAAGGGGAAGTACAATAAGAGTATCAACCTATACCCTCCTTCTTCCATTAAGAGAAGTAACATCCAACATTCACAGAAAGTTAGACAAGATGAAAAGGCAGAGGGCTATGTACCAGATGAAGGAACAAGATAAAACCCCAGAAAAACAACTAAATAAAGTGGAGATAGGCAACCTTCCACAAAAAGAATTCAGAATAATGATAGTGAAGATGATCCAGGACCTCGGAAAAAGAATGGAGGCAAAGATTGAGAAGATGCAAGAAATGTTTAACAAAGACCTAGAAGAATTAAAGAACAAACAAACAGAGATAAACAATACAATAACTGAAATGAAAAATACACTAGAAGGAATCAATAACAGAATAACTGAAGCAGAAGAACAGATAAGTTACCTGGAAGAGAGAATGGTGGAATTCACTGCTGCTGAACAGAATAAAGAAAAAAGAATGAAAAGAAATGGAGACAGCCTAAGAGACCTCTGGGACAACATTAAACGCAACAACATTCACATTATAGGGGTCCCAGAAGGAGAAGAGAGAGAGAAAGGACCAGAGAAAATATTTGAAGAGATTATAGTCAAAAACTTCCCTAACATGGGAAAGGAAATAGCCACCCAAGTCCAGGAAGTGCAGAGAGTCCCATACAGGATAAACCCAAGGAGAAACACGCCGAGACACATAATAATCAAACTGGCACAAAATAAAGACAAAGAAAAATTATTGAAAGCAACAAGGGAAAAACGACAGGTAACATAAAAGGGGACTCCCATAAGGTTGACAGCTGATTTCTCAGCAGAAACTCTACAAGCCAGAAGGGAGTGGCATGATATACTTAAAGTGATGAAAGGAAAGAACCTACAACCAAGATTACTCTACCCAGCAAGGATCTCATTCAGATTCGATGGAGAAATCAAAACCTTTACAGACAAGCAAAAGCTAAGAAAATTCAGCACCACCAAACCAGCTCTAAAACAAATGTCAAAGGAAATTCTCTAAGTAGGGAACAAAGGAGAAGAAAAGGACCTACAAAAACAAACCCCAAACAATTAAGAAAATGGTCATAGGAACATACATATCGATAATTACCTTAAACGTGAATGGATTAAATGCTCCAAACAAAAGACACAGGCTTGCTGAATGGATACAAAAACAAGACCCATCTATATGCTGTCTACAAGAGACCCACTTCAGACCTAGGGATACATACAGACTGAAAGTGAGGGGATGGAAAATCATATTCCATGTAAATGGAAATCAAAAGAAAGCTGGAGTAGCAATACTCATATTAGATAAAATAGAGTTTAAAATAAAGAATGTTACAAGAGACAAGGAAAGACACTACATAATGATCAAGGGATCAATCCAAGAAGAAGATATAACAATTATAAATATATGTGCACCCAACATAAGAGCACCTCAATACATAAGGCAACTGCTAAGAGCTGTAAAAAAGGAAATCTACAGTAACACAATAATAGTAGGGGACTTTAACACCTCACTTACACCAATGGACAGATCATCCAGACTGAAAATAAATAAGGAAACAGAAGCTTTAAATGACACAATAGACCAGAGAGATTTAATTGATATTTATAGGACATTCCATCCAAAAACAGCAGATTACACTTTCTTCTCTAGTGTGCATGGAACATTCTCCAGGATAGATCACATCTTGGGTCACAAATCAAGCCTCAGTAAATTTAAGAAAATTGAAATCATATCAAGCATCTTTCCTGACCACAACGCTATGAGATTAGAAATGAATTACAGGGAAAAAAACGTAAAAAAGACAAACACATGGAGGCTAAACAATACATCACTAAATAACGAAGAGATCACTGAAGAAATCAAAGAGGAAATCAAAAAATACCTAGAGACAAATGACAATGAAAACACGACGATCCAAAACCTATGGGATGCAGCAAAAGCAGTTCTAAGAGGGAAGTTTATAGCTATACAAGCCTACCTCAAGAAACAAGAAAAATCTCAAATAAACAATCTAACATTACACCTAAAGGAACTAGAGAAAGAAGAACAAACAATACCCATAGTTAGCAGAAGGAAAGAAATCATAGAGATCAGAGCAGAAGTAAATGAAAAAAACAAAGAAAACAATACCAAAGATCAATAAAACTAAAAGCTGGTTCTTTAGGAAGATAAACAAAATTGATTAACCATTAACCAGACTCATCAAGAAAAAGAGGGAAGGACTCAAATCAATAAAATTAAAAATTAAAAAGGAGAAGTTACAACAGGCACCACAGAAATACAAAGCATCCTAAGAGACTACTACAAGCAACTCTATGCCAATAAAATAGACAACCTGGAAGAAATGGACAAATTCTTAGAAAGGTATAACCTTCTAAGACTGAACTAGGAAGAAATAGAAAATATGAACAGACCAATCACAAGTAATGAAATTGAAACTGATTAAAAATCTTCCAACAAACAGAAGTTCAGGACCAGAGGGCTTCACAGGTGAATTCTATCAAACATTTAGAGAAGAGCTAACAAGAATCCTTCTCAAACTCTTCCAAAAAATTGAGGAGGAAGGAACACTCCCAAACTCATTCTACAAGGCCACCATCACCCTGATACCAAAACCAGACAAAGATAATACAAAAAAGGAAAATTACAGACCAATATCACTGATGAACATACATACAAAAATTCTCAACAAAATACTAGCAAACATAATTCAACAACACATTAAAAGGATCATACACCATGATCAAGTGGGATTTATCCCAGACATGCAAGGATTCTTCAATATATGCAAATCAATCAATGTGATACACCATATTAACAAATTGAAGGATAAAAACCATATGATCATCTCAATAGATACAGAAAGAGATTTGACAAAATTCAACACCCATTTATGATAAAAACTCTCCAGAAAGTGGGCATAGAGGGAAACTTCCTCAACATAATAAAGGCCAAATACGACAAACCCACAGCAAACATCATTCTCAATGGTGAAAAACTGAAAGCATTTCCTCTAAGATCAGGAACGAGACAAGGATGTCCACTCTCACCACTATTATTCAACATAGTTTTGGAAGTCCTAGCCACGGCAATCAGAGAAGAAAAAGAAATAAAAGGAATACAAATTGGAAAAGAAGAAGTAAAACTGTCACTGTTTGCAGATGACATGATACTATACATAGAGAATCCTAAAGATGCCACCAGAAAACTACTAGAGCTAATCAATGAATTTGGTAAAGTAGCAGGATACAAAATTAATGCACAGAAATCTCTTGCATTCCTATATACTAATGATGAAATATCTGAAAGAGAAATTAAGGAAACACTCCCATTTACCATTGTAACAAAAAGAATAAAATACCTAGGAATAAACCTACCTAGGGAGACAAAAGTCCTGTATGCAGAAAACTGTAAGACACTGATGAAAGAAATTAAAGATGATACCAACAGATGGAGAGATATACCATGTTCTTGGATTGGAAGAATCAACATTGTGAAAGTGACTATACTACCCAAAGCAATCTACAGATTCAATGCAATCCCTATCAAATTACCAATGGCATTTTTTACGGAACGAGAACAAATCATCTTAAAATTTGTTTGGAGACACAAAAGACCCCGAATAGCCAAAGCAGTCTTGAGGGAAAAAAGCAGAGCTGGAGGAATCAGACTCCCTGACTTCAGACTATGCTACAAAACTACAGTAATCAAGACAATATGGTACTGGCACAAAAACAGAAATATAGATCAATGGAACAAGATAGAAAGTCCAGAGATAAACCCACGCACCTATGGTCAGCTAATCTATGACAAAGGAGGCAAGGATATACAATGGAGAAAAGACAGTCTCTTCAATAAGTGGTGCTGGGAAAACTGGACAGCTACATGTAAAAGAATGAAATTAGAATGCTCCCTAACACCATACACAAAAATAAACTCAAAATGGATTCAAGACCTAAATGTAAGACCAGACACTATAAAACTCTTAGAGGAAAACATAGGAAGAACACTCTTTTACATAAATCACAGCAAGATTTTTTCTGATCCACCTTCTAGAGTAATGGAAATAAAAATAAAAATAAACAAATGGGACCTAATGAAACTTCAAAGCTTTTGCACAGCAAAGGAAACCATAAACAAGACAAAAAGACAACCCTCAGAATGGGAGAAAATATTTGTAAACAAATCAATGGACAAAGGATTAATCTCCAAAGTATATAAACAGCTCATTCAGCTCAATATTAAAGAAACAAACCATCAAATCCAAAAATGGGCAGAAGACCTAAATAGACATTTCTCCAAAGAAGACATACAGATGGCCAAGAAGCACATGAAACGTTGCTGAACATCACTAATTATTAGAGAAATGCAAATCAAAACTACAATGAGGTATCACCTCACACCAGTTAGAATGGTCATCATCAGAAAATCTATAAACAACAAATTCTGGAGAGGGTGTGGAGAAGGGGGAACCCTCTTGCACTGTTGGTGGGAATATAAATTGATACAGCCACTATGGAGAACAGTATTGAGGTTCCTTAAAAAACTAAAAATAGAATTACCATACGATCCAGCAATCTCACTACTTGGCATATACCCAGAGAAAACTGTAATTCAAAAAGGCACATACCCCCCAATGTTCACTGCAGCAATATTTGCAATAGCCAGGTCATGGAAGCAACCTAAATGCCCATCGACTGACGAAAGGATAAAGAAGTTGTGGTGCATATATACAATGGAATATTACTCAGTCATAAAAAGGAATGAAATTGAGTCATTTGTAGAGACGTGGATGGATCTAGAGACTGTCATACAGAGTGAAGTAAGTCAGAAAAACAAATACCGTTTATTAACGCATATATGTGGAACCTAGAAAAATGGTACAGATGAACAGGTTTGCAGGGCAGAAATTGAGATCCAGATGTAGAGGACAAACGTATGGACACCAGGGGGGGAAAGCGGTGGGGGGTGGGGGTGGTGGTGTGATGAATTGGGAGATTGAGATTGACATGTATACACTGATGTGTATAAAATTGATGACGAATAAGAACCTGCTGTATAAAAAATAAATAAAATAAAATTCAAAAAAAAAAAAGTAACATCCAGGAACCTCCATGGTTCTTTTTCTTTTTCTTTCCCCTGAATTTGCAAACGTTAGCTGGAAAAGTCTACTCCCAGTATTTAAGGCTGAAATTGGCCATCTGGATCATGAGTAAGTGCAAGACAATGGTCTGTGAGATGCACATCTTGTGAAACGGGAACCAAGGTCTCTGCAGATGATACACCAAGAATTTCAGACTTCGAAGACACAATGAGTCAGACACAGCTGCAGGGAGCAAAGAATTAACAATCCAAAGTCAAACCAAGGGAGGCTGGGAGTCCAAGAAATTGGGCTATGAAGATGTGAGCTGTTTGCCCCTGTGAGATATTAGCATCATCCCAAAGGGCAGTTTTTTCTCTGCTCTCTTCTGCCCTTTTGCTGAGCATGAGTAGTCCTGGAACCACAGGCAGAAGAATGAAAGGACTTTTCTGCTTAGTACAAAGACAGATGTGCTAAATCTATCAGGAAGTTTCACAGATGCCACACAATGAATTGGACAGTCTCAGAACACTGAGGCAGTCCCCTCAAGGTCATCATCATGTAGGAGGCAGACTGGAGCTCAGTGCGCAAACCACACAGCAAGGGATATGGACACCTGAGATTTTCTTTCTTAACTCTGTCTTGGAATCAATGTTCTGCATATTTTTGCCAATTTCTTAATCTGTGCATCAACACTAATGATAAAGCTACTAAAGTGTCTTGAGCTTTTATAGGAGAGTTTGAGAAGTATATGAGAGTGTTATTTTGTACATAAACAATAATAATAGCAGTAATAGCTTCCATTCTTTGAACACAGACCATAGGCTACATAATGCACTAGGTATTTGACACATTATTTTGGGGTAATAATTCACGGAAGTAGGTTTTATTATCACAACCATATAATTTTTTTAAAAAATTAAAGGTTCAGAGAGGGTTAGAAACTTGCTCAAGTTCACACATAAGTGATTCAAGGGCAGAAGTGGCAAAGTTGTTCCTCCTGCATGAAAACTGGTCTCCAAATTTGTGCTTATGAGATGTGGACATAATATGAACCCAGGGTTAAATACTCGTCAGGAAGCATGCTGTTTTTGGTTATACATCTACTCTTTCTTACAGTCATCAGAAAGATTCCTGGTTCCACAAATATGAATTTATCTATTTCCTTTTCTCAGTATCTTCATGGATATAAGTGTTTTCTGTTCCCTATAATATTAGGTGTTGTAGATTTCTTTGTGCTTTTGTTTTTCTTTAAAAGAAAAACAAAAGAAGAAGAAGAAATCGAGAAATATTCATAACATGTTTGTATCGACCAATAAAGCTGAATTGAGTTGGTAATAAATGACCTCTCAAGCATGGTTTTCATTTGTTAGTGCTACACCTAATGACTAACAATTTCCTAATCTTTATTCTCAAACAAGCTCAATGGCATTGTGTGAAAGAAAGACAAAGTCAGGAATTTGCTTTATTTGATTGTCAAACTGATTTTTCAAGATTGGCAATTGGTATTCACGCCTTGATATTCTTTGGAAACTCATCCGGCGCCTCAGTTACACCAAACAAGGTGATAACACAAAACCAAAGAACTATTAATGGTTTATTTGACACTAGGTATGTCCCCAACATGCCATACAAAAAACTGGAACTTTGTCAGTTGAATTTTTAAAGTCATCCTTAAAACTTTCTCCTTAGTCTTATTGTTTGCAATTTCTCCCTTTCTTTACATCAAACCTTTTGAAAAAAGAAAATTCACCAGTGTTTAATCAGAATAATTTTCCAACCCTATCTACCTCTGTGGGGCTGTATTCCCGCTGAGTCAAATTGGTCAAGGCATCACTCCTTTGAGTCCCTCCTTGAGCCCTCCAGAATTCAAGGCTGCTTTTCAGGAAGGAAGGAAAATTGGTATGGACAGCTTTCTGAGCACTTTGGTCCCTGTGAGTAGAGATGACAACACCCTGTCTCTCCTCTTTCTGCTATTTTACTCCTTTGCTCACCAAAGTACAGGGCAACAAGAGGAAGGTCTGGGAAGACAGGAATCTGGCATGCCTTATGTAACACCCTATTTCTGGTACATAGAATAGTGCCTGAGAACCTAGCAGACGCTCATGAAATACTTACTGAGGACTTCTCTGGTAGCGCAGTGGTTAAGAATCAGCCTGCCAATGCAAGGGACACGGGTTGAAGCCCTGGTCCGTGAAGATCCCACATGCTGCAGAGCAACTAAGCCCCTGTGCCACAACTACTGAGCCTGTGCTCTAAAGCCCGCGAGCCACAACTACTGAAGCCTGTGCGCCTGGAGCCCATGCTCCGCAACAAGAGAAGGCACCGCAATGAGAAGCCCACACGCCGCAACCAAGAGTAGCCCCCGCTCGCTGCAACTAGAGAATGCCCGTGTGCAGCAACGAAGACCCAACACAGCCAAAAATAAATGAAAAAAAATAAAAATTAAAAAAAAAGAAATACTTATTGAATAAATAAAATAGTCATCTCTGAATATGGTGGTTATCAGGGAATTTTGATATCCAAAAAGTTGTCACTCCCGGTCCTCGAAATAACAAAATCGTGTAATTGATATGATTATATCAGGCTCATGCTGCCTCCCCTCCCCTTCCCCATAGCTAAAAGCATTTCTACAAATGTTTCAGGCCAAAAATCAGATTTTCTGCATCACTGGGACATAACTATCCAGGCATCTTGGTGTTGACTGAAATAAGAAACGCACAGCATGAGACCTGTGCGTTTCAGTTTTATTTGGGGACTTACTGAGGATGATAGCCTGAGGGACAGCCTCTCAGAGAGCTATGAGGAACTGCTCTGAAGCAGTAAAGGGGGAGGTTGGCATATATGGGATTTTGGAGCAGGGGTATGTGCAAACAAGCATACATCTTGATAGAATTTTACTGCTAATCATGAAGCACAGATATCTTAGTTAATGATTTTATTGCTTCTCAAAGTATGGGAAGATGCAAGAAACTGGGTTCGTAAAGTTTTCTCCTGAAAATATCTAACTCTCTGAAAGTCTGTTCTGCCAGTTTTACCAGAGCACAGAGTGCCTCATTCCTGATCTCCACCCTGAACTCTTTTCAGGGTGTGTTGAAGCTCAGTGACTGCAGTGGCTAAAGACTCAATCCTTGCAAAGCTAGGTGGCAAGTGGTATTCTTTAGTTGGCCTTGACTACTGAAGAACTGATCCTTTCCCCATTTTACAGAGTATTTTCAGGTAGAAGGGTGGCTAAGTTAAACAACAAGTAAATCTAAATTTTCAGTAGGTAACAAATGAGATATGTATAAAAATAAAATAGATGGGACACTTATTCAGAAAAAATTATGCCCACCACTACTGATTACTTCACAATATGACATTATAGTGGTTCCTACTTATTATATAATTTTTTCCAATTTAAAATAAGGTTGTTGTAGACAGAATTTCTAAAATGGAATTCCAAAGACGTCTCATCCTAATTCCCAGACTGTGAATATCACACCCATGAATACGTTATATTACATGGTAAAAGGGCCTCTGCAGATGTAATTAAGGTTACTAAGCAGATGTACTTAAAATAAGGAGATTATCCTGGATTATTCAGGTGGGCCCATTGTAATCACATGAGTCTTAAAAAGCTGAGAGCAGGGTTAGAAGGGGAAGTCAGAGAAATTCAAGGCATGAAAAGGACTTGACTAGGTATGGAAACAACCTCAGGGTCCATCGATGGATGAATAGATAAACAGAATGTGGGATATAGATACAACAACATGGATGAACCTAGAGGGCGTTATGCTAAGTGAAATAATCCAGACAGGAAAAAGCAAACACTATACGGCATCACATAAGTGTGGAACTTTTAAAAAGAAAAAGTAGAACTCCTAGAAACAGAAAGCAGAAAAGTGGTTGTGAGGGGCTGGGGGTGGGGGTAGGAGAAAGAGAGAGAGGTTGGTAAAAGGGTACAAACTTTCATCCATAAGATGAATAAAGCCTGAGGATCTAATGTATAACATGGTGACTATAGTTGATAACATTATATTGTATAGTTGAAATTTGGTAAAAGAGTTGAATTTAAGTGTTCTCACAAAATTTTTTTAAAAAGGGAGGTGATGAATGTGCTATAATTAACTCAATGAGGGGAATCCCTTTACAATATATGTTTACATCAAATCATCATATTGTACTTTAAATATCTATAATTTTATATCTACAATTTTATATTTAATTATATTAAATATCTTACAATTTTTGTCAATTATACCTCAGTAAAGCTAAAAAAGGGACTTGACTCATCCCTGCTGGCATTGCTGGCTTGAAGATGGAGGGGCCACGTGAAAAGGAATGCAGCTGGCCTTTAGCAGCCAATAGCAGCCACTGGCTGACAGCCAAGAAGGAAACCAGGCTTTCAGTCCTACAGCTACAAAAACCTGATCTGACCAACAACCCAAATGAGCTTGGAAGCAGATTCTTCCCAGAGTGTCCATGTAAGCTCTTCCAAGATATCAACTGACATCTTGATTTCAGTTTTGTAGTACCCTGAGCATAGAACCTGTTGAGTCTATCTGACTTAGGATCTACAGGAAATGTGAGATAATACATTTGCGTTGTTTTAAGCCTCTAAGTTTGTGGCAATTTTTACAGTAACAGTAGAAAGCTAGTAAAAGGACAATAAAGCATTTGCCTTCACATTATTAAAGATAATATTTATAAAGAGCTTAAATGTAAGAAAATGTTTGTTTTGTAACTTTGTTTTCAACTTTCAATAGATGAAGCAGCCTCTGTGGTTGTATAATGTATGGGCAGGTGTCAGGGGTGGGGATGATAGTCTGGCAGAGGTGTATGCTAAAAACAACAGTTAACATTACCCAGGGAAGTTGAGTCACTCAGTCAACTGAGCACTTATTGTTTATCTGCTATTCACAAGACATCATGCTGAGCAATGGAGATGGAGATTAATCAGACAGGGTCCTAGTAATAGATCCTATAATAGAAAAGTAAACCAAAATGTGAGAAATGCTATAATTTCTGTAGGTAAGAATGCCATGATGGGATAGCAAGGAATTGAAGACAATTACAGGGGATAGTTCAATCAATTACCAAGTTTTTTCCATTATATTTCTCCTTAATATCACTAAAATCATAACTTCTTTTCACCTTTTTCTATCCATATTACCATTCCCCTGTATTGAGACAGGACCATCTGGCCTAGATTTCTGCCACAGCATTTTAACCAATCTCTCTGCCACCATTCTTACCATCACCCAATTCATTACCTACTCAACAACCAGAGTGATATCTCTAAACTGTGATTCTGATCATGTCACTCCTCTGTGTAATACTTTTCAGCAGCTTCTCATTGTCTTTACATAATTTCCAAACTCTTTAAAATGGCTCATGTAGTCTTCCATGATCTGGACCCTGCTCTCTCCAGCTGCATTTCTCACAATACACACACTAAACCCTCTGTTCCAACCACACTGAACTTCTTGAAGTTATCTGAACATTCATGTTCTCTCTCCTTTGTACCTTGGTGTATACTACTCCTTCTTTCTGGAACTCTCACCTGTGGCCCCATCTGTTAGAAAGAAGTAAAGTCCTCTTTGGCCTTATGGGTACAGGAATGAGTACTCTTCTATGTGTAGACTTTATATCCTGATTTGTAGTTGCCTATTTACTTTTCTTTCTTCTCCCCTACACTGTAATATAATTGGAGGCAGAAAACATGTATTACTCCCTTCTTATCTCAAATATCAGAGCAGTAGGTGCTCAGTAAAGATATGTATACGGATTGGTGTTCCAGAAGCCAGTGGAGGGAAAGCATCAAAAAGTCAAAACAGTCAACAGTGTTAAATGCTGATAAAATGTTGAAAACTGGAAATGGACCACTGGATCTAGCCATCAGGAAGTCATCAGTAACCTTAGCAAGACCAGGTGGTTCAATGGGATGAGAGGTGAGTGGGAGCTGAGGAAGTAGAGACCATGCTTTCAAGGTGCTTCATAGTCCAGGAAAACGTCTGAAACCCCCTTCCCTGGTAGAAGGGGCCAAACTTTGGCCCACTGGGTCAGATTAGGATAAATGAGGAGGTACATGAAAGTTACAACCAAGGAAACACACAAGACCAAAAATTGAAGACCCAGAAACAGCCCTCTAAAGGCAGGGTTAAGAATGAGGAAAGAGAGAACAAGGACGATGAGGTAGAAAAGGAGAGTAAATGGGCAAGAGCTCCCAGGTGATTACCTGGAATAGGTATGATCTACTATTCCTAACACCCAGTACACAGTGAATGTGGGGGGGGGCAGCTATAGATGGAAAAGAGAGTTGGCTGCACCCAGAGGGCCAAGAGTAGATAAGACAAGAAGGGAGGTGGGGGAGGTTAAAGTGGTGGTAGATGGTGAAGACCAGACTCGATCATGTCTGTAGGCTGAAGAGAGGGAAGCAGAGGAGAGGGAAAGAAAGAGATTGGCCTCTAGAGGAGAGGACAAAGGAGGCAGAATGCACCCAAAAGGTTAGTATTAGAATGAAGGTACAACCTTCTTCCTTCAAGACTAAGAGAAAAAGAAGTTAAAATATGTGTGCTTCTGTAGATGAGTCTGCAGGTAGAAGCAAGGAAAATCCAATGAGACTGCTCAGAAACTGCTATATTTTCTGTAAATTATGAAGCAAGGCTAAAGACTGAGAATGAGTCTTCTCATGAGGCTGAGAAGAATGACACAGGTTTAAAGGTTTGCAGCAGATGCCTCATGAAGAATTCCAGAGGAGGCCAACCAGGGACAAGTAAGAGGATTGCCAAGCTGCACTGAAAGCCCAGCTGAAGTCAGATAATTAAAGAATAATGATATTTTCCTGAATTTCAATGTCTATACACATACAGAAAATGTTGTCCTGCTTGCATATGTTCCTACTTCCACAAGAGAAAAAACTAAGTTTGAAAGAAAACCTGAATGAATTTTTTTATTAATTCCTGTATTTAAATGATTTTGTAGGTATCAGTGATTGAATTCTAAATATTGGAAAAGCAAGCATTTTTATAAATCACGACCATATGTATTTTCTGCTTTTGTGTGTGTGTTTCTACCTTTTCACATTTGGGTAAAAAAAATTACAGGTGGGGGGAAAAGCATCAGCCAACAGGGTTTTGTGGATCACACAGCCCCATGCAATTAAGGCGCCATTGTTAATTTTCAAATTGTCATAATCCATTTGAGAATTTAAGACAATTCAAAAAACAATTATGACTGAATGAAAAGTGAATTGGGCAATCAACTGAGATGAAATTCAGCCCAGAGAAACAAAATATTGAGAAAAAAAACCTAGAATAAGGGAAGAATGAAAGGCATATGGAAGAGACTGATTGTGCAGGGACAGACTTTAAAGACCAAGTTTACTTGACAAGAAGGTGGTAGGGGTTTGTTTTATACTGAATGAGATTTAGCTATTTTGCTAATGCAGCAGATCGGGCTTTTTCATGTTTAAGTTGCATAATAAAAATGTTGAAGCCTACCCAGATGCACATAGATATAGCTATATGTTGTTTACCTAAGACTGTCGTATAGCAGCAAATAAACAAAACCAGTCCCCACAGACATTCTGGAGCAGTTTGCAGCAAAACAGAATTTCGATTGCTTATTCTGAGTCTATGAAGGAAGATTAATTTGTTATGCATCTAAATGAATTATTTTACCCTAGATCAGCAAGCTCAAATCATCACACCCTGTATCTTTTATTTTTTGAATTTGAAATAAATGCAGGTAGCAGAATCACCTTCATCATCAAACAACCTCAGCATAGCACCCTGGAAATACCTTGTGGAAGGCTACACTAATGTGACCTGAATTTTTTTTAAATACTTGCTCTCTAAAATCTTACATTCCACCCAAGCCAGTAGGTCCACATAGAAGAGTCAAATATTATTGCATTATGGCTCTTGTCATTTTTCATTCTTCTTGCTAAACCTTTATTCTCCTCCAAGTCGTTTCCTCCTGTTCCAATCTTTAGTCTATGCCTTTTTTAAAGGCATTAGCCAAGATTCATCTCCAGTCCGATGCTTTCCTAAGTAAATCACATCTCATCATCATCTTTCTCAGGGTTTAAATTCCCTCTGAACTCATTCATTCATTCACTCACTCATTCATGCATCATTGTGCATCTACCATATGAGACCCTCACAGCATCAAGTTCAGTGTTCTCCACACAATCAAAGTGCATATATTCTATGCCTCCTTAGGGCCCTGGACCTATGCTAGGTGTCACAAAGTTTATAGAAAGAAGCATTTGTAGTTATCTATTTCCTTCAAAAAGATTTAAAGCAACTGGCTGTTTAAAACAAATTACAGTAACATAGTCCACAAAATAAAAGAAAAAATCAAGTAATAAAGGAGAAGGAGAAAATTATATCAAAACTTTCCCCTAAATTTCTAGCGTCTAAAAGGGAAATTAAATGGATCATAAAGCTCTCATTCTCTAATGAAAGAAATGCTAATGAAAAAAGATTCTAAGTTGAGCAAGGATAATAAAAACATGGCTGTGCTGGTATTGCTAATGACACAACCTCAGAATCTTTCTTTACACAACATTCCAGTGAACAACCATGAATTCATCAGAGATGCCACTCAGAATAAATCCTCATCATCTCTTGTATAAATGATGTTCTTCTACCTCAAGAAATTTGCCATTTAAAAAAATAATAAAGCATGCATATCTGTAAAAATGGAAGAACATTTTAGAGCTAAACTGTGTGGTGCTAATTGATTAACTCATACTTCTTTGTATGTCCAATAGCACTGGGTATAGTCCTTGCCCATAATGAGCACATAAAAACCTTTGCCTGATGATTGACTTATAATGCAATATGAATTCAGAGAAGGAAGAGCCTAGTAGTGAGAAATCTGCCGTGAAGAGGAGGAACAGAAGCTGAGCCTTGAAAGATGAGTGCTTGTTGAATGAGTGAACTCAGATTTTGAATCAGTTAACCTTTTGAAGAGACTTTTTTTTAATTATAAGTAAACCTATTGAATCTATACTCACTTAGTAACTTCTCCAACAAAGCTGCATTTTCTCCCATAATCCTTTGTTCATCTTATATTGAACACTGCATTCTTCTCCTTTCAGACTTTAGTACATTAAAAATTCATAGTTCACAACTCAGCTTATTAGCCTGTATTAGTCACCAACTCAAGAAGTTGGGGGTGCTTTGTTGGTGTCCTCAACTTTATCTTTCTGAGATCCAAACAGGTTTGTGTCATCTAAGGAAGTTGAGGTTCCTTGTAGAGTTAAGAGTTCAAGGAGCAAAAAGGCCACTGATTGCATCAATAATCCACTAGACAGCACCTTTAGATTTGTCTGCTAGATCATCCTTTCAGTTTTCATCAAAAAGGAACACATTCTCATTTCCCTCCTGTTGCTACTAGAGGTTGCAATATTCAAAAACCTATATGCTGTAGCCTTCAAATCAGTAAGTACTCAAAATTGTGTGCAAAATATGAATAAAATATTCATTTCATCAAAAATGTTAAGGACTACTTAATTCAAAAACATTTTATATGTTTGCATATTTATTTCTAAATTTGCATATTTGTTTGCATATAACTTGTAAAGATGAATGTTAATTATACTTTAAAATCATTTATAAATTGTAACTAAGAATGTTGTATGAATTTTTAAAACTGCTAAATTCTCAAGTACCACTAATTATAAAGTGTCATGTGAAGTACACTGGAGCAGACCTCATATTGAAAAAATATTGAGATCCTGACAAATGGAAAAGCATAATTGTTAACTGTGCTTGCTGATTCAATGATACCTGAGGCAAGTGAAACTTAAGTGACACTGTGTGCTTTTCCAAAGCATCCATTTACCTTCACTGAATTATGATGAGAAACTCATGCCCCTAACCAGACAAATATTTTACCCGATGCCTCCACATTATCCCATGTTTGAATGTAAGCTTCTGAGAATTACTCCATATTTTAGCTGTACGTATTCATATTCTGAAAGTGACAAAGAATAAGTAAATAAGAATCACAATAAGCAGTAAGGCTGCCTCAGCAGCGTCCTGTGTCAAACGAGGTGAGCTGAGATTTGTGCACACTAATTGGATTTGTAAAATGTTTCAGAGTAATTTAAAAAACATTTACACAAGGTCAGATCTGAACTGGTTTCCAAAAAGAACCATAGAGAAGAATGAAATGTTCAAGGAATTACACTGCATGTAGATCTAACACTTTATCTATTAAATTGGGCATGACATTGGGCTTTTTAAAAGTATAGTAGGTCTTAGACTATAAATCTCTAGACAATTTTCTCTATTTTTGATAAAATGTTTAATTATTGTAAGCACAGATATGCAGAGATAGGAGCTATTGCTCATGTATCATTTTTCCTAAATTAGCAACTACTGTAAGTGAACTTCTTTTCACCAATTTTAAAGAGTTGCAGCATATTAAAAATTGACTAACTGGATTTCATCTTATTCCAACATCTACGGTCTTGCCAATAGAAAGCAACATATTGTTCCCAGTTTCCCCTCCTCCACCACCACCATGCCCCTTGTCTCTATTAGTTTAGGGTTGATTTGTAAACATCTTACTACAGGAAATAATTATGCTAAATTATTCCATGTTGTTATATTATCAGTGTCCTATCTGAATCCATACTAATATAATTAGAGATAAAGTCGACGCTGAAATAACAAGTAGCTCTTAAAGTTCCATGCATGTTAAGTAGCATTTGCTGTGGTGGCAGAACAGAACTTAGATCTTGAAAATAATTTGATATTAAAAGACAAAAGTAAACAAATTAGATTGTAAGTTTGTTTTTTTCCCCGGTGTATTAATCAGCCCTAGTAAACCTTGTATTATACTCTTCAAATCTGTGTTAATCAGAATTTAGGTTTTGAAAGGCAGAAGGAAAAAAATTGTCTCCCTCTGGTGGGGAATATAACAAGTTTTTCTTTCTTTCTTTCTTTCTTTTTTTTACTTGTAATTTTTTTTCCTGCAGTCAATGTCAGATAAGTTTCATGATACTCTAAAAAAGTACTCTTGAATAACCAGATTTTATCATCTTTTGAACACACTCTACTATCTTTTGAACATGGCCAACACTCAGAAAATTCAGATTCAAAAATGACCTTTACTTCTTTCACTTTTTTTCTGAAGAAAATAAAAGGATAAAAGAAGGAAAATATAAAACCAACTTCAAGAAGTAGGAAAGCTTTGTATTTACATGAAATACCCAGGTTCTAAAAACCCAGGTTGCAAAGGTTCACTTTAGAATCTGTAGTTTTGAACAAATGTCACTGAAAAAGCAGTTTCAGAAGAGGAAAGTCCTAGAAGTTCCCCTTTTCCCTCCACCAGATCATCTGTCAAGAGTTCACTGGCCTTTCTCCCTTCTCTGTGATACTGAAACACTCTCCCACAGCCTCCATTTTATCACCTATTGCCTTACATCATGACTTTGCATGTCAGTCACTTCAGTAGGACTACAGGCCTCTCAGGGTAGAAACCATGCTTTATGCATCTTCAAGTCTGGTGACCAGTGCTTTGCTGGGCTTTCAGCACAAGAAAAACTTACCTCTGTACCAGGCAGTGTGCAAAGTCAAGGGCATCAAATCATGGATGAGATATACCTGATCCCTGCCTTCATAAAACTACGATCTAATGGGAAATAATGGATTGATTTGGAGTACATTTTACCATAGAAACAATATGTTTAAATAGTAGCCACCAGCCAAAAAATCCTACACAATCCATATTGTAGTTTAAATGATTTAAAATTCCCCATTAAATTGATTCATCCCTAAAAGTTCTATAGGGTTATTCTCATTGTGATTTGTCAAAAGAATTTTTAACTAAAAGTTTGTATGTCTGGACCCATTCATTCAGCAAACATTTATCGAGTCCCTACTAGGCGTCAGGCACTGTGCCAAGCCATGGAAACACATTCTGGTAGGGAAAGCCAGATAACAAATGAGTAAACAAATTTTTTAAAGGTGACTATAGCTCGTAGTTTGTGCTATGAGGGAAAAAAAAAAGTAAGGCGATAGAGGATAGGGTATAGTAATCAGGGTTCGAGCATGAAAGCGATTTTATACTTAATGGAGTAATTCAGGAGGGTTTAATAGTGGGACTGTTTAGAAGTTGTGGGCAATATTAAGGTAAACCAATAAGGAACATTGAGGTACCTTGGGGCTAATAAAAAGTGGGGTCGGTACTACCCCAGGCTTAATTGGACAAAGGAAAGGAAGAGTTACCAGAACTCAAAGAGAAAGCTATAGCTAAAGGAGGCTCTCCCCACAGGAACAGTGGTTTTCCCTAGTGAACACAGTCACCAACGACTTGCAGTCATCTTACCAGGCCACCCCAGTAACAAATGTGCTGACCTCCTCTCCTCCTGCCTGCCAATACCTGGCCAAGTCTCCCATCTGCCAAACCCAACCAGAAGCCAGACGGCAATGGAGCCTACAGATGTTGTCCCTAAAGGTCAACTTCCTGGGGCAGATGGAAAGAGGCTCTAGAGGGGCAAGTGAAGAAGATGTTTATAGAGAAACATTAGCTCATCCAATGTTAAGAGTTATCATTGGAGTTAAAACCTGGATGAGTTTTGGTTTCGTTTTTGTTTTTTTAATGGAGACTACAGCCAAGTAGAGGTTTTGAGGCAGGATAAAGCTTGGTGGCCCAACTCTAGAACTGACTGGATATATGAACTTATACCAGTCACTTCATATTTTGAGGTAGGTCAGTAAAATGTACAGGCTGGACTCTGATGATCTCTAAGCTCCCTTTCAGCTTGAACAACTCAGGAGTCTTTGAATTTCATGATTCCACTTCCTCTCCCATGATGCTTCCATGGCATGAGTGCAAATTGAATGTTATAAATTAGGGTCTGCCTTGATTTTCTGAGAGGTGACAGTCCCAGAAGTGAGGAAAAAGTGAAACTTAAAAACCGCCTATACTGATCTCACCCATGGAGTTTGGAGCAAAATCTCTAGCCCATGGATGAATGCCAATTAGGAGACCTGGCTCATGTCACACACAACCTGACACTGCTTTATGGAAAATGATTTAATTAAAATCATCCCAAGTACATCATTTACTCCCTTTGAAGAGTTCACCAGAGTTTTTCCATTTTTAATCAAAACTCTTTACAAATCACACTTTAGAGTTAGTGAAAGAAAGTTCAAATTACATGGATCACCTTTTTCTTGCAACTAACATACATTGGTGTTTTGTTGTGACATTCCCAAGTGAAGTGCACTAAATTAAATTATTATTCCCATCTCAACTGACTCATTGGGTGGGAACAAGTTCACACACCATACGTGGGCTGATCCACATGACTGTATCACTGAAAAAAACATAAATTACCATAGTATTTATGTACCAACTGACTGAAAACTGGTAGACTTTTCTCTTTTTTACCTTTTTGCTTGTTTTCATGTAGACTAGCTTATACCTGGAGTTCTATCAATATATAACATGTCAGGATGCAGTGGTAGAAGGACAGACGTTTGTCAGCCCAAACATTAGTCATTCATTCACTTATTCATTCATCAGTATTGATTTACTAAATGCCAGGCACCAACGTTTGTGCATGTAATGGTAAAGATTAGTCAGTACTAGTCTTCATGCAGCTAATCCATCTAGTGGGAGCTACCACCACCAGATGTCACTAACTCCACCCCTCCCAGCATTGGTGAGTATAAGAACATCTTTCTAACACTAAAAAGCTTCATACTCACCTGCATTTATTCAAAAATAAGTACATTTCAGTGTCTGTTAATTGCAAATATATAAAATGATACAAGCTACTACGAATTTAGTAATCCTTTTGATAAATTTGTATGTATTCATCATAGTGTTTACATACATTTGAAACAGAATATTGCATCCATTTGGGAGACATACTATTTTGCCCATCTACAATACATTGTATGCATATGGAATTGTGGTTCTCTTGCCACGGAGCTTAACTCTTTTCCCAGGAATCTACAGCCTTCAGATACAAAGAGTCTCTGTGATGAACTAAAGCCAGACTGTGATCTCTGCAGTTCCGATGCACCTGCTGAATTATGCCATTAGAATAACACCATGTCCACACAGTGTTACTCTGTATGTCAGTTCCAAGCAACACTACTTTCTTATCCCAAAAATCTCACAGAGAGTTTGTATGAAAACCGTTTTCAGATGTTTTAGTTATAGCCTCTTCCACATCCCACCACCTTCTATCTCAGACACAACTGGATTGGGGTAGGAGGAAGGCTGGACTCATAAAGGAAATCCATCCTCCTACCACAAAGGTAATGTGTTTTGCACAAAGCATGTGTTTCTGATTCTGTATTTACCCAAACTTATCCCTTGTGCCTGAGACTTCTCCAACCCTTAGATAAATGGACTCCTAAAAGGTCCACCTCACAAGTATGATACATATGCTCAGAAATGTCCAAATCCCAAAGGAAGACACACTTTGATCTGCCACTAGGATAATACCCCATGCTTGACAGTAATTAACAAGTACCAAAGAGATGTATGACCAATGTGCTGGCAGAAAAGTGAAAAGGTGGTACTGATTCTGATGGGGGGGGGGGGCGGGTGGGACTCCCAGAAAGTGAACTGACCGGGACCTGACAAAGTACGTATGCTTTGAACTCTTGGTGGAGAGAGAAAGATCATCCAGGCTGGGGAAAAAATGAGACTAGAAAGGATCTGGAGCATAGCAAGTGGCCTAGAGACAAGGATTTCTTATTAGGCTACAATTATTGGCTTAAGCAAGTTATGAAGTCAGTGGTGACTCTTGATTGTAGAGACAGAGGGCAAGCCAGTTGGGAAAAACAACATCCCCAAAGGAGCAGATGGGAGAAGGAGATAAATGGCAGAAGTGATCTTTTCCTCATTCAAAGCTTTTGGTGTGCTTCATTCTACTCATATGATACTTACCACGGATTACCTTGCTGTCAGTCCTTTATGTTCTTGTCTCTTCTCCTGTATTAGATTGTAATTAAATTCACACAGTGGGGCAGCAATGTGATACAGTAGAAATAGCAAAGAATTTGTAGCCAAACAAGTAGTTATGTTCAATTACTAGCACTTCCACATATGTGACCTCAAACAAGTCTCCCAATCTCTCTTAGCCTCTGTTCTTTATAAAATATGGATGGCAATGCCTGCATCTTAGAGTTGTTTTAAAGATTAAGTGAACTAAGTAAGACATATGAAGTCTAACATACAATAGACACATAACAAATATATTTCTTCCCCAATCCCATCTTCATGTTATATCCTTAATATTTATCTTCACATCTTTCACATAGTTGGGTGACCATTATGCACTGAGTGCAAAGCAGTTGCATAGCATTCCAGATCACTCCAGATAATACCGCTTTGGATAATTTGGCTTGGTTTGTAGTCTACATAAACTCTATTCCAAAAATCATTCATTAATCACCTTCAATGTCTGGCACTGCTAGGGCCTAGGACCATAAATATATGTTCAACATGGGCCCTGCTCTCAAGGAGTTCAAGTTTAGTGAGTTATTCCTTTGATGACTCATCCCTATGGAAGGACTTTTAAGGAAATAAGCCAATGGTATGCTGAATGAAGCCATTAAACCTGAGTCATCTAAGACCATATTTTTAGATCCAGGTAACTCCTTCACGAGAACGCTCTGTTAATGTTATAAGGGCTTTAGACAAAAACTAATACCATAGTTAAAATCAAGATCCTTAACAGAAGAAAACTCTGAGAGAAAAGATTTTATTCTATGGTCACAAAATTGTGTTTGATCTTATTGGTGAGTTTGTCCTTTAAGTGTAAGAGGGATAAATAGATTTAAAACTGGCTCAAGGACACAGCAAAATACCTTTTTACATACTTGTATAACCTCAACAGCTGGAACATGACAGCCCCAGATTGTGATCCGAGATGAAGTAACTTTATTTAAGGTAGCACCAGGCAAGCTAGAAGCTTAGAGGAAAGAGGCCCAGTGACAGACACCTCAAGCAGTGGCCGCAGTCATGTCCCAAAGACAGATTTCCCACCATCCTAGAAAGAGCAGCACTAAGTGAGGTGTTAATTATGGACAAACACGATAGCCTAAAGAGGCAGAATAGCAGGAAGAGCTATGAAAACTCAAGTATGCCTTAGATAATCGAGACTAAGAGACTGTAATTTGAACTGAAGTGGTTCAAAAAGAAATTTAAATTAGTCACTAAACCCCATTCTCTCTCCTCTGCTTCACTCTCCAGGATCTTGATCCATTCCTTTATCTTGTTCTATATCTTTACAGAGACAATATTTACAGAAACCCTCATATAGGCCAGGTACTGTGAAAGGCATTTCACACACTGTATCTTTTTCATCTTACAATTAGCCTAGGAATTAAGTGTTGTTATTAGCCCCACTATGCAGATGAAGAAAGCAAGGCTTAGGAAAAGTCTTTGGATTCACACACTACTCAGTGGAAGAGCCAGGATATGAACTCAAGTCTGACTGAGGACAGTCTGTGCTTCTTAGACTGTTCAAGTTTAATGTGTTATCCCTCAGACAGATAGCTACATTTTATAAATTCATCAGTGTTTCTTCAACTTTAATTTTTTAGATGCTCTTGAAAATGAAAATTCCATTTAGACCCAAAAGAATAAATTTCTAGTGATAAGATTTCAGCTGAAGTCCAGTGATAACTAGAGGCCAGAGAGGTAAGATGGGCAGTAGGAAACCATCCTTAGGGAACTCAGATTTTACCCCATAAGTGGTTAATGGAACCAAGTCACAGACCTAGACATGAGTAAGAAAGAAAACGTTTATGAACTTGGAACAGTGTCTCAAAGTGGTAAAGTTGAAGGAGAATGATAAGGCCAGACAAAAGTATCTCCAGTTTAACCTCAGAAAAGGGAAAAATGTGGGGATACACTTCAGAATGGGGATAAGAACTGGATATATTGGTACTGGGTTTCCCTCCTCTCTAAAATACATCCCATGACTGTACTATTGATGAGTATAAATGTTGTCTAGGATAATCCCAGTTTTAAAAGAAAAAAAAAGCAATTTACCATACCCTTTTCACCATTTTAATGTTGAGCTATTATAATCTCACATTCCAGTGGCCTTCTAACTGCATGGTTATAGTCTCCTTACACTTACTCTGAAATTGTTTTCCCATTGTTATCTGACATTATAGTCGTATCGTAATGTCATGTTTAAAGATTCCCCGTACACTTGTAATGAAATCGTTTTGCAGTTCAGAATGGCATCATATTGGCACTTTAAGCAGGGTATCCATCACCCTGTATTGATAGTTTTCACAACAAAACACCCTATTTTAGTGCCTGTGAAAGTAAATAGCTGTTGCCAGTGATCTGTTCTTCCATTTCAAACTTAAATGGTCTCATCTGTTTTATTTTACCTTGCAATTTTCACACCCACTGTGGTATGGGCCGAATTTATACTGTTTGCTTTCAAATGAGGACTGTCATTCCATGGGCTCATAAATGTTTATATGACAAGCCACTTATCTGTTTTGGTGTGGCCTTTGTGTCATAGATAATTCCTTACACTCTGATAATCAATGTAGTTTGGCCACTCCATTTGCAAGGCTAATGTAGATAAGTCTTCTGCTAATTGAAATCTAGAGGCAAATTATTTGGTAAATGTTTTCGAATCAAACTAACTGCATATCTAAAAGTAATATATGCAATTACTTTATTACACAATAACAGCAAAAAAGAATTCTATTTCCAAATAGCCACATGTGAAAATTTTGAGTAGTGTTTAAGGCAAAGGCTTAAAGACAGGAAATGTGAGAAGAGTAAATGTTGTATTATTATAATTATTACCAAGAATCAGGCATTTAATTTTTTTAACACCATCATCACGCCTGGTGGTTAAATTTCGAGAGGTTAACAATTTGATTCAAATCTTCCCTTAAGAAATTAAATGTTACCCAACCCAAGTCTAATCCAAACTAACTGGAACTTGGAAGTCAGCCAGGACAGGCGCAAGTCTCCTGACAATAGGCTTCACTTTGAGATCTTTCTATTCTCTGCTGTTAAAAGAGCCATTACTACCTCTGACACAACTTCTCTACAGCTGTTTTGACGTTCCTTCCCAGGTCCAGGTTGAAGGCAGAAGGGCAAAAAGAGAATAAAAGTGATACATTTTTACAAAAAAAGATTTCTGTTAGCATTTTCATACTCAGAGATATTTGACATTCAGTTGGAGCTGAGAGCAAAGCCTCAGATAAGCCTTTATTTTATACAAAACTATTTCTCTGTTTTTAGGAGTTAACACAGATAATGATGATGACACAGCCAGCAAATCAGCTGGGCCCAAGTGTTAAATACTGTAAATCCTCTTGTTTTAGGTGTTTGTGCCTGAGCTAATGCTTGAATATATTTTCTGCCAGGAAGCAAGTGGCAACACCTGCAGCAATGATTTTGGTTCTTGGATAACCCAAGGTGCCCAAGAAATGATAATGAATTCCTTAAAATATCCCCCCAAATGTGAATTTGCTTTATTTAAACACCAGATATATGTTCTCCACAAGAGAATACGGCATGAATTGGAAAACGAAACAATATATGAGATAGTGCTAAGGATCACCCCACAGTGCCCAGGCCAAATGCCATCATCTCGGTGTGAAGTCCTCCCAAGTCTCATTTCAGAATTGCATTTGAAATGAACCCAAAGAGCAAAATGCATATTTGAATGACCACACATGAAAAACTTGACTGCGGATTTAAGATACAAGCTTAATTCTAGACAGCTAAGTAGTACCTGAAAAAAACCTCATATAACCTTGCAGAAGGGCATCACACACCTTCATGGTCTCTGAATTTCTCTGCCCTCTGGCTCTGATAAGCATTTTATCTGCTTATAATCATCTCCCTCTCCCACTCCTGGAAGTAACTGTTAATTCCAGACTTCTCCAGTCTCCTCGGAGGCTCAGCCCTGCACCTCTCCCTCACAGCGGTTGACGTTGCCTCCCTCTTCACTGGGAAAATTGAATCTGTAGGTATGATCTCATCCCCCAGATTTCCACTCCACTGTGGCCACCACAGCCCACAAGCGTGTCTACAGCCACACGCACTGACCCTTTTCCTCCGGACTCAGAGACTGAGACAAGATTTTCTTTAAGACTCCTCTCCCTCTTCTGGGACCTCATTTAATCGGTTGAACTCTCTCACACTTACATCTCAAGTTAACCTCCTCTCTCCCTACTGTCTCTTCTTCAGCCTATAAAAAACTTCAAGCTGCTCCCATCATTTGAAAAAAAATTTGTTATATCTCCCCTGATTCCATATCTCCTTTGTGCCTAAATCTCCCTCAGCTGTGGCCCAGCCTCTCTCTTCCCCCCACCATATCTCCAGCCAAGCTTTTCAAAAAAGCAGTACCATTCATTTTCCCTCACAGCTCCACTGCAACGTTTTCTTAACACTCCTTTCTACTGAAACTGCCCTTGTTTCAGCAGTTATATTTCTATATTTCACTGCTACACTGAATTATGTTGATAATTACTTTCTCCTCAATGAAACTCTATCCTCCCTTGACTTTAATTCTACCATCTTCTCTTGATTTTCTTCACTTCACTCTGACTAGTCCTTCTCTCCTTTTGACATGGACTCCTCTTCCTCTGCCTACTCTTTCAGTGGTCTTTCTTCACCTGCTGAGGGCTAGTCCTCCTCTGCCCTTACATAATCTCTTCCATCCTTGTGACTTCAACTATCACACAAAAGTGGGTGTATTCTCTACCCCCGCCACTGACTTCTCCCCTAGACTTCAGATTCATACATCTAATTGCCTCATGAACAACTCTACCTGGATGTCCTGTAGACCAGCATAAACTGCATGTCCAAAAGAGCATTTATCATCTTCTCCCAAATCCATCTCTTCCTCCTATATTCTCTTTCAACATTGATATCACCATAATCCCTTGAGACACTCAAACTAGAAACTTGGGAATCATCCTTGACTGCCCCCTTCATTCTTTACATCAATCAAATATTTCTGACTTAGTCAATTAAAATTGTGTTGAATACCATGGCCTCTTTTCCATTCCCACCACTGCTCCCTTATTTAAAGCCCTGGTAATCAGAAGCCAGTCTACTTAACAGTCTCTATGTCTGTCTCCCTTTATTTAGTCTTATCGCCCTCAAATGATCTTCTTCAAAACCACCTGCCTAAAAAAATCTACCCATATCATTCCCCTTCTTAAAAACCCTCTAATGGTTCCTGCAACCATAGGTATTGTCCAAGCTCCTTCACATTTTATAATTTTCCTCAGCGAGCTTGCCTCACCGACCTCTCCAACTTCATCTCCCACTTCACCCTGACTCATATTTTATGGTCTAGAAATACTAAATCTTTCACAGTTTCTCCAAATACCACACTGCTTCACACATCCATGACTTTACTTGGACTCTAGGGAAAATACCTAGGGTCCTTTCTCTAAGCTGACCTTGATCTATAGATCAAACAACGTTATTGTTCAGGTTTTTCAGATGACACACTCAAATTCCTTCAGTTAAAGGGGCTTTATTGTAACATAACTGGGGAAGTAAGAGACAGGACATCATATAAAAGCATCATAGAGCCAGGCCTGTGGGAGAAATGGAAGATCATTCTAGACGCAGTAGCAGGGAACACTCCAGTGCTACTCATAGAATCTCCCATCCAAAAGATGTGTCTATTGCTCATGACTCAGTTGGTCCACCATTATAGTGGCCCAGCTGTCCATAGTGGTTCTGCTTTCCTGTTTTTAGCACAACTGATTTATTTACTATCACCATATTATGGCTTCTCTCTACCCTTCTTTCTAACCCATGGGTGCTCATTGACTTCTTTCTGTATATCTTTCTGTTTTTACCACCCTCCTGTCTTATTTTCTATACGACTAGAATTTAAGCTTCCGATTGGTTGGCCAGACGCCATCTGTATAGATGCCATAGATACTTCTTTGGGCAGCACTGTGTCTCTTGACCATTGTGAGTGAAATATCCTTTCCTGGGTGTGAGAGTAGAAAAATTGTGAAGATTTCTGAAGAAGTCACCACCAAGAAGACTATAAGTATACCCTGAGACCTCTCAAAAGGAGGTAATATAACTGGCAGAGACTCTCCATGACTTAAAAGCTCACTTTTTAAATGCTTACAATCACACCATCATAATAACACTCACCATTTATTGAGCAACTACTATGCACCAAATACTTTACATACGTTATTTTTAATTCTTACAGAAATATAGTGACTACTAACACCTTGCTGAGAACCAGCAAGGATAATTAGCATGCTCGAGTTTGCACAAATGACCTAATAAATGGTAAAACAATTTGAATCCAAAAATGCCTGGCTCCAAGGCTAATGTTATTCCCTCTGTACCTGGCTTTATCTAGACCATATTCCTCCAGCCTCACATCTCTAATTTATTACAGACCGCTCTGTAATACTAATGACTTTATTCCTTAGTCATGTCTTTGAACAATAGGAGAATGAAGTTGCATCTTTTGACACATGATAACTCAGTCTCACTGTCTAATATATGTAAGAACTTCCTCTCCAAATTTCTGTCTGTATCATGCTCAGCCAAAAATTGATCAAAGTTGAAAACTGACAGTACTATGTCCTCATTAGGCCAGTTCTTCTCTCATTGAGAAGATGGCTTCAGTGTAGAAATTGCCCAGCAGCATTTTTTCTTTAGAATGTGGCTGTACATTAAATATATAAATATGCTCACATCTAAGTCTTTTTAAAAAGAGAGAAATGAGTGTGAAGTTTTAACTTCTGTTGGCTCAGTAAGGAGGATGGAAGAGTTTATATTTTTAATAAATGTATATAACATAGAAATGCACATTTGAACAGGGCAGCAAAAATCTGTACTGTAGTAGGAATGCAAATATTCCCTTCTTTTTTTCTATGTGGAGTTTTTAAAACTGAAAAGCTAAAGACCCTGAACAACTACACACACTCCAGCTTAGCCCAGTTCAAATACAATTCAGAGGTGCTGAGTTGAAAGGAACCCATCCTGGGATCAGGATTCTATACAACTAAACATGATTTCCAACATTTTATTTCCACCTTTCTTTTCAAATCATCTTTACTTCCACAACTGCTCCCTTCTATTAAAGGTAAGGGCAATAGCATCTCTTCTTTTAAAGCAGCAATGATATTACAAAAGAAAAATAGTCAAAGTTTGCAAATTTCTTTTGGAATTTTCAATGGAAACCAGTCTCTAACTTGTCCCATAGCTGGCATCCCCCAAATTACTACCCAGGAATAATAGCTTACAAATTTTTACATTAAATAAATGTAAAGCATTAGAACTGATGCAAAGTTCCATTATTTTGACATACTCTAATTTGAAAAGGGTAAATCAATTTAAACCATTTTTGTTGAAAATCAGCTCCTTAGGCTGTATACTCATAGTGGTTGCCAAGTCTCAACCCAAAGTGAATGTTAAGGTCTATGTTATTAACCCTTGAAAAATGAGTTCTATCATGGAAACAATGACAGACCTGGAGACTACCAGGTGCAGCTGCTGAAGCTGACAGTCAGTCAAGTAAGAGTAATGCACGGTTTCTTCATATGCAAATCACATAACACGTGCTTACCTTTAAAGGGCAATGTCAGATTATTGCAAAATTGTTTAGATATAAATACCTTTTTTTAAGAAACTAAATTCATTTATACTGAACTCTCTATGGCTGACATACCGTGATGAATCACCTCATTACACAGGAAGCCACAAATATGGCTACTGAGGATGAGTATGATTGTAAATGAGACCGCTGGAATTCTACTGTGGCTTGCAGTGACCCTCAATAAAAAGATACCTGTAGACCACGGCAATAGTTTCCCTTGGAACTATCTTGAAATAGTGAGCAGCTAATACCCTGCACTTACAATGCTATCAAAATTAATTTTCTAGGGCTTGGATTTTGCTTCTTAAAATGAACCTATTGGGGTACATTTTTCTTAGCAATGTCTGTGAATTAAACAACTATAAGCCTTCTTCTAAACGTGTTGCAAGAGATTAGGAAATACAAATTGATGAATTTATATGCTGGGAGGGGTCACAAAGTAGCCTTCTGGGATGTTAAGGATATTCTAAATCTTTATCTAATGGTCATTACAAGGAGTGTGTGTGTGTGTGTGTGTGTGTGTGTGTGTGCGCGCATGTGTGTGTGTGTGAGAGAGATCATAAAGCTGTACACTTAAGATTTGTACACTTTATTCTATATAAATTATTTCACAATTTAAAAAAAAGTTAAAAATCAAAGGAAAACAAAAACATTCTGACTTCACTAGGTCATTTTTTAAGGGACAGCCTAAGATGAGAACTGCTAATGCAAACTCTAAGTATCGCTTCCCAAATTGGAAATCCATGTCCTGCTCTCTAGCCCTTGCCTCCCAAGTCCTTTCATATATTCTCCAAGTATAAAAATGTCAAGGCAGAATTATTTCTGGTGTGAATTTACTATTCAAATCCAAAAATATTCATGCTAAAGTGAGGTTTCCAAAAATTAGACTGTAGTGTCTTTATAGAGAAGAAGTAAGATGAGAAGTTGTTCAGACAGCTGGCCAAAAAAACGGGACAGAGAGAAGGGGAAAAATAGAATGTTCTGAAGGGTATACAGAGCTGGAGATCAAAGATCCCTGGCTTTTCTATTCTCAGGAGTCCCCACAGGCTTCTTGATCCTCAGTTCATCGTTCCCGTTCCCTACTATTCATAATCTTATAACCTGTGCGTCTCACATCTACCTCACCCCCTCTCACCTGCTCAATCACCAGGTGTAGGACAAAAGTCACTGAGGAGTCCCCAGCTGTGCTGTCTGCCCGAGACAATGGGTGCTGTAACAATAGCTCAGACTCATGTTTAAAAATTAAATCATCCATTTGATTTTCAATTTATTTTCAAGTTAGGAACTTTTCTAGCTCTTAGTAAAGAAAACCCAAAGCATATTCAATATCTGCGTTTATACAGCACGCGGACACTTGAGTATATAGTAAATGTAGTTTCAGTAGCACACATCATTCCTTATTTAATTCATCCAGCCTGACAGAGTTGGTGGGAATGAATGCAACAATAGTAGTATTTCATTTGGTTCCACAGGCATTTCTCACGATGTACATTAAAAAGATATAACATATATTATGAATGTGAGAGCAGGTAGACACACAGACATGCATTTTACTCAAAGGTGCATTAATAGAATGGTAAATTCCATGCATTAAATCTACAAGGACAAAAATATTCTGAGTTAAGACATCTGTACAGAATTGGTGCCAAATGAAATGTCACAATCAAATAAAACTTCCCTTTATGAGAATCAAAAGCTTTTTTTTAGAGCTAGAAGGAACTTTTGAAATCATCCAGTAAAACTTACTCATTGACAGACATCTAACCTGAGCTTAAGAAAGATTAAATGACTTAAATAAGGTCACACCTAGCTAGTGGAAAAGCCAGGACTAGAACCTTCCTTCTCCAGATACAGTTGTCCTTCCACTGCATCATTAGCGGCAACTACTTGTGAAACAAAAATATGGAGGGGCTCACCACAGCATCCTCATGTGCTCATTTCAGTGTGTGCAGGCGATGTTCTTTGTGATGCATGCTGACAGTGTATCACACTTCTGCTAACTTGGACAACCTCCTCTCTTCTTGAAGACTGAGTCTATAACCAAACTGCCTTCTTCATAGTACAAACCCACGGATCCTGTGGGCGCTCAAATAGTTAGTGATGGAGTCAAATATTGGCCATTTATATTCTATGTGGATATGCACACAGAGCCCACTTCAAACAGAAAAGATCGAAATAATATTTATTTAATATAGTACCTCCATCCTAACTAGACCAACCTAACCTGAGAGCTGAAATTAAAGTATCACAGCTCAGAATGTCTCAACTCAGAGCTCAGAACCAGGGCAGACAGATGCTAGGGCAGTGGGGAGTATAAGGGAGTGACCATTTCAAGTTTCCAGAGCACATTGGGTGAACCCCCATCAAGCCATGTTCACAAAAAAGGGCTCCAAACTGAATCACAGGTTTAAAAGTTCTTTGAAGTCCAATCTCTGAAAAGAATATGAATATCGAAACTGCAACACTTCACCAAATATCTGGCATGAGATTACCAAAGACTCAAGCTGAAGGCCAGAGAGAACATTAGAACAAACATCCCGCATTGCTCCTGCCCAATTTGCCTTTGAGAAATTGAGTGACACAAACCCCGGTTGACCTTCTGTACAGCAGCACGAAAGTCAGCATCTGTGCCTGTATCTCAGCTGAAATTTTGCATAAACTAAGCACAAGGGAGCAAACTCCAGCTTAGACAACACATTCTTAAAGCAACTTTTATCACAAGGACAGTGAAATACCACAGTAGGAGCAGGTTGCCAGCTAATACAAATGATTTTAAGATTCAGTGTAAATGATTGAATTTAGAAGATTATCAAGGAAGCAAAAAAGACCAAAACATAAGGCTAACACAGGACTGGTTGCCTTTTGTTCTTTTGTAGAAATGTGTAGCTGGAAACCACTAGCAGCACTGCCTTGGACACATAAAATTCCTGTAGAGTGTTTTATAAAGGTAATGAACTTGTATGTGCCTCACTGAACAGGCCCGCTATTAAATCTTCCTTTAAAAATGGGACAGATTGCTGGGGTGTTTTGTGAGAAATGTGAGCTTTTCCTGTAGCAGAGTCAGGAATTTTAATCTCTGGCCCCAAAATTATGATTTTCACTAAGTAAAATAAAACAGAAAACAACCCAGTACACACTCCACATCATCAATTTTTAATCTATCTTATTTTTAAGATTTCCCTTGTTAGGAGTAGATTTGGGGGAAAGGAGTAAAGAGGAAATTTCAAATGACAAATGTCCAGCCGTGACAACCCAATCACAAACAAATTAAATGTCCATCTCTGTCACAGCTGGCAACCCCAGCCTGGCCTGGGGAAAATCCTCCATTTAGTTCCAAACAAATGTATTGGAGGCTAATCAACATCTAATAATCCCTCAGGAAAATAGCTTCCTTAGTCCACATCTGTAAGGACTATACTCAGTTTGGGGGAGGTATCTGCCAGTTGTTTTCCGGTATAGCAACTGTTTTGAAAATAACAGAACTGGACACCACCAGGAAGATATTTCAGCCAAGTCTATTATTCAAATCTATGTCTTCACTCACCAAAGTGTCAAGGTGATGCATTTGTTGATCTGTCTCACAATTCATTTTATTACAGACATGTAGAGATTGAGAAGACCAGAGGAGGAATTCAGGCAGAGCAAAGGAAAGAGAAACAAATTTTCACTTCCAGACAAAGCCTGCCTGTGACTAGTTGGTCTGACTAACTCTGCCAGTTTCTTTTGTCTAAACGGATGAAAAGAAAAAAACAAAAGAGTCTGATAAGAGTGAATCTGGAACATTAATTTAACCCAAGGAAAACCAGGGACGGGAGAAGGGCAAAGAAATAAGAAAAATGCACCAAGAGATTTATCATCAGCATGAATCAGATTTGTCCTGAATCCTGATTCTTTTCAGGACCTTTCACTGCTGGAAGACAAGCTCTTTCAATAAAAAATAAAAACTATCAAAATTATATCCGATATTTCTCACATGCCTCCTAGGCATCACTTTACACAATTTATCCCTAAATCTCATGATCACCTGGCAAGGAAGGAGGTATTGTCTTCATTTTGTAGATGAGGAAACCGAGCTTCAGAGAGGTTCGAAGCTTGCTGAAGGCCAACCACAGAGCTATTAAGTAGCAAACCAAAACTCAAACCCAGAGCCTGAGCTGTTCTGCCTTCCCACAATCGAATCCATTCCTCTCCTCTTCTCTCTCTGGTCTGTTCAATAGTTTTCTTTCTCAGGAAACTCCTATTGCTTATTGTTCCAAATTTAAAGCAAGTTAAAAGCTGCCTCATACCAAATGCATCACTACTCCAAGCCATGTAATCAGCAAGATAGGTAAAAATCACTTGGCTTTGTCACTTTGCAGATTATATAATTAGTCAAAGCAAAGTGGGACCAAGGCATGTGGAAGCAAAGCGTAGTTTAAGGCTACACGTATATTCAGCCTTTGCACCAAGACTTATTGTTCTCACCTTTTTTGGCAGATAGAAAAGTGCTGGGTTCCAACATCACTTTAAGTCTTACAGTCCCTGGAAGAGTTCAGATGAAAATGAGGCAACATCCGTATGGTCCAGGGATTTTTTTCTTTTTTTTTCTTTTAACAAAGAAGCCTACTACACACCTCTAATTAAAGTATATACATCAGCATTGGAAATAGCAATTAAAGGAATTTACCCACCTAGGGTCCTCTGACAACACACTCATTCACACTACTATCTAAAAGTTTGATTTGTTCCCATGGGAATTTACAATTTAAACGCTATTTTATGGTCCATTCCAAAGACATGTTTCAAAGGGGGGTGAGATGTCTTTGGAAAAAACCTAGAAATCTAACTTTGGGTGGAAATGATGAATTTCTTTTTTAATTGTCTGTGATCTTTCTGAGAACTGTATTAGTAATCTTTGTTAAGAGCCATTTTGGTGTCTACATGTCAACCCCCTTGGGGGCAGTGTGATGTCACTAAGTGTCAGGGTAGCATGGGAGCAAGAATCTGGGAGCTGGTGTCAGATATATAACAAACAGCTTCTCTTCTTACTGGCTGTTGACTTGGGGCACATTATTTAAATTCCCTTAGTCTCAGTTTCCTCCTGTGTAAAGTGAGATCAATGTACGTTTCACAGGGTGGTTTTAAGGATTGAATAAGGTGAAGCCTATAAAATCCAACAGATTGCCTTGGGACATAGCAGGGTCAAAAGCCTTTCCACTCTGTATTTTGCTTTCTAGATTCTAGTAACAAGATTCATTCATTCAGTGTTTCAGCAAATGCTTTTTGCACTTTTCCTAGGTAACACAGCACAATTCTAAGGCTCTAAATACTAAAATGGGTAAGTCATTGTGTTTTCTTATTCTTAAAGAGCTTATAGACTATTGGAGGAGTTATTTACATATTACTTACGCATATAGAAAAATGTTTCGCTCAGACATTGTGTGTTAAGTAAAACTAATAGCTAATATTTATTGAGTATATTCACTGTGCCAAACACTGTGATTTATACTATTTAATTCCTGCAACCTTTATGTTATGAGAGGTATAAGTAAAGTGCTATGAAAACCTAGAGCACGAAGTTATTAATACCAAGAAAGGAAATCACAAAGGCTCTTCCAAAATACTTACAATAATTAAATCAGTTCCTGAAGAATGAATAGGATGTTAACAGCTTGACATGTTTAACAGCCTAAGAGGAGAAGCCTATTCCAAGTGGAGGGAACAGCAAGAGCAAACATAAAGATCATGGGAGCCCAGAGTGGCCACTGGACAAGGAGATAAAGCTAGAAAGATCGGCTGTAGAGAGCACAGAGGCCACGCTAAGGACTTCAGATCATTCCCCCCCAGAGAACCTGTGAATTGCCTAATCAGATCTAAGTTTTAAGAAGACCATGGCAGTGGATAGGGCAGATTAGAAAAAGGACTAACAGGATATAGGGAGCCCCATTCTGAGCCTAGAAGTGATGGTCAAACAGTGTGTACGTTCAGTGCTATCCCTGCCAACAAACGGGGGTAAATATAGTTTTTTCCAGTGGTATTGGTCTGTAGAGTGGGTAATAAATGATTCAAGCTAAATTTGTGGCTGTCATTGTCTTCGCGAAAAGTCAGACTCCTAACAGCCTAAACTTTGGATTTAAAGGGGCCTCTTGTAAATCCAACACGCAAATAAAAGTTGTTTAACAGAATTTAAGAACCGGAGAGCAGATATGAGTCAAGTCTAGGTCTCTGGAAGACTTGTACTGATATTTTTTTACATATCTGGGCCTTTTTTAGCTACACATCACACTTATATTGATAAAAAGCCACCAGCAGAGCATCATTCCTTAAAGACTTTATAGCCTTTTTTCTTTTTTGCAGTGGGTAGCAGGGAAGTGGGTACTGCCTGTTCAATACCCCTCAGCTCCTCAAGGAAAGGTTCTGTTTATTCTCATCCTTGTTCCCCCAGCCCCTACAAAGGACATGGGACATGGAAGATGGTGCATAACTCAGCAAACCTTTAATTATTTAATCAGTCAATTCAAGGCAAGACATCATAATAGGCTAAACCAGACTTCAGCTGGTTCCAGTTATATGGGAACCATCTCCTTAAAATTTCAGACAAGGGGAGCTCAATAAGGAGCTGAAGTCCATTTCTAGGCAATCCTTGCATCTATAAAAAGAGGATTCCTAGGAGAAGGCTATTTCCTCCCCCAGACCCTGTGATATGTATAAGATAGTACCAAGAATCTTTGGTAAGATTCTTGCAACAGATCTGCAACAGAATCTTTCTTCCTAAACAGATATTTTTCCACTCCTGTATACCTTCTAAGCATGGAGTATTGGCATTTGTGTGAATTGGTTTCTCCTAAACAGGTAAATGCCTGAATATGATAATATATATGAATTATGTGTCTTTTTAGATAGACAGGCCTATACCTGAAGTCTAGAAGTTGTTGAAAAACTCATTTTCCTCCTTGAGTCTCCTATCATTCAATAACTGAGTCCCTCCTCTCTGGTATCTCTCTGTCTTCACCTTTCATTTATTCTTAATCCCTCTGCACAGTGTCCCAGATCTTTACTCTTGACCTTGGGCATGGGCTTTCAGTCAAATGGTTCTATCCAGCTTTCTCCCCACTGGAGCTATGTATGGCTCTTCAAATTCCAGGGTAACTTGAGAAAACAAACGAAAATATTCATTCCTAGTCCAAGCTCAGAATTAAATATGTAAAAGACAAATCTCTCTTTTGTTTGATATTAAATCAGAACTCTGTTTTTATGCTAATAAAGTCTTTCTGATCTGCTTATTTTTTCAAAGAATATCTTCTGTCATCCTTAGAAAGTATGCGCCAGAGCTCCAGAAAGTATGAGTAGAGCTGCGCTCCAAGAAAGAGATAGAGAAGGCAATTCTGTCTTGATACAATATTATAAAGATATAAAGTAACAAAATAAAACAATTTTCATGATGGGATTTTTCATATTTAAAAATTACTCATCTATCTACCAAATACTGCTCATGGCTCTACTATGAAACTAAGCTTAACCAGCTGGGACATATCATGAACAGTGCTGACATGCTTCAGTTGAAAACATGGGCTCTGACATGGCCTTAATTTCCATGAAAGACACAATTTATTATGACTATAATCTGGAGACAAAAAAGGCTGGGGCACAGAGGACTTTGGATGAATTATGTTCCATGAAACATGGCATTACTTTTAATTTTGCACTTATTGGATACGTTGTAGACCTTTTTTTTTTTTTTTTTTTTGACGAAGTATGATTGCTGAATCATCTCCAATTTTAAAAGAACAAAACCAAAGAAAGTGGAGCTAAATTTCAATGGAAAAAACTTGGACTAAGCATAAAGCAGAGTTTCATGGTAGAATCTGAGGGTCCTTCTTTAAAGATTAAGATGAAGATAGGGGCTAGTCACAGACAGACAGGGCTTCAAGTCTTGTAAGTATTCAAATCTTGTTGCATGACACAAGCAAATGCAGGAAAGCAGTTCCTTGAACACACCAGGCTTCTGTACCTACCATTCCCACTGCTTAAAATACCTTTCCCACTTGGCAAACTACTACTCGTTCCTCAGAACCCAGATCAGATGTCACCTTCTCAGAAGCCTTCCTTGTCTATCACCCCAGTTGTAGTTAATCACTCCCCTCTTCTGTGTACGTACTTCTGTTACTGCACTTACACTTAATTATATTTGTCCATATGTCGGCTTCCCTACTAGAAATATTAATTCCTTGAAAGCAGGCCAATGTCTTATTGATCTTTGAGGAAGTAAAATATCTGAAACAGAACAAGCACATTTTTCACTTTGTGGAACTGAAGAAACAAGGACTAAATGTGCAAAATCGCTAAGTCGTTCTTCCTGGAACGTATTTGCACAGCCTGAGAAGTCACACAAGAGTCCATCTTCAGCACCCTTGCTCTCCTTGGTGATTTCTTTTACTCCCTTGATTTCAGCTGTTTTTCTTATGATTGCCAAATCTACTTCTCCAACCCCGAACTTTTGTCCAAGTTCTAGACTCACATCTCCAACTTCCACTGAACATTTTCACATGAACAGCCCATGAAGATCTCAAAATTTCAATATACCCAAAAAGAGCTGATAATTCCTTTGCCACAAATGTACCCACCTCGCTTGTTCTCTGTTTCAATTCATTTTCCCTGTCTGACATCTTCCCTTTGTGAAAAGGTAAACACTTAGAATCAGCTTTTTTCCCTCTGCTCCATCATTTACTCTGTTCAGTCAGTCACCAAGTCCTTTCAGTATGCCCATCCACTGTCCCTTGCTTAGGTCTTCTCTTTTCCACTTCTACTGAATTACTTCAAGCTCTCAATATACTTCTCCTGACCAATGCAATGAACTACTAAAAGTCTTCCTGCTTCCAGCCCTTTTAACCCAACTCCCTTTAGACTAGAAATTACTTTCCTAAAACAAGGATATATTTGTGTCAGCTCCCTGCTCCAAAACATCACTGATGCCTCCCCACTGATACAATTCCTTTCTCTGGCATGCCAAAACCTTCACAATCGCTTCTCTTCCCATCCAGCCATCATTTTCTCATCCTGCCCCCATACAGTGCACGCTCTACACACACACACACACACACACACACACACACACACAAAGGCCTTAGCCATACCTATCTACTCCTCAAACACTCAGGGCCCAGAGGTAAAATTAAGGGGATTTGTGAACTTGGATATAAGAAAACTTACATCTTGATTTTCACTAACTTCTGGCAGAAGTGTAGCATTTCCTTCTATTATGAATGTAGGCAACAAACTATAGGAATATTAGAAGTACATGTGACTTTGTCACAAATAGAAATCAGATATAGCCATATCACATTACAGTCACTGCAGATACCATGAATTATCACTTATGCTCATCACTACTCTGAAATTACAATAGTTATTAGATTTGCAACTGGAATTTTTTATTTAATGCCTTAACAAAGAAGTGTACTTATTATGACTTCACAACTTTTTGGTATTTCAACAGCTCTGTTTCAATTAAATTGGTTTTTGTTATTATCTTTTGTGCTTTATTTTATACATTTCAAACATTGTTCTGACAATGGGTCAATAAGTACAGAAAAAGTTGAGGATACCTCTCTGGATTTATCCCAAACTTTACCTCTCTAAGAAGTTTTCCCAGATGACCCCACCCTCACACCACACAGTTTAAATTAGTATCTCCCTCCACCGTGAAGTCATCAACTGGTTGAAACTCCCTCTTTGGCGCTCATCACCCTGCCATCCTTTATACTGACTTATTAGTCATTTACTAGTTTTTGAGGTCCTGAGGATAGGAACATTTAATTCCCATTTTTGAGTGTCATGGAGTTTGTGTTCATGGTAGGTGATGAACCTGAGTTGTGCTGAACATTTTCCTTTTTTCAGGGAAGGTTTTAGGTTAAAGGAATTCAAATTGAGAAAATAGACATGTTGCTGATGCATTTCTGTGGTTGAAGTGAGCTTGCCTACTTGTAACCTGTACTGAACGGGCTCTGTCCTCCTACCTGATTTTAGAACAAGACAGGGAAACATGGCAAGGACAGAAAAGGTGACTCTAGAAATTTTCCTTTAGGAATCCAGACACATGGCAATGAATGATTTTATATATATATAAATATATATATTGTTTTCTTTATAGCGCCATCACAGCTAACAGTTAAAATGAGTTGGATTGGGACTTCCCTGGTGGCGCAGTGGTTAAGAATCCACCTGCCAATGCAGGGGACACGGTTTCGAGCCCTGGTCCGGGAAGATCCCACATGCCGCAGAGCAACTAAGCCCATGCGTCACAACTACTGAGCCCGCGCTCTAGAGCCAGTGAGCCACAACTACTGAGCCCACGTGCCACAACTACTGAAGCCCATGCACTTAGAGCCCGTGCTCCGCAACAAGAGAAGCCACCGCAATGAGAAACCTGCTCACCACAACAAAGAGTAGCCCCTGCTCACCGCAACTAGAGAAAGCCCGTGCACAGCAATGAAGACCCAATACAACCAAAAATATAATAAATAAATTTTTTTAAAAAATGAGTTGGATTTGAACACTCGCAAGATAACAAGAAAACATTTAGAATACTGACCATTCAATGACCATCTATGCTTCAGGGTCAAAAAAGTATTTTTGGAACAGTGACTTTTATTGTTATTTGCTATTGCATGGCATAAGGTCTTTGTGTGAGGATATAAAACACTTCTTTCTCAATTAATGTATTTTATGTTCAGCGATATCCAAATCCATAACCTTAATATAGTGTGGTTTAAAGAAATAATGTATGGTAACAGATGCATGGGACACTCATCTCTGAACAATTAACTGAGATTGATAAAAATCAACACTAGATAAACACTCTTTTGACTGTGGGCCTCATTATAGGATGCTTGAGAGAAACAGGAGTTGTGAATGATAAAGAAAATACAAAAGAAAATGCTACATATGTTTCCAGTTTAATACAGAGATAAGTATTACAACTATATGTTTAACCAAATAATCAGGAATTTAGCCATTCTTCTATTTTATTCCTAGTACAGAGCCTAAGACAAACAAACGGTCCCAAAACCATCTGCCAGGAATAGACATCCGCATGCTGATTTTTTATAATTTTTAGTTACTTATGCAAGCTCCCTGCTCTTCTTCTTCCAGTTTTAGCCATTTCAGTGTTCCCTGACATACTCCTGCTTCTTATGATGACTGGCAAGGGAACTACTAATATTAGTAATAATGACAATAATAACAATAATAATAATAAATACCCCCATGTCTGCATAATGTTTTATAGCTGTCAATATTTTAGCTACTAATACAACAGCTTAATTCTCATAAGTACACTGTGAGGAAGACAGGACTGGTATTATGCAAAATATAGAGATAAAAGGACCAAAGTTCATGGAGGTTAAGTGGTTTGCCCCAGTCCCACAGCTTGTGACTAACATAGTCAAAGCATGCAACCAGGCCTACTGAGTCTAAATTCAGTTCTCTTTCCATGTTTCCATTCTACCCAGGGAAGAGTCAAAAATCAAATAATTCCACCTGGGTGATTTCTGAATCTAGTTTCAACTCTTCATCAATCATTTGGTTAAGGGCATGACTGACCACAGGTATAGAGTAGGCACTTAATCATTTGTTCATTTATTTATGCAACAAATAATTCTTTAGCACCTCATATTTATCAAGCATATAAAATCAGTTGACAGATCCAGTTGTTCTCAAGCACTTAGGGTATTTACATTACAAGGAAACGACTTAGATTGGTACCTTTTTAACCAGAAGGGAATCAGCAGGGCAACAATGTTTTAGTCATCTGCTTCATCCTCGTACCCATCCTGATCGTAAAAGGTGGAGGGTGGAGAAGGACACCACAGGGGCAATGAAAGGATGTAGTGAATGCTCTGGTGCCCCCCCCCAGATACCACAGGCCCCTTCACTGACCCATGTACTGGGAGTGTTGGCAACCCATAGCTTAGAGCTGAGTGCCTCTCCAGATATTGCCGTTAGCTGAAGAGAGTCACCTCCACCAAAGCCATGCTCCCTCCTCAGGGGCAGCCTGCATCTAATAGCTGGTCTGTACTCCATAGTTACCACCAGGTCAACTGTGCCAGATGATCCCCAGCTCCCCCTACAGGCTGGCTGCCCACCCCTGCTTCTTCTGTCATGGATGTTAATCCCATGGTACAAGAAAGACTTATAAGTGGGATGAAGGAGCTGAATCACCCATTGGCCCACTGGCATTGAAGGTCTCCTCACGGGTGGTAGATGGAGCATAGGTAGCCCATGACATGTGTTAGCGTGACATTGTTAAAACTTTCACCACCGGGAAACTGAAATGATAATCAAGTGGGAGGGGATGCACTGGTGGGGTATTAGCTCATACACTGGAGAAACACGGGAGAAGTTGCATGTGTAAAGATAATAGAATCAGAGGCTCTTTCTGGGGGGCAATCAGTGCTTTTGGAACAAAGAGGTAATAAAAGGCTGGGGGTGATTAATCAGCAATTAAAAGCCAGCTATCAAAGTTAAAGCTCCCTGCAGCATATGAACAAATTCATCTCCCGCAGCCAAAAGACAGAAGAGGCTGAAGACCGTGACCAGGACTTTACTGTACAAGTAGCAGAGGTCCAGAAAAGGCTGAATTCTCAGTTGCAGCAGGTCTGCTTTGTGAAGGCCAGGACTCTGATTGGGAAGAAGTGAGACCCTGAAATACGAAATGGCAAATCTTCAAACATGAATTGCCAGGTTCTCCTGAACTCTCTGGAACTGAGGAAGTGGCCCACCCCTCCCTGTTAAGATCTAGCGCTCCCCCTCCCCCGAGCTTGAAGATGCTGCAGAGGCCTCTGCTTTGCAAATCAACATAGATCCCCTCAGAATATTCTCCCACCTCTCTCCCTGGTTACACAGCCATAATCTAGTATTAAGCCACAACAAAACCTAGTTGAAGTTGTGTTCAGCCTGCTAAGGGAAAGAGACTATATCTGGACGGAGCTGCAGGATTTAGACAACGTGTACCAGCAGGAGGCAAGAAGGTACATACAGGATAGACTCTGAGTGTACCAGATCGAAGAAGGTGGTACAAGAAGTTGGATAAAGAACATATTGATTTGAGAGACCAATCTCAAGATTACACATCCAGGCAAGAATCTTGAAAAATCATGTTAACACACTACTAGGATGACCTTTCGTTTAGAGAAAATAATGACCCCTACTAAGTCTAGTAGATAGGCCACAATTGCCCTGGCAGACCATAGAAGAGGGATCAAAAGGCTTAGAAAGATGAGTATGCTAGAGCACAAACACTAAGTAAGGCCAGAAAAACCACCAGCTGATTACAGCCTTCTGGGAGGCCCAGAGGATATTCTGTAATCAAACAATAAGAAATACACTGCCTGAGGGACATCAGCATCACTGAGAAGCTCAGTAGTGGCTGTCCTTTGTTGGCCAGGGCTGACAGTAAGAGATTTCATTATGAAACCAGACCCCTTGATAGCAGATGGGACCATAGGACCCCAAAATAACAGAAGCCGGGTGGTGGAAGTTAACCATTAAAAGTAAAGTGGACACAGCAGCTAGACTGGAATGTCAGCCTGCAGGGTCTGACCCACAGAGAGCTATAGAGGTGATTAATAAGACATGGTATCCATAGGGGCAAGATATACGGGCAACCAAGAAGGGTACTGCTCAATCCGTACAATCAAAAAAAAAATCAGAGATAGATGATCGAGAAGCTGAAGGCATGTAAAGAGTTACAATCCCTTGCCCAATTTCTGGACCTGAGCCAGTTTTCAGACCCAAACTGATTGACTGAAAAAGACACTGTGTCCCCAGGAGGAAGGCTCCTGCAACAATATGCAAGCATGCCTGGTAATCATTCCTCAGTCTTTCCTGAAAGGGACCTACAGCAGTTTACTTGGGGAAACATACTGGAGACAGGGTAATATCAAATATCTTGAAGATTATTGGATCCAGCGTCCATGTTGACATACTTAAGGTCCTGAAGCATCATTCACAACTGCCTATTAGAGCAGAGGTATGTGGAGACCAGGTAATTTTAAAAAGTCCCACACACAGAAGGTCCACTGGGTCTGTGGACCCACCAGTGGGTCCTCTAATTGGAAGAGACTTTCTTGGTAGCTGGTACAACTCCAACATGGGTTTCTTGGCCAACTGAGATAGTGAATCAAAAAAAATATTAGAACCTGTGGGGACGGGCAGAGGTTGGTGCCACCCTTAGAGACCTAAAGGACTTAGGGGTGGTGGTCCCCATCATCTCTTCATTTAATTTGCCAGTCTGGTCTCTGTAAGATCAGATAAATCCTAAAGGATTAGAGTAAACTACCACAAACTCAACTAAGCAGAATCCTAAATTATAGCTACTGTGCCAGGTATGTATTTTTGCTGGAGCAGATTAGCACAGCCTCAGGCACATGGTATGCAGCCATTGACCAGGCTTATGCATTTCTTTCCATTTCTATCAGAAACAGTTCTCACGACAGTGTATATCCACAGTCTTACCCAGGACTAGGCTGACTCTCTCACGCTATATCATAACGTGGTCCAAAGGGAGTTGGGTCATCTGAGTACCCCGCAGAGCATCACATTTGGTCTGCCATATCAATGATAAATAAACGGGGCCAGAATATCAAGAAGCAGCAAGTATGCTGGAAGCTTTAATAATAAACATAACACTCTGGCGGGTAGTGATAAATCCTACAAAGATTAAGAGATCTGCAACATCAGTAAAATGTTAGAGGTCCAGTGGTCTGGGAGCATGCCAGGACAGCCTCTCAAAATAAAGAAGAAGGTATTGCATCTCCTACCTCCCACCTCAAAGAAGAAAGCAAAATGTCTGGCAGGCCTTTTTGAGGGCCTGGAAAAAGCATATTCCACACTTGGACTATTATTCTGACCCATATACCAGGAAACACGAAAGATGGCCAGCTTTGGGTACATCCAGAGCTGTAAAAGTTCAGGTCATGGTACAGGTAGTCTTGTCACTTGGGCCAGAGGACACAGCAGACCTTATGGATTTTCAGGTTTCTGTGGGAGGGAAGGACACAGTGTGGAGTTTATGGCAAACTCTAATATGAAAGTCACAATGAAGAATCCCAGAATCCTGGAGCGAAACCACCCCATCAGCAGTGGAAAATTAGACACCTTTCAAAAGCACACAGCTCTTGGCATGCTACTGGGCCTTGGTAAAACTGGAGTACCCGACCGTAAGACTGCAGTAACCATGCTGTCACGACTGCCCACCATGGGCTGGGTTCTGTCCAGCCTCAAGACCAGCTGCAACAGCGGGGGCTGTGATTCATGCCATTAACCTTTCTCTTGAAAGATTTCACCAAGGAAAAGAGGCCCACGAAAACCCCAAAGGAGCAGTCCCTAGAACTTTTACAAGGCAAATGGATTTCAGTGGCACAAGGAGGAGACTTTGGTAGACATTTCAGTGTGCTGCCCAGATCACCCTCTTCAGTCCTGAAGCACTCATTCTCCCAGCTGCCCAGAGTGTCAGCTAAGGAAAGCCACCTCTTCCAATGCCATGTTCCCTTCCCAGAGTAACTTGCATCCAGTGATTGGTCAATACAGGGTAGAAAGGCTCAATCCCTTTGGCTCAGGGCCCTTTCAGCTCCAGAGCTCCTGTTGGGTCAGCTGAGATCTCTGTTGTGATGACATCAGCTCTTCCCTCTGCCCCATCCTGCATTCTTCACTCCCCTACAGGAGGTGACCCAAGAATGCTCCCTGGTAAACTTTCTGCATGCTAATCTTCTCAAATTTTCTTCCCAGGGAATCTTACCTGTAATAGCTGTGCTTAGAGTGGGCAACCTGTCCTTGACATACTCCCTTTCACAAGAAAAGCTTTTCTGAGAGTTTTAAAAAACAGAACTAATGGTCAATCCACAATTCAGGAGTGTTTTGGGGTTTGTTTGTTTGTTTGGGGCCACACCACACAGCATGCGGGATCTTAGTTCCCCTAACAAGGATAGAACCCATGTCCCCTGCAGTGGAAGCACGGATTCTTAACCACTGGACCACCAGGGAAGTCCCCAAAGTTCCAGAGTTTAATCTTTCCAACTGTCTCTGAAAAACTAAAGTTAAAATTAAGAAGCCATCTAGAACATATAAATATCTATACTTTATATCTTCATAGCTCTTTATTTAAATAGCTGTTTCATTACTTTATAAACATATTTTCCCACTCTATGAAATCAACATTATTGTTATATTTTCATACCTTTTTTCTTTCATAAAAAGATAAAATCGGGCTTCCCTGGTTGCGCAGTGGTTGAGAATCTGCCTGCCAATGCAGGGGACATGGGTTCGAGCCCTGGTCTGGGAAGATCCCACATGCCGCGGAGCAACTAGGCCCATGAGCCACAACTACTGAGCCTGCGCGTCTGGAGCTTGTGCTCCGCAACAAGAGAGGCCGCGACAGTGAGAGGCCCGCGCACCGCAATGAAGAGCGGCCCCGCTCGCCACAACTAGAGAAAGCCCTCGCACAGAAACTAAGACCCAACACAGCCAAAAATAAATATAAATAAATAAAAAGTTAAAAAAAAAGATAAAATCATTGCCTTCTATTTCATTCAACCTTTAAATCTTTCTACTGAGAAATAATTATAAATTCCTAAAACTCCAGTTGCCAATATTACCAGTCTGCTAGAGCCTGATGGTGAAAGCAGACATTAAACAAATATAACATAAATGAGCATTTGAACAACAATTGTGATAAGTAATCTGAAGGAAAAGCCAATGTGTTCTTTGCACATACAACAGAAGACCCTAACATAATCTGGGGTACCTGGGCTTCCTTGAGGCTGTGGTATTTATGCCAAGATCCAAAGAATGAATGAGATTAGCAAGATGGAAGAGAGGGGAAAGGGATGTACAGCACAGACAAGAGAATAAGATATAATAAAATTTCAAGATGGGTGGAAGAGATGGATATCTCCCTTGGTACTTCTTTCTTAGCCCTTCACAGTATGTTTCAAAATACTGAACACTTAGGTTTAGGGGCCTCGTAAAACTAGTGAAAGAGTACTCTTTGGTGTTTGGTCCCATGAGCAAAATGGTATGAGTCATTATTTCCTTTTGAAACACAGGAAATGTCCCCATGTGGTTGGGTTTTAGAGTATCACTGCCACAGACCCACTTTGACCATGTTACATTTTTGTAATCACAGGCTTTAATTGCTTAATAGAGGAGTCCATTGTCTATATTCTAGTAGTTTGAATGCCAAAAAACATTATACAGATGTAGAGATGCTACCTCACATTTGCTTCTCTGCATCAGAAGAGAATTTCATCCCACCCCTTATACACACTATATTTCTTAAGGACAAGAATCATACAAGAACCAGGTCTTACCCAGCCCTGCATTCTCAGCACTTAGCACAGTACCTGATACATAGTAGATGCTATATTTAAATCAAAGCCTTAATAATATTCATTTGTACTGAATCATATATTCAGATAATAACAGTGATGGAGAATAACAAGACAAGATTTTATCAAGTTCAAAATTTAAAGAATATTTGAAACATTTTTTAAACAGCCAAGCTTAATTTACAATTTAAAAAAAGCTTCCATGCAATCATTTGTGAATAAGTATTACCTGAGAGTACAAGTAGAAAGATATAGGAAACATCTAACGCTTTCTCTTGAAATTAATCTCCTGAAATGGATCCAAACTAGGATAATCCATCCTGTTGATTCCTTAGTAGAGATTTCAGTAAAGAACTCCTGACTAACATTCAGGAACTCATATAATTTCAGCATCAAACGATGCTAGGGGAGGCCTAGCATACCTGGGTGGTACTTCAGCTCCTCACTGCCTGTCCATCACTCCACCAACAGGTGACAGGTGCTTGTCTTCTCAAAACGCCACCACGCCTTTATGCCAGCTCTTTCTCATTTTTGTGAAAGTATGGAAACTACCGCTACATGATTTCAATCATCGTCCTGTCATCACATTCTCAGCGAGTTATTTGGGGGCCCAAGTGGCATTTTGTACTTCTATATATATTTTGGCAAAGTGTGATTCTCCTTATTAGTGACTGTGCAATATAAAAAACGTATCACAGAAGAGATCACTACGATATTTTGATAAAAGAAGTTTATATTTAAAGGGAAAAGAGAAAAATCACTGCAAAAGTGAATGCAAATTCTCTTGAGAACAAAACAAAAAGCAATTATGACAATGAGAGCATTGTACATTGAGGATTACATCAGGCAGTACCGTTTCACAAAGTAAAAATCCTATATCAAGTATTAACTCTAAATGTCCATATCCTTCAAATTAATTATTAGCAACTAAACTAGTAAGCGAGCAATGTCAAGTTATTGCTCTTACTCTATTAATGATAGACTGTGAGACATCTTAAAATAATGTTCTAGACCATAATTCTATGAGCTTGTACTAGCATTAAAATCATGGACAGAAAAATGTAAGAATAGAAGTTACCGTGGATGATCCCTGCCCTACTTACCAAAACAGCTAATAAATAATATTTCTATCTCTCATTCTAACAAATATATAGTAATAAGTATATTATATTGTACATATATGTGTTTAATATACACATACTGATTTAATAATAGATGCACAACTTGAAAACATACTAAAAATTCATTTAGCGTGTTCTGTTTTAAAACTTTAATGTAACATACTTTTAAGACGGGGGAACTTACTGTCACACAGGAACAATTATTGAAACATACATTTTTAACACCAGGGCAGAGCAGACTGCTTCTATCAGGAAACCTAGAGGATATTTCATTTGATTGCTCCAGAGATGAAAAGGCAAGAAAGAAAAAGGATGAAACAATTTCAGATGCTTTCAATGCATTTATCAAATCAGAATGAACTGCTTTTGACAGTGTGTGTAGTAAGTCAGAAGGCATTCACTAAACCAAAAGGCAAGAACTTCTTTTCTACTGTGACTAATTCAACTTAATGAAATTATTTTAAAAAATAAAAACTACACATATGAGATATAAGAAGAAAAGGGAAGATGATAGAAAGGCAAGCAACAGCTAGTATATTTCATGAAAAGACAATAGCCACAATTTTGAACCGATTAATGTTAGAATTTCTGCCTGACCTTGAATTTGACAAAACTCACTCTAAAGGCCAAGCTTATAAAAGGACTTCAATTATAAGAGGTTATCTAAAGAGTGTTAAACTGGTTTTCAAGATGAAATAGTAACTGAAGTTTGTATTTATTTCGTAAACAGCCATGTTAACCTTGCTATTTGTGCTGCCAATGACATCTTCCCAAGACTATAGAATCCCTCTGCTATAAATCTTTATAGATAAGCAGCTCATTCCTTGTTTGTCAAACTATGGTAGGAAGTTGTACCAGGAAAATAATATAGAAATGAATCAAATGCAATACTGTATATTAAAGAAACAAAATATATTATAGCACATGCCATATAATTCATAATAATCTTTTCTACCTTAGAAACAAAATTGACATTACAGCAACCAACACTTATACCTCTGAGAATGGTCTTAAGAGCTAGTAAAATATAATAATAGCATTAATAATCCCTTGCATGTGTTTATTGCTTTATAGTTTACAAACCTCTTTTGCCAGTGTTCTATCAGTTGATCATTACAAGAGTCCTGTGAGACAGGTAAGGCATCTGAGACTTAGGGAACTTGATTTGCCCAAGGTCATATGGCTAATAAGAGGAAACTTAAAATTCGAACACAATCTAGTTTTTTTTGCAACTATTTCTCTGAAGTTAATATGGCTGTTCAGGGATAGGAGATATGCAACAAGAAAATATTGCAGTGTCAACACTCATAAAATTTTATTTGATCTATTATAAAGAAACAGAAAGCCACAATTCTTTCAGCATTTAATATTACTTCAAATTGTCTTCCACAGATTTAAGATTTTAATCAAGCAATATAGCATAGAATTCCTTATACAGTAGGAGCCTTCTTATCAAATGTAATCAGGTCCAGTATTAGGGTGCTAACTGAAGAAATCAGTGGAAGTGTGAAATCACTAAAAGATAATAAATACTTTAAATATTTTATTTTGTTAAAACCTATAAATGTTTAAATGTTTTGTATGAAACATTATATAAAATATTTATTCACCACTTTTTTAAAATGTTGAGTCAAAGACTTTTGTTTGAGAATGGGCCCAGTGATTGTCATCCTAAATATCTGTCTTATAACAACCCCATCTATAACTTATCATGTACAATTTTCAGTTTCAATTCATTCAATTTAAAGTAAGAATTTACGTACTTGAGGAGAAACTGGATTTGCCTAACCCCAAAAGATCTCCCCCAAGAAAGATACTAACTAGAAAGAGAAAAAAAGAAACTTTACAACAGAGAAACCCAGCAGTCACTCCCTTAAGCAAGTGATCACTTCACCAGCAGTAAAATGTATCAACATCATAAACCCTTTGATATGATACACTGAGAAGAGCAGAACATCACTTCTGTGGTATTTTTGCCCAAAATGTGTAAGCTCATTCCAGTCATAAGAAAACATGAGACAAACCCAAACTGAGGGGCATCCTACAAAATAACTGATCAGCTTTCTTTAAAAGTGTCATGGTCACAAAAGACAAAAAAAGATTGTGCAACAGTCACAAATTGGACAAGATTTAGGAGAAATAAAGGCTAAATGCAATGTGGGATCCTGGACTGCACTCTGGAACACAGAAAGGAAACTAGTGGGAACACTGGTAAAATTTAAACAAGGTCTGTTAGTAGTTAGTTTAGTAATATTGTGCTAATGTTAATTTCGTGGTTTTATTGATTGTGCTATGGTCATATAAGATCAACACATTAGAGGAAGTTGAGTAAAGGGTATACAAGAACTCTATGTAGTATATTTATAAATTTGTAAGTCCAAACAAAATTAGTTCAAAATAAAAATTTAAAAACAACAAACACACAAGAACACTTGCAAAGCAATCTGACTGCAAACGAGTGGAAAGGCAGTCAAACCCCAATAGGAAAAATAAGCAAAGAGGAGGAAGCAAGTTGTAAAAGAAAAGGAGACAAATGGCCAGCAGTAAACACAAAGAAAGAAGGTTCTTAACTTAGTAGTTAATCAAAGAAATGCAAATTAAAATGAAATATTTTTGTCTTCAAATTGGCACATTGATTTTACCTATAAAATTCAGTGTTTTACGTATACAGTTCAGCGTGTGAAGATACGGGGAGAAAAGCATTCATAACCGCTACAGGTGGGAGCATTAATTGGTATAAACTTCTCTGAGAAACATTTTTAAAATTTAAGTGTCTATATCCTTAAGACCAGTATTTCCATTTTCTAAAAAATTATTTTGAAGAAATAAATGTCAGGAATACAAAAGACGTTTATTGCCTGAAAAATTTTAAACAACTTAAATGTTCATCAATAGGGAAAGGTTAAATTATAATGATATACTCATATAATAAAATATTATGAAATAATTTAAAAATATAATCTAGATTTATATTCATTGACATAAATAGATATACATGAATTATTATTATGTGAGCTATGGTTATAAAAGAACATTTATAGTAATTGTCAATTATAGTACAATTCATAATATAAAAAACATTTATAGTATGTATGTGTATATACATATACACCTGATTTACTTTTTTCTTTTTTTCATATTTTGATCTTCTATATTTTCTACAACTAACATGTATGACTTTTGCAATAAAACTTTTTAAATTCATGGCCCACTCAAACTTTATTTACTTTTCAGGGATCTTTGTTGTGAGGAGGGTCACTTAACTCCATTCGGGGACGGGATGGAAAACCATCTATGGGATATGCCTGCACTTTTAGGAATTGTCACTAGGTGGTACACTGTTTCTCTAGCAGATATTCAAGACATTTTAATTTAAGTTTGCCATACACACTTAGTACTATGACCCAGAGGCAATAACACAGTCCCATACAGGCATACCTCGGAGATATTGCGAGTTTGGTTCCAGACCACTGCAATAAAGCAACACTGCAACAAAGCACGTCATGAGAATTTTTCTGTTTCCCAGTGTATAAAAAAGTTATGTTTACACTGTTCTGTAGTCCATTAAGTGCGCAATAGCATTATGTCTTAAAAAAAAAAAGTAGATACCTTAAGTAAAAATACTTTATTCCTAAAATTGCCACCTGTCACTTGAGCCTTCAGTGAGTCATAATCTTTTTGCTGCTGGAGGGTCCTGCCTTGATGTTGATGGCAGCTGACTGATCAGGGTGGTGGATGCTGAAGGATGGGGTGACTGTGACAATTTCTTAAAATGAGGTTTGCCTCAGTGATTGACTCTTCCTTTCATGAATGATTTCTCTGTAGCATGCAGTGCTGTTTGAGAGCATATTACCCACAGTAGAACTTCTTTCAAAACTGGAGTTAATCCCCTCAAAACCTGCTGCTGTTTTATCAACTAAGTTTATGTAATATTCTAAATCCTTTGCTGTCATTTCAACAATCTTCACAGCATCTTCAACAGGAGCAGATTGCATCCCAAGAAACCACTTTCTATGCTCCACTATAAGAAGCAACTTCTCATCTGTTGCAGTTTTGTCTTAAGATTACAGTAATTCAGTCACATCTTCAGGCTCCACTTCTAATTCTAGTTCCCTTGAAATTACTCCTTGGTCCATGTGCTGCAGAATGGACACTGGCTTAACAGGCATGAAAACAACCTTAATCTTATTGCACATCTTCATTGGAGCTCTTGAGTGATGAGGTGCATTGTCAATGAGCAGTAATATTTTGAAAGGAATCTTTTTACTAAGAAGTAGGTCTCAACAGTGGGGTTAAAACACTCAGTAAACCACATTGTAAACAGATGTGCTGTCATCCAGGCTTTGCTGTTCCCATTTATAGAGCACAGGCAGAATAGAGTTAGCATAATTCTTAAGGACCCTAGGATTTTCAGAATAATAAATGAGCTTTGGCTTCAACTTCAGGTCACCACCTGCATTAGCCCCTAACAAGAGAGTCAGCCTGTCCTTTGAAGGCTTGAAGCCAGGCATTGACTTCTCCTCTCTAGCTATGAAAGTCCTATATGGCATCTTCTTCCAATAGAAGGCTATTAGATGAAACAGAAACTAGATGAAGCTGAAAATCTGTTGTTTAGGGTAGCTACCTTCATTAATGATCTTAGCTAGATCTTCTGGATAACTCGCTGTAGCTTCTACATCAGCACTCTCTGCTTCACCTTGCACTTTTATGTTATGGAGATGGCTTCTTTATTTAAACCTCATGAACCAACCTCTGCTGACTTCAGACTTTTCTTCTGCATCCTCCTCATCTCTCCCAGCCTTCAAAGAATTGAAGAGAGTTAGGGCCTCGCTCTGGATTAGGCTTCGGCATAAAGGAATGTTGTAGCTGGTTTGATCTCCTATCCAGATCACTAAAACTTTCTCCATATCAACAATAAGGCTGTTTTGTTTCGTTGTCATTCATGTGTTCACTGGAGTAGCACTTTTAATTTCCTTGAAGAACTTTTCCTTTGCATTCACAACTTGGCTGTTTGACACAAGAGACCTAGTTTTCAGCTCATCTCGGCTTTTGATATGCCTTCTTCACTAAGCTTAATCATTTCTAGCTTTTGATTTAAAGTTAGAGATATGCAACTTTCTTTCACTGGAACACTTAAAGGCTATTATATGGTTATTAATTGCCTAATTTCAATATTGTTGTGTCTCAAGCAATAGGGAGGCCAGAGGAGAGGGAGAGAGGTGGGAGAATAGCCAGTCAGTGGATCAGTCAGTACACACAATATTTATCAGTTGAGTTCGCCATCTCACGTGGGCACGGTTTGTGGCACCCCAAAACAATTACAATAGTAACTTAAAAGATCTCTGATCAGAGATCACCATAACAAACATAATAATAATGAAAAAGTTTGAAATATTTCCAAGAATTTCCAACACATGACACACAGATACAAAGTGAGCAAATGCTGTTTGGAAAATGGTGCCAATAGATTTGCTCGATGCAGGGTTGCTATAAAACTTCAATTTGTAAAAAATGCAATATCTGCAAAGCACAATAAACTGATGTGCAATAAAACAAGCTGTGCCTTTTTTTCATTTATTTAAAAATTATTTTACCTTCTCCCAAATCTCTGTTCATTTAATAGTCAGTTGCTCCATTGCCTTACAGTAGGCATTCAAGAAATCATTGTTGGGCAAAACAAGACATAATTAAAAATAGAAATGACAAACACATCAAAAATTGAGCAGTTTCTTCACATAATTTTGTTGTCTTTCTAAATGAAGTTGAACTGTTTTCATGAGGGCCTTTAATATGATATTCTGCATTGTGAATCTACATTAAAGGAAAGGATTAGCATTTCTCAAATGTATTTCAATTCCTTTTTTTCATAAAGTATCTTTGAAGGAATGACATTCTAAGGAATATGATTTGGGAAATCCTGGCCTCAACACTTGTCCATCTTGTTTAATGTAATCACCCTAGTGTCAACCCAGCTGACGTTTCCATCTTCCTCACGCCTTGTTGTGGATTTCACCTTGGCTGTGCTCATATTCCCCACAGCAATCAGGTCCCATCTTGGCATTTGCTATCATGTTGCCTGCTAGGTGTTGAAGTCTCACATACAAACTCTCTGTACTTAAAGCTCCTCTCTCTGAGTGTCAGTGGTCTCATCACAGGTGTTGATTAAGTAGATCCCTTTCCTATTCACACCTGATTCCAGTCTGAACTAAACTCAATTCAAAGACACAAACATGCCACCTCCCCAGCCTCCAGTTCATGGGAGATAATAGAATCTCATTTCCCTGAAATGCTTATGAAATAGAGTTAAGTAAGTTGATTTACCACTCATCAAGGCAAACTTTGAAAATGTTCTCATTGTCTAAAGAAAAGAAAAAATCAACCAGGAGGATAAGCATCCTTTATTATACATAGTAGTGATAGTCTTCTTGCTACTAAGAAATGGTTTACAGAAGCAATTATTATTGTCTGGGCACTTGTTTGTCTCTCACACTAGACTATGAGCTCATTGGAAATAGGAAATATGTATAGTTCATCTCAGTATCTCCTACTAACTACCATGGTATCTGGAACATTGTAGGCCTTATTATATATTTGAAGAATGGATAAATTAATAGATAAGTAAATGAGTGAAAAGAGTGGAATGGATAAATTAATAGATAAGTAAATGAGTGAAAAGAGTGATATGTTTGTTAGTAAACACTAGAAGGAGCAGCTCAGTTCTAAAAATACCAAAATTAAAAACCTGTATTAAGTATGCTAACATCAAAATGACTTTCTCACTCATTCATTCACTCATGCAAACAATGTTTATTAAGTACACAACGTATTGCAGACACTGTGCTAAGGATACAAAAATGAATAAAAAATAATTCTGCCTTCAATAAGTGCACAGTGTAGTAGATAAAAATAACTTATGTTTATTTAATGCTTCAAATAGTTTCATGTCAGATATTCACAATAATCCAACGAGACTGGTATCTTTCCATATCTACATTTTCAATCTTTTAAAAGTCATGTGTAGCAAGATGGTGGAGGAGTAAGAGGTGGAGATCACCTTCTTCCCCACAAACACATCAGAAATACATCTACATGTGGAACAACTCCTACAGAACACCTACTAAACACTGGCAGAAGACCTCAGACTTCCCAAAAGGCAAGAAACTCCCCACATACCTGGGTAGGGCAAAAGAAAATGAAAGAAACAGAGACAAAAGAATAGGGACAGGACCTGCACCTCTGGAGGGAGCTGTGAAGGAGGAAACGTCTCCATTGACTAGGAAGCCCCTTCACTGGCAGAGATGGGGTGTGGTGGGGTGGCGGAGCTTCGGAGCCACGGAGGAGAGCGCAGCAACAGGGGTGCGGAGGGCAAAGCAGAGAGATTCCCACACAGAGGACTGGTGCCGACCAGCACTCACCAGCCCATGAGGCTTGTCTGCTCACCCGCCAGGGCAGGCGGGGGCTGGGAGCTGAGGCTCGGGCTTCGGTTGGATCCCAGGGAGAAGACTGGGGTTGGCTGCGTGAACACAGCCTGCAGGGGGCTAGTGCACCAAAGCTAGCCGGGAGGGAGTCCGGGCAAAGTCTGGACCTGCAGAAGAGGCAAGAGACCATTGTTTCCGGTGCGCGAGGAGAGGGGATTCAGAGCACCGTCTAAATGAGCTCCAGAGACGGGCACGAGCCGCGGCTATCAACGTGGACACCAGAGATGGGCATGAGACGCTAAGGCTGCTGCTGCCGCCACCAAGAAACCTGTATGCAAGCACAGGTCACTATCCACACCTCCCTTCCCAGGCACCTGTGCATCCCACCACTGCCAGGGTCCCGTGATCCAGGGACAACTTCCCCGGGAGAACACACGGCGCGCCTCAGGCTATGCAACATTACACAGGCCTCTGTTGCTGCAGGCTCACCCTGCATTCCATACCCCCTTCCCCCAGCCTGAGTGAGCCAGAGCCCCCTAGTCAGCTGCTCTTTTAACCCCGTCCTGTCTGACCGAAGAACACACCACCTCAGGTGACCTACATGCAGAGGCAGGGCCAAATCCAAAGATGAACCCCAGGAGCTGTGCGAACAAAGAAGAGAAAGGGAAATCTCTCCCAGCAGCCTCAGAAGCAGCAGATTAAATCTCCACAATCAACTTGATGTACCCTGTATCTCTGGAATACCTGAATAGATATTGAATCATCCAAAAATTGAAGCGGTGGACTTTGGGAGCAACTGTAGACTTGGGGTTTGCTTTCTGCATCTAATTTGTTTCTGGTTTTATGTTTATCATAGTTTAGTATTTAGAGTTTATTATCATTGGTAGATTTGTTTATTGATTTGGTTGCTCTCTTCTTTTTTTTTATATATAGATGTATACTTTTTTCCTTTTTCTCTTTTTGTGAGGGTGTTCGTGTATGATTCTTTGTGTGATTTTTGTCTGTATAACTTTGCTTTTACCATTTGTCCTGGAGTTCCGTCTGTCCATTTTTTTGTTCGTATAGTTTTAGCACTTGTTATAACAGGTGGATTGTTTTTTGCTTTGGTTGCTCTCTTCTTCCTTTCTTTCTTTTTTAAATTACTTTTTCATTTTTTTATTTTTAATAATTTTTTTATTTTTTATTTTAATAACTTTATTTTATTTTATTTATTTTTTTCTTGCTTGCTTGCTTTCTCTCTCTCTTTCTTTCTTTTTTTTTCTCCCTTTACTTCTGAGCTGTGTGGCTGACAGGGTCTTTGTGCTCCAGTTGGGTGTCAGGTCTGTGCCTCTGAGGTGGGAGAGCTGAGTTCAGGAGTTGGTCCACCAGAGACCTACAGGCTACACATAATATCAAACAGCAAAAGCTCTCCCAGAGATCTCCATCACAGTGCTAAGACCCAGCTCCACTCAATGACCAGCAAGCTACAGTGCTGGACACCCTATGCCAAACAACTAGCAAGAAAGGAATACAACACCACACATTAGCAGAGAGGCTGCCTAAAATCATAATAAGGTCACAGACACCCCAAAACACACCACCGGACACGGTCCTGCCAAAAGAAAGACAAGATCCAGCCTCAGCCACCAGAACACAGGCACCAGTCCCCACGACCAGGAAGGCTACACAACCCAGTGAACAACCTTAGACATTGGGGGCAGACACCAAAAACAATGGGAACTACGAACCTGCAGCCTGTGAAAAGGAGACACCAAACACAGTAAGTTAAGCAAAATGAGAAGACAGAGAAACACACAGCAGATGAAGGAGCAAGGTAAAAACCCAACAGACCAAACAAATGAAGAGGAAATAGGCAGTCTACCTGAAAAAGAATTCAGAGTATGATAGTAAAGATGATCCAAAATCTTGGAAATAGAATGGAGAAAATACAAGAAACATTTGACAAGGACCTAGAAGAACTAAAGAGCAAACAAGCAATGATGAACAACACAATAAATGAAATTAAAAATTCTCTAGAAGGAAACAGTAGCAGAATAACTGAGGCAGAAGAATGGATAAGTGACCTGGAAGATAAAATAGTGGAAATAAATACTGCAGAGTAGAATATAAAAAAGAATGAAAAGAATTGAGGACAATCTCAGAGATCTCTGGGAAACATTAAACACACCAACATTCGAATTATAGCAGTCCCAGAAGAAGAATAGAAAAACAAAAGGTCTGAGAAAATATTTGAGGAGATTATAGTTGAAAACTTCCCTAACATGGGAAAGGAAATAGTTAATCAAGTCCAGGAAGCACAAAGAGTCCCATAAAGGATAAATCCAAGGAGAAACACGCTAAGAAACATATTAATCAAACTATCAAAAATTAAATACAAAGAAAAAATATTGAAAGCAACAAGGGAAAAGCAACAAATAACATACAAGGGAATCCCCATAAGGTTAACAGCTGATCTTTCAGCAGAAACTCTTCAAGCCAGAAGGGAGTGACAGGACATATTTAAATGATGAAGGGGAAAAACTTACAACCAAGATTACTCTATACAGCAAGGATCTCATTCAGATTCGATGGAGAAATTAAAACCTTTACAGACAAGCAAAAGTTAAGAGAATTCAGCACCACCAAACCAGCTTTACAACAAATACTAAAGGAACTGCTCTAGGCAGGAAACACAAGGGAAGGAAAAGCCCAACAAAAACAAACCCAAAACAATTAAGAAAATAGTAATAGGAATATACATTCGACAATTACCTTAAATGTAAACGGATTAAATGCTCCAACCAAAAGACATAGACTGGCTGAATGGATCCAAAAACAAGACCCACATATATGCTATCTACAAGAGACCCACTTCAGACCTAGGGACACATACACATTGAAAGTGAGGGGATGGAAAACGATATTCCATGCAAATGGAAATCAAAAGAAAGCTGGAGTAGCAAATCTCATATCAGAAAAGACAGACTTTAAAATAAAGACTATTACAACAGACAGAGAAGGACACTACATAATGATCAAGGGATCAATCCAAGAAGAAGATATAACAATTGTAAATATTTATGTACCCAACATAGGGGCACCTCAATACATAAGGCAAATGCTAACAGCCATAAAAGGGGAAATCGACAGAAACACAGTCATAGTAGGGGACTTTAACACCCCACTTTCACCATTGGACAGATCATGCAAAATGAAAATAAAAGAGGAGACACAAGCTTTAAATAATACATTAAACAAGATGGACTTAATTGATATTTATAGGACATTCCAACCAAAAAAAACAGAATACACTTTCTTCTCAAGTGCTCATGGAACATTCTCCAGGATAGATCATATCTTGGGTAACAAATCAAGCCTCAGTAAATTTAAGAAAATTGAAATCATATCAAGTATCCTTTCCGACCACCATGCTAAGAGACTAGACATCAATTACAGGAAAAAAATCTGTAAAGAATACAAACATATGGAGGCTAAACAATACACTACTAAATAACCAAGATATCACTGAAGAAATCAAAGAGGACATCAAAAAATACCTAGAAACAAATGACAATGAAAACACAACGAACCAAAACCTATGCGATGCATCAAAAGCAGTTCTAACAGGGAAGTTTATAGTAATACAATCCTAACTCATGACACAAGAAACATCTCAGATAAACAACCTAAACTTACACCTAAAGCAATTAGAGAAAGAAGAACAAAAAAAACCCAAATTAGCAGAAGGAAAGAAATCATAAAGTTCAGAACAGAAATAAATGAAAAAGAAATGAAGGAAACAAGAGCAGAGATCAATAAAACTAAAAGCTGGTTCTTTGAGAAGATAAATAAAATTGATAAACCATTAGCTTAACTCATCAGGAAAAAAAGGGAGAAGACTCAAATCAATAGAATTAGAAATGAAACAGGAGAAGTAACAACTGACACTGCAGAAATACCAAAGGATCATGAGAGATTACTACAAGAAACTATATGCTAATAAAATGGACAATCTGGAAGAAATGGACAAATGCTTAGAAAAGCACAACCTTCTGAGACTGAACCAAGAAGAAATAGAAAACATAAAGAGACCAATCACAAGCACTGAAATCGAAACTGTCATTAAAAATCTTCCAACAAACAAAAGCCCAGGACCAGATGTCTTCACAGGTGAATTCTATCAAACACTTAGAGACTTCTCAACCTCATGCAAAATATAGCAGAGAGAGGAACACCCCCAAACTCTTTCTACGAGGCCACCATCACCCTGATACCAAAACCAGACAAAGATGTCACAGAGAAAGAAAACTACAGGCAAATATTACTGATGAACATAGATACAAAAATCCTCAACAAAACACTAGTAAACAGAATCCAACAGCACATGAAAAGGATCATGCACCATGATCAAGTGGGGTTTATGCCAGGAATGCAAGGATTCTTCAGTATACGCAAATCAATCACTGTGATAAACCATATTAACAAACTGAAGGAGAAATACCATATGATCACCTCAACAGATACAGAAAAAGCTTTTGACAAAATTCAACACCCATTTATGATTAAAAAAACCCTCCAGAAAGTAGGCATAGAGGGAACTTACCTCAACATAATAAAGGCCATATATGACAAACCCACAGCCAACATCGTTCTCAATGGTGAAAAACTAAAACCATTCCCTCGAAGATCAGGAACAAGACAAGGTTGTCCACTCTCACCACTATTATTCAACATAGCTTTGGAAGTTTTAGCCACAGCAATCAGAGAATAAAAAAGAAATAAAAGGAATACAAATTGAAAAAGAAGAAGTAAAACTGCCACTGTTTGCAGACGACATGATACTATACATAGAGAATCCTAAAGATGCTACCAGAAAACTACTAGAGCTAATCAACGAATTTGGTAAAATTGCAGGATATAAAATTAACGCACAGAAATCTCTTGCATTCCTATATAATAATCGTGAAAGAGAAATTAAGGAAACACTCCCATTTACTATTGCAACAAAAAGAATTAAATGCCTAAGAATAAACCTACCTAAGGAGACAAAAGACCTGTATGCAGAACACTATAAGACACTGATGAAAGAAATTAAAGATGATACAAACAGATGGAGAGATATACCATGTCCTTGGATTGGAAGAATCAACATTATGAAAATGATGATACTACCCAAAACAATCTACAGATTCAATGCAATCCCTATCAAACTACCACTGGCATTTTTCACAGAACTAGAACAAAAATTTTCACAATTTGTATGGAAACACAAAAGACCCGAAATAGCCAAAGTAATATTGAGAAAGAAAAATGGAGCTGGAGGAATCAGGCTCCCAGACTTAAGACTATACTACCAAACTACAGTAATCAAGACAGTATGGTACTGGCACAAAACAGAAATATAGATCAATGGAACAGGATAGAAAGCCCAGAGATAAACCCACGTACCTATGGTCACCTTATCTTTGACAAAGGAGGCAAGAATATACAATGGAGAAAAGACAGCCTCTTCAAGAAGTGGTGCTGGGAAAACTGGACAGCTACAGGTAAAAGAATGAAATTAGACCACTCCCTAACACCATACACAAAAATAAACTCAAAATGGTTTAAAGACCTAAATGTAAGGCCAGACACTATAAAACTCTTAGAGGAAAACATAGGCATAACACTCTATGACACAAACCACAGCAAGATGCTTTTTGACCCACCTCCTATAGAAATGGAAATAAAAACAGAAATAAACGAATGGGAAACCATAAACAAGACGAAAAGACAACCCTCCAAATGGGAGAAAAAATTTGCAAATGAAGCAACTGACAAAGGATTAATCTCCAAAATTTACAAACAGCTCATGCAACTCAATATCAAAAAAACAAACAACCCAATCGAAAAATGGGCAGAAGACCTAAATAGACATTTATCCAAAGAAGATATACAGATTGCCAACAAACACATGAAAAGTTGCTCAACATCACTAATCATTAGAGAAATGCAAGTCAAAACTTCAATGAGGTATCATCTCACACTGGTCAGAATGGCCATCATCAGAAAATGTACAAACAATAAATTCTGGAGAGGGTGTGGAGAAAAGGGAACCCTCTTGCACTCTTGGTGGGAATATAAATTGATGCAGCCACTATGGAGAACAGTATAGAGGTTCCTTAAAAAACTTAAAATAGTACTACCATATGACCCAGCAATCCCACTACTGGGCATATACCCTGAGAAAACCATAATTCAAAAAGACACATGCACCCCAATGTTCATTGCAGCTCTATTTACAATAGCCAGGATATGGAAGCAACCCAAGTGTCCATCGACAGATGGATGGATAAAGAAGATGTGGTACATACATACAATGGAATATTACTCAGCCATAAAATGAAACAAAATTGAGTTATTTGTAGTGAGGTGGATGGACTTGGATTCTGTCATACAGAGTGAAGTCAGTCAGAAAGAGAAAAACAAATACCGTATGCTAACACATACATATGGAATCTAAAAAAAAACAAAAAAAATTGTTCTGAAGAAACTAGGGGCAGGACAGGAATAACGATGCAGATGTAGAGAATGGACTTGAGGACACGGGGAGGGGGAAGGGTAAGCTGGGATGAAGTGAGAGAGTGGCATGGACATATATACACTACCAAATGTAAAATAGCTAGTGGGAAGCAGCCGCATAACACAGGGAGATCAGCTCAGTGCTTTGTGACCACGTAGAGGGGTAGGATATGGAGGGTGGGAGGGAGACGCAAGAGGGAGATACGGGGATATATGTATATGTACAGCTGATTCACTTTGTTACAAAGCAGAAACTAACATGCCATTGTAAAACAATTATAGTCCAATAAAGATGTTTTAAAAAAATGTGTAAGGTATACTGTATAATGACTTAACAAGCTTCTGTGTAGGCTCCACCCAACTTAAAAACAAGAACATTTAGATCCTCCATCTCCCCTTTTATTCCTCCTGAGAGGAAATGGAAACCTCAATTTTCTCTTTATCTTTTTTTTCCCACTTTATATTTAACCATGTTGGTTTTATCAAACACTATTTTACATAGTTTTGCATGCTTTGGACTTTGTACAAGTGGAGACATACTGGAAGCTTACTATTTCCACTCAACATTGTAGTTTTGCCTTGTACATGTAAGTCTTAATCCACATGTATTTCATTTTTTTTCCATTTTTCATGTTGTGAGATAGGTTTCTGAAGTCATCTTTTCACATTCAGATTACCAATTGTTCCAATTCCATTATTGAAAAGTTTATCTTTTCCTAACCAATGTGTAGTGTCAGTGTCATCTCAGTCAGAGATAAATTTTCCATTTTTGGTATTGGTCTGTTTTGGGGCTCTCCTTTCTATCTTTTAGTCAATGTGTATAGCCCTGACCTAATCCCAGACCATCTGAAGAAATAGAGCTGTATAATAAATTCTTAATTTCTGATTTAAAAAAAAAACTGTCCTTCTACCTTGTACTTCTTCTTTAGGAATGTCTTAGTTATTCTTAATCATTTGCTCTTGCATATAAATTTAAAACTCAGTTTGCCATTATCTCCTTTCACATGTAATTGAGCTGTACCTCAAAGTGGTTCACAGTGAATTGTGGTGAAGCCAAAGTTTGAACCCATTCCATGGCTCCTTCCATATAATACTGAACATTTCAGAGGAGATCTACTCTTAAATATTCCAACAAAAGACAAGCTTGTAAAGCTACTTCAGAAAGTGTCATGCAATTAACTCATCAGGAGACTCATCAAAATGTAAAATGTTCTTTAAAATAAAGGGTTCCCTGGGCCCTTGCTAAGGTTTTTCAAAAGATAGTTACAGCAAGACTGCTAGCGTTGATTCAGTATCCATTCTCCCATTGTTCCTCACTGACAGAAACTTTATTTTGTTGGGAGATAGGGCAAAGTGCCAGCTAATAAAAACTAAATTTCCCAGCCTCCATTGTAGACAGATGTACACATGAACAGAGACATCCATGTGTCAGAGTTCTGGCCAAGGAGAAATAAGTAGGTGTGTGGAGGCAGGAAAAATGAAAATACGTAAAGGAGGCGGGGACAGACTTAGCTGACATGTCCTTTCTACCCTTTGTGCCCTTTGTTCTCTCCCCTTCATGCATCCTCAAGTGCAAGCATGATGGCTGGTACTGTAGGAGCCACTTGCATTTGACCACAAAGGAAAGGCTAGGAGGACCTGCAAAGATCTTACAGACTTGATATACTTGAGCTTCTTACCATGCCTGCCTTCCTGCATACTTTTTGTTTCATGAATAAAAATTAAGCCCCTGTCTAACTCAAGTCACTATTATTTGAGTGTTTTACTGCACACAGCCAAACTTAAGCCCTACTTGATAAAAGAGTAATCAAATTGCACATTTGCTGTAAAGTTATACCTGCTTACAGTTATCTTTTTCATGGTATATAGCACAGAACTTCAGGGCTTCAAGCAGCCATTAAGTCAAAGCTCTTTTCCAGAGCACAAAGGAGGCTCCAAGTACAGGTACACCTACCACTCATGTTTATGCTCTGGTGGGTTAGCCACCTATATGCCCCATGTAAACTTTCACTGTTATTCCCTTTCAATTTCCCTCATTCTTGGGTTTGACATAAATGACTCTACTTTAGAAAGCACATATCAACACTTCAAGTACTTTTCAAAAGAGTCATAAGCCCGTAGAGGCAGGCGTAATGGTAGAATTTAGTACAACCTCCCTTGCAATGATGGGAGCACAGATCTCTCTCATTCTAGACACTGACCATCTGGAAAAGCATCACGCTAAAGTTGTAAGGGATTCAGACGTTTAAGATATAGCCCCTGTCCTGAAAGAGTTTATAATGTAATAAAGAACACAGACTCACTTGATGATTCAGCCTTCTGAGGTTGCGACTCAAATACTTGGGATATGAGATTGAGTGCAAGGTCAAGAGGAACCTGTTCATTTCTACAGCTGCCATGGACCCAGAAAAAAAAAAAAAAAGAATTGTGGCAACATTTTGCTTATCTCAGATGTCAAAGAGTACCTATTTCCTTAATTTTACATATAAGATCTCTGTTCTCTTTTATCCTTATTTCCTTATTTTGCATAATGAGTACTATCCCTATGAAACCTGTAAGTCCCCAATTCCTTTTGAAAAAAGAACATAAAACTAATCTATGTGATATAGTGCAAAGACCATTTGTTTCTGAAGACAAATATCGGTTCCAAGACCCATTAGCTATGTGATCTTGAGTAAGCCATCTAATGTCTCTGAACACCATGTTTCTCCCCACAGCCTGAGTGTAAAGCCGCTTACCACTCAGAGTTCTTATGAGGATCAAATGATTAAGAATGTGAATTCAGCAAAAAAACAATTCATTGAAAGTCTATCATAAACAAGCACTATTCAAAACATAGTGAATAAAAAAGATACTTCCTGCCCATATGTAATTACAGCATATATAATAGTATCAGTAGTGATAGTGTTAATAGGAAAAATAAAGTAGGGTATGTAATTATCATTATAATTGAAGATACTGCATTATTGGGGGGAGGTACCTTTTTTGGTAGGCTCAACAGAGAGGAGTATCATTTGAGCAGAGTCCTAAATGAAGGGAGAGAGGGACCATGCAGGTATCTGGAGGAAAACAATTTCAAACAAAGAGACAAAAAAGGCAAAGGCCTAGAGGCCGGAGTGTGTTTGGCCTGTCAAGTACCCAGCAGGTATCCACGACAGAATAGTTCCTTTGCAGCAGTGGGAGTTCCAGCTGCCCACTCTTCAACAAAGTTGCACCGCTTCTTCATCTCCTTTGCTCTGGATTCTGTACGTGACACGAGCTCTATCTTTCTTCTAGATTCCCATAACACAAGCATGCTCTCTCTTCTTCTTCTCTTACTTTCAACCTAATAAGCCTAGATTCTCCCCAAAAATGCTTAAAGTGTTCTCTTTTTTTAAGTTAACACATACTGAGAGCTAAATATATGTCGAGCACTTTACTAAACAGTTTGTGTATCTTAAGTTATTTGATCCTCAGAAAAATCCTAGAGTGTAGCTATTATTGTGTTCCAAATATGGAAACAGCTTTGAGAGGTTAATACAGTCACATTCACATAGCTAATCAGAGCTTGAGTTGGAACTTGAACCCAAGCCATCTCATATTTATGTCCAACAGATTAATCACTATCCTATGCTGCTTGCTTGTAAATTGAAGAAGGACCCTGCAAGCCTATTGATGAATAGATTTGACATAGTCTCTTTCAGGGAAAATCAATTTTCCTAATAAAATGATTCCCAACCCCAGCCTTTCAGAACATCCAGGATATTCACATTCATTCATTCAACATTTCTTGTGCACCAATTATGTGCAAGGACTATGCTGGGTTCTGGGGACGGAACAAGCTGCTAAGAGTTGCCTTTGTCCTAACGAGTCAAAAGAATGTCAAAACCCTGAAAATAAAATTCATTTTCTCCCTTTAAGAGCACATGATGTCATACAAATAAAATAACAAAATAATTATAAATAAACCATTACTACCAAGGTATCTTAACTGCAAAGAAAAGTTGAAAATCACCTCTCTAAAGAAGAGGTGGAGTTTAAAGTAGTCTGCCCTGTCACAGTCAGGTCCTATTTACCATCCCCAAGAGACTTCTCTCTACAATAGATTTTCAAGTATCCCATTATAAGAATTAAGTGGCATTAGGTACAAACGTGTTCTTTATTGTTTGAGGGTTTCCATCTATGTGCATTTTTATTACTACTTGGGGTTTGACAGGCTTCAAACTAAATTTCAAAAGCCATAAAATCTTAAAATGCTATTAACTTCCAGTGAACTAACTCCTTCATTTTCTGCCTCCTTCACCCTTACTGGAGTTTCACCTTTTCTCTTTCCTCTGTGCATACCGGGCTCTGTGTGCTTATGTGGGTGAATGGCTAGCAAGCACCAAGACTATATTGATTCTGTTCTTTTGCTCCACAGAAGATTAAGTCCCGTCCTTCAACTACAGACTACAGGCTGGCAAAGCCGAGGAGCAATCAGAATAGCACACTCTGTTAGGCAGGAATGAATTTTATGAAGTTTAAATGATCCCTAACGACTATGGGGGACAAAATCCAAGCTAACACAATCAGCACTGTGGAATAGAATTTTCTGGGGCAACAGAAATATTCTGTGTGTACTGTTCAATACAATAGCCACTAACAATGGTGACAGAGCATTTGCAATGTGGCCAGTGTGACTGAGGAACTGAATTTTTAAATTTCATTGAATTTTAATTAATTTAAATGTTAAAACCCACATTTGGCTGGTGGCTACTATATTGGTCAGCACAAACAGATAAGGAAAAGATTTCCCATGATTTTTAAATATTCCAAATGGCATGAAGACTGCTGAAATTCTTAAACTGACTTTTATCATAAAACAATCATTTCATAATCCTCATCTTAGGTCCTCTACTGCTAATAAAAAGTGGCAGTAACCTGATTTGTAAAATTACATTTTCTTCTTGAGTGGCAACTGCAGATTTTATAGCTTGTTCATTAATGCCACAGACCTAAATGCCCTACTTTAAACGGTTTATATTTATTTAGTGCAAGATTTGGGGGCATATTCAAAATGAGACTCCACCTAAAAGGCAGAAAAGAACATTTCAGTCCACAGTGAATGAAGGGATAAACAAGATGTGGTATATACTTAAAGTAGAATATGATTTAGCCTTAAAAAGGAAGCGATTCTGACGTAATCTACAAGTGGATGAACCATTTTTTAAATGTTTTTTTAATATCTTTATGAGAGTATAATTACTTTACAACGTTGTGTTAGTTTCTGCTGTATAACAAAGTGAATCAGCTATATGTACACACATATCCCCATATCCCCTCCCTCTTGAGCCTCCCTCCCACCCAACACTCAAAATGCCATTAGTAAAAAGTCTACAAACAGTAAATGCTGAAGGGGTTTTAGAGATCTGTGTACCCTCTAGTTGCTGGTGGGACGTAAACTGGTAAGAGCCAGTAGTGAGAACAGAATGGAGGTGCGTTGAAAGGTAAAAATTGAACAACCATATGATCTAGTAGGCCCACTGCTGGGCCTAACCCCTGAGAAGACCAGAATCCAAAAGACACAGGCTGGCAACTCTCCCTATCCCACCCTTCTAGTTCGTCACGAAGCACCGAGCTGCTCTCCCTGTGTAATGCAGCAGCGTCCCACTAGCCACCCATTTTACATTTGGTAGCGTATATACGTCAACGCTACTTTCTCACTTCGTCCCAGCTTCCCCTTCGCCCCGCCCCCATGTCCTCAAGTTCATTCTCTACCTCTGCGTCTTTATTCCTGTCCTGCCACTAGGTTCATCAGTACTGTCGTTTAGATTCCATATATGTGTGTTAGCATACGGCATTTGTTTTTCTCTTTCTTACTTACTTCATTCTGTGTGACAGACTCTAGGGCCACCCACCTCATTACAAATAACTCAATTTCGTTCCTTTTTATGGCTGAGTAATATTCCATTATATATATGTGCCACATCTTCTTTATCCACTCATCTGTCCATGGACACTTAGGTTGCTTCCATGTCTTGGCTATTGTAAATAGCGCTACAATGAACATTGTGGTACATGTCTCTTTTTGAATTATGGTTTTCTCAGGGTATACGCCCAGTAGTGGGATTGCTGGGTCATATGCTAGTACTATTTTAAGTTTCTTAAGGAACCTCCATACTGTTCTCCATAGTGGCTGTATCAATTTACATTCCCACCAACCGTGCAGGAGGGTTCCCTTTTCTCCACACTCTCTCCAGCATTTATTGTTTGTAGATTTTTTGATGATGGCCATTCTGACCAGTGTGAGGTCACACCTCATTGTAGTTTTGATTTGCATTTCTCTAATGATTAGTGATGTTGAGCATCTTTTCATGTGTTTGTTGGCAATCTGTATATCTTCTCTGGAGAAATGTCTATTTAGGTCCTCCACCCATTTGAATTGGGTTGTTTGTTTTTCTGATATTGAGTTGCATGAGCTGCTTGTATATTTTGGAAATTAATCCTCTGTCAGTTGCTTCATTTGCAAATATTTTCTCCCATTCTGAGGGTTGTCTTTTCATCTTGTTTATGGTTTCCTTTGCTGTGCAAAAGCTTTTAAGTTTCATTAGGTCCCATTTGTTTATTTTTGATTTTATTTCCATTACTTTAGGAGGTGAGTCAGAAAGGATCTTGCTGTGATTTATGTCAAAGAGTGTTCTGCCTATGTTTTCCTCTAAGAGTTTCATAGTGTCTGGCCTTACATTTAGGTCTTTAATCCATTTTGAGTTTATTTTTTTGTATGGTATTAGGAAGTGTTCTAATTTCCTTCTTTTACATGTAGCTGTCCAGTTTTCCCAGCTCCACTTCTTGAAGAGGCTGTCTCTTCTCCATTGTATATTCTTGCCTCCTTTGTCAAAGATAAGGTGACCATAGGTGCATGGGTTAGCTCTGGGCTTTCTATCCTGTTCCATTGATCTATATTTCTCTTTTTGTGCCAGTACCATACTGTCTTGATTACTGTGGCTTTGTAGTATAGTCTGAAGTCAGGGAGTCTGATTCCTCCAGCTCCATTTTTCTTTCTCAAGATTGCTTTGGCTATTTTGGGTCTTTTGTGTTTCCATACAAATTATAAATTTTCTTGTTCTAGTTCTGTGAAAAATGCCCTTGATAATTTGATACGGATTGCATTGAATCTGTAGATTGCTTTGGGTAGTATAGTCATTTTCACAATGTTGATTCTTCCACTCCAAGAACATGGTATATCCTTCCATCTGTTTGTATCGTCTTTTTGATTTCTTTCATCAGTGTCTTATAGTTTTCTGCATACAGATCTTTTGCCTCCTTAGGTAGGTTTATTCCTAGGTATTTTATTCTTTTTGTTGCAATGGTAAATGGGAGTGTTTCCTTCATTTCTCCTTCTGATTTTTTGTTGTTAGTGTATAGGAATGCAAGAGATTTCTGTGCATTAATTTTTTATCCTGCTACTTTACCAAATTCATTGATTAGCTCTAGTAGCATCTTTAGGATTCTCTATGTATAGTATCATCTGCAAACAGTGACAATATTACTTCTTCTTTTCCAATTTGGATTCCTTTTATTTCTTTTTCTTCTCTGATTGCCAAGATTAAAACTTCCAAAACTATGTTGAATAATAGTGGTGAGAGTGGGCACCCTTGTCTTGTTCCTGATCTTAGAGGAAATGCTTTCACTTTTTCACCATTGGGAATGATGTTGGCTGTGGGTTTGTCATGTATGGCTTTTATTATGTTGAGGTAGGTTCCCTCTATGCCCACTTTCCAGAGAGTTTTTATCATAAATGGGTGTTGAATTTTGTCAAAAGATTTTCCTGCATCTATCGAGATTATCATATGGTTTTTAAGGGTGGATGAACCTTGAAGACATTATGCTAAGTGAAATAAGGCAGGCACAGTAGGACAAATACTATATGATTCCACTTATATGACATACCTAAAGTAGTCAAATTCACAGAGACATACAGTAGAACAGTGGTTGCCAGGGGCTAGAGAGAAGGGGTAATGCGGAGTTATTGTTTAATGAGTAGAGAGTTTCAGATGAGGAAGAGGAAAGGTTCTGGAAATGGATGGTGGTGATGATTACACAACAATGTGAATGTAGTTAATGCCACAGAACTACACACTTTAAAATGGTTAAAATGATAAATGTTATGTTATATATATTTTACCACAATATTTTTAATAATTCTAAAAAAAAAAGCATTTCAGATGATGAGCTCTTACAGAGTAAATCACACATTACAATGTAGTTAACCCTCAATCTGACTGAAGCTCATAAAGAGAAAGTACAGCTCAGATTCAGCAAATAGCAGACAATCCCAAATTCTTAATAACTCAGACATTCTGCTTAACTTGAGGATGTGTGACTGGGTGATTTTTACTTTTTGTCTCGGGACCATCTTCATCAGTAGGATTGTCCTTCAGAAATACTGAATTGCCTGAGTATGCACCACTGACAGCAACTGGTAGCAGAGAGATTCTGGTCTAACTTAGGACTTCCAATGAAAGAATGCACAAAGTACATAATCCACAGACTGATAATGTGGAGGAGGAGGGAGCTGTTAGATTGGATAAGCCAGGGTCATGTCAGTGGTATTCACAGCTGCAAATCTGAGACCCAGAACATGCCTTTATGTAGTAGACATTTAGTAAATGTGTTGACTGAATAAGTGAAAACAATGAGTTCATTAATTAATTAATTAGCCAAGATCTCCAGTTTCAGCCTTAAACTGGATGTCTACATGTTTGGGCTGGTCGGGAAAGCATACGGTTTACTATACCTGAATTCTATTCATTTGTGGGACTGAGAAATAATTTGGGGAAATAATTCTGCTAAGAGTCAAGCATGTAAGCGTGACTCAATAACAATGTTTCAGTCATCAGAGAATGGAAGAATGATTTTGAGAACATTGGGTTTTGTGTTACTCGGAATTGTCTTCCATCCCAACACCCAGTCTTGCTGTGAGCCATAAGGAGAGAAGAAGCCATGTGGCAAAACTAGATTCACTAAAATGTCTATAACATGTTGGAAGCTCTCATCAGTACTTCATCAAGACCAAAGATGGGGTGGGAGGTGATTTAAAGTGTAGCAGGATGGGTGGTGGCTTGAGTTGGCACCAATGGCTTTAGCAGAAATGGCAGGCATAAGGCTGCACCAACAGCTTTGGAGAGAAAGCTTTGAGAGTGACTAGAAATTACACTTGACACAGACTTCAGTGCCCTCAAAATGGGCACCAGTGAAAACGTCATTTGTAAAACACCTACATATAGTTTCATGGATTTCCAAGTTTCCCACAGTTGAAATCTAAAAGGATGTTAACAAATATGAAATCCCAAAGAGTTTCAGAAATATTTGAAGGAAATTTTGTGGAATCCTGGAGGTGGATGAAGGTGAAACCTAAATAATTATTGTCTGTTATCATTATTGTGCTCCTAGGTTGATGTTAACAAAGATGGCACACTTACACTTGAACACTGTGACTAAAAAGGTTAATGGACTCATTCTTGATGGCACAGAGCCACCAAGAAAAAAAAAGAAAAGGATCACACTTCCCAGTCTCCTTTGTAGCTATGAATGACCATATGCCTCAGTTCTAGCCAAAGAATATGCGCAGAAGTAAAATATGTCCCCCTAGTGGATATTTGGCAGGTCTGAAGTCATTTTCATTGACACTACTGGGGGTAAGGGGGATACTACTGGCATCTAGTGTATTGAGGCCAGGGATGCTGTTAAACACCCTACAACGAACAGAACATCCTTCCTCAACAAAGAATAATCTGCCGAAAATGTCAATAGTGCCAATGTTAAGAAACTGATTTAAAGAAAAGAGACATATCCTCCCCTTCTTTGCCCCTTCCACTGGAATTGGGACATAGTAATGACCCATGTTGGACCATAGAGCAATGCCCTGGAAAAGACAGAGCAACACCTTGGTCCTTTCCAATTTTACAGTGCAGAACCACTATACCATTTCAGACTTTAAACAAGAGTGAAATACACTTCTATCTTGTTTAATATACTGTTATTTTGAGTCTTTATTTCATGCACCTGAAACTATATTCTAACCTATACAGAAACTAAACTTAACTGAAAGTCCTTATCAGGTAGAATGCTAAAAAATAGAGAAGAAAAAAATTAAGGGTGGCAAAAATCCTTTCTCTGCTATTTAGCTTCCATTTCCCCATTCATCCAGAAGCAAAATTTCCTTTGGCAAAATCCTCCCAGCCTGAGTCTCTGCCAACTCAGCTGAGTGGGAAAGATCCCACCCCCACCCCCACCCCCATGGAGGACACTAATTGACTTAAGCAAAACCTCACAACCCCAACTCCCTGGCCATGGTGACCAACTCACAGGAAGAGAAGCTTTCACTCTTCCACTGGATTTTGTAGGTGAAGATATGAAGATTAGAAATGCTGCCACCATCTTGTCTCATTAAAGAAGCAACCCAAAAATGAAGCTGGGACACCAAGAAAGAAAGAGTTGAGAGGTGATGAGAAACCCATCATATGATCTTACACATCAAACTGCATCTATGACAAGACCTACCTCTGGCCCTTTCATTTATTTGAGCCAATAAATGTTTTGCATACACAAGTTTGAGTTAATTATTTTGTAACTTGCAACTGAAAGATTTCAAAGAGACACAGAAAGTTTTATGGTAGAAAAAAATTCTGATAAGAGAAGGTTCACATTTAAGACCTTTTCATTTTACTCAAGGGTTAGGACATCATCTGCAAAGTTTCCTGTAACAGGAAAACAACTGCAACAGAAGTTTTGCCATTGCCTCATGTATGTGTACTGGGGGAAGTGGGTGTGAAGAGATTCGAATCACTAATGTTTCTTGGTGTGATATATACCTCATAGACTTTAGTCTACTACTTTCATGTATGACATACCTGCTTCTCTTCCCCATACTTAACTTACCCAGGTATCTAAATAATCCGACTGCAGAGGGACTCTATTTTCTTTCTTGTTGTTATCCTTGTGATTAGTTGTTAGTCAAGGCTAGAGATGTTTAGCAATCATTCTGATTATGTTTGCTCAATTTCCCTAGGAATCATAAACTGTCAGCCTATGTAAATAGACTTTTATATTTGGGTTTCTTAAACTTCCACTTCATTTGTCTTTTTCTTATTCCTCAGTTCCAGGTTCCTATCTTTACTAAGCATTGCCTAGGAACTTCTTTTGTGCTCAACAAGTTATCGACTTTAAGAGAATTTTAGGAGAAAATTCATGTTTCCAAGACTCAACTATTCTAATAATAGGATGTTAGGAAGGAGCGATGGCAGGTGATATTATCAGTGTTTTCAGACTAGAAGACTTGATCACTTGAATCAGACAATGAATATGCTTGTGTCTATGATAAGAGTTTTAGTTCCCTGGTTGTCCTGTATTTTTACAGGTAGTAGTCAACCTCTGTGGTTATTCTTGATTTTCATATATTTCAGTGGTCATGTTGCTCTTGATTCTAATATGTGGAGAACATTGTTGCCCCAGGTCTAGCCTATACTCGATATAATAACCGTGATTTAATGGCTCTGTAACCTCTGGAAAGGTATATAAACTCTCTGTGACCCAGTTTCCTCCCAATGAGAAGAGATGAGAATAATGGTATTGAGTACCACTGATAATTGCAGTGTTTCATTTCAAAGAGTCATATCTTAAAAACCAAAAGCTTTGGAATCTTACCAATCCACTGTCCAAGGGTTTATTTTTTTTAAAAAAGACCTAGAGAGCTGTCAGGGATGGTACAATTCCATCTAAGACTTGAGGTCAAAGAACAGTCGCAAATGAATAAAACTTACAACTTTCATACACCAGATATTCAATGGAACTAACTACTACATTTTTCATAAACAATTCAAGTGAGGATTTCTTACCTGGCAGAGGAGCTACGTTGAAATTTTTATTAAACTACACTGACTTTTGTCTAGGGCCTTTGCACACAGTGTTCTCTCTACTTGGAACATTCTATCACCTCTCTGCCCTGCTCTTACCCATACTTCCCATGAGACCTCAATATATCTCATATTTTCCCATGAGAGCTGAAGAATCAGCTCTCACCCTAGACATCACTTTTTGTGGAAAACCTTCCCTAACCACCACCCTACCTAATCTAACCATCCCACAGTTTTCTTCCCAACTATAGTCTTTATAAAACTAGATTTAAGTTGTCTATTTACTATTTACACAAGAGTATAAGTTCCATGAGGACAGGGATCTTATTTGTTATATACAAATACTAAGTGCTCAATAAATACCTGTTGGGAAAAAAAAGGATGGGAAAGACTGATTGATGGATAGTTGAATCTTAGGAAGGATGAAAAGATTGGTACAGTGAATTTCCTCATGGTTGCCCCTTGCAAATCTGAAAAATGACAGGCCCACCTACTATTGCAAAGCATTTTTAATTTTCAAAGTATTTTCTTTATATTACTTTCCTGAGTGAGAAAGAAAACAAAGGACAATCTATCTTTAACATGTACGTGTAAAGATTGCTTAAGATATAAGAAAGTGCAGAGAGTTTTAAATGACTTAAGAAAACATAGCTGTATGGAAATCTAATTTTCTGAATTCTAGCTCTGTATTTGTTTTGTTTATCCACATTCCTCTCCAGGCTTTGAAGCAAGGGCTTGAGAATAAAAAAGGCCACTGAGAAACCCGAATAGTGTGACTCTCTATACACAATAAGAAGTTATTCTACTGCCATCTTAATATCTTCAATCATTTGCATTAGTAAAAATGAAGATATACTCAATGATGATATCAAGAAAACAAATGAGGTTAATTGAATATGACCAACCTGTAAACATATATGATTGCTTGGATCGCACACAATGGCCATGTGTTTTGCATATTGTTGTTTTCTAAGGGGCTGTAGATTGCAGTTTTGATTAATTGTACTAATTCTCGGACTTAGAGTCAAACTGAGAGCTATGTAATTCTTAGGCCCTTTCATGTCCTTTATAAACCTTCTTTGGAGGTCTTGAAAATGACTTTCAAAAACTGAAATTAATTTTCTTTCTAATCCCCTAGAGATCAATGCAGTGAATTTCATCATGCCATGATGATTAAAAATGCTGAAATGAGTCATGATATAATTAGGAATTTCTTTGTGCAAATCAAGCCCCATGAACTATATCTAACACTGATTCCGTTTATAAAAATCAGTCTGTTCCTCCTGATGCAGAAGACAAATTTTGTCAAGGAGACATAAAAATCTCATAACTTTAAATATATTTATTAATCAGTCAATTTCTTTGAATGGTACTAAAATATCTTAGTAAATTGGCAGCTTATGCAAAGACATAGTAGCAGAGAACAAGGAATACTATAAGAACTGCAGGAAAGCGAGTATGGCTGAAACATGTGTAACAAAATGAAGAAACGTTTACTCTCTTAGCAGCTGGTAGAATAATTCCTCGAGGAGCTTAACACAATATTTTTAAATAAACAGTTTAATAAGCTACTTGGGATGAGAGGTGAGACTACAAGGGACATATTCAAACTAAAAATAGTGGCACTAAGCAAGAATGGAATCTAGAAATAGAAGGGCACTTTGTTTTGTTGAGCCCTTGGATGGAGTTGGGAACGTACGTTTATAATCAGGGGCTGGGGCAAAGCCAAATTGCTCAGTATAATAAAGGGATGAGTGTAAAGAGCTGGGGTGGGGGGCAGGCATGAGTAGATCCAGGAAGACTGTATACCTTGGGGGAAAAGTAAAGACAAAGAAAAAGAAATTTCCTAAGAGTGCCACAGCAGAAAAGAAACTTTGGGAAAAAAATGTCAAATAGTGAATTGGAGGTTGTTACTATATCACATATGATAGAATATTCCCTCATCTCCCCTGTGAATTCTGTGTTTCTCACTAGGACTTTTGTAAAAATGGATTTGGTAAGAGAATGTGAAGACATGTAAAAGTTCTATGTCCACGTGGGTGTAAGATAAAAACAAAGGTTGCTTTTATAGAGGAGACAGCTGGCCTCTGGGCTTCTATAAATCGTAAGAGGACAGTGAGAAGGGATGAGTCTAGAAGAATAAGCAGGGTGAGTTTATGAGAGATCATGTGAGCCATCTAAAAATGTATGCATCTTATCTCAGGGCAAATAGGGAACAGTTAAAAAGATTGAAGCAGAAGAATGACATCATTAGGTTTGTAGTTTAAAAAAATTAGCAGCAATTCAGAGAATGGGGTAGAGGAAGCAATGATAGAGGCAAAGAAAAGTTACAAAGCTTTGCAGCAATCCAGACAAGAAATGTTAAAGCCTTGTACTGGTAGCAGTGGACATGGAGAGAACTGGATAACTGGACATATTAAAAAGTTAGAGTCAGTGGATCTTGATGATTGACTGGATGAGGGGAAATGGGTGATCAGCCTCCCTGGTTTGCCCAGGACTGAGGGATTCCCAAGATGTGAGACTTCCAGTTTTAAAATGGTGACAACTCCAGGCAAGCCATTCCAGTTTCCATGGATGTAGGACCCTTTATGCTAAAACCCAGAAAGTCCTGGGAAAACTGAGATGAATTAGTTACCCTAATTGGAGTTGAAGTTGTGGATGAGTGAGGATGACAGCTAATTTCTGACTTGGGAATGGAGGTACCAGTCCCTGAGACAGGGAAGGCAGGAATAGGAACAAATTCAGTTGGGAAGAAAACACTGAATTTCATTTAGGGGAATGTTTCAGGAGCCTAAAGGACATTAAAGAGGGAATATGGAAATATCCAGTAGACAATTAGAACTTTTTAAGAATCTGGTACTCAAGAAAGAAAGTTGGATTTAAAATATAGTGTTGGGAGTTACTGGCATATAATGGCACTTGAAGCTATGTGAATGAATAATACTGCCCAGGGATAGTTTATACCAGAGAAGAAGAGAAGAGGAGAGGAGAGGAGGGAAGAGAAAGAGAGGAGGTAGAAGGGGAGGGGGCTGAGGACAGAACCCTGGGAAACATCAAGACATATTTACAAGACATATAAAAGGCGACTGAGATGGAGCAGCTACAATGGCAAGATAAAAACTAAGAGTGCGCTGTCTAGAATTCAGGGCAAGACAATGTTGGAAGGAGGTAAGGTAAGTGTCAAGTGCTACAGGCAGATCAAGTAAGATAAAGACTGAAAATTATCCTTTGGATTTAAGAATAACAGATCATTATTGATCTTGGTGAAAGCACTTTTAGAGAAATGGTAGAGGGAATCTAGACTGAGGAATGAACAGCAGATAAGAGAACAGAGATAAAGAGTAAAAAAAAGTCTATTTCAAAAAGTTTCAAAGGAAGAGAGATATAAGTGGAATGGATGGAGGAAGATGTGGGATTGAGGACAACTTTTTTATAATCAGTATCTTAGCCCACGTCCTCTAGAAAACAGAGCCTGAAGTAAGGATTAAAACACTCTTCTTTATTTGTGAAATGTGAGCCCAGGGAAATAAGGGTAAGGAAAGTGGGAAATAAGGTAAGGAGAGATGCAAAGCAATGTGATGAGCTGCATGAAGAACTGATTGCCAATTTATAATGATCCACAGAGAAACATGGGTTGCTCAGCAGGTGTATCTGCAGGGCTTTTTGAAAGGCTGTTAGAAGAAATCACACCTCAGAGTTGTCTGCAAAGGGGAAAGATTTGGTAATTTATTTTATCCTTTCCTACTTTTGAATCTCAGTGGTGAAGTTTCATCCCATAGTCAACTTACTCCTCCACATTCCGGGCTATATCATCTGGCCTTCGCAGTCATCAGGAAGTTAAATCCCATTCCCATAGTGTAGTTTTTTAATCCGATCTGAATGAAACATTAAGGGCACCCTGGAACAGAGGACTCAGTGTGTGAGCCAGGAGAGCCAGGCAGGCCTAAGGCTCCGACTCAGACTGCAGCCTGTTCAGTGAATTCAGCAAAGGAGAGTAAAGGTGCTGGTGATGGCAGTGGTAACAGCGTGGTCCAGGGGCAAGCAGTGTCTTTGTAAAGAAAGTAACCAGGAGAATCTGAGAAGGTGCCCAAGGTTTGTGTTTGAATTAGTAGAAAAGATTTAACACATTTAAATGTCATTGGGATGGAATCAATAAGAAGAGATTGAAGGTACAGGAGAGAAGGTATCTCATTGACTGAGAGGTTTGGGTATTAAGAAAAAAGTAGGTGGAGATAGAAGTAATTTCACAGGAAAGGGGAAAGGAGATTGTAAATTCCCCACATAAACTCTATTAAATTCCCTCAGTCCTGGAGCATATTTATTTAGGGTTCACCTCCCTGATACTATTTGAACTGGGCACCAAGAAAAAAATCTACACTATAGTCCACCAAGCTTAATCTATTCTTCCGCTGCCTTTAGAAATCATATGTAATTTAAAGTCCTGTGCTCTTTGGGGGCAGAGACAAAGATATAAGGTGGAATAAGCTATATAATCAAATGTCAGAAAACTAACAACCTGGATAATGTCAACAAGGAATAAGGAATGGCACACTTTCCTGGGAAGGGCCCCTTGGAGAAAGATTGGAGAGGCTGGCAGTGCACCACCATTTAGGCTTTTAGCATTTCTGTAGGACCCGGGTGCTGATCTTACTTTGTCATCTATTGATTGTATCTGCCAAAATTATTGAAACTTTTTTTTTTTTCCCAAAACATTATTTATTTATTTATGGCTGTGTTGGGTCTTCGTTTCTGTGCGAGGGCTTTCTCCAGTTGTGGCAAGCGGGGGCCACTCTTCATCGCGGTGCGCGGGCCTCTCACTATCGCGGCCTCTCTTGTTGCGGAGCACAGGCTCCAGACGCGCAGGCTCAGTAATTGTGGCTCACGGGCCCAGCTGCTCCGCGGCATGTGGGATCTTCCCAGACCAGAGCTCGAACCCGTGCTCCCTGCATTGGCAGGCGGATTCTCAACCACTGCGCCACCAGGGAAGCCGCTGAAACTTTTTAAGTCTTAGTTTCCTCTTCTGCAAAATGGAGATGACAACAACAATTTCTAGTACTTCGCACTGGTGAATTAAATAATATATGATAGGAGAATACTTTGCATAGCACCTGGGACATGCTAGGTGTTATTATTTATGGAACCTAAAGCTCTGTTAAGTATTGGGGATACTATGATGAACAAGTCACAGATCCCTAAACTGGATAACCTTGCCAAGGAGGTAAAAAGGTTCATACATGGAAACAGATCATTGATGGGGAAGTCTCTGCACTCCCTGCTTCTGCCCCACTCTTGACACCCCTGCCCTGGCTCTAAACACATAGAAATTCTGGACACAATTTAACAAAAATGGCAAACTTTAAATGCATAGATAAATTGTGAGCAAGAAAGAAAAACTATCTAGGGATTAGAAATAAATACAGAATTCAAAATGAGAGCTGTATGCAGAAACTGAAGCCAAAATTTTACAAGGTAATTAGAAAAAAAAAAAAAAAGAGGCCTGGGGGCTGGGTCTTTAATACCTACTTGAGGGACAGAGATGTCTAAGCCTCAGACACCTGACCTTGGGGACCTGGGCCTGAGGTACATGCATGAGCCTAAGGGTGAGGAAGGCTGCTCACTATGCGACATGGACCTCAAATAGGTTCATCTATGTTAGAGGCAGTTCTCTCTGTGGTGCAGGAGATTAAAAACTTCTAAAAAATATTAAATCCATGGTCTAAGCTGCACAGGGGCATGTGGTCTGTATTCAAACTACCTATATGGTGAGGTATCCTAAGCTAGGAAGTTGACATAAAAAACCTGGTCCAGAACAGATGGAACTCTTAAAAGTAAAAGCAAACTTGAAACTGTTCATAGGAAACTCTCCAGGACCCAGGATTCCCATGAAAAACAACGCACAGGAAGAAGCAATCCACATTAAAAAAAAAAAACAAAACAGGATTTTTATCTTTAAGAACTAGAGAAAAATAAAAATCTGAAATAAACTTCAAAATAAACAAAGTGTTTAAAATTCTAAAAGAAGAATATAATAAGGCAATAAAAGAACTATGCTTCTATAAAACAACAGATAGACTTTTTAAGATAATGAAATAAAAATTCTGGGAGTGAAAAATACAAGCACTAAAATTAAATACTTAATGGATAGGTTGAAATGTAAAGTAGACACAGCTGAAGAGAGAACTGATGAATTAAAAGATAGAACTGAGAAAATCACTCAAAATGCAGTTTAGAGAAAAAAGAGATAAAATACATGAAAGCAGAATTAAGAGAAATTATGGATAAAGTGAGAAATTCCAACAGGCAGTCAATAGAAATTTCAAAAGAGTGAGAATCAGAAAGATGTAATATTTGAAGATAAAATGGCAGGAAATGTTTTAGAACTGAAGAAAAATCCATGAATTTGGATTATTCGAACATGAATGGTATATATACCATTTTAGTGTGTGTCTCAAGCTTGTCTGTCTCAGCCTTACCGTCTCTTTGAGCTACTACTGAAGTGATTGACTTCATGCAGGCACAACCCTTACCGCATCCCCATGCTGCACACTTCTCACTTGTTACCTTGGTGCTTCTGTATTGATATCAAGGCCCAGATGCTACAGTACCCATACATGCATACCCCATGAATGAAAGGGAATTAACACTACATGGGGTGAATCTCTGACATCAGCTAAGTTGTATGCTTATCAAGAATCAATTTATAGTGTGTTTTCATTACTAATTGCTTTACTGAAATAAAAATTTTGTAAACTGATGAAGTATGTGTGAGAAAAAAGACAGAAATTTTTAAATGAAATTTAAGTGGAATGCTTTGGTAAGACTAGATAAAAGCAGTTGCTAAAAATAATTGCTGTCATCATAAGTGTAGGTGAGACAAGCATAAAAGATTGGGGGAAAAAATTAAAATCTTAAGGGATACTACACTAAGATTGTTTTGCAAGTATCTTTAAACTTTTCTTTGGCTTTCAAGAAAGCAAAACTGGAAATCACAGCCAATGCATTACAGTTATGGATGTAGCAAAAAAAAAAAAACTTAGAACAAAATAAGGCCTTAACCTAACATCAAAATATTGGTGCATATATGTACATCTTTGGGTTTTAATATAAAGTAAAATGTTAATGTATCATTTTGAATGATTCCCTACTTTAACTGACTCTTTAAAGTGATTACCATTCTCAGTAGCCTTCCACTATACACCACTTCCATGCTTATCTTCCAAATGCCGTGTTTGTTTCCCAAATCCAACCAATAAACTAAACCCTGTGGTTTAACAAATTCTATATAATTTTACCTAACTTAATTTTCCAATTTTATTTTCTAATTGTATACCTTAACTTTAGCTCAATTAGACCTGTAATTCTCTGAACACATGCTCTAATGTTAAGCTCCTGCTGGTCTCTTTAACTGGAAGAAAAGGAAGGAGAGAGGGAAACAGGAAGAAAAGAAGGGAAGGAGGAAGAAAGGGAGATGAGGGAGACAGGAAGAAAGAAAGAGAAGGACGGAGGGATGGAGAGAGACAGGAAGGAAGGAAAGGAGGGAAGGAGAAAGAGAGGGAGGGTGGAAGGGAAAAAGGATTAGCTGCATGAACTAATTTCATCCCATCACAGATGCCCTGGGACAGATGCTGCCAGGGCATCTGTCCTCCCACTCAGCTCTAGCTACCCCACTTATTACATATATCAAAATCTATGGATTCACAGTAATGTGCTAAAGTGCTATTAAATGTGGCAAGTATAGGGAATACATCAACCCATGAAAGAGTATAAATGAAACCAATCTTGTGAAAGAAAGCAGAATTCAAAAATTCTATAAATAGAATGTATGTAACTAAACTTTAAAAGGACGGATGTAAATTTTGAGTGATGTAAAGAGCTAATGTTCATTTGACTGTTTTATTCTATAAATTTGCTTCAGTTCACTATCAAAAGAAATTTATAAGCATATACAAAATCTTCTACAAGATGAGATTCATTGTGAAGTGAATTAAAGGAAACTAAACCACTCTGGATTGGGAAGGAAAAGACAAGACCCTCTATTAGTTTACAGCTAGTTGAGCCCCAACCAGAAAGTTCTAGAACAACCAATAGACTATGTGATTTCAAAATAATTTCTTAATTAACAAATACTTAAGCTTTTGAGTCTCTTCACTTCTTTCTTACTCCTGACCCAAGAGAGAATTAATAACTTGATTATTTTCCCATTTTTTTGTATTACATTTCTGCCTGTAATTTTATTTTTTTCATTGATTCAATGAAGTTTTTCTTAAAAGTGACAGAATTATAAAAACTCTAAGCTGGAAACGACCTTGGGCTATTATCTTCCATTTCCCTACTTTCAGACATCACAATAATGCTATCCCAGGCAGATGAAGAGCTATGTTATTTTTTAAACCTCCAGAGAAGATTCTATAATCTCCCAACATTAACACCTCTCACTGTCAGGAAATCCTTCCACATATAATCTAAGTCTCTCATGCTACTGTTAAAATCAGTTTCCACTTGGCAAAGCTGAGTCGACATTGAGAACAGCTGGTCTTCAGCCTCTATGTAGAAATTCTTCATTTGCTGCCACTGTAATGTAATGAGATTGAATTTTCTGTATAACTTTGATTTAGTCCTTAGTTTATATCCTTCTCCAAGCTGATTAACCTCAGTTCCCCAACCTCTCCGGAGAGTTCATTCATACTCTTACCTGTATTCCCACTTCACTTTGTAAGCTTCTCTACCAGAACATTATCACAATTTAGTGTAATCATATGTTTGCAGGACTGTCTCCCCACACCTCCTCCTGTCTTATTTGTGTGCCTATCTCTGTGATTGACATATAATAGGTCCTCAATAAATGACTATTGAATGAATCAATGAAATAGCATACAGATAAACCATTTTCTTCCAACCATTCAGCCATGGTTGTGGCCATCTTGTGTTAGCTAAGTTTCTTTTGATAACAAGTCATAGAAACCAGCTCTAGTGGTATGAGCAAATACAGGGAATTGGTGGCAAGAATACTGGAATATCTTACAGAGTCTAAGGAAGAATTAAACCAAGGCTCAGAAAGGGTAGGAACTAGGGCAACTCCATGTATTTCTTCTGTAGGAGGCTGTGGGCTTTCCTCTCAGAGCACTGCAATGTGTCTCAGCTACCAACAACTTCCAATAACACTGATGCTCTTCTAGCAACATTTCCAGTTCATGGGAGAAACAAACTGATGAGCTCACCTTAGGTGAGATGACAGACCCGAACCAATAAGCCACGGTCCAGGGAACACTTTCCTAACATTGAGATGGCTGTCAGGGCGGAGGCAAAGAGAGGCCCTATCCGTGCATCTTGGCAGGTCCTCAGAGAAGGGGAACCCTGCACTGTGGATCCACCACAAGAGGTGCCCACTCAGGCTCCTTGTCACTGTTGAATTCTTGTGAGGATGTCACAGCTAAATAAATAAGGTAATTCAACCTTAACTTTTTTTTTTTTTAATTATTTTCTTTAGGCCTGCTGGTACCAAGATTTAAGAAGGTAGAAAGTTGTCTTATTGTGTTGGAGTGTAAATTTCCTTTGCACTATGGATCAGTACTTGAGTTAATGACAAACATTATCACAAGATTTACGGCACACAGAAAAATCTTCCTTTCTGAAATCCGATTCAATTTATGCATCATTGAATTGGTGACAGACTCATACATGAAATACTGAATAGCAAGGAACAAATAGGTAGTGGCCAAAGCCCCAAACATGCTCCAATTGTCTCGGTATGCCTGCAGTATCCTGTCTTGAACTTCCTCAAGAGCATACCTGCCAAAAAGACCCTGGAGAAGGAGAGAAGGAACAATGGGTCAGCTACATGACAGTAACACTCTGCAGTGATTCAGGAGTTTTCCATTTAAGTCCGATTCTTTCATACCTCTTACCCCATTTTGTAATTGAGTTGAACACCTATGATAGATGAAAATTAGCCACCAATTCTTTCTATCTAGTCTCATGAAGAGAAGGAAATTTCCCCACCCCTTGAATAGGGGCTGGCCTTGAGATTTGGTCTGACTGAATGAGGAGGAAGTGACATTGTGAGAATTACAAACCTAGGCCTCAAGAGACCGTGTGAACACGCCAGATAAGAGGATAAGAAACCATGTGGAAACTTCCAGATTTGGGGGGTGGGGGGGATGCAGACACAGATAACATACATCACAAAACTCACAGCTAATTTCAGACTGTAATAAGAAAATAGGGATCCAATAAGGCATTTATATTAAATATATATTTACAAGTACCTCTTGCCTTTTATTTGGTATGACACAATCTATAATCTTCCTTCAAATTTTTTTGATATTTTTTTTTCTTAACCCATCAAATTTATAAGCAAGTTAAGCTTGGTTTCCTAACATTTTGGAATGATGCTCATATTTAGAATTTGGCTAATTCAGGATCATTCTTCTCCAGGTTATTTAAGACATTCAGACAGTCTACAAAATCTTTTTCCAAATGTAAGACTGTTTTCAGAATTCTTGCAATTCTTTTTGCATCATTTACTGAGAGAATTAAACTTACGTTTTATATGTTTCCAGTTCTGTTCTCCTGAGTGAGTTATCTGAAAGTTAACTGGGTAGTTGAAATCTATGGTCCATCTCCCTGGATGTGGAGATTTGGCTTTGTTCCACTTCATCTTCCCTGACTTCCTGATTTGGAGATCTGTCACAAGACCCTGCTGTGAGATCTTTATTCTGTTTTCCTTTTATCTTTACCCAGAGACTTTCAAGAATTCTTCTTTGTTCCTCCTATTTCCATAGATACTTTGGTATTTGAATACTTCCTATGTCTCATCCTGCTAGAGAGAGAAGTTTATGGATGCTTAGTTTGAATATGGAATGAGAGCTGGGATACTTCATAATTAGCACAGAAGCCAGCCTAGAAATTCCCGCAGCGGGCCATATCATATACCCTTCTGTACTCATTATTTTTACTATGTTTTTTGATAATATTCTGCTTCTCAAAGACTAAATGAGTCAGAGTTTCTTGCCTTAAAAAAAATATTCATTTTATATGGCTCTACCTTTTATTCATTTTTAATCTAATACCTTTATTGTCCTTACGTCGGTTTCCGGTTTCTGATTTTCCTCTCTCCCCTGATGACTATTGGGTTTTCTATACCTCACTTTCTCTACTCCCCTTTCTTTAAGTCTAGCTTCTCTTCTTACCTCAGAAAAGAGATAATAATCACTCTGATAAACAGTAGACAGAAAACTAAATTCTATGGAGCAAGAGTTAGAAGATTATTTTAAGAGATTTCTTCATTCCTACTATTTTCCAGGCACCAGTATACTAGGTGCCTCTATTCATATTCACCACTTGCCCTTCTAAAAGAAATAATGCTTTTCTGGAAGGTTGGGGAGAGGGTGGGAGGGTGTTCCATAACAAGATCAGAACATTATTGCCTGAGAACATCAAAAAGAAACTCTAATCCTTTTTATAGGGAGTTTACAGTGAGGGGAGGGGAGAGAAAGACAAACATTTGATCCCATTTTTCAAAAAGCACTTATTGAGCACCTTGGTAACACAGTTTACATCTTCATGCCTCAGTTTCCAACGTGTTTCACGTAAATTACCTTATACGTGAGGTAATTAGGCAGATAATAAATGAGTTGTACATGAAACACTTTAATACACTATATAAGTGCAAGAAAAAATATTTCCATTTTACGCATAAGCAAATGGGGGTCTCAGAGAAGTTGTGAGACCTATCTAATCTGAAATGCCTGCTCTCCTGACCACCATAAACTTCTGCATCACACTCTCCCACTGTGAGTCTCCTCTGTGACTTGAAAGGGTTTATGAATCAGTTATGGGAAAACGAAGTACACATAAAAGAACAAATAACATCACCACCACCACCACCATCATCATCATTTAGTGCTTACATTGTGCCAGGCATTGTTTTACATGCAATGATTCATTTAATCCTCTCAGAAATCTTGTTAGATAAGCATTATTTTTATCTCAATGTAGCGTAGAAATAATTAAGGTGCAGAGAGGTGTAGCAACTTGACTGAAGTCACCAGGATAGTGAGCGGTAGCATCAGGGTTTGAAGTCAGTTGCCTGTCTCCAGAGTCTATATGTCGGACCACTATACTCCACTGTTCTTCTACAAAACAGTATATGGAATTCCATATTCATGATAGAATGAGTGTGGTAGAGTGTCAGAGAAATTCATGTTAGGGAAAAGAAAGAGAAACGGTGGTGGGGAGGAGAAAAGAAGGAAGGGAAGGAGGAAGGAGAGGGAGAGAGGGAGGAAGACAGGAAATTGTCTCACGAAAAAACTAGTATAGAACAGAAATTTAAGTTAAGATTTACTTAACTGGAAGAAGCTAAGAAAATATCATAAGCAGAAAAGAAAAAGAAAGTCGGTGCTTGGCATTTTTAGGAACTGCCAATGGAACCATTCTGACTAAAGCAGAGGATTTAGGTAAGGGCATAATGGAAATTAAGACTGGAGCATTAGGTGTGAATAACTTGTGGCTGGTCTATAATGAAGAGCTAACTTTGGACTCAGTAATAAACAATAGGAAACCACAATGGCTTTTTAGTAAGGGACTAAAATCCTCAAAAATTTGTTTTTCTGTGAAAAACAGAACATATTAGGGAGGGGAAGACACAAGACCAGTGGAGATGAGTTAAGCAACTCTTGCAGTAGTCCCTGGAGGCGTGAGGTCACAAGGGCTTGAACTAGAGTGATGTGGAGAGGAAGGGAAGGGCAGAGAGGCCAAGAGGACATCATTCACAGGGGATTCACAGGTTCTTGTGACTGATAGGACGGGGAAAACGGGGATCTCAAAGGTGACTCAAAGCCTGTGTGAATAAGAAAATAATAATGCCATTCATGGGAACAGGGATGTTCAGAAGGGAGCTGATTTGGAGACACGGTAGATTTGGACATAGTAGATTTGGGGTGGCAGGATGACATACAAGGGGATACATCCAGGAGTCAATCAACAAATATCTATTGAACCCCTACTTTGTGTTAAGGCAATGTGCTGAAGCCTTGGCTAGTGCTGTGACAAGACAGACAAGGTCTCTATACTCGTAGAGCTTGGGGTATAACCTGGATAGTTAGAGGACTAGGAAGATTTGAAGAAAGATCAGGGACAGAGAGGAAGATTTAGAAGCCTACCTATTCAAGGTGGTGACTAGAACCAGGTTGCTGGCCTATTTTCTCTTCTTCTCTCTCTGGCTCTTTTTTTTTATTATTATTAATTTATTTATTTATTTATTTTTGGCTGTGTTGGGTCTTCGTTTCTGTGAGAGGGCTTTCTCTAGTTGTGGCAAGCGGGGGCCACTCTTCATCGCGGTGCACGGGCCTCTCACTATCGCGGCCTCTCTTGTTGCGGAGCACAGGCTCCAGACGCGCAGGCTCAGTAGTTGTGGCTCACGGGCCTAGTTGCTCTGCGGCATGTGGGATCTTCCCAGACCAGGGCTCGAACCCGTGTCCTCTGCATTAGCAGGCAGAGTCTCAACCACTGCGCCACCAGGGAAGCCCCTCTGGCTCTTTTTTTATTTTTATTTTTAAACCTTCTAAGAGATTCAGTTATTACTATTTAACCTCTTACTCCATCAAATGATTTACTATGAAAAGTTGTTTTTTTTCACAGAGAATTAAAATTTTTAAATGCTTACTTAGGAACCCCAAAGAGGCAAGGAAGTATTCCAGGTCAAGAACTTGCTTGAGTTTGCTACAGATAGGAACGATCAGCCTCCCAGTCACAACCAGCGTCAAAAAGAAGAGAAAGAAGGAAAGAAAAAGGTAAAAGAGATCATTTTTTAAAAATTCTACACAGCAGTCTATTTGCTGATAAATGAGCTGTGGCCCCTGATGTTGGCCACATGGTCCCCAGGCCAGTGACAACTGTTTGCAGATCATATCTGTGCATGTCATTGGACCTGGGACTTAGTTGCAGAGCAGAGAAACCAAGAGCTTGGCCATTTTTAATGTATGGGTCAGAGGTCGCAAATGGTGCCCAAGGGTTAGATTGGCCCATAGTCCTGTTTTGTTTGGCCTGCACAGCGTTCTTTTAAAATTTGGGTCAACTTTTTACATTCAGGTTTTGAATTTAGAGGTTAAACACAAAACTCAAGATTTCCAAATGCTCTTGAAAAATCAGAGTATCTGTCAACACTGGGTTAGCTTTTCTGACTGACAATATTGGGATGGAGTTAAGTCAGATCTGTTCTTTTGGACACAGCTCATACCCTCGCACAAGAAATACAGCCTCTGAAATGTGTAGTTCTCTGGGGAAGTTCAGCAAAGGCACTTGCCTGCAGGAGATAGTAGACCAAAGAACTGTGGTCCCATCCTAAACTGACATACTAGGAGGAATAAAAAATGAAGTTGTTCAATAACCAATAGGGGGCTTTTTCAGGAGAAAGGGGCTTTGGTCATTAACAGCGACACCTTGAGCAAGTAATTTATATTTTCTGAAACTCAGCTTCCTAATTTGTAAAATGAAACTAGAATTTACCCCCAAAATTCTTGATGCCATTTAGTGAGGCCATGCTACATAAAACCCTTAGTGCAGTGCTTAGCTTCAGGTGCAAATACAAGCTGGTTTTTCTATATATTTTATTCATGCATGTTTATTGTGCACCTCCTGTGGCTCTATCCCTGTACAAGACATCAGAAATATATAAGAATAAACATAGTTCATGTCTTTGAGGAATTCCCTAGTAAGAAGTAAAAGGGTTAGAGAAAAATGTATTAACAAGAGAAAAGAGTTTCTGAAGTGTACAAAACCATCTAAGATGAAAAATTAGAAATAAATGACTGGAAAGAGGCAAAAAAAGTTCAAGACCAGAGTATATGGAAAAATGTCACAAAAGGTGAAAGCGAAAGAATGTTTTCGATTATGCTGAATTTGGAATTTCTAGGAAGAAACAACATTCGTGCTCCACAGAATGAATATCTTCAAACAATAACTCTGTAACAACTAACCGCTATATCACTTACTACTTACCAGTCACTATTCTAAGTGCTTTATATAAATTAGTTCATTTACTTTGCAGAACAACTTTTGAGATAGGTAAAATGGTTTCCCATTTACAAATGAATAAACAAGGGCCCACAGAGGTCAATAATTTGACCAAGGTTATCTACTATTAAATGGTGGAGCTAGGATTTAAAACTAGGCATGTCCATAGTCTATGCTCCTAAGGGAATCTGCAAATAGATCCAGGAAGAAGGAAGGTATGTTCGTGGTAGACACCTTTCCAAGGAAGGTATGTTCATGGCAGACACATTTCCAAAGAAAATATGGTCTAACATAGTCAACCCAGTGTGCTATTTTCCTGGAATACATATTCAAGTAGCTTCATGGAAACTGTCCTTCTTCTTTTTCTGATAAATTTGCCATCAGGAAAGTTTGGCTTTAGTGCCACACCATGGTTTTGAAGATATGAGGAGGAAATTATCAGACTTTGGGAATGCCCAGGAGCAAGCACACCATCTCTGCTTTCCAGGTGAGTGCTGAAATCCTGGGAGAGAAACCTGGATTTGGAAAGTGAATGACTGACTATATAAATAATGTTGCAAGATGGGATCTGGGTGCTGTCACACTTAAGATACTGCAGTGGAGAGACCCTCCCTCAGTGGGAACACTTCACTGACTCAGGGAAGCAAGAGATTCCCAAGGGCTTGCCAAATGGATACCTGAATGCTTGTCACAATTCAATTACCCACCAAATCAACACCCAGAAATCCACAAATACACAAAAGGCAGTAATAATACTAGGAAAATTTTATTGAGTATTTATTCTGTGTCAGATATTGTCCGAAGTGCTTTCCATGCAGTACCTAATTTAACCTCACAACTCCATGAGAGGGGTAGTATTATTTTTGTTTTATGGATGAAGAAACTGAGACACAAAGGCCTCTCTGGCTAATAAATGCTGGTGCCAGAATTTGAACCCAAGTAGCCTGACCTGGAGCCCATGTTAACCACAGTTTATTACATTCAAGTACACATGTAATCTTTATTTCTAAATACCTTTAAACTAGATTGATATTTTTCACACAACTCAGAACACTTTTTAGGCCTTATTAAGGCCTGAGTCAAACTCATGGTCTTAACTTCAGAAGGGCTGATCTTTCTACTTGGATTTCTTTCCTACTAATCCAGGCTAGCCCTAAATTTTCTTATATTTCCAGGATAATATATGGATTTTAAATGTAGGTATAGACATAGATATCAGTGCTAGTTCCTAGACTGATTGAGGAAGAAATAATTATTTGAAATTTGACTTGATTAGCAAATACATCTTTAAGTCTATTTAGATTAGGTAGTGATGTTTTCTTTTTATGTGGAATAATTCTTTGTCAGTTAAGCGGCATAATAAGATAGTGAGTCTATTAAATGCTTACCAGACCAAAATTTGAATAAAATCTTCACCATGAAAAACTATTATAAAATCTCTTCACTAAAGTCATAAAGTCTTCACTAAAGTTTACCACTAGATGGAGCAACTAAATTTTATATTTTTTCACTTATGGCAAACCTTCAAGCTTGTTTTGAATTTAGTCTGGATTTTACGTTACTTATTAACTGCTCTCATTTCTTTCTCTTTATCAGATGTTTGTACATTTATTATAGTCTCTAGTAGAGAAAATTTAACAAAACAACGTTGCTATTAGTGCATTTTACGCTTGTAAACTTAAAGCTTTGTGAGAAAAGATTGATCATAGACAAAAGTTCAGAATTTCAAGCAAAATACATAAGAAATTCAACTTACACAGATTTTAATATGCCTAATAACTACATTAGCTGCCTTCCTATCTGTAATCTGCTACCAAACAATGTGACCCATCCAGTCAAACCAAGCAAAAAATACCTCTGACCCACCAGAACAAGTGCCACAGTGTTGGTTTATAGATGGCTTCATGCATCAATGGTTTTGTGTATGCATTAAACAATGCAAGTCCTGGCTGGAAGAGCCAGGATGCTATTTGATAGTGTGGCATAGGAAACACAACAGTTTAGGGCCATTGATTTCTGTGCAATTGAGGGTCATTTTTCTAGACCGTGTGTGTTATTCTCTTCCCACCGAAAACCAGAGCAATTGTCCATTCATTTAATATTTACTGAGAGACTGCTATATACTGTGCATCATAATCTCCACTGACTTTCATCTCAGAGACAGAACCTTGTCTCAGAATTAGTCTGAGGCTGACTGTGCCCTGGAAATTTCAGCATTACATGGGCTGTTCTGGAAAAACAAGAAGGAAGGAGAGCTAGGATGGATGAAACAGAACTGCTGAAGCCTGTGAAAACCAGGATGATGGAAGAAGAGAATCTAAACTGAATAAGGATAGAGACATTTCTTTACCCACCACTGACTAAAGGTGTCACCATTTCCTGGACATAGACTATTAGAGATCAACATCAAAACCACACAGAACATTAAAATTTGTTCTGAGCATTGTTGTTTAATACACTCATAAGTTATGTGCTCATATTTCAGGCTGAGCCATTTCCATATAATTTTTAGTTGTCATTATAAAAACCTGAGTTAGAGAATACTTTTATATATAACATTCAAATTCTCTCTAGACCAATAATAAGAGTCAAGATTCTGTTGATCAGAAAAAAGCAGGTCAGGTAAGCAGTGCCTCTTAACAGAATGATGCCTCATTAAAGCTTTTTCCTGCCTGAATGGGCCAGCTGCAGTAATGCTGCCTTTCCTTATAAGCTAGTTGGTTAAGCATTCACTCAAAGACCGTTTCATTTTATCTTATTTAGAGTTTGAATAAGCCTGATTATCTGGTTTCCTAATCCTTAGCAGATTTGAAATAACAAATGAGAAAGAGAATAACAATAACAAACATTTATTGAGCATCCATTATTTTCCAGGCATTGTTTCTAAGCAGTTTTATTTCACTTAATCTTCATGACAACCTCGCGAGGTAGGTGCTATTATTATCTGCCATTACATACATAAGAAAACTGAAGAGCAGAAAGGTTAAGTAACTTACCCAGGGTTTCCTGCTCTTATGTGACAGATCTGAGATTTCCACCCAAACAGCCTGGTTCCAGACTCACTCTTAAGACCACAACCTCTACTGTGAAGAAGGGCTATTAGCTGGCAGGCCCTAGACAGAAGCAAGAAATGGCCTGACAGCAAGGGAAGAGAGGACTTGTGAAGGGCAGCCGAACTGATTTAAAATGCACAACAACCTGGGGTCATTTAAAACACCAGCAAACTGCTCTTTGATTACATGTTTTCTGGATTTTTCAGGACACTTCAGATTTTAAGTATTTATTTCCATAGTCCCCATAGGGACACTCAAAATTTTCGAACTGTTTTCCCTAATTTTCAATTCAGAAAAATAGTTACTATACCCCAAACTTACTTAGCATTAAGTACAATCAATGATGAAATGTAGCTTAGAGATTGTGAGAGTTAGTGTCTGAATGTGCTTGTGTCCTGGAGGAAATGTCACCGATCCCAGTTCTATTGAGTCATTTGTGCTCCAAGTAATAGGGACCATGATTAGGGGCCAGGATTTCCACGAATGAGAGCTTTAGTCTAAAGAGTACATGCAGAGGGCCTCTGCTAAGGGGAAGGCTTAGAGAGAAGCCGCCATAAATCTTGTCAAGGTGGCAGGGCATGTACCCCAACCCAGCTGGAGAGCTAGTTACTGGACCTGCAGGTGTGCATACTAAGGAACGAGTTCTGATAGCCAGTCCTGTGACTCAGCTCAGATCACATGTCTCAGATGAGAAGATGTGAAAGCTGTGATAATACAACCCCCAACCCCCATCTGTAAGACAAGTGGACACAAGGGAACACTGAGTACTACTGCCTGACTGCCCTGGGATCAACATCCGAAGCTAAATTTTCAGGGTATGTCTCTTTTTTCCAAGAAAGGAAGAACTAGAAAGCCTTTGGGGGGGCTCTGTCAACTTCTTATAGGAAGACAAAAATAGTGTAAAATAAAAAGTTCAGTATATAAATGATGCTGAGAGAGTGGAGTGGGTACAAGGGTGGGTCCAGGTTTTGTGATGCCTGATGCTAACGCAATTTGGGAGCATCTTTTAAGAAAAGGAATAAAAACTTATGAATTTAAAACACTTAGGGTCAAAAATGAATATTCATATAGAATAAGAAAAGAAATGACAATAAATTACAAACTTTGAAAAGCTGAAAAATATCACAAACATCCCTAAATCCAGAAAAATAATATTTTAATAATTAATTTCATGACATAATCTAGAATATTTTTCTATATTTTTTGGCTGTGTACTCTCCAATAACAACTTTTTTTTTAATTTAACATCTTTATTGGAGTATAATTGTTTTACAATGGTGTGTTAGTTTCTGCTGTATAACAAAGTGAATCAGCTATACGTATATATATATCCCCATATCTCTTCCCTCTTGCGTCTCCCTTCCACCCTCCCTATCCCACCCTTCTAGGCGGACACAAAGCACCGAGCTGATTTCCCTGTGCTATGCGGCTGCTTCCACTAGCTATCTATTTTACATTTGGTAGTGTATATATGGCCATGCCACTCTCTCACTTCGTCCCAGCTTCCCCGTCCCCCTCCCCATGTTTTCAAGTTCATTCTCTACATCTGCATCTTTATTCCTGTCCTGCCCCTAGGTTCATTAGAACCTTTTTTTTTTTTTAGATTCCATATATATGTGTTAGCATACAGTATTTGTTTTCCTCTTTCTGACTTACTCCATTCTGTATGACAGAATCCAAGTCCATCCACCTCACTACAGATAATTCAATTTAGTTTCTTTTTATGGCTGAGTAATATTCCATTGTATATATGTGCCACATCTTCTTTATCCATTCATTTGTCAGTGGACACTTAGGTTGCTTCCATGTCCTGGCTATTGTAAGTAGAGCTGCAATAAACATTGTGGTACTTGACTCTTTTTGAATTATGGTTTTCTCAGGGTATATGCCCAATAGTGGGATTGCTGGGTCATATGGTAGTTCTATTTTTAGTTTTTTAAGGAACCTCCATACTCTTCTCCATGGTGGCAGTATCAATTTACATTCCCACCAACAGTGCAAGAGGGTTCCCTTTTCTCCACACCCTCTCCAGAATTTACTGTTTGTAGATTTTTTGATGATGGCCATTCTGACCAGTGTGAGGTGATACCTCATTGCAGTTTTGATTTACATTTCTCTAATGATTGGTGACATTGAGCATTCTTTCATGAGTTTCTTGGCAATCTGTGTATCTTCTTTGGAGAAATGTCTATTTAGGTCTTCTGCCCATTTTTGGATTGGGTTTTTTGGTTTTTTTGATATTGAGCTGCATGAACTGCTTATATTTTGGAGATTAATCCTTTGTCAGTTGCTTCATTTGCAAATATTTTCTCCCATTCTGAGGGTTGTCTTTTCGTCTTGTATATGGTTTCCTTTGCTGTGCAAACTTTTAAGTTTCATTAGGTCCCATTTGTTTATTTGTGTTTTTATTTCCATTTCTCTAGGAGCTGGGTCAAAAAGGATCTTGCTGTGATTTATGTCATAGAGTGTTCTGCCTATGTTTTCCTCTAAGAGTTTGATAGTGTCTGGCCTTACATTTAGGTCTTTAATCCATTTTGAGTTTATTTTTGTGTGTGGTGTTAGGGAGTGTTCTAATTTCATTCTTTTACATGTAACTGTCCAGTTTTCCCAGCACCACTTATTGAAGAGGCTGTCTTTTCTCCATTGTATACTCTTGCCTCCTTTATCAAAGGTAAGGTGACCATATGTGCGTGGGTTTATCTCTGGGTTTTCTATCATGTTCCATTGATCTATATTTCTGTTTTTGTGCCAGTATCATACTGTCTTCATTAGTGTAGCTTTGTAGTATAGTCTTAAGTCTGGGAGCCTGATTCCTCCAGCTCCATTTTTCTTTCTCAAGATTGCTTTGGCTATTTGGGGTCTTTTGTGTTTCCATACAAATTGTGAAATTTTTTGCTCTAGTTCTTTGAAAAATGCCATTGGTAGTTTGATAGGGATTGCACTGAATCAATAGATTGCTTTGGGTCGTATAGTCATTTTCACAGTGTTGATTCTTCCAATCCAAGAACACGGTATATCTCTCCATCTGTTTGTGTCATCTTTAATTCCTTTCATTACTGTCTTATAGTTTTCTGCATACAGGTCTTTTGTCTCCTTAGGTAGGTTTATTCCTAGATATTTTATTCTTTTTGTTGCAATAGTAAATGGGAGTGTTTCCTTAATTTCTCTTTCAGATTTTTCATCATTAGTGTACAGGAATGCAAGCGATTTCTGTGCATTAATTTTGTATCCTGCTACTTTACCTAATTCATTGATTAGTGCTAGTAGTTTTCTGGTAGCATTTTTAGGATTCTCTATGTATAGTATCACGTCACCTGCAAACAGTGAAAGTTTTACTTCTTCTTTTGCGATTTGGATTCCTTTTATTCCTTTTTCGTCTCTGACTGCTGTGGCTAAGCTTCCAAAACTATGTTGAACAATACTAGTGAGAGTGGGCAACCTTGTCTTGTTCCTGATATTAGGGGAAATGGTTTCAGTTTTTCACCATTGAAAACAATGTTGGCTGTGGGTTTGTCATTATGGCCTTTATTATGTTGAGGTAAGTTCCCTCTATGCTTACTTTCTGGAGGGTTTTTATCATAAATGGGTGTTGAATTTTGTCAAAAGCTTTTTCTGCATCTATTGAGATGGTCATATGGTTTTTCCCCTTCAGTTTGTTAATATGGTTTATCACATTGATTGATTTGCGTATATTGAAGAATCCTTGCATTCCTGGCATAAACCCCACTTGATCATAGTGTATGATCTTTTTAATGTGCTGTTGGATTCTGTTTGCTAGTATTTTGTTGAGGATTTTTGCATCTATGTTCATCAGTGATATTGGCCTGTAGTTTCTTTTTTTGTGACATCTTTGTCTGGTTTTGGCATCAGGGTGATGGTGGCCTCATAGAATGAGTTTGGGAGTGTTCCTCCCTCTGCTATATTTTGGAAGAGTTTGAGAAGGACAGGTGTTAGCTCTTCTCTAAATGTTTGATAGAATTCACCTGTAAAGCCATCTGGTCCTGAGCTTTTGTTTGTTGGAAGATTTTTAATCACAGTTTCGATTTCAGTGCTTGTGATTGGTCTCTTTATGTTTTCTATTTCTTCTTGGTTCAGTCTCAGAAGGTTGTGCTTTTCTAAGAATTTGCCCATTTCTTCCAGGTTGTCCATTTTACTAGCATATAGTTGCTTGTAGTAATCTCTCATTACCTTTGTATTTCTGCAGTGTCAGTTGTTACTTCCCCTTTTTCATTTCTAATTCTATTGATTTGAGTCCTCTTCCTTTTTTTCTTGACGATTCTGGCTAAAGGTTTATCAATTTTATTTATCTTCTCAAAGAACGAACTTTTAGTTTTATTGATCTTTGCTATTGTTTCCTTCATTTCTTTTTCATTTATTTCTGTTCTGATCTTTATTATTTCTTTCCTTCTGCTACCTTTGGGGTTTTCTTGTTCTTCTTTCTCTAATTGCTTTTGGTGTAAGTTTGCATTGTTTATTTGAGATGTTTCTTGTTTCTTGAGGTAGGATTGTATTGCTATAAACTTCCCTCTTAGAACTGCTTTTGCTGCATCCCATAGGTTTTGGGTCATCGTGTTTTCATTGCCATTTGTTTCTAGGTATTTTTTGATTTACTCTTTGATTTCTTCAGTGATCTCTTGGTTATTTAGTAGTGTATTGTTTACCCTCTATTTGTTTGTATTTTTTACAGATTTTTTCCTGTAATTGATATCTAGTCTCATAGCATTGTGGTTGGAAAAGATACTTGATATGATTTCAATTTTCTTAAATTTACCAAGGCTTGATTTGTGACCCAAGATGTGGTCTATCCTGGAGAATGTTCCATGAGCACTTGAGAAGAAAGTGTAATCTGTTTTTTTTTTTTTGGATGGAATTTCCTATAAATATCAATTAAGTCCATCTTGTTTAATGTATCATTTAAAGCTTGTGTTTCCTTATTTATTTTCATTTTGGATGATCTGTCCTTTGGTGAAAGTGGGGTGTTAAATTCCCGTACTATTATTGTGTTACTGTCGATTTCCCCTTTTATGGCTGTTAGCATTTGCCTTATGTATTGAGGTGCTCCTATGTTGGGTGCATAAATATTTACAATTGTTATATCTTCTTCTTGGATTGATCCCTTGATCATTAGGTACTGTGCTTCTTTGTCTCCTGCAATAGTCTTTATTTTAAAGTTTCTTTTGTCTGATATGAGAATTGCTACTCCAGCTTTCTTTCGATTTCCATTTGCATGGAATATCTTTTTCCATCCCCTCACTTTCAGTGTGTATGTGTCCCTAGGTCTGAAGTGGGTCTCTTGTAGACAGCATATATATGGGTCTTGTTTTTGTATCTATTCAGCCAGTCTATGTCTTTTGGTTGGAGCATTTAATCTATTTACATTTAAGATAATTATCGAATGTATGTTCCTATTACCATTTTCTTAATTGTTTTGGGTTTGTTTTTGTAGGTCTTTTCCTTCCTTTGTGTTTCCTGCCTAGAGAAGTTCCTTTAGCGTTTGTTGTAAAGCTGGTTTGGTGATGCTGAATTCTCTTAACCTTTGCTTGTCTGTAAAGGTTTTAATTTCTCCATCGAATCTGAATGAGATCCTTGCTGTGTAGAGTAATCTTGGTTGTAGGTTTTTCCTTTTCGTCACTTTAAATATGTCTTGCCACTCCCTTCTGGCTTGCAGAATTTCTGCTGAAAGATAAGCTGTTAACCTAATGGGGATTCCCTTGTATGTTATTTGTTGCTTTTCCCTTGCTGCTTTTAATCTTTTTTTCTTTGTATTTAATTTTTGAAAGTTTGATTAATATGTGTCTTGGCGAGTTTCTCCTTGGATTTATCCTGTATGGGACTGTCTGAGCTCCCTGGACTTGACTGACTATTGCCTTTCCCATGTTAGGGAAGTTTTCAACTATAATCTCTTCAAATATTTTCTCAGACCCTTTCTTTTTCTATTCTTCTTCTGGGACCCCTATAATTCAAATGTTGTTGTGTTTAATGTTGTCCCAGAGGTCTCTGAGACTGTCCTCAATTCTTTTCATTCTTTTTTCTTTATTCTGCTCTGCGGTAGTTATTTCCACTATTTAATCTTCCAGGTCACTTATCCATTCTTCTGCCTCAGTTATTCTGCTATTGATTCCTTCTAGAGGATTTTTAATTTCATTTATTGTGTTGTGCATCATTCTTTGTTTGCTCTTTAGTTCTTCTAGGTTCTTGTTAAACATTTCTTGTATCCTCTCCATTCTATTTCCAAGATTTGGGATCATCTTTATTATCATTACTCTGAAAACTTTTTCAGGTAGACTGCCTTTTTCTTCTTCATTTGGCCTTGTCTCTGTGTGTAGGTCACCTGAGGGCGTCTGTTTCCCACCCAGACAGGACAGGGTTAAAGGAGTGGCTGATTAGGGGACTCTGGCTCACTCAGGCTGGGGGAAGGTAGGGGTACAGAATACAGGGTGAACCTGCAGCGGCAGAGGCCAACATGAGGTTGCAACAGCCTGAGGCTCACCGTGTGTTCTCCCGGGGAAGTTGGTCCTGGATCACGGGACCCTGGCAGTGGCAAGCTGCACAGGCTCCTGGCGGGGTAAGTGTGGATAGTGACCTGTGCTTGCACACAGGCTTCTTGGTGGCGGCAGCAGCAGCCTTAGCGTCTCATGCCTGTCTCTTGTGTCCGTGCAGATAGCCATAGCTCACGCCCGTCTCTGGAGCTTGTTTAGGTAGTGCTCTGAATCCCCTCTCTTTGTGCACCCTGAAACAATGGTCTCTTGCCTCTTCGGCAGGCCCAGGCTTTTTCCCGGATTCCCTCCCTGCTAGCTGTGGCTCACTAGCCCCCTTCAGGCTGTGTTCAGACAGCCAACCCCAGTCCTCTACCTGGGATCTGACCTTAAGCCCGATCCTCAGCTCCCAGCCCCCACCTGCCCGGCGGGTGAGCAGACAAGCCTCTCAGGCTGGTGAGTGCTGGTCGTCACCAATCTTCTGTGTGGGAATCTCTCTGCTTTGCCCTCTGCACCCCTGTTGCTGCGCTCTCCTCCGTGGCTCCGAAGCTTCCCCCCACCCCCCATCTCCGGCCGCGAAGGGGCTTCCTAGTGGTGGAAACTTTTCCTCCTTCACAGCTCCCTCCAGAGGTGCAGGTCCCGTCTCTATTCTTTTTTTTTTTTTTTTTAATTTTTTTTTTATTTATTTATTTATTTATTTATTTTTGGCTGTGTTGGGTCTTCGTTTCTGTGAGAGGGCTTTCTCTAGTTGTGGCAAGTGGGGGCCACTCTTCATCGCGGTGCGCGGGCCTCTCACTATCGCTACCTCTCTTGTTGCGGAGCACAGGCTCCAGACGCGCAGGCTCAGTAATTGTGGCTCACAGGCCTAGCTGCTCCGCGGCATGTGGGATCCTCCCAGACCAGGGCTCGAACCCGTGTCCCCTGCATTGGCAGGCAGATTCTCAACCACTGTGCCACCAGGGAAGCCCCCTATTCTTTTGTCTCTGTTTTTTCTCTTTTCTTTTGCCCTACCCAGGTACGTGGGGGAGTTTCTTGCCTTTTTGGGAAGTCTGAGGTCTTCTGCCAGCGTTCAGTAGGTGTTCTGTAGGAGTTGTTCCACGTGTAGATTTTTTTTGATGTATTTGTGGGGAGGAAGGTGATCTCCACATCTTACTCCTCCGCCATCTCAAGATTTCAGGTCCCCTGATAACATCTTTAAATGATGGTGATTTTATAACATTACCTATAGAGGGAATTAAAAGATAATTCATCTTTCCTCTAAGATGGTTGATCAAAGTTTTTTTTTTTATTACCGATAGATTAGAAAAATGTCTTTCAGGTTCACAGCTCACTATTCCCAATGTCATTTTTAGGACTGCTGTCAAATTTTGAAAATATCAAATTTTTATCATAAATCAACTACAAGATTTTAGGGCAATTCAAGTTTTTTTGGCAGAAACTATGTTAAGATACTCTTTGAATTCACAACATTCAATTAACCATATTGCTGGGGTCTTGGAAGCAGCCTAGACAGGTGGTGGGCCCTGAAGCTTAACCTTCAATAACTTCATGATAAACCCACTTCTGTGTGAGCAGACAATTTCCAGTTCAGATTTGGGAAGCTGTAGAAAGTTGAGTGGAAGACATCTATGGCGGCAATGGCAGCTAGCTAGCTATAGTGGAACACTCCCACAAGTGGCCATTTGAAGACTTTGGGAATCACTTCCAGTCTCAACAGCTAAGCCACACAGCATCAGCAACAACACAGAGTCTTCAGCCAGGGGATAAATCTCTGCCAGCAAAATAAGGAAGCATAACATGAATTTGACCACGTCACTCAGTAGTAAGAGTGGCCTGAGCTATTATACATTATCGCTCAAAGGGAAAACATACGCCTTCTATTTCCTTTCCCAAGGCCTGACTCCTTTAGAGGAAGTTTAATAAGAATTCCGGGGGAAGAAAAAGGAAGAGTTCATCATAATAGGTGGTCTTCAAAAAATCACTACTTTACTTCATTTTAGAGGAGACCTAGGAAATATGGTATTGTAATTAATGGTGTTTGAAGGTCACACCTGATAAAACAGTGTATGGGCTTTGGAATGAAGCAGACTTAACCTCCGATCTCATCACCCACTTTCAAAATTTATTAACTCATGCTAACCTGGTTTCTCCTATACCCCAACCCACACCCAACCCCCTTCACCTCCAAGTAATTTTAAAAACAAATTCCAGGAATCATAACTGCTCACTGGCAAATATTCTAGAATGTATCTCTAAAGGAAAGGACTTGTTTTTTTCAGCTTGGGCTACTCTAACAAAATACCATAAACTGGGTAGCTTATAAGCAACAGAAATTTATTTCTCACAGTTCTGGAGGCTGAAAGTCAGAGGTCAGGGTGCCAGCACATCAAGTTCTGGCCCTCGCCCAGGCTGTAGACAGCTGACTTCTAGTTGTAACCTCACATGGCAGAGAAGAAAAAGGAAGCAAGCTCTCTCCTGACTATTGTAAGGGCATCATTCCCATTCATGAAGGCTCCACCCTCAAGTCCTTATCTGACCCTACTCTCCCAAAGGCCCCATCTCCTAATACCATCACATGGGGGTAAGGGTTCAACATATGAACCTTGGGGGGACACAAATATTCAGTCCATAACAGGACTCTAAAAAAATCATAGTAACCATAACATCACTATCATACCTTCGAAACTAATAGTATAATATCAAGAAATATCTAGTCATATATTTCCTTTACTAATGTAAAAAACTGAAAACTTTAAAAATTAAGAACAAAAATAAAATGAAATAAAACAATGAACTGACAGTGAAAAAAATTATGTTTATATCTTAGTTTTGTCCAGTATGTATCCATGGCAAATTCTGGACTTCGATTTATAGCTCATAGAATGAAGAAAATTCCTGCCCCACTTAACTCTCATTCTCTCATCATTATTACAAAGAGCAAGTTACTTAACTTCTTGTAGCTTTAATATCTCATCTATAAAATGGGAATAATAATAACCACATTTAAAGTTGTTATGAATATAGGAGGAGACAAAACATTTGAAATATCTGGCACACACCACCATTCAAAAAAATATATTAGTTCTCTTTCACTTCTGAATCCCAAATTCAACTTCAAACAATACTGCTACATTTCACAGTGTACAATCCATGCTATGATTTTCTCTCTCAGGTATTCACAACAATCTGGAAAAGTAAATAGCTCAGGTTGTGTGTCATCCAAGGCTCAGAGCGATTGACTGACTTGCCCAAAGTGCACAGCTGTTAAATGATGGAACCAGACTTTGCATAGAAAAAGCTCCTTAATCTCCTCCTTAATCTCCTCTTCTTTTGAACCTGTGACATCAAGTGAAAGCTAAGTTTTATTCTGAATGTTCATTCACAGAGGCAGGTATATATAATAGTCTTAAGGAAAACTTCCATCTAAAATGATTATATATTTAAAGTTTTTTGAACTAATGGAGAAAACTAAGTTATCTCAGAAACTCATTTCTTAGGTGTTCAGAACACCAGAGGTTTCAGTTTTACTCTATGTGGAAAAGAGCCATGTGAAGGTTATAAAAAGCTTAACTACATTGAAGCTCAAGTGTCCAATTAGTTACATATTTAAAGTGCAATTTTTTTAAGCTGAATGTCTATTGGCCTTAAATAAATAATCACATTTTAAATCTATCGATGAGAGTCCACAATGATGTTTAATTTCTTAACAAAAATGCCTATATTTTCTCATGAAATAAAACTAAAAACTATTGCCTGCAAGAAACACCGCAACCTGACAGAATGCTCACTATAATTAGCATGTCTATTGTAATTTGGGTTGCAGGTGGCCCGATACCTTCCAAATACATCTTCTTGATTTGGTGTATTTAGAAAGTAACAAGTCACAAAGTGGTGTGGCTTCCCTACAGCAGCTCTTCCGCTAGAAACACCAGCATCCGTTTGCTTAATTCACTCACTATAGTGCCTCCTGGGTGAATGCTAAGTCCTTCTCAGCTACAAAACCTGTGAAAAAATTATTTTATAGCTCAATAGTCCTGTATTTTTCTTTACATGATTCTTCTTAAGGTTATTTCTAGGTATTTTATATCGTTTGTTGCTATGTGGGTGAAATCACCCTAGAGGGATTTTCTCACTGATATTTGCTGATATGTCGGTAAATTATTGCAAACTTAGTGTGAACCTGGGTGAGAAGATAGAAGTGATGCTCCCAAATATCTCTGGTAATGGATAACCATTAGCCAAAAGGTTGCATCAGAATTCGAAATGACTTTGGATAATTAGAGAAGTGTTAGAAACAAAGAATATAGTATTAAGTGGAGCAGGTGCAACACAAAACAGCAACAACCAGTTTCTTAAAAAGAAAGGGATTTTGGCCGTACAAAAGCATGTCAGCAAAACATGTAGGGTCAAAGTGAATAAGTAGCTGACCATGAATAAGCAATGAAGCCCTCCACTTTTTTCTGATCTGTAAACTGGAATCTGGTACGTGAGGAACACCAGGCAAACTCCCTGGTGTGTTCGGTGCTAGTGCAACCCCTGCCACGAGACACACTAACGCTGACAGCCACCACTTTAAGAGCAACGTAGAGATGTTAGAACCTAAGTTGACGTGACAACTCTGAGGATGCATATAAAGTTTAAAAAAATTAGAAGATGGAATTCCCGAAAAGATAAAGGAAAGGTCCTATAATAATAGGACAGAGACCAACTGTAACCATGTACACTAATGACAAAATATAAAACAGGCTTAACCTACAACTTGAAGTCTTGCCATAAATGACAATGTTTTTGGATAGCAGGTTTATTCGTTGTTAAAATTGATTAACTCATGAGATGGTCAAATTTTCTGTTCTGGAAATGTAATTTATTAAAGTTTTCTACTGTGCCCCTCGATTCTAAGAATACTGACAACTTCAGTGACCTCGGGCTGTTTTTGAAGATGCTAGTGGCTAAGCTATCTACAGCTAAGAAAGTAAATAATTCACCTTGTTCCTGAATACAAACAAAAGGACTTTATAGTCCAGCTAGTGAGTGACTGGTAAAGAACAGAATGTTTATCTTACAGTGCTTAGTGGAAGAGGGACACGGGGTGTTTGTTATACCCGGCAACCATCCAGGTCTAGTCTGTGGTGTCTGCTGTGTTTCACAAGAAAAGACAAAGAGAAGCAACTTGGAAGAAAGGTAGGATCTTGTTGGGTCAAATACACACCTACCGGGCTTCCCTGGTGACGCAGTGGTTAGGAATCCGCCTGCCAATGCAGGGGACACGGGTTCGATCCCTGGTCTGGGAAGATCCCACATGCTGCAGAGCAACTAAGCCCAAGCACCACAACTATGGAGGCTGAGCTCTAGAGCCCACGAGCCACAAATACTGAGCCCACGTGCCACAACTAATGAAGCCCAAGTGCCTAGAGGCTGTGCTCCACAACAAGAGAAGCCACCACTCTCCACAACTAGAGAAAGCCCACACGCAGCAACGAAGACCCAACACAGCCAAAAGTAAATAAATTTAAAAAATAAATTTATTAAAAAAAAAAAAAAACCTACCTGCTAACCAGTTCAGAGAACAAGCAAAAAAAAGAGACCCCCAGCATGTGAGAAACAAGCCCCTAGTTGAGAGGGACAAATTCATTCAAAGAGATTTGGGACCAAGGTATGTGAGTTTAAGGTTGGTGTAACCTCTTAGAGAAAAATGTTAAGAACTGGCAGGGGAAGACAACAACAGTGCTAAAGATTATAAGAGAGCCTAGGGCTTCCCTGGTGGTGCAGTGGTTGAGAATCCGCCTGCCAGTGCAGGGGACATGGGTTTGATTCCTGGCCCAGGAATATCCCACTTGCCGCGAAGCAACTAAGCCCGTGCGCCACAACTACTGAGCCTGCGCTCTAGAGCCCGCAAGCCACAACTACTGAAGGTCGCATGCCACAACTACTAAAGCCTGCGCACCTAGAGCCCGTGTTCTGCAACAAGAGAAGCCACAACAATGAGAAGCCCATGCACCACAACGAATAGTAGCCCCTGCTCACTACCACTAGAGAAAGCCCACACACAGCAACAAAGACCCAACGTGGCCAAAAAAGTAATAATAAATAAAAACAAACAAATAAATAAATTTATTTTAAAGAGAGAGAGAGAGAGAGCCTAAAGAATTATTCTATGCTCCATTTAAAAATAAAAGGATTGTACCTTTTCTTTGACGGTGTATTCAGGACTATTTGAGATATGGCCTCTTGAGCTGCCCTAGGTCAGTACTGACGTTTTTATTCACCTCTTTCTAGACTCCCATGATGACCATTGTTCAATTTTTTGTACATACCAGTATATTTTCCTTTCCCATAATCTTATATGTTCTTTCTTTTGCAATATGCTCTCTTTTCTTACTTAAGACTTATTCTACAACTCATTACATTTATGCTAATGGCTGCTTCCTATTGTCTTAAACTTAGCCTCATGAAAATGTGCAGACAAATCTGTAATGCAAACTGACTCTTCCTAAATTGGCTATCTTACGCTTTTCCCACTTTATATCATTTCTTGACCTATAATTCACTACATTAGCAGTGCAGAGCAATGGCACTGGGTAAGGCTGGATGAGAAACTGGAAATACATGTGGAAGAGTCAGTCTACTACTTACAGAAGGAAACTATACCTAGAAATCTTACAGTACAGAAGCTTGAGTTGGTGTAAGTTGGAACAGAACATGTGTTCCCATTTTGAATACAAGGAAGTAATACTTTTTTCCTTTGAATTTATTTCTCAAACTTTTCAGGAGACAGCCTTAGAATATCAGATTAATGCTGACCTGAGACAGCAGAGAAGGGTTTACAGTTCTTACTTCCTGCTGACAACAGATCTTTACACATGGATAAATTATGGGATAAGTCAACATATCTTTTCTGCATAGATAACAGTGGCACACTTTTGTTTTGTTCACAGGGAGTCCTTGGTTTGGTATGAGTTAGGCTTTAATCATTTTCAAAATATTTTATAAAAGCCCCAAATTTTACAATTAATAAACACGAACAAGATATTATTTTAGGGCCATTTAAAAAAGATGAAAATAATACAATATTTGATAGTTCCATGAACTTTAAAACTATTGCATTTGAATCATTTGAGATTTGGCAGAAATAGCAATAGATTATTACTCTGAATAATCTAGATCACAAGGGGCCTTGTATGACATACAAATGAATTGGACTTTAACTGGGAGGTAATGGGGAGCCACCTTAGAGGGAGTAGCAAAACCTGATTTGCATTTTAGAAATGCATTTCCAGTGGCAGTGTAGAAGATGGATTACAGAGAAAGTGAGGCTAGAGACAGGAAAGCCTTTTAGAAGGCTATTTCAGAAGCCCAGAAGAGGTAACAAGCATCTGAGGGAAGACCCAAAGGCAATGGCCATGAGGATTATGAGAAGAAAACTAATCTGAGGCATATTAGAAGAGTAGGTTTGACATGACTAGTATTAGATGAGAGGTAAAACACAGAACTGAGGACAATTCTGAGTTTTCTGGCATGCCCAATTAGGTGGCTAGTGGTGCCATTAACTAAAGTAGATAATACAGAAGGAAAAGCAGATTTGGGAAAAACAATAAAATGAGCTTGGTTGAAGATATGTGGGGTTTGAGGTAGAAATACTTGGTTGTTCTTAGAAATATTGTATTGATTGGAACAAAAATATGAGCAGGATACAGATATGCATAAGTATTAGCCTAATTAATCGAGTTGATGAGCTGGCCCAAGTGTGAAACACTGGTTCCTAGCCATTTCCCAACCCAACACACCTGCATGATATATCACAGCCCCATTGGTGACTGTGGCAATATAGTGACTTTATAGGCACATGCTCTCAGCACTCTCCCCTTTGAGTGTTGAGAAACATAAAGTGACAGAATCCCTAAGAGTGGCAATACTTAAGGCACTACTGCTTCAACTTCAGTGTGTGTAGAACACCCAGTAAGCTTGTTAGAATGAACATGCTTAGACACACCCCCAGAGACTTTGATTCAGTGGTGTAGGACTCAGGAATCCACATGTTTAAAAAGCAACTTCTGCTGTGTCTTATACACACTGAAGTTTGAGAAGTTCTTTTGGAAGACCTAATAAAAAGGAAGAAGAAAAAGTAGTCAGAAGTTGGATATGTGAGTTTTGCCTTTAAAATGACCATGTATTTTACTTGAATCAGATTATTTCTTTTGGTTTTAAAGTTCATGGTTTTAGTCAAAATCTAGAGATTATTTTTCCTGGAAAAGTTTATAACAAATAAATTTGCCTGCTTTGATTCATAACAGCATGATTCCGTAGGCTTAACAAGGAAAAAAAATCTAAAGTTAAAACAAAACAAGCAGTGAAACGCAACTGGTTTGCAAAATTTGAAAATGACTAATTTAAAATTTTGGACTCATTATGCTTAACGGAAAGGGTGCTGGACTGAAATTCAGAAAACCTGCATTACTTGGCATTAGTAACCTTGGACAAGTCCTTTGAAGTTTCTAGGCTTTCATTTTCCCATTTATCACAAGAAAAAGTTGGGTTGGAAAAGTCTCATAAGGTTCTGGATAAAATTGAAGTGTGGTCTTTTAACTTGTATAGTAGGTTGAGCCAAATGAAAATGATGATATTTAGCCATTTTGACCTACAAATGGTAATTTCATATGGTTCAACATATCTAGGACCGAGCTGACACATTAGGCATGAGCAGCCCAGGGGCTCTGTATCACTCCAGCTCACAGTCAGCTTGCTTTATGTTCTCCAACTACAACTAGCCTTTCTCCATGGCCATAAGCAGACCCACCTTTCCATCCTTCATCCTCTGTGATTTCAAAGGGCAATAACCTTTTTATCTCTAAATTGAAAACTCCTAGAGAAGGATTCAGATTGACATGGCTTGGACCATACCCTCACCTCAGCCAAATGCTGCAGTCAGAGTACTATTACTAGCTGGAAATGTATCACTTTCCTACCCTAATGACCAGAGGGGTAGAATAGCATGAATGGCCGCCTTTAGTGCCTTAAAAGAGGTGTGGTACTGAACAGGCAAAAACTAGATACCTTCTACATGTCTGCATGTCTCTGGGTGTGTCATGATTTAAAACATACTTTATTCATTGAAAGTAGACATTATGACTAAACTAAGCCAGAAAGAAGAAGATTTGGATTCAAAATCTTTATGACTTGGGAAGTTATTTTCTTCTTTTGAATCTATTTTCTCATCTGAAAAAATATATTATAAATACCTCAAAGGGTTATTATGGGATCACATGAAATCATGTGTGTGAAATTTTGAAAATTGTAAAGCACTATAGAATTTAAAGAATCTTTCATTCAATAAACATCTATTGAGTGCCTACTGTGGCTTGTGAACCTTATTAGGTGCTGGGAATTTAAAGATGAATACAATATGATATTTTTGCCCTCTGTAACATCACAATAGGTTAGGATAACATTCAGTATGTAAATCATCTCAGTGCATCTTTTAAAATATTTTAAATAAATCAAATGCTTGACAGTCAAGTCAGAGAGTACAGTAGTTTAACAAATGGAGGAATAGTCAACATATTAAAGAATAGAGATATTACTCAAAATTTGAGTATAAAATGAATTTCTTCAAAGCAAACTTTTCACTTGTTTTACCTATATTGACAACACTATATTTGGTTCTGCTCACCTCTTCAACAAATGATTTCTTCCTCAAGATTAACACTTATTGCCTCAAAACTGGCTTTTCTCAAAAATGATCCTGTAGCTAATATTCTACTCAATGTGTCTTGTCTCTATAAACACTTAACCTGAATACAGCAATTCTTACCATGTAGCCTCCTTCACACACTATCTTCAAACTCTTTCCTGAACAAGTCAATTTCGAACTTGATTCATGTTAGCTTTTATTTTTATCTTTTCTTGGCACAATTCTCTTACTAAATTATGTTGTCCCACCCAAGCTCATGCTTTGGGAAAGGGTTGATAAAACTGAGACTTGTCTATAAAACGATCTTACAATTGTCCTGCCATTCTGAATCTAAAATTACCAGTATCACTTGGGGCAGTCAAACATTTCTCATGGTGGTTTACATTCCCATCATCCTGAAATACATTTTGAAACGTGACTTATTAAAAATGTTAACAAGATTAAACAATAAATTATAAGAGACTTTTCAGGAATGTCTTGCTAAAAAATATTTGCTTGTTCTGCACACAGTTTATATGCCAATCACATATTTATTCAGCATGAACTGGCCACATTGCAATGAGTTCCTGTCACCACCAGAACTATATAAAATTCCCACGTCGAAGGCTAGTTTAGTGGTCATAATGCCACTGTTTATTGCTGGTACTTTATACCTATTGCTCAGAGTTTTGTCATGGGTTCCCAGCCTGCATTTCTTGAAATTCTTTGCCTGGCTTTGTTTTTTCATTTCTTCAGCAAATACTTACTATAGCTTCGTTGGGTAGGTACAAAATTAATAAGGCACAGTTTTTGCCCTCAAGGTCCTTACAAAGCAGTAGAGGAGACAGAGAACTAAAAAGACAATTCCAATGCAGGAGAACAGTGGACTATGGGAAGTACTGTTTGTGTTTGTCTCCTCCTAGTTCCTTTAGGCAATTCTTCCCCAATACCACTGGTCTGAAAGAGCCAATCGCATGGGTTCAGGGATGGGCATGAAACTGTCCCAGGTCAATGAAAGTCCTCCTCAGAGCTTTCCTGCTGGAGTTAGAAGGGGAGTAGTGTCCCTATGTTGCTTTTGGGTCACAAGCTCCAAGTGTGGAGCCTGAAGCATGCAGATGATTGCACTGTTCATGTTAAGTGTGAAATGAGAAGTAGCACTTTTCCCACCATATGGAGAAAACAATCCAAGAGATACCAAAGGTAACATTCCAGGAGGAGCAAAGGAAAGCAAGGCCTGAGAGATGAAGTAAGCTTGTCGATCCCTGGGTCTGGTATGCCTGAAGCTGTCACTTGCCTAGACTGACCAGTTATGTGAGGAGGTAGGCAGTCCTGGGACAGTATGGTGGCTCCACAGTCATCAGTGATCCAGGTTCCTTCTGCCTTTCTGCTCTGCAATTCTTAACATTTGACTTCCATCCTCAAATAGCAACTGCACTTTTAGATGCACTTTTACTGAAGTCCTCATCATTTCTTAATATCTCCCAGATACTGTGTTCTGTGCCAGTTGTCATTTATCCTCAAGCTTATAGTGTTGTTTTCCTTATGCTCTGCCTAGATCACTCATAAACATAACCCACTTAGCCCCTGTAAGTGTTGAAAGTACGGTCCCTGATCAAAATCAAAAGGGACATCTACTTAAGTGCATCCCTACTGAGCTCAAGCAAGGAGTCTAACCACTCCTTTGTTGTAAATCTTTTGAAGAAAATAAAGACCCACCAATGGCAATGTTCTCAAACTCAAGGTCATGGGACAATGGTGTATCTACCTATTGTGAAGGATATGAGGTATATCTCAAGTAATTCTTACCAGATAGAGATGTGTTTTTAAAGTTTGCTAACAGTGCTCTCTTTTTTTAGAGATTTAAGGTCATTCTTATGATAACATTATTTTCTTTCTCTTGCACTCTTGTATGCTTTATAAAATGGGAAGAAAAATGATAAGAATTACTGGTTAATTCACAACATTGAAGCTTATTTAAATATATTAGCAAGTGTGTCACAGATTTGAACTTCATCCTTTATATGTAGCAGCAGCAGAATGCCTAAAGTGTAACCACAAGGCAGATAGACATTATGGTAAAGCTTTGAAGGGGACAGGGAGTAGAGACCAACTGTCGTCACTAAACATGCAAGTGATTTCACTATTCATGTTAACTGCCAAATGGAATTCGTTTGTTGGCCAACTGGGGGCCTATGTGAACTTTAGTATATGTCAGTAGTCTCCAGGGAAATAAAGTCCCACTTTATGGTTAGGAAGAGAAGATTGAAGTTAGGTTAGGGATGGGGTGTTGTGAGTAAGAAAAGAGAATGATCTACTCTGAGACCATGGCTCACTCCTCTAGTAATTCAGAAGGAGCAAGCTGTAAACACAGGGGATTTAAGACTAAGTGAGAATTTCAAATCAGAGATGGTGCTGCCAGAGATGTGGGCTCTGCTACAAGATTTGTCATAATAGAAAAACAGAAGGAATCTAGGCCTTCAGGTGTAGCTGTTAGCCCCAAATGATGAAAAAAGAAAACCAGCCAAGAGAAAAGTGCTGGAGAGAATGTAGAGAACAATATGATGGTGGTGTTGACAGCAATAAGCAGATCCTAGCAGCAGAAAATGCAGCAGCCAATTTTGTAGGAACAGCTCATCCAAAAATCCTGTGATTTGGGAGAATACTTAATAAGAGATATTATGAGCCTATGAGATATATTGGAGACCATGACTAGGGAAGTGATCTTAGGAAAAAAATAAGAGATGGATGTAAGAAACACTAATGAAGTAATAAACAGACAAGACTTTGAAACTGACAATGGGTGAAGTGGGAAAGGAGTAGAGAGTTAAGGAATCAAAAATCACCTTGTGATTTTAGGCCTGAATAACTAAAAGAACGAAAGTACTCTTCATAGAAATAAAGAAACCTGACAGAGACTATTTTAAGGGGAAAGGTGATGTGTTCAGCTCTAGATAATTTGAGTTTGAGGTGAACGAGAAATATTCAAGTGGAAATATTCAGAATAGTCAGTAGGTGATAAGAGATGTGAGGCTGAAGTTAAATGAGAGAGGTCAAGTCTACATTTCTAGATTGGGAGTTATCTCTCAGTGAGGTCAGTGGAAGCTGGAAGAGTAGATGAGATAACCGAGGGAGGTGCTAGGGACCAAAGTTTGACATGTGAGGGTGTCTTTTCCTACGTATTAATCTTAAATATGTGGACTGAGGATATTTAATTACTGCCTTGAACTGGTGATCATTTATTGCCTGTCATCTGAGATATAACAAAACAGGGTACTTGATTTGAATTTGAATTTCAAAATTAGATTAGTTCAATCAAGAAATTCAAATATACAGTGAGAATATTTGAATACCAAAAAGTTGCTCCTAACTTGTCATAGTCTGACAAGTTAGACTCGTGTACATTAAAATTTAAACTTGCTAGCTGATGCCTAATGCATAGGTTGGCCTTCACATAATGTTTTTCTTTAAATCTATCGTGGTATGTTTAATTTCCAAATCATCTCCGAATTTTCTTAATTGTATGGTTTTAAACTAGGCAAATGAAATATGCTTTTTCAAATACCATGTTGAAGAGTTTAGTATACTGTATAATCCAAAGTATCTGTGCTGATGTTTAATTGTATAAAGAACGTTATGCAAATATTTAACTGAATAAGGAAGTGAGATATTATGAATGATGACTTGTGAATATAATTAGAAATGAGTAATTAGGAAAAATACAATAGTAATAAAGAGTTTATTTCAAAAGTAGTACACTGGCGATATGAAAATTAGCCCATTGTATGTCCTTTACATACCAGTAGAACATACATACGGTGTTCCTGCCTATGAAAATGATTTGAAATGAAAAGGTAGGAATGAAAAGATCACAATGGTCCTCTGAGTAATCCTCTGAGTAATTTTAATATTAAATACTATATTCTTTCTATTACACAGATTTGAATAGACTAGAGATCAAATAAAATACATTCCTAGAGAAAGCCTTATCCTCTGTAGAGCAGATTACAATCTTATCTTCCAAAATCACATATAAAAAAGGAGTTTTGAGGCTGGTAGATCAAGACGGAAGAGTAGGAATAGTCTGAGCTCACCTCCTCCCATGGACACACCAAAACTACAACTACCTATAGAAAAATTATCCCTGAGAATGACCTGAAGTCTAGCAGAACAGATTTTCTATAACTAAGGATATAAAGAAAAGGCAATACCGAGAAGGGTGGGAGGGGCAGAGATGTGGTCTAGTCAGAACCCGCATGCCCAGTACAGCGACCCACAAGTGGAGGGGTTATCGCAACTGTGGAGGTCTCCCCTGAGGAGAAAGGGGTCTGACCCTCACACTGGGCTCCTCAGCCTGGGGAACCTGCACCAGGAGGATGGGCTCACATAACATCTGGCTTTAAAAACCAGTGGGGCTTACATCTGGTAGAGCCGGAGGGCTGTGGGAAACCAAGACTCCACTCTGGAAGGACTTGCACAAACACTTACTCCTTCCAAGTTCCAGCACAGAGGCAGCAGCTTGAAAAGCACATGGGTCATATGAGAAGGAACTTCCATGACTAACTTTAGAGCATGTGCCAGAGGGGCATGGATCTGATGGAACTCTCTCCAGGGATGGAAGCATTCGTGGCACCACTTTTTTTAAACTCTCCTTCCACCTAGCTGGCATAGTGCTGGTAGGTGCCATTTTTGTCACTGTCTATCAACCTAGCTAAGACCATGCACCTTGCCCCAGCATTCTTCTGAGGACCAGTCCTGTCCAACACACCTTCCCAAGCAGGCCCCTCCAAAATGGATCCTGCCCCTCCTCACCTGGTGGGCAGCACTGGCTGGCACCAGCAGTACCCCTCCAAAGTAGCTCCTGCTCTGGGAGGTCCAGCCCACACATCAGCATGCCCACAACAGTTGCAGCTGGACATTGCAGCCAGTCATGCTGGGGACTAGTCCCGCATATCAGTGTGCCCACAGTCATAGCAGGGCTTCTCAGCCAGCCAACCTAAAGGCCAAACTCACCCACCAGCATGCCTACAGCACTCACAGCCTAACCACAACAGGAGGACACATGCAGCACACACAAGGGATACCCCTGGAGCACCTGGATCTGGTGACCAGGGGGGATTGTACCACCGGGTCCCACAGAACACTTTCTACATTAGGCCACTCTTTCAAGACCAGAAGACATAGCTGACTTACCTAATATTGATACATAGAAACAATCACAGAGAGTTAGGGGAAAATGAAGAGACAAAGCAATACCTTCCAAAGGGAAAAATAAGACAAAAACCTCAGAAAAGGAACTAAAGAAATGAGGATAAACAATTTACCAGAAAAAAGGTCAAAGAAATGGTCATAAAGATGCTCACCAAACTTGGGAGAAGAACTCAGTGAAAGTGTTGACAAAGAGATAGAAAATATTAAAAAGAGCCAATTGTAACTGAAGAATACAATAACTGAAATGAAAAATACACTAGAGGGAATCAACAGCAGATTAGAGGATGCAGAAGAATGGATTGAAATCTGGAAGGCAGGGTAGTGGAAATCACCCAATCAGAACAGCAAAAAGAAAAAAGAATTTAAAAAATGAGGATAGTTTAAGGGACCTCTGGGACAACATCAAGCATACTAACATTTTCATGATAGGGGTCCCAGAAGGAGAAGAGAAATAGAAAGAGACACTAAATCTGTTTGAAGGAATAATGGCTGAAAATTTCCCTCTCCTGGCAAAGAAAACAGACATCCAAGTCAAGAAAGCAAAGAGAGTTCCAAATACGATGAAACCAAAGAACTTACACCAAGACACATTAGAATTGAAGTGTCAAAATTAAAAAAATAAAAAGAGAATCTTAACAACAGCAAGAGAAAAACAACTAGTTATGTACAAAGGAACTCCCACAAAGCTATCAGCTGATTTTTCAGCGTTAACTTTACAGGCAAGAAGGGAGTGGCACTATACATTGAAAGTACTGAAAGGGAAAAAACTTACAAATAAAAATACTCTACCTGGCAAGGTTATCATTCAGAATTGAAGGAGAGAGAAAGAATTTTCCAGACAAGCAAAAGTTAAAGAAGTTTGTCTCCACTAAACTGGCCTTATAAGAAATATTAAAGGGCCTGTTATATGCAGAATATTCTACCTCAAAAGAGTAGAATACAGATTTTTTTCCAAGTGTAAATGAAACATTCTCCAGAATAGATCATGTGGCACGCCACAAAACAAGTCTCAATAAAGTTAAGAAGATTAAAATCATATCGAGTATCTTTTCCAGCCACACAGTATGAAACTAGAAATTCATTACAAGAAGGAACCTGGGAAAACACAAACACGTGGAGGTTAAACGACATGCTACTAAACAACCGATGGATCAACAGAGAAATTGAAGAGGAAATTAAACAATACATTGAGGCAAATGAAAATGGAAATACAACATTCCAAAATCTATAGGATGCAGCCAAAGCAGTTCTAAGAGGGAAGTTGATAGCAATAGAGCCTAGCCCAGGAAACAAGAAAACTCTCAAATAAACAATCTATACTTACACCTAAAGGAATTAGAAAAAGAACAAACACAATCCAAAGTTAGTAGAAGGAAGGAAATAATAACAATCAGAGTGGAAATAAATGAAATAGAGACTAAAAAAAAACAATAGAAAAGATCAATGAAGCTAAGAGCTGGTTCCTTAAAAACAAACAAAATTGGTACTCCTATAGCCAGACTCATCAAGAAAAAGAAAAAAAAAGAGGGCCCAAATAAATAAAATCAGAAGCAAAAGAGAAGTTACAATCAACACGACAGAAATACAAAGGATCATAAGAGATTTCTGTAGACACTTATACACCAACAAACTGTACAACCTAAAAGAAATGAAATAAATTCCTAGAAACATACAATCTTCCAAGACTGAATCAGGAAAACACAAAAAATCTAAACAGACAAATCACTAGTAATGAAATAGAATCAGAAGTCAAAAAAACTCCCAACAAAGGGAAGTCCAAGATTAGGAGGCTTCACAGGTGAATTCTACCAAACATTTAAAGAAGGGTTAATACCTATCCTTCTCAAACTATTTCAAAAAATTGAAGAGGAAAGAACACTTCCAAATTCATTCCCGGAGGCCAGCATAACCCAGATAAAGACACTACAAAGAAAGAAAATTACAGGCCAATGTTCCTGATGAGCATTGATGTAAAATCCTCAACATATATTAGCAAACAGAATTCAACAATAAATTAAAAGGATCATACATCATGATCGAGTGGGATTTATTTCAGGGATTCAAATGTCAAAAGCCAAAGTTCAGTATTCACAAATCAATCAATGTGATATATCACATTGACAAAATGAAGGATAAAAATCATATGATCTTCTCCACAGATGCAGAAAAAATATTTGAGAAAATTCAACATCTATTTATGATAAAAACTCTCAACAAAGTAAATATAGAGGGAACATACCTCATCATAATAAAGGCCATATATGACAAACCCATAGCTAACACCATACTCAATGGTGAAAAGCTAAAAGCTTTGCCTCTAAGATTGGGAATAAGACAAGGATGCCCACCACTGCCACTTTTATTCAACAGAGTATTGGAAGTCCTAGCCATGACAATCAGAGAAGAAAAAGATAAAAGTCAGCCAGATTGGAAAGGAAGAAGTAAAACTGTCACTATTTGCAGATGGCATGATCCTATATAAAGGAAACCCCAAAGACTCCACCAAAAACTATTAGAACTAATGAATAAATTCAGTAAAGTTGCAGGATACAATATCAATATACAGAAATCTGTTGTGTCTCTACACACTAATAGCAAGCCATCAGAAAGAGAAATTAAGAAAACAATCCCATTTACAATTGTATCAAAAAGAATAAAATGCCTAAGAATAAATTTAACCAAGGAGATGAAAGACCTGTACTCTTAATATTATAAGACATTAGTAAAAGAAATTAAAGACCACACAAACAAATGAAAGATATACAGTGCTCATGGACTGGAAGAATTAATACTGTTTAAAATGTCCATATTAAAATGTCAAAGCAATATACAGATTCAATGCAATCCCTATCAAAATACCAATGTCATTTTTTACAGAACTGGAAATAGTAGTCATAAAATTTGAACGGACCCACAAACGACCCTGAATAGTCAAAGCAATCTTAAGAAAGAAGAAAGAAGAACAAAGCTGGAAGTATCATGCTCCCTGATTTCAAACTGTACTACAATGCTATAGTTATCAAAACTGTATGATACTGGCACAAAAACAGACACAAGATCAAAAGAACAAAACAGAGCCTAGAAATCAACCCATGCTTATATGGTCAATTAATTTATGATAAAGGAGCCAAGAATATACAGCAGGGAAAAGACAGTCTTTTCAAATAAATGGTGTTGGGAAAACTGAACAGCTACATGCAAAAGAATGAACCTGGACTATGTCCTTATACAACATACAAAAATAAACTCAAAATGGATTAAAGACTTAAATATAAGACCTAAAACCATAAAACTTGTAAAAGAAAACCTAGACAGTATGCTCTTTGACATTGGCCTTAGCAATATATTTTTGGATCTGTCACCTCAGGCAAGAGCAACAAAAGCAAAAATAAACAAATGTGACTATATCAAACTAAAAAGTTTTGCGCAGCAAAGCAAACCATCAACAAAACGAAAAGGTTGCCTACTGCATGGGAGAAGATATTTGCAAATGATATATTTGAAAAGGGGTTAATACCCAAAGTATAAAAAGAACTCAGACAACTCAGTATCAAAAAAAAAAAAAAAACCCCAATCTAATTTAAAAATGAACAGAGGGGGAATTCTCTGGTGGTCCAGTGGTTAGGACTCAGTGCTTTCACTGCCATGGGGCCCAGGTTCAATCCTTGGTTGGGGAAATAAGATCCCACAAGCAGTGCGGTGCAGCCAAAAAAAAAAAAAAAAAAAAGAGGACCTGAATAGACATTTTTCCAAGAAAGACACACAGAACACAGACGGCGAACAGACACATGAAAAGATGCTCAGCATATTCTTGTGCACTGTTGATGGGAATATAATGTGGTGCAGCCACTATGGAAAACAGTATGGAGGTTCTTCAAAAAATTAAAAATAGAACTACTGTACCATCCAGCAATTCCACATTTGGGTATTTATCCAAAGACAATGAAAACACTAATTTGAAAAAACATGTACATTTCAAAGTTCATTGCAGTATTATTTACAATAGCCAAGATATGGGAGGAACCTAAGTGTGCATCCATAGATGAATGGATATAGAAGATGTGATATATATACACAATGGAATATTGCTCAGCCACAAAAAAGAAGGAAATATTGTCAGTTGAGACATTATGGAGGGACTGGGAGGGTATTATGCTAAGTGAAATAAGTCAGACAGAGAAAGACAAATACTGTATGATTTTACTTATATGTGGAATCCAAAAGACAAAACAAATGAACAACAAATCAGAACACAAGCAGGCTCATAGAGTCAGAAAATAAACTGGTGATTGCCAGAAGGGAGGAGGTTGGGGTGTTGGGGAAATAGGTGAAGGGAATTAAGATGTAAAAACTTCCAGTTGTAAAAATAAATAAGTCATGGGGATATAAAATACAGCATAGGGAATATAGTCAATAATACTGCAATAACTTTGTATAGTGACGGATTATTACTAGATTTATCATGGTCATCAATTTTTAATGTATATAAATGTTAATCACTATGTTGTACACTTGAAACTAATATAATATTGTATGTCAACTATACTTCAATAAATATTTTATTTTTAATTTTTAAAGGAGGAGTTCTGCTGCATTTTATCCAAAGAGGAAGACTTTATTACTATCAAGGCATATGATGTCAATAAATATTAGGTATCAAAATTATGGCCCATCTATCTGTTACTTAGCCCTAAGACTGAACCATTTGGTCAGGAGTCAGAAAATAAAGTTTCTGGCCTATCATGTTTTTGCTCTCTTCTAGCTCTGAAAGCTCTCAGGCCTCCCTAGACAGCGAATCAACAACAAAAAAAATTTTTTTGAATGACTATTATGAGTAGGTGTAACAGGAAGAACAAAATAACCCAAAAGAGGGACTTCCCTGGTGGCGCAGTGGTTGAGAATCTGCCTGCCAATGCAGGGGACACAGCTTTGATCTCTGGTCCAGGAAGATCCACATGTCGCGGAGCAACTAATCCCACGTGCCGCAACTACTGAGCCTGAGCTCTAGAGCCCGCGAGCCACAGCTACTAAGCCCACGAGCCACAGCTACTGAAGCTGTGCGCCTAGGAGCCCATGCTCCGCAACGAGAGGCCACCGCCATGAGAAGCCCGCGCACGGCAATGAAGAGCAGCCCCCACTTGCCACAACTAGAGAAAGCCCACGTGCAGCAACGAAGACCCAATGCAGTCAAAACTAAAAATTTTTTTTTTTAATTAAGGAAACCATCACATTTTAAAAAAAAAGAAAAAGAAAAGAAAGAAACCCAAAGGAAGTATTCAATATGGTACCACCCTCATTAAGGACTTCACAAAAAAATCTGGAATTAATATAATGGTGTCCCAAATCCTCTTTTTCCAGTAACTGCCTCACTCTACTTCTTTGGTTTCTGTACATGTGTTCTGCCTCAATCCATTAATAAATAGATTTTAGTGTTCATAGTTGGATGAGTGAGTGTTAGCATTAAGAGAGCATAGGCTCTGGAGCCAGACAACTTTGAATCCTGGTTCTGCTTCTTACAGCTTTGAAGCCTTGGGCAGTTCACTCAACTTCTCTGAGTCTCAGTTTCCTCACCCATGAAACATAAGTACTAGTAGTATTTACTTTGTAGGGTTGTTGGGGAGATAAAATATAAGCATTCAGAATAGTACTTCGCATAAATGTTTATTATTGTCATAAGAAAGATATTCAAACCATGCAAATATGCATACATACATAACACATACACGTTATATTTTGTTGTATGTGATGGTTGGGTACAATGAGTACCAAGGCAAACAGGTAGACAGAAAGAGAATCTTCACTTCAGTCTCGATGAGTTAAACTTAGAGCTAGTATAGGTCCTCTGGAGAGAGGTAAAATTGAATGTGTGTTTTATTTAACTTCTAAGTTCTGCTGTTGTTTCATCCTCTTTGCTTCTTTGTTCTTTACTGTTTTACTCTTTGTGGCTCAATTAAACAGATGCCAATATAATCACACAGAGAAATACAAAACAGTGCAACACAGTCATGTAAAAACAATAACAATAAAATTGTAGGGGCAATTTGAACTAAAGCTAGAACTCAAAATCTGCCTGTCTGAAATGAAAAGGAAGAATTTTCTTTTCTGCAGTTTGTCTGGTCATATTGATAAGGTCCACAGGATAATTCAAATTAAGAAGCAAATGGGACCCTAATACATTCCTTTGATATTTAAGAAAATCAAATTTGGATCACATGTAAACAGATTGACAATTGCTGGACAGAGAGTTGAATAAGTCATCCAATTAATTTAATTCTAATATATGCATATATCTGTAAATTATTTCTTTTGTTTTTAATTGCTAAATGTAAAAATCAGATAGTTATTCTATTTTTCAAGTTGAGAATGGAGAACTGACAATTTGACTGAAAAAAATGTGTAGATTTGACAAAAGGAAGAATTTTAAGATTGTAATTTATGGAGAACAGATGGATTATTTTCTTTTGGAAATTTTAAGGTTAGGATTATTCTCTTGGGATAGGTTATGTACAAAACACTTTAGAATGAATAAATTTTTTAAAGTATATATATGGACAAAAAAAAAAATCCAAACCCTGAAATGAACTGATGCTGTAGCTGTGGGATATTATGCTTATTCTACATGTCTTACTTCACCAATCCATTGCAACTAATTTCTAACCACGTGAGGTAAAGAAGGAGGTGAGTAGGGGAGGGCAGGGGGTCTATGTCAGGGGAAAAAAATGATGGTATGTTGAAAAGCATATTTTGCCACTTATAGATATAACTACAGTTTGTCTACAAGCCATCTCCATCAAAGAGACACATCGATATCACAGCAAGTGTAGAAGGAATGAATATGTAGAAAACCCTGACTATCTCACTTCAAATCTTTCTCAGGAATGTCCTATCTTTCATCAATTAACACTGCCTTAGACAAAGGATGTTCTATATGAACTGCATATAGATAACAAATCAAATCTTCAATATTTTTTTAGCTTTGTTTTTCATAAAAGTTTTTATAGCTTCTGGCCTCATTTACTTTTCAAAGAAAAACAAATGAATTGAATGTATTATTATAGCTAAGAAATTTAAATTCTTTCACATTTAAGGGATAGGAGAAGGTCCAAACTGAAATCACCTTTCACTTGGTACCTAGGGCAAGTAAAACAGGTGCTAGTGAAAAATGATTCACTCAGAGCTGTCATTACTGGCATTGTTAATCTAGATCACAAGGCAGTGGGAGGAGAAAGATGTATTAGGAGGCTGATAGTTTTAGAATGACAGTTCAAAAGTGAAAATTTGAGGTAACAAAAAATCTGCTAAATAATCAATAGGCTATAAAAAGTTATTTGCTTTATTATTCTGTTAGCTATACTCATATAATGCCAAAACAAGAAGTTGAAAATAAAATCTAGCTTATCTGCTGCTTTTATTAAACAAATATAACTGATTTTTATCATTGTATAGTTATACCCGAATGATGTCTACACAGTGAGCTATAAAATATAGTCATAACCTAAATAATATCTTGTAAATAACTGAAAAAAGTAAAAAATGAGCATTTATTTCCCCTTATGTATCTCTTCTATGTATCTATATTCCTTTGTCTTTATTCATATATTGATGATTATAGTGAATTTCAAATTTTAATATGGTTTGATCAGTATCAAAGGTTATAATGTAATTGATTAATGTAACATTTTATTAACTGTCTCAGTACAGAGAACTGTTTATGAAATGTGTTTCAAGTCAGGAAGGCATGCATTTCTTAGGTGAATAATTACTCCAAGTACAGAATTTATCAGCATAAGAAAACAGTGAAAAAGGATACTGATAATATAGGTAAGCCATTTACCACTATTTAAGAAGTATTTATACTAAGACAAATATAACCTGGAAAAAAATTAAAAGTATGTCATGTTCTTTTGAGTAAAAGCCCTTAAAATATGTTTATACCTAAAATAGGTTGTATAATATCGTTGTATCTCCATTATTACAAACTTTGATAAAAACCTAATTTATAAGGTCAGTCATTTTCATTCTTTGTTTAAATATAAATAGTTCTGAATAGCTTTCCATTCTTAGCACGTAAAAAATAGGAAGTGTTTTTCTATGTAGCAAATGAAATCGTGAGAATATCTTCTCTGCAGCCCCAATTTCAAATCAATAGATTAAGGGCCCACATTGTTTGCAACTAAATCACAGCGGTCTAAAATGCTTCAGAAATGTTTAGCAGATTGCTTTATAGCAGGATAACACAGTTTGAACCATAGTGTCCTGAATACATCTTGCTGAGAGCTTATCTCATTCAAATGATGAAGGCAGCTGAAGCATGGTATTTGAATCATCGACATTTTGTTCTAATAAAGAGAACTTTAGGAAGCTCTAGTTGTGATAGGCAACAGAGTAAAGCAATTGAAATGTGGATCTTATATTTTACACCATTCAAACTGCTTGTGTATGTGTGTGTGGTGATAAGATATTTTAAAAATAAAATTTCATTCGGTGAGAATCTTACAGTTAAACTGTAAAAGCAATACACAGATCATGTGAATTGCCAGCATGTAAAAATAAATATGCAAATGACTGCAATACATACTCTTTTCCAAAATAGCATCTTTAATAGGAAACCCTTCATAAGAATCCTTATAAAGTGACATATTTTAAAGTCATTTTTATAATTCATAAGTACTTATAACTAGCAGTTCTTATTTTTAATTAGAAAATACACATCTCTTCAGCCATACCTGACTAAACTATAGGTATGAACATGAAGAATGGGTACATATATACACTTCTATTATAAATTTAAAAAATTCTTATAGATCAAACAAGTTCTTATCAAGTACTTTCTACTCATAATGAGCTTTACATATACTAGATGCTGTGGCGATTGCAGAAGTCTGATATATACTAATTTTGTTTCACTCAAGAAGCTTAAAATCTACTTGGGAAACATAAGAGTGAATATAACAGGGTCCTAAGGTGTGTGGCTTACAGATATAACCCCAGTAAGTTGTAGATACTTCACAAATATTGTCAAATAAGTGAATGAATTATATACAAGCTAAACTTTGTTTTTAACTGATTAGAGGATGTAAATTAAATATTTCAGAAAAATTCTATCAATGGGAAGTTTGAGAAGAAGCCTTAATCTAAATATCCAGCTTGAAATGTATGTTCCAATTATCTATTGCCATGTATACCTATTGCTCCCCCACGCCTAAAACAAACAATTTTATTATGCTCGCAAATTATAAATTCAGAAATTTGGACAGGGCATAGCAGGGATTGTCTCTTCCCATAATGTCTATGGCCTCAAATAAGATGATTCTAACAGCTGGTGACTTGAACAAACAGGGGCTGGAATAGCTGAGACAAGATTTGTTACCAAAATGGTTTCTTCACTCACCTGTCTGGTGTCTGGGCTGAAATGATTTGAAGGCTGGGCTTAGCTGGGACTATTGACCAGAATACCTACATATAGCCTTTCGGTGAGGCTTTGGCTTCTCGCAGAATGGTGGCTGGGTTCTAAGAAAGCTCAGACTAAGAGGGAGTATTCTAAGAGAGCAAGTGTTTTAACATAGTAACACTTGCTATAAGTGTGAAAGAATTTATGGGTTTTTTTTTAAACTGACACAATATTTATTTACTCTAGTGACTGACTAAAGAATCTGATAGTTACAGATACAGAGCTTGCATTTTAAAGCCTGAGAAGTAGAACACTTTGCTGATTACAAAAAATCATTGACTAGAAAGTCTATGTGATGGATACTGTGAATTGTCCATCAAAATCCAACTTGTTCCTCTTCTTCAGTAAAAGAGTTGTGGCTTGGCCCATGACTAGTTAGAGAGTACACTTCTCAGCCTCATTTGGGGCTGTGTGGTCAAATGCTTACATTCTCAAATAGAACGGAAGCAGAAATGATATGTGCTAATTTTGAGCCTGGGCCTTAAAACACAGGACAAATCATCCCTCATGCTCTCTTTTCCTTCCTGCAAGGTAGATTGTGGAGTTGCTTGACCCAGCTTCAACGATGCAGTTGAGAATAATGCCATGGTGGATGGCAGAGAAGTAGAACGGAAAGCCCCTGAATCTCTGGATGGCCTCACGGTGCACAGCCAGTCTGATAACTTGGATTTCTTACCTTGTGCAGTCCTTGTGTGTGAGGGAGTAACAAATTTCAGTGTTCTTTAAACCACAGTGTTGTGTCTCTTTGTTAAAAGTTTAGCTTTACTCTAATTCAGAGAGTAGGTGCACATTATTCAATAATAGCTGGAATAATGGTAGGGAAAGCCACCTCCCTGGTGTTCACCTCCCAAACCCTTTAAAATGTTTGGTATGACTGATACTACATTCTTTGTATCCATTAATTTTTATTGGCATTTTGCAGTTGCAGAAGAGTTTTTCTCTAGAGGAAGTGCCAGTAGTAAAACTGTCATGATTTACACAAATTTTTTCATACTATATTCCTCTTTCATTTTGACAAGGACAGACACATTTTTCATGTACCACAGCAATGTTTCACTTGAAAAGTCCAGAAGTTTGTAATTATTTTGGCATGGTAGTAGATCTTAAACTCCGGAAACACAGAAATCACATTCCCATATTCACATGCAGAGAAACTGTACTAATTCAGAATCATCAGAGGTAGCCTTATAGGTTAGAACAGCACTTCTCAAAGGGGGTCTGCAAGGTCAAACCTATTTTCATAATAATATTAAGATGTAACTCACCTTTTTCACTTTTATTCTCCCACAGACATAAGGTAGTTTTTCAGAGGCTAAGTTCATGGGATGAGGTCATCACTCTGATGGCTAATGAAATGTGAGCTTGTGTATTCTTGTGCTTTAAAAACTCTTCAGTTCTAACTTCTAATACAGTAAACATTAGAAGATATAACCCACATAAACGAAAGCTCTTTAGAGTCTTCGATAATTTTTTTTGGTCAATAGAATTTTAATTTTTAATTATTAAAATGTATTATGGAATACTTTATACATTCCAAAAGAACAAAAAGTTAACAAAAATCTATATGTTAACCACCAGCTGGTTTGCTGATTGTAGAGTACATTTTACTTAAATTATGTAATACATATGTAATACATAAAACATCTACTTTTTTGCAACAGGCAAATGAATGTCTGCAGACTAAATTTTTTCTCCATTAATTTTTTAATTGAGGTATAGTTGATTTACAATGTTATATAAGTTTCAGGTTACAACACAGTGATTCACAATTTTTTAAGGTTATATTCCATTTATAGATATTATAAAATATTGTCTATATTCCCTGTACTGTGCAATATATCCTTGTAGTTTATTTTATACATAGTAGTTTGTACCTTTTAATCCCCTGCCCCTATCTCGTCCCTCCCCCTTCCCTCTCCCCACTGTAACCACTAGTTTGTTCTCTATATCTGTGAGTCTGTTTCTTTTTTGTTATACTCACTAGTTTGTTTTATATTTTAGATTCCACATATAAGTGATATCATACAGTATTTGTCTTTATCTGTCTGACTTATTTCACTTAGCATAACACCCTCCGAGTTCATCCATGTTGTTGCAAGTGGCAAAATTTCATTCTTTTTTATGGCTGAGTAGTATTCCACTGTGTGTGTGTGTGTGTGTGTGTGTGTGTGTGTGTGTGTGTGTGTGTACACACTACTTCTTCTTTATTCATTCACCTGTTGATGGACACCTAGGTTGCTTCCATATTAGGTTGCTATGAACATTGGGGTGCATATATCCTTTCAAATTAATGTTCATTTTCTTCAGATAGATACCCAGGAGTGGAATTGCTGGATCATATGGTAGTTCTATTTTTAGTTTTTTGAGGGACCTCCATACTGTTGTCCATAGTGGCTGCACCAATTTACATTCCCACCAACAGTGCACAAGGGTTCCCTTTTCTCCACAACCTTGCCAATATTTGTTATTTGTGGTCTTCAATAATTCTTAAGAGTATGAAGGGATCCTGAGGGTTAGAACAAAAAGTTTAACTTCTCAATGGTGGTTAAAACATATGTTTTCCATTACTTCAAATACATAAAATTCAAAATGTTACCATTCATTTGATGTCATGTACCAAGCTAGGAAAATGGTATTTTCTGGTATCCTTTCCAGGAGGACATTGCAATATTTGGGGGAGAAACTTCCAAACAATCTTATTTGGAATAACAGTTGAGAATCAGAAGGACCATGAGTATGGTCAAACTCTAAAAGCCTGGGAAAGGAGTAGGATTTGCTTGTTAATCTGCTGAGGGTGCAAAAAGAGAGGTAGACCAAGCGTCGGGGGAAAGTCATCATATCCTATAGTGTGACCCCTCTTAAATCTTTGGTACCAAGTTAATGAATTAATAAATGCTTGAGAACAGCTGGTATTGGGGATAACTGGTCATAGGTCGAGCTTTAGGTCCATGTCAATATAGGCAGAAACAAGGGCCATTGACAGTAGGGAGTGGTTATGGGAGTGTTTGTGGAGGGACAGAGAAGCAGGCAAGCATGTGTAAATAACATGTCAGAGTCCCCAAAACCGGATTGGGAGAAACAGAGTCTCTTGACTTTAGAGGCTATGAAACTGGGCATTCACGGTAAGCTTACCTAGCAGACAGTTATCCTAAAATATTTCTGTAATACATACATAAACACACCTACACACATAATATCTATGCATAAGAGATACTATACTAGGCCCTATAGACACATGGACACTCTTTAGGTGGGTTTAAATCTAGCAGGAGAAAAATATTGTATACAATGACTTGACAAAGAAGAAATTTAAGTGCCCAAATAGATGTATCAACAAAGTGCTGTGGGGAGGTTCATATTAGGTTTAATATATACTTGTTTATAATTTGTGTATTTGCTGGTGTCAGAATCTTTTGGGAATAATAAGTAGACTGGATAGAAAATAAGTCATTGGAAGAGGAGACAGCACTAGTTAACTTGTGTTGCTTGTCCTACCCACTTCTACCCTATAGCCAGAATGGTGGTGTCATTCGTTCTCTGATGGTTCTCACCTTGGCTTGATGTCTTAACGTCTGCTTTAGAGTGTGTGTGTGTGTGTGGGGGGGCACACACACACCCACACCAGTAGCTTAAGCAAAAAGAAAGACTTATTAGGGGAACACAGGAAACCCCCAAAACATGAGAATAGAGTAGCTGAACTTCCCAGAAGACTGGAGCAAGCAAATGGTAAGACACTGGGAACCAATTTGCCTACATTTCTTCCACTGTCCTGGTGCCACAAAGTCTCTCACCTCTGCTTCTCTTTCCACATCACCAGATCCTCCTATCTTTTAAATCTCTTGGCTTCTCTCCATTTCCAATGCCATGACCCCAGTTTAAAGTACTATTCATTATTTAATCCTAATTTTTCTCCCCCAGTCTACTCTTGCCCATTTCTAATCTTGTTGTCACCATAGCCAGAGTGATTTGTTAAAAAATGGAAAATTTATTCAATGGTTTTTCCATTGCTCCTAGGATAAACATCAAAATCTTAAACATGGTGTGGAACTGGATTACTATTCACCTACATTCAGTGCCCATCGTTGTGGTGTCCCTCTCTGTAGGAGGATTATACAACCCTGCCCCTTGTTGCTTTCAGGCACAGCAAAAGTTTGGCTGATGAAATGTGAAAGAAATATGAGCAAACACTTTAAGAACCAGTGGGTGATTTACCACTTTTCTTTTCCTTCTGACATGACAATGGCAATATTCCAGATAAAGACTGCACTGTTAGCCTGAGTCCAGAGTGAAGATGACATAGAGCAGAACCTTGGTGGCCATGTAGCATGAAAGATAAATAAACCTCATTGTTGGCCACTGAGAATTTTTGGAATCATTTGTTACTCAACATAACCTAGCCCATCCTAACTGATACACATGGTCTATAAGCTCCTGCTTATTGCTCTGTTTCCTTGCTATAGTCCCACTGGCCTTTCAGTACTTAAATAAGATGCTCCCTCCCATTCTGGAACATTTATCTAAGTTATTCTTTCTCCTTGTAAAGTTCTTTACACCTTTTTTGTCCAGTTAACATTTACTCACCAGTGAGATCTCAGCATAAGTGTGAAGTACTTAGGAAAGAATTGCCTGACCTGTGTTCAAAGTACCCTGAATTCACCTTCTTTGTCATTACGTCTCTTTAATTAACTATAAGCCCCATCAAGACAAAGACCAGTTATGCCTCAATAACCATTATATTCCCAGTGACAACAAGGAAGGACTTCATTTCTCTTTCCAAAAAACAGCTTTTTCTGCATCTTTGGACACATGGCAAAAAATAGCCATTCTAGCCCTACAACCATAACCCTCCCACCATTGCTGGTCTAGGGCCACCAATTGACCAGCATTTCAATATTCTATTTCCAAATTCTTGGGGAGACAATCTGGTTAGCTAAACTTGGACATGTTCTACCATGGCCCACCCATAATTTGCTGAAAGATCTAGATTAAGCCAAATCAACATGGCTACAGAGACTTCTTTTCTGGTGACAGAGGTAATTCTCAGAGAAGTGAATGTGGGCTGAGCAGACACCTCCAGAAGTATCTGCTATAGTCACTACAACTTAACTCTACTGTGTTCTCAACTTTAACAATCTTGTTCTCAAAATTATAGAGCTTGCAAGGGAACATCCCTGCAAGGGGCTTCCTAAGGAAGAAAAAGGTGGTGACCAAGTAGTTCTGACTGTCTCTCTGAGTTTGCCTCTCCTTTGGGAGTCTCTTACTTTGATTACCATTGCTACTTTACTTTTATCCCTTGGGAGTAGGGAGTTACTTCTTTTTTTTCTTCCCACTAACTTGCAAAAACAACAATAACAGGGGCTTCCCTGGTGGCGCAGTGGTTAAGAATCCACCTGCCAATGCTAGGAGACACCAGTTCGAGCCCTGGTCCTGGAAGATCCCACATGCCGTGGAGCAACTAAGCCCTTGCGCCACAACTACTGAGCCCGTGCGCCACGACTACTGAAGCCCATGTGCCTAGAGTCTGTGCTCCACAACAAGAGAAGCCACTGCAATGAGAAGCTCACACACCGCAACGAAGAGTAACCCCTGCTCGCAGCTACTAGAGAAAGCCTGCACACAGCAACGAAGACCCAACGCAGCCAAAAATAAATATATATATTAAAACAACAACAACAAAAAACAGAACAACAATAACAAAACAAAAACAAAAAACCCTTCCCTTGATTCTCCATAATGCTGTTGGGATAAGCTAGAATTTCCAAAAACACTTTATTGAATATTAAGAACAGAAGAGAAATGAAAAATGCAGGGCAATAAAAACAGTGTGGCTCACAAAGTAAAGGTTTCTGACCCTTTCCCTGGATATACAGTTGCCTCATTTCACTTGGAATCTAAGAGAAAAGAGAAGCCTTACCATCTGAATATCTGAATGTCTGTTTCTGCCAACAGCATAAAAAACAACAAAAAATAATTAAGTTCAGGTTTACTAGGATTTTTCTTGTAATATTTCTTCATTCTTAAAAAGAAAATAGAAGATACTTTCTAATTATTGTTAATTAAAACTATTTCTAGGGGCTTCCCTGGTGGCACAGTGGTTAAGACTCCGCCTGCCAATGCAGGGGACACGGGTTCGAGCCCTGGTCTGGGAAGATCCCACATGCCGCGGAGAAACTAAGCCCGTGCGCCACAACTACTGAGCCTGTGCTCTAGAGCGCGTGAGACACAACTACTGAGCCCATGTGCCACGACTACTGAAGCCCGCACGCCTAGAGCCCGTGCTCCGCAACAAGAGAAGCCACCACACCGCAATGAAGAGTAGACCCCGCTCGCTGCAACTAGAGAAAGCCCACGCCCAGCAACAAAGACCCAGTGCAGCCAAAAATAAAAAAAGTAATAATAATAAACAAACAAACAAACAAAACACTATTTCTACATGTTTGGTCATCTCTACTTCTTAAAGACCTTTAAAATATCTATGAAAAATTTTAAAAGCTACCTGCAAAATTAGTGACACAATTCAGATATTTTTTATGTCTTTAATTTCTTACATGGAAATTAGTAAAATAAAAAAATTCCTCTTTTTCATTGTTAATATAAATTAGAATATAACTTGAGGTGAACTATATTTAGGATTCCCTAAAAACATTTGCAAGTAGGGACTGAATATAGCTCATCTGAATCAACATGATATACGTTTCCATTAAAAGTTTTTCAAGTATGCTTCATTTTGATAAATATATTCCATGTCCTATTATTTGTTCTTTTCCCCCACTTACCACCCCACACCCCCTGAACATAGACTGTGATCTGGGTAGTAGTTTTCAGCTTAAGCTAATTTACTGTTTGAACCATCACATTTTCCAGATTCTCAAGCAGTTTTATATTGTCTTGGCTCCCTTTTGTATTGTACTACTTTCCCCAACATAACTAATCTCAGAAATAATTCCTATAATTTAAAAAGCTTTTTATGCTGGTTGCTTACATTTACACGTGATATATAAAATTAAAATTACTATAAATACTTGATTTAGCACTAGAAATATGTAAAGTTTGAAATCTTTTTCTATGGTATGGTAAAAAATTTGAGAGACTATAATGCTTTGAGTTCACTTTTTAATCTATTTTAAAGTACTTATAGCAGCATGGTTTAAGTTTAAACAAGCACAGGATTGGCAATTAGGAGATTTAGATTCCAGTTTCCATCTCTGCCACTAAGGGCAATAATGTTCCCATGCTCCTAATAGTTAAGTAAATTATGGCTTATTTTCTTCTACGTATAGTAAGCGTTGGACTCAACATTTTAAGTCTCTTCTAGTTTTAAAATACCATGGTACTAAAAGGTGAACATCTTTCTCTTATATCTAAATTTATTTTTAAAAAGAATGCTCATTCACTATATTTCTAACTCCTTACATAGGTACTTTTTAAATTACATCATTATTAAGCACCTACTATGTGTGTCAGCTATCTCAAATCCATTCTGGAGTAAGGCAAAAGAAAAATAAGCAAAATATATCTGCATGCATTTAATGCCACTGAATTGTATACTTAAAATTGTTAAAATGGTATATTTTATGTAACGTATTTTTATTACACACAAAATATGTATATCTATCTATCTATCTGTCTGAATGCAGTGGTCCCCTAACGTTTTGTGACTACCATTTAAAATTGCACTACAGTTGTTTGGACACAAGTCTGTTTCTCCAAAGGACTCAATCACTCCAGGGACAAGGACTCTTTCTTAATCCTAGCTGTAGCTCCAGGGTCTAGAACACTGTCTGGCTCTTGCCAGGGAGGGCATTTTTATCCTGGTTTTTCCAAGTGTTGTTATAGCATATATTTTAATTATCATTTTCAACCAAGGCTATGTATTAAACATATAAAGTTTTTAAACTTTTGAAAGACTCACCAGAAAAATTCTCTGTCACATGAATTGGAGTTTAGAAAATGTGATCACAGAACTCTAGACAAGTGTTTGTTTGTCAAACAAATGCATTAGACTTTAGAAGGTAAAAAGATAAACTTAAGTCCTAGCATCAGCCCAACAGATCTTACATGCAGCGTAAGAGGTTCATGATAGCACACTTAATTAAGCAGTATGCCAACTAAGCCATTCTTCAAGTAGCTATCTAACTAAACTATCCCTATCACTTTCCCTAAGTAGTTTTTAACAAAGCCATGGCATCTCAGCCTGAAATAATCAAAAGTTAAGCAGGTGCCTAGAATATGCATTCACTCCTCAGACAAAACGAAAGCTACGGGTTGGAGATTTTGTTGACATTCCTGAATATTATAGTGTCATTTCTTAAACCCCAACTTAAGACTACTTAGCTACATGTTACTAATAGGTTAACCGGGATGTTTACTACAACCGGGAAAGTTGGCTTTTTCCCATTCACGAGGCTAATCCCGCCCCACCGCCTTCACTTTAAATTCAATTAAAACAATTCAAGAAGCCAACTAATTAAATTCTAAACTCAGCGGAATACTAAAGCCCAAACCACAGTAGTGCAGCGCTTGGGAAAAGGTATCTTTAAAAAAACTGTGCATTAAGAGTTGCCAGAGGTCGAGAGCCGCTAACATTTCTTGAAAAGTACAGACCACACCCCACTTTCGCCAGCTGTGCACCTTACTGGTCGCAGAGGCGCGCAGAGGGTGGGTGCGAGCAAAAGGCAAGATTAATAGCTTGGGCTGCGGAATAATCTATCAGGTTTGAGTCCCGAAACTCTTTCGGTTGTGGAGGTGAGAAAAGGGTCCGTTTACGTTAGGCCTAAACTGTGGCAAGCAAAGAGAAAGGGACCTGGGGAAAAAAACAAAAAGGAGCGAGTAGTTTCCCGATTTCTAGCGTTCACGGCGGGGCAGTTAAACGAAGCAGGAAAGCGGGCGTGTGTTTTCTTCTTCCTCTTCCCGCTTCCCAGGAGACGCGAGCCCCGTCCGCTCCCCCCTTTTCACCCCGGCCGGGTCCAATGGCAGTCCCCGCCGCGGAGCCTGGTCGGAAGCCGCCCCGCCCCGCTCCCGCCCTCGGGGTCCCCCTCCGCCCCACCTCCTTCGCCCGGCGGCAGGCGGCGGCCGCGACCGTCACGTGCCCTGGCAGCCGCCAAGTGAGGCCGCTTTTGCGACGCGGTGACAGCCAAATGGTGCGACAGGAGGAGCTGCCGCCGCGGCCGCACAGCCCCGCACCGAGAGGTTCGAGGCGGCTCCTGGCGTCGCCCTGAGGCAGCGACTGAGCAAGAGTCCAGCGCGGGCGGGCGACGGCGAGGGGGAGCCCGCTACGAGTGTCCCGGCTCCCCGCCGCTCTCCAAGAACCGGGCGAAATAAGCCGCGCCTCCAGCAGGGGCTGCGCCTCCATGAATCCCTAGGTTTTTTTCTTTCTCTCCCCGCTCCTCACCCCCCACCCCGGATCCCGTCCCGCCTTCTCCCTTCGCCCGCCAGCAGCGGCCGCGTCCAGGTGTGGAGTCCAGAGCGGAGCGCAATGGCGTCCAACCCCGAACGGGGGGAGATTCTGCTCACGGAGCTGCAGGTAAGGGCCGCGGCCCGTGCGCGAGGCGCTGGCAGAGCAGACGGAGAGAGTCTGGCGCGGGGTAGGGGGCCGAGGGGAGCCGTGCGGCCGCCGCGCCCCTAGCCCGCTAAGTGAGGAAACTCGGGGATGTCACTCGGGAGCCGCTTCCTTCTGGAACCAGAGCCTCTGCCCCCGCCGGAGCCCTGGCCTGCCACCAATTTAATTTGACTCTGCCTACCAGAGGGACCCCATCCTGCGGCCGGAGTCGGCTCTCACCCGGTCCCCGGGGCGGCCAGTTCGCCGCCCCCTCCCTGGTGTCAGAGCCGCCCGCGGACACCCCTGGCGCCCCCTACCTCCTGCGGGCCGGGCCCCGCCCCGCCTTTCCCTCGAACACCGCTCCTTAAACTCCTTTGAATGACTCCCAAGCTGTTTTCTCGTCCCTCCCTTTCCCCTCCGACTCTGCACAAAGAGCGCCCCCATAACTTCCAGCCCCCAGACAAGTTTTTTTTTTTTTTTAAAGAAAAAACAAAAAACAAAAAAAAGTGTCTCACCAAATGCTGGCTTCACTTCACCAATCCTCTTTAGGTGACTAGATTTCTTTCTTTTATTTTGAGGGCTAACCCTTTTATTTCTTTTTTACCAAGTGGTAGTTACATGGTCCCCTTTTCAGCTATTCCCGGCTCAGATCCGGAAGCTCAGATGCTGATGCTTTTCAGGCTTTCATTTTCCCTCCTGTTTGAATACCAAAAAAGAACTACAGAAGTTGTTTACAAACGGCAAAGCAGTCGACTAAGGGAAAATGTTGGACACCACATGCTTGCAGAAGATGTGAACAAAATAGATCCCTTAATTAAAGTCCACGTTGAGTAGCAATATTATTCTTCCCATTTTCCAGCTAAATATTTGATGATGTAGGCACGATTTTGGTGTTTAGGTCTCTTTGATGTGCAGGGTATGTGCGCTACCTTGTTGGGTTTATTTTTCTTTACTTTGGAGTGTCCCAGAGATGTTTACATCTGGATTAAAGTTTCATGCTTGTTCTTTGACTTAAACTTATTTTGGTTTGTTTAAATATAGTCTTTTAGCTACTCGAAGATTGAGATGGGAGTTAAGAGGAAAAAAAAAATAGCCTACTTACATTCGTTTTTGTGTGTTGGGCAGTTAATTTTTTTGAGAAGGCTGAATCTAGACACTCTGAAGTGTTCATTCTTGATGATTTCAAAATTCAATTGCTTCTAAATTTTTTGCTGTTTAAATGTATTTTCGATAAATTCCTATATTAGCTTGGTTTATTGTGCAGTTAGATGTAAGCTTGAAGGCATTGTTATAATACTCGATATTTCCTCCATAAAAATAGATTTCAACAAGGTATATCAATGCACTTTTGCAAATTTGGAATCCTTTGGAAATGCAAGGCTGAATTTCGTATTATTGCACATGTTGCTATATAGTGTTTTAATTACTCTTAGCCTTTTCTAAGGAAGTCTTCCAGCATACCAATTTGCTAAACGAATGGAATTTATTGTTTCATTACTTTACGTGAGCTTTTGAAATGAAGTTTGAGGCACATCAGAAATGCTTTCCATTGCCTAGTCTTGAAATTTGAAAAGCATATTTTACTTCTGACTGAAAAAAAGCCATGAAAATAACAGGAGAATTTTTCCTTGAGTGGAGTGGCTTCAGAATCATAAAGTATTTGGCATCCTTATTTGTATTTTATAGAAAGTTGACGTAAAAAACTCTTATTTTGGTACTGAATGTGAAAATATATTTTCATGTATATTAAATATAACATTTAGGGACTTTTAATAAGACCATTTTTTACAATAACAAAGAAGCAAGTCAAATAAATAGGAATATTTAAATATGAGTATTTTAAAAATGGGACCAAACTAGGGGAACGTCCAATCTAAAGTTAGACTTTTAAATAAACTAAAATGTAACCCCCTCCAGAAAAAGAATAGTTTTTAATAAGTGTTACATTTTAGGTTGTCATGTATATCCAGGACATTTTTCTTGGTGTATTTGACTCCCAATTCTAATAAAATTTATTGCATTTGGACTTTATCATGTTTATTAAAATAATTGAAAGTATTATTTATATCAGCACTCAAGATGAACCATGATAAAATTTGCTTCACCAAGTATATGCATCTGTTCAAACATTTTGTTATTTCATTGGGTCATGAAACTAGAATATAGTAACCAAATATTTATCAAACTTGTTTGGAGAACCAGTTTTTAAAAACCTTCTAAGTTGTTTGAATTTATTTAAATTGAAAAGTTGTTTAATGTGAGGTTCTTAATGCTTTTCTGCCATACAGATTTTAAGTAGTTAAATAGTAATTTGTGTAGCAAGTTTTTAAATTGTTTAGTTGAAATTGTTACTTTGCCATATCTTTTCTCACTCTGGAAGTTACATGTTACAACTTCTTTTAATGAAATTGATACTTATTTATTTAGAAACATTGTATATCCAACGTGTAAAAAATTAATTTTCGAATTGTATGGCAGAATTTGAAATACTTTACTTGAGGTGGAATTGGCTTATTAATAACTTTTGATTGTGGAAAGACAAAGAAAATCTGAAACCACAGTCTTGTTAATTATTGTAATATTTCTATATAATGTAATGTTTCTAACTCTTGTTAGTAATTTAGGAGACATTCAACAAGGAATCATTAATAAAGTATACACAAACTTTGAAGGCTAGAGGCTTCAATGTGTAAGGAAGAATATTTGCTGTGGTAAAAATAAAAATAGGCTGTTAAAAAACATAAACTTAGTTGGCAATTTCTAATTTTTATCTCTTGTAATTAACTTGTTATGTCAGGTTCTCTTGTTTTTTATTTGAAGTGTAGTGGGAAAATGAGTGCGATACTTTCGTGAGGCCAAAGAAATTAAAGTTTATTTTCAAGGAAACTGAGTTAATGAAAACTATATAAAGAATCTCAAAATGAAAATGTTGGCTACAACAGTAATTTTGTAGAGTGCAGACCCAAATATTGAGTAGCATACTTATAAAGTTACCATGTTGATTATCGCATATTCATCTTCGTCAAAATAGCTAATAAAGTGTTGGGAATCTTGAATTCCATTCTCAGCAGAATTTATTTAGGTAGAGGTGACTTGCTCAAGTGGAAGGTTGAGGTAGCTGGTCTTAAGTTACAGGGATTCATTTCAAGAAACCTTTATTGAGTAGCTACCAAAGGTATATTGCAGGGCATAAAGATGACAGGATATGGCTTTCACTTTCTAGAGGAGAGTACAAATAACCTTTCTTGATTATCTGCTGTATGTTAGACATTGTACTTGGTACCCTGTGTACCTTATGTAATCTTTAAAACAATCCAATAAAGTGAGTGTTGTTATTTCCATTTTACAGATCAGGAAACTAAGTTCAGGAATAGTTAAGTCAGTCATTCATGTGCACAGTGTAAGTCTGAGTTTGAATTTGGATTTATATCTTTTCGACTACACCATTTTGTAATATGTGGACCCATAAATGTTTTGCATTCCAATATTGTAAATGTGTGAACTTTTTAAAAATTGGCCCAAAATGTAGTTAACCAGAGTTAACTTTAATATAAACTTTATACTACTTGTTAGGTTCCTCTCTAACAAGGAAAAGTGATTTCCGCATTTTATTTGGTAGTCTATAATTTAACAGTGCTTTATTATTGCAAATAAGGTATAACATTCTACAAAGAATAACAGTACAATAACATTTTTGCAGGTTTTCTTCATTTAACAATTAATGTTTCTGATGAAAGTTGTCAAATGTTCACCCAAAACCTTCCAAAAGATTTCATGTTTCTCTGTAGACTGTCCGTAAGATAAACTTTGCTTTAAAATTTTAAGCTATGTAACCAAGCTATGTGTTTGGCACTGAGTAGGTACACAGTACTTTGATGAGAAGGCTCCATTTGTTACCTAGGATGAGAAATGTCTTGACTGTTAAAAGTTGACTATGATCATTGACTTAAGAAATTACTTAGTTTTCTTTAATTTACATTTCTAATCCCTTGTCCCAAAAATATTCCCTTAAAAAGTTCAAAAAGGATTTCTGCACTAGTTATATCCACATACAGCACCCTTTTCTTTTACACATTTGATGGGAAATTAGGAGATGGCATCTAATTTTGCAGTGATACTGGAACGTAGAAGGTGTCTGTGTTGGGAGGATTAAGACTAGCATGAGTTGGGGGAATGTAGCATGAGAAAGTAGGTAGATGGGTAAGACACATTTTACAGTTTTTTTTTTTAATTATCAATGTAATACAAGTGTATTCTAGAAAAATCTGGAAAATGCAGAAAAGCATCAAAGAAAATAGAAGGTGCTCATAGTTCTATCAGAGTAATTGACGAGCTTTTCCAACTTATAAGTCCCATGGCATTTGAGTCCATTTCCTCTTTTTCCTCCCTTTTGTAAAAAATTGAGATATATTTGACATACAATGTGTGATTTTAAGGTATACAACATACTGATTTGATATTTTTCCTCCCTTCTGTATCCTATTTTACTTATTAGAATTGTAAAGAGAAATGAGGCTCATAGAGTTTTAAGATAGAAATAGCTGTAGGTTAAAAAAAAATTGCCACTAGTTCTAGATAAGTGGATCAAACTAGCTTTATTGACTTTTTTATCTCAAAATATTTTTATTTTGAGTAAGTCTTTGTGCTGAAACTAGTATTATAAAATGATGGCTCTAAAATGATCATGTTTTTCGATCATCTCTAATTAGTTAATAGAGAGATGAATATCACTTAAAATAATGTTACTTCCAGAAGCATATACGATATTTGAACAGAGTAGTTAATTTTGCATCATTTTCTAGTACTGTGTACTCTGTTGAACAGTTGTCAAATGTCTACTGTATTTCAAAAACCAATTTTACTCTAATTAGAGTATGACAGAAATCATGTAACATTTAATATGAGTAACTTTTGATATGCAGCAGAGTTCAAACTTGGCAACAAAGAAAGTCGAAACTAGTTAAAAGCTTTAAAAAGATACTTAAAATCTTGACTGAGAAAAACATACTAATGAAAAAGTAAACTAATATCTTAGAAAAGCAGAAATAGAGAACATTTATTTTGATACATGTCTAGTTTCTCTTAATTTTATCTAATGAAATCTTATTTGAAACTAGCTCTGGTGTCACATTTAGTTTTTCACAATCTCAGAAAAATTAAATTTGTGTAACATTATATACATAAATATTGTCTGTTAAAAATGAAGAACAGGAAAGCCTGGGAGGAGTGTATTTGATGGTAAATACCTTAGATTTGAAGGTAACTGTTGGTGTCGTGTTATAGAGATGAACTGATAGACAAGAATTACATAATATATACTGTTATTAGGATTTATCTATTTTAGGAACTTGGCAATGGTTTACTTTTTCTAATTGGTTGAAGCTTTACTGCCCTGGCTTAACAAACATCATAATTTATTGGAAAGTTGTTATTATAGAATTTAGAATTTATTTTAGATTATAGAAAATATACTTACCACCCAATACGTATGCTAAATATCATATATTTTACAATTAATTATATTGTTTTCCCTTTCCTATAGTTGTTTCCCTAGAGATTCTCTAAGGAGGTGCTTGTTTTGTCTGTTTCAGAATTTTCATTGAACAAATTTCATTAAATTTTCAGATTTTTTTTTCCTTTTATTAAACCTTAGGTACACTGGTTTGGATTAATCATTATCCATCCATATATCATTGTAATAAACACCCATGGACCACCACTCACTCCCCAACTCCCCCTAAAAGCTAGGAACTTAACCTATACATGGTTTTTCTTCATTCCATCCCCCTACCTCCACATTCTTGTCATCCAAAGTAACAGTCATCCTGAGTCCTGTGTTCATTCTCTTTCTTTGCATTTAGTTTTGTTGGATATACAATTCTAAAAGTTATATCTTTTATTTTAGTAGTTTTTATATAATTGTGTTCAATATAATCTCTCCAAACTTGATTTTTCACTTACTATTGCTGATTTAACCATATTATTGTATGTTGCTGTAATCACTCATTTTAATTGCTGTGTGATATTTCAATGAGTAAAATATTCAACTCTCCCCTTATTGGTTATTTGGATATTTATCCACTGACTCTTCCTTGTTGGGCATTTATTTATTTTCTGGTTTTTGTAATTGTGAACGATGACTATGGATGTTCTGTGCATTCTTTCTTATTGCATATATGTAAGAGTTTCTATTAATTATATACCCAGATGTAGAATTGTTGCCTCACAGGGTAATGCCCAGCTTGCAGTGTGGTTGTGCCAATTTATAGTTTGTCAGCAGGTAAGAGATAAAAGATCCCTTGGGCATCTATCCTTTCTGACATTTGATATTGTCTTTTAATTTTTACAAATCAGAAGAGTGTAAAATGTGATCTCATCAAATGGTCTTGATTTGCATTTTCCTGATCATCACTGATGTAGAACATTTTTTTTTTTAATGTTTACTGGCCTTTTATGTTTCCTCTTCAGTGAAATTTCTGTGCATGAGTCTTGCCTATTTTTCTGTGTTTTTTAAATTGATTTGTGAGAGTTCTTTATATTCCTCATATAAATCCTTTGTGTGTATTGTGAATGTCTTATCTCAGTTTGTAACTTGTCTTTTCACTTTCTTTTGGGGGTTTGTGGGAGGGACAGTTTTAAGTGTTTTACCTTTTTGGCAAACATTGAAAATCGTTTACATCATTGTGATCAGCAAGCCTGCACTTAATATCTAGTCTAGGTTTGGTATAGAAAGGGTAAAGTTATACAGTTTATGACTCATGGATTTACAAAGTATCCACAGGAACAACTATAGGAAGTTGTATAAAATATTGTATTGTTTAACACATACTAGGCACTCAAATGTTATTTGACTCAAAGGGTAAATTTAGAAATAAATAGTGTAAATTATATATGTAAATAGTTCATCAGTTGCTTATTTTCCCACTCCATATCTTTTCAGTGCAAATTTATTACTATTACTAATTATTAATATTTTATTCTTTCATTTGAAGGACAATATATTCCAAGTCTAGAATTATATGAATTGGTTATTCACTTATATGCATAGCTTGTCAATAAAGTGCTGTAGCTGATCAGATTTAATACTGGATATAAAATAGAAAATAATCTTCTCTTGCAGAATTTACTGGTATTTACACACCTGGAATCCTAAATGCAGTTCTTGCCATTGCTGTGATATCTGTTGATGAAAAAAAATTTAAATTTAATTTTTTTTAAATTTATTGATGGTATGCTTAAAAAACTTTTGACAAATTGGGCACTCTTCAAAATTCCACTAAGAAAAATGTATTTGTTGAATATATAAATATGTTCATATCATATAATCAAGAAGACTTTTACTTAAGGTACATTTTTAATAAATAAGTAAATTTAGTGATTGGTCATGTAGCATTTTGATCCATTGGCAAATTAGCCTACTTCTCATTTTGCAGCTCCTGTGATTGAATATATCATCCAATATGGCAATTAACTGTTAAATTATATGTGTATCTCCCACTTTCAGGACAGGAACTAGGTCTTACTCAGTTTTATGCCCCTAGCACCTGACATATGGCTTACACTTGATATATGCTTGAATAAATAATGCTTAATAAATAAATGACTGATTTCTATGACTAATTCTGTGACCCGTTTACTACATCTGACTTGTCTGCATTTCTGAAGGTGATCATTCTTTCTCTTGTTGCCCGTGTTAGAAAGATCTGCTGGTCACTTTTATTTGACTGCTGTCTCAGCCTCTTCAGTTGATTCTTCTATTTATGTAAATTGAATTCATTCATTGCTTTGCCACTGCCCAAGTTTGGGCTCTCATTATCATTTGGATGATTATAATATCTTGATATTCCACCTCTACTTCTTCAGTCTCATTCTGTTTTTGTTTAGACTATGTGCAGCTGCTAGATTCAGAAGTTGTCTGCAGCGTTCAGTGACTCCTGACTGCTTGTGAGATACAGTCCTAATTCCTTAGCTCAGAGCTGGAAGCTGTCATTGCCGTGGCCCCAAAATACCTTTTTTTTTTTTTTAATTTGTTTTTGACGCAGGTGCAAAGGCAATCCCGTGGAGGATTTTCTTTCTTTCTTTCTTTATTCTTTTAATTTATTTATTTTTGGCTGCATTGGGTCTTCATTGCTGCTCGCGGGCTTTCTCTGGTTGCGGCGAGCAGGGGCTGCTCCTCGTTGCTTCTCATTGCAGTGGCTTCTCTTGTTGCGGAGCATGGGCTCTAGGCACACAGGCTTCAGTAGTTGTGGCATGCAGGCTCAGTGGTTGTGGCTTGTGGGCTCTAGAGCATAGGTTCAGTAGTTGTTGTGCACGAGCTTAGTTGCTCCACGGCATGTGGGATTTTCCCGGACCAGGGCTCGAACCCATGTCCTCTGCATTGGCAGGCAATTCTTAACCACTGTGCCACCAGGGAAGCCCCCCAAAATACCTTTTAATTCTTAACTCTTTTCATGCAAACAGCCTATTTTTTAGGCACACCATGATTAGTGATTTTTCCTCACCTATATTCTGTCTGTATTTTATTGTTTTATTTTTTTCAACTGGAATGTTTCTTTAGGGCCTAGTTTAGATCTGCTTTTTAATTTTTTTTCTTATTTTCCCCTAGTCATGTATAATGTCTCCTCAAAACTTACGTAGGATATTTTCTATCTCGTGGCTTTTACCATACATTGTATTGCACCATAGTTGTTTGCATCCTACCTCATTTTCTCTGCTGTGTTGAATGCTTAAAATCTTTGACAAAAAGAACTATATGTCCTGTCTTCACCTTTACGCTTTTAGTCCTTAGCAGAGCAACTTGTACATAGTAGCTACTTGTTAATGTCTGTTGAATAAATAACAGGCTCATGTCTAAAAGTCCCCAGATTTTAAGTTTATTACCTAAAACTTTTTCCCTGCTTTTGTTATGGTCTTTTTGAGGGAGCAGAACGGCATTGCGTCGTTTTTCTTCGGGTAGGGCCACTTGACACGTACATGATATTAAGTTTATTACCTTTAGTCGTGATAATTTAGTTCCTCATCTCAGACCGAGAATTTTCTACTGGCAGAAGAAACAAAGTCTAGATAAAACTGAAGCAAGTAATAATAAAAATAGCAATTTTTTATATTATTAAAAACAAATTATAACTAATTTATATTGATGTTATTTCACTGAATCCTTAAGACAATTCTACTGAAGTTGTACTATTATCTCTACTTTATAGGCAAGAAAGCAAAACTTTAAAGGAAATAACCTCCGTGGTCACATAATTGGCATGAACCAAGATGCTCTCTGACTTGAGAGGACAAATGCCTCTTCACCCATATACTGTAGTTTCTCTTTCTTCTTTTGGCATTTTTCTCTGCTCCTCCTTTTCCCAGACTCACCCCACTCCAGTAACCACCCCCTATCTCCTGTCTGCTCAGGTTCTTACCCTAGCCTTTCAGTTTGTGCAGCATCTCTTATTTTCTATCATTCCTTCTCTCTCAACAATGCCAGTGTTTGCTTTTTCATTAGGATTATTCTTGATGACTAGCTAGTTGATCTGAAGGACAAATCTTACCTTCAAGCTCTAGGTAGGATAGGCTTGAACCCACAATCTTATGGCCTATGGAAATCCAAAGTCTCCCCAAGATTGCTGTTTTCCTGGTGGGAAGCACTTAAATTCTCAGGGCACCCTCTGCTTCCTGGGTTTCTGTTTCTACACATGTTTATAGGCATGTAACAAGTTAATTGGCTTCAGCAAAGATACTTATATTTCACTTAGTCCTTTCCCTCATAGTATACCCAGTTTCATATACCATGGTTGGCTCCTCTCTCCTCAACTTCCTGTCTATTCTTCAATCCTTTCTTTCTTATTTGCCATCAAAACTCCAAATTCTTCTCTCCCTAAAGAAGAACAGTTCAGTTCCCTCAAATTCTTCCTCTCAAAAGGCAGAGCCAAGCTCCTCAAGTGTTCATCAGACAAGACCTTATATATTAAAGGAATCAGTCCTCCTTAGAAAACAGGTATACTTGTAAACAGCAAAACTTATTTCTTGCTGTATCAGTAAAAGTTATCTAATTTTTTGTTCTCTTGGGAGCCTTGAGGAGCGGGGAAGTGTTCTTTTATCTACTAATGAGCCTGTCAGTTAGAAGTGCCTGTGACAATAAAGATACTTGACCCTATCAATTCTTGATGCATTATCAGTTTGGTACGTAAAGAAAAGGAAGCCTCCTTGAGTTTTAAAAGTATGCATTTTTTTTTGAAGATACTTAAGCATGTTACAACTAGTAGGTCATGGACCAGTGCTGTTCATGATGATATTTTCACCCTAAGGACAATGTTGTATGAGTGTGTATTTTGTATATGTCTATATAAAGTTGCCAGTTTATAAGTAGAGATGTGGACTGTACTCCATTCTGAGATTTTGCTGTTTCTGCTTCTCTTTATATCCTTACATTCTTGATGTCAAAATGTACTCTCTTTTAAGAAATGATTAGAATAATTGATAGTTATATTCTAACTGGCAAAATAATAAATCAGTAATCTTATATATATCTGCCAAATTTCTTTTTGGAAATTTACTGATCAGTAATTTTAAGGCCTAGTTGAAATCACCGGTCTAGTAGGTAAAGTTTTGAAATCATACAGACCTAGGTTTAAATCCCATATTTAGCACAAATTAGCTGTCTGACTTGGTGGGTTATTTAGCTCCATGAGGCAAGTTTTCTTATAAAAATGGTGATAATTTCTGGCTCAGGGCTATTGTAAGGTTTTTTTTAATTGAAGTATAGTTGATGTGCAATATTATGCAAGTTACAGGTGTACAATATAGTGATTTACAATTTTTAAAGGTTATACTCCATTTATAGTTATTATAAAATATTGGCTATATTCCCTATGTTGTACAGTATTTCCTTGTAGTTTATTTTATACATAATAGTTTGTACCTCTTAATCCCCTACCCCTATATTGCCCTTACCTCCTCCCCTCTCTCCACTGGTAACCACTGATTTGTTCTCTATATCAGTGAGTCTGCTTCTTTTTTGTTATATTCACTAGTTTGTTGTATTTTTTATATTCCACATGTAAGTGATATCATACAGTGTTTGTCTTTGTCTGACTTATTTCACTTAGCATAATACCCTCCAAGTCTATCCATGTTGCTGCAAATGGCAAAATTTCATTCTTTTTTATGGCTGAGTAGTAGTCCATTGTATATATACCACAGCTTCTTTATCCATTCATCTGTGGATGGACACTTAGGTAGCTTGCATATCTTGGCAACGGTAAATAAGGCTGCTATGAACACTGGGGTGTATGCATCTTTTAGAATTAGTGTTTTTGTTTTTTTCGGATACATACCCAGGAGTGGAGTTACTGGGTCATGTGTAGTTCAATTTTTAGTTTTTTGAGAAACCTCCATACTGTTTTCTACAGTGGCTGCACCAATTTACATTCCCACCAACAGTGTATGAGGGTTCCCTTTTCTCCACATGCTCGCCAGCATTTGTTTTTTTGTTTGAAATTTATTTTATGTTGGAATATAGTTGATTAACAGTGTTGCGTTTCAGGTGTACAGCAGAGTGATTCAGTTATAAATATACATGTATCTATTCTTTTTCAAATTCTTTTCCCATTTAGGTTGCTACATAATATTGAGCAGAGTTCTCTGCACTATACAGTAGGTCCTTATTGGTTATCCATTTTAAATATAGCAGCTTGTACATGTCAATCCCAAACTCCCTAACTCTTCCTCCCCCACACCTTTCCACCCTGGTAACCATAAGTTAGTTCTCTAAGTCTGTGAGTCTGTTTCTGTTTTGTAAATAAGTTCATTTGTATCTTTTTTTTTTTTTTTTTTAGATTCTGCATGTAAGCAGTATCATATGATATTTTTCTTTTTCTGTCTTTTGTTATTTGTGTTCTTTTTGATGATAGCCATTCTGACCGGTGTGAAGTGATATGTCATTGTGGTTTTGATTTGCATTTCCCTGATGTATTTTTTTAAATGATGTACATAAAGTTCCTGATATATAGTAAACAGTAATCCTTCCCCTGCAGGTTCATGTTTTAGGATTACTTCATTTTTCTTTAAATATTTAAGTTTTGTGGTTGACAGTCTGGCTGAAGTTGGGCATAAGAGATCTAGAGAACTGATCATACTTCATAGGTTGTTTTCCCCTCTTTTCTTTCCTCTTTTGCTTCATAGAGGGTATAATGAGGATAGCTATCTGAAAGATGTGTGTATTTCCATGATTGTCTTAATTTAAATTATCAGTATGCTGAAGTTATGTGTGTAAGAATAATAAGAAAATGATAGTTTGATAAATGATGAACTTCTAGGATTGAGCTTTCATTTAAGAGTCTGTTATTTGTCATGCAAAAAATACACATTGTAAATATTGAGCAATAGAACAATTCAGAGATTTCATGAAGCAGTTTAAATAAGTTCAGATCCTTATTTTGTCCTTTCCTAGAGGCTTTTGGACTTTTTATAAATTTGAACTAAGGTTATATATCTACAAATTCCAAAATGGTCCCTCACATTTCAGCACTGGAGAAACAGACTTGTGGTAATATACTTCTGAATATTAATAAATAATATCAACTCTAATAGAATATGTTTGAGCTTTGATGTGTAAGTTATAGTAAATGTCCAATTATTTGTTGTTTATTGGTTAGAATAATTGACTTTTCATTTTGTTGCTATGGAAACCTTGTCTTTGCACTCCAGCATCAGGAGAGTCCATTTTACTATAAATTTTTGTTCTGGTATATGTTTTCATTGTGTTAAAACCTCATAGAACTCTATACAAAATTCTACACTTAGTTTTGGTTTGTCCTTTTAAGGATTGGAAATCTTAAATATCAGATCTAAAGTAAAATTCTTACTTATCAAATCCCTAAAAAAAAAACCACTTGACTAAATCTTAAAAAAAAAAAAAGTGGACCTTTCCTTTCCTTTTCTTTTCTTTGAAGTTAGCAAGATGGCAGATAGTCTTTATTTTACTGTACTGTAATGGTAATTATAGAAATGAAACTGGTGTTGGTTGGTTACCTCATACAAAATAAAGAGGAAGATGTTGAAAAAATATGAGTAATATTACTAATAGCAATATCACTCTATGTTTGTGAAGCATTTTTGAGTTATAAAGCACTTTTATATGTATTATTTCAGTTGATTCTTAAGATGACCCTTTTAGTTAGGCATAGGGAGGAATTATTATACCCAGTTTACAGGTGTTCATGTTTACTCAGCCAATGCCTGCTTTAACCTAAACCGTTATTTTCTGACTCCTATCCCTCATTTTAGTACTCTATACAATTCTAGTTTTATTAATTTTTGAAGTTATAATCTTTTTCTTTACTATGCTTAAAAAATGGTTAACATTTTTAAAGCTATTTGAAAATTGAATGTCATTTTTTTTTCAAGAGAACAGAACAACTATAAAGGCAATATATAGCTTGCCACCTAGTTGTGAGTATTCACGGTAGTATCAAAGTCCTTTGTAGAATTTTTATAACATAAAAATACTGTAGAGGTATAGTGATTCCAGCAGTAGTAGTGTGTAACTTCTGGAGAGTTTATCATGGTTTAAAGTTTATACATAATTTAAAAATCATTTAAAGAATTTATTACTAATGAAGTTGAATGATGTTTTCTATATTTATAAATTATATATGTTAAAATAGGCCAATCATGTTACCCACAATATCGACTTGCAAGGTATTTTATGTGCATGAGACATATTAGTGCACTGAAAAATTACTCATTTTATATCTTTTAAAGGAATAATATATATCTCTCTGATGTTAAAATTTAGTCTGCCCTAATTTCTAGTTTGTTTGTGGGGGCAAATATCTTACAGTAATAAACTGCTTTAAATAAAAAAGTTTTTAAAACACCTTAGAATAAACTTCATTTTATAAGCCCTTTTCCACTTGAGCATCTAATAACTTTCCTAAAATATTTTGTTGTAACGTGTTAACACTTCTACTGATCATAGCATTTGGGCCTGAATACATTCAGATAGATTTGTGAGAAAAAGGATGATCTATTTGTTTTTGTTACCTACATTAATTTTATCCTCCTTTCTTGTGCCTAAGTAATTTCTTATTAGTGGTAGTATTCTCATCCCTACCCTAGTTTTTCCTTGCTATGCTCTTTACAATCTGAGAACTGTACTTTTATTATACCCTACCACTAAAATAGAGTTCATCTTATCTTCTAAGGAAGGTGAAAATAGCTATACAGTTAACTGAATGTATTTCTGGGTTCTGTTTTTCTTGTTGCTCAATATGTGACTCGCTCAAGGCCAGCTCTGTTGCCAGTGCCTAAAACCAAACCAAACCAAACCAAACCAAACAGCAAAACACTAAGTATCAATACTTCGCAATTCAGCTTTGACTTTACTCTGTCTAACCTTGTGCCTTCTTAAAAAAGACAATATTCTCTGTCCACCTAGATCCTGTAGAAGTAAAATGCTCAGCTCTTGGCTATAGTGGGATAATGTAATACAACTTGATTCCTAATGGGGTTACTATAACTCTTTTTCAGCAAATGTGATGTTTTCTTCTGTAAAAAAAGCACTGTATTTCCTTTTTTGGTGACTTTAGATTTCTAGTTAACTCTTTTATCAGAAGTACTTATTTGGTCAGATTATGATGCTTTTAAAAAAGTTTTTTAATTGTGGTAAAATGCACATAACATTTACCATCGTAATCATTTTTAAGTGTATAGCTCAGTGGCATTAAGTACATCCACCATGTTGTACAACTATCACCACCATCCATCTGTAGAACTCTTTTCATCTTGGAAAGCTGAAACTGTACCCATTAAACACTAACTTCTCACTACCCCCTTTCCTCAGGTCCTGGCAAAAACTCTTCTACTTTCTGTCGCTATGAATTTGACATATAAGTGAAATCATGCTGTGTGTATCTTTTTTGTGACTGGCTTATTTCACTTAGCATAATGTCTTCAAGGTTCATCTTTGTTATAGCATGAATTTCTTTCCTTTTTAAGCCTGAATAATATTCCATTGTGTGTATATACCACATTTTGTTTATTCATCCATTAATGGACACTTGGGTTGCTTCCTTTGATGCTCTTCTTTTAATATATATTGTACTGAGGTATTGTACCTAGTTGTGATCGTTTGACAGGGTATAACTGTTGTTCAGTGCAGTAGCCAATAGTCATATGTAGCTATTAAAGTTTAAATTAATTGAAATTAAATAAAATTTAAAATTTAATTCTTCATTCACATTAGCCACATTTTAAGTGCCCAGTAGTCACATGTGGCTAGTGACTGCCATATGGACAGCATTGATATATAGAACATTTCGATCATCACAGAAAGTTCTCTTGAACAGTGCTGTATAATGAATGCACAGGCTTATTTTAATACCTTAAATTTAAGGAAGACAGAAAAGTCTCTTGTGGATTATGGAAATATTTTTATTTATATTTGAATAAAGAAATGTTTTAGTTTTGTTTAGAAAATAATTATGTCTGTTTAAAGACATATTTTGCAGTGAGTCAAGAGGTTTGGGTTCACACTCTGACTGGAAAGTATTAAAGTACTTTGTGCTGAATGAATGTTAAATTGGTTTTCAAGTGAAGTAAACAATGTCTTAGAAGTTTAATATACTAAAAATTTGTAAAGTGTATATATCTGTATATATCAGAGATTTACAGGAAAGTAGACTGAGTTTGAAATCATATTTTATATCCATTATTCTGTTAGTTAGGAGAGTATGTGTTGTGTTCGCTTTTAGGAGTTGGAGTTTAATTATCTCAGGTGTAGAAGACAGCAAACGATGATTAGTAGTAATTTGTTCAGTTTCTTCATGTTGAGATCTTAAAACAACTTATTCTAGAAATTCTGTATTTTAAATTTTATTTTTTTATCAAGATATAATTGCCGTATAACATTGTAATAGGTTTAGGTATACAACATAACACTTTGATACATGTATATGTTGCTAAATGATTATCACAACAAATCTAGTTAACATCATCATCACACATAGTTACAAGTTTTTCTTTTCTTATGATGAGAACTTCCATAAGATCTCTCTTAGCTACTTTCTAATATACTATACAGTATTGTTAACTAGAAATTCTGTACTGTATTCTTAAGCATTTTTACTATCACTGAAATTAGATGAAGCTTTTTTTTTGCTGACAACCTCAAATGCCATCTTTAGAGAACTGGAGGGGCAGGTGGTGTGTGTGTGTGTGCATGTGTGCGTGTGTGTGTGTGTGTGTCATTCCCTTTATTACTCTGTGTTGTGTGTTTTTATTAATACCAGTTTGTTGACTTATCTTTTTAGATTACTTTTTAAAAATGTATCACAGGATATTTTAAAATGCATGAAACTGTTTTTGAACCTGCTGGCTATGTTTAGAGATTATTTTAATTGCTGAATAAGTGCTTGAGCTTGAGAGCTCATTTAAATCTAGCATTTTAAAAGTAATTTTTAAAACTTTTTATTAATTCCATGAGTATATTATTTGAAAGACTGTAAGCCAAAAATAAAATTCCTCATTTCTTAGACTAATGGTTCATGTATTTCTTTTCAGAAGTAAAAGGAAATTGATCTAATCTCATTTTTAAAAATCTATCAAATGACTTTTTCCATATCAGAACTTTTAACTGTTATTGCATTAGTTTGAAAACAATTTTTAGTTAGAACTAGTATTAAGGAGCAAAAACTTAGGCTGTTGTTTGTTCTGATCTTGTAGAAAGAGAAGGGAGTGATATTGACAATAAGCAACTCTGGAAAAGATATCCTTTTAGGCTTAATTATTGGAGTTGAGCTAAGAAAGGATACCAGTTCACATTCCAGCTCTTTGTAAAACAGAAACTTTTGTTTTTCTGTTAATAACTTGGCTTTCTGCAGTTACAGATAATGAGCTGGTGTGATAATGAGAAGTGGCTGAAGCTGAGGAAAGTAGATAATTTTTAAAATCTAATGTATGTAGATACCATAAAGCACCTACAAATAGCAAAAAACAAATAACAAATATTTAGTTCAGGAAAGAGTTATAAAACCAGAATTTCACAGTTCACTATTTGAACACTAACATTTTGTTTTTATCTGGTGATACTTGCAACAAGTTTTTTCATATCTAGGCAAGGATATAATTCATTAATTCAGTCAATAGGAATGCCATTGTGTACCTACTGTTGTAATCATATTTGAGCAAATGAATTTTGGTATTATTGTGAAGTTAAAATAGACACATTCTCTTTGTTTCAGTAGTCCCCAAAGGAACGTTTTAAAAAAATTAATTTCAAAAGTTACATTATTAAGACATGTATTTGAGAGGCTCTCCCTGAAAGGTGATTAATTCTTATGATTCAGGCATTGCCAACTAGACACTGTATGAAAATTTCTTATTCAGAACCTTTCGTTTATATAAAAAGAACAGTTTACTTAAGGGCTTGCATTGTTGAAAGGATTATGTATCAAACTGGAGCCATTCAGTTTAAAGTACACTATTTATAGCTTTAGAAAACTGATCAAAATTAATTCTTATATTAGTTAATAAAAAATAATTTTTAAATGTCCATGGAATATAGAGCAGACGTCGCAACTAACATGCCTTCAGGATCTAGGCAAGTAACAAAATAGTGAAACAGGTGAATGTAGGGAACATACACACAATGTGGAATCTGCAAGTATAAAAGCAGTTGGTGTCAATCATTTCTTGGCTGTGGTTGTTTCCATATGGGCCCTCATTGCCTTTTTGGGGGGAGATATACTCTAAATTTTAAAATATTTGTTTAAATTCTTAAAAGACTTCTAATCAAACAAGACATGTTTGTAGGGCCATCTCTTCCACTACAGTAATTGGCCTTTATTAAATCAAATATTGAAGTGCCTACCATATTCAGGTACTATGTTAAGAACTATAGTATATACAAATGAATATTGGACCTGGCCACTACCCTTTAGAACAGCATTCTTCAATAATACTTCCTGGGATGGTAGAAATGTTATATATCATTTTGGTTATTGCCCTATATAGTAGCTACTGGCCATATGTAAATTGTGGCTAGTGCAACTGAGGAACTGTCTTTTTAGTTTAATTTAAATTTAAATATACACAGCTGCATGTGGTTAGGGACTATTCACTGACAGTGGTGCTCTAGAAACTAAATTCAGTTGCTAAGACCATCATGAATAGTTACCGGTCCAAGATTTAAATTATATTTCAGGATAGCAATGGAAGAGATGACTGGAGGTCACACGCAATTTCTAAGTGAGTTGTACAGGCAGTTGCTATAGGACTTCAGAGAAGGGAGTGGTCACTTTAAGATAAACTTTAGGGAGCAGGTGAAATATAAACTGGCTCAAGGGATAGGTGGAATTTTATTAAGAGAAAAAGATGTTCCAGGAGAGTGGGATAATGGGAACCAAATGCATGCAGGCAGGGAAAATTAAATAAAACTTCCTATTTTTCATTTAGAAGGCTGCCCAAAATTATGTTTCTTGGTTTTTTTTTTTCTATTTTAACAGGCACATTATTTAATAATTGAAATTGGCCTTGATACATTTGCTGGTTCTAAACTTTTGTCAGCAGCTCGAGAAATAAGGCATTGTGCTGTTTTTATTCTTTGAGGTCAACAGCCAAAAAGATGTAAAGAATGTAAACTTTTAAAAAATAGCTTTATGAACTTTGACTCAATTTTGCTGTGAACCTAACACTGCTCTAAGAAATAAAGCCTATTTTTTAAAAAATAGCTTTCCTTTATATCATATTTACTCCTTTTACTTGGAATATGCAGATTTCACCACTTAAAAGTTTTTTAGTCAGTTATGACTTCTTTCTCGTATGATGAAAGATATTTTAACTCAAAGAGCTAAGAGAAAAGCAAATGAAAGCTCTCAAATGCTTAGTTTTCATGAGGTATCGTAGTTTCAGTTGAAAACTGTTTCTGTTTAATAGTTGTTGGATCTTTTCTTTGGGGGAATTTAACTTGCAGCATGGTGTTTGAAATATTTTGTATTCTGTTCATGAATACACCAATTTAAAGGGATGACTTCTTAGGTAGTTTAGCCGGGGAAATCTTTGACTACTGATGCAGTGATATTTTGAGTAGAAAAATGATTTATGAATTAAAATATACTAAAATCCCTGTTAAATAATACCTTATGAGAGAGAGAGCATTTCCTTGATTATCTTATATAAAAGTAGCAGTACTTCCCACCCTACCTTCCAGCACTCCTCATCCCCCTTCTGCTTCCTTGGTTTATTTATGTAAATTACATGAAATAAAGCATTTATTACTTTATGTGCCTGATACTTAGTGGGCACTCAATAAGTATTCTTGTCTAACCTTCCTCATCATCATGAGTAACCAAATTCTTGTCTTTTAAAATGTATAGTGAGAGATACTTTTTAAAGTGGTAGTTTTAATTTATGCTAATAATATGGTAATTATTTTCATGTATTACAATAAAGTCTAAAGCATGCAGGTAGTTTTATAACTATTTTTAATAACTTTTTCTTCTCCTTCCACCCCTCACCTCTGGTAACCACAAATCTGATCTCTTTTTCCTTGAGTTCATTTGCTTGTTTTTGAAAATACAATTGACCTATAACACTGTGGTAGTTCTTGTTACACAACATAGTGCTTTGGTATTTCTGTACATTTCAAATGATCACCCCAATAAGTCTAGTTAGGATATGTCACCATACAAAGATATTACATAGTTATTGACGATATTCCCCAAATTGTACATTTCATACCTATGACTCATTTATTTTGCAGCTGGAAGTTTGTACTTCTTAATCTCCCTCACCTATTTTTTTCCTCCCCTTCGCCCCCTCCCCTCTGGCAACCACCTGTTTGCTTTCTGTATCTATAACTCTTTCCATTTTGTTGTTTGTTCATTTGTTTTATTTTTTAGATTCCACATATGGGTAAAATCACATAGTATTTGTTCTCCTCTGTCTTATTTCACTTGGCATAATACCGTCTAGGTCCATTCATGTAGTTAAAATGACAAGATTTCATTTTTTTATGACAGAGTAATAATCCACTCTCTCTCTATATATATATATATATATATATATATATATATATATACACACACACACACACACACACATATGTATATACACACACACACCTCATCTTCTTTATCCATTCATCTATTGATAGGTGCTTGAGTTGCTTCCATATCTTGGCTATTGTATATTGTATAGGCATAGAGAAATAAAATTACTTGTTCATGTTACATAGCAAGTTAGCCCAACTGGAATTTGAAACTAGCTCTATCTAAATCTAAACTGATGCTCTTTTCACTATATAGTTTATATTTTAATATCTTAAGCAATTATAGAGGTTTACTGTTGAATTTTGTAATAAACATTTTCCCCCATCACAGATGTGATTTGATTTACTATAGAATTCTTGGAACAACATAATATGATAAAAAGCTGAGGCTACTAGTCTATAGATCCATAAAATATTAAGTGAGATGGGCATATATCAATTTAGCCTAAACTCATTTTACAGATAAGAAAAATGAGACCCAGAGAGGTTAAGTGATTTGTCTGCCATCACTAAGTAAGGGAGCTGAGACTAGAACCAAGATATCCTAACTTGAGTAGAGATTTTTAATGAACAACCTTGAATTTAATAAAAGGAAAATATGACCATGTCTATAATAAGGGAATAAGATAATTAAAAAGGCTTTCTCTTTTTTTAAAAAAAATACCTTTCTTTAATGAAATCTTATTGACATTCAATAAACTACACATATTTAAAATACACAATTTGATAAGTTTTGGCACACCTCTACACTCATGAGACCATTACTGCAATCAACAATGAACATGTCGGGCTTCCCTGGTGGCGCAGTGGTTGAGAATCTGCCTGCCAATGCAGGGGACACGGGTTCGAGCCCTGGTCTGGGAAGATCCCACATGCCGCGGAGCAACTAGGCCCATGAGCCACAATTACTGAGCCTGCGCGTCTGGAGCCTGTGCTCCGCAACAAGAGAGGCCGCGACAGTGAGAGGCCCGCCCACCGCGATGAAGAGTGGCCCCCACTTGCCGCAACTAGAGAAAACCCTCGCACAGAAACGAAGACCCAACACAGCCAAAATAAATAAATAAATTTATTTTAAAAAACCCAAAAAACAGAAAACAATGAACATGTCTACCACTCCCTAAAGTTTCTTTGTGTCCCTTTGTAATCTTGCCATTACACCCTCTTCCCCAATTCCCAGGCCTAGAAAACTGCTTTCTATCACTATAGATTCATTTGCATTTCCTAGAGTTTTACATGAAAGGATCTTACAGTGTGTACTTTTTTTTTTTAACATAACTTCATACACTCCACATAGTGATTTTTGAGATTCTACCATGCTTTTGTATATAGCAATAGTTTGTTCCTTTTTATTGCTGAGTAATATTCCATTGTATGGATATACCACAATTTGTTTATCCATCTACCTGTACATGGATATTTGGGTCGTTGCCAAGTTTTGATTATTACAAATAAAGCTGCTATGAACATGTGTGTGCAAGTATTTTAGTGGATTTATGCTTTTATTATTCTTGGGTAAATGCCTGGGAGAGAAATAATTCATTTTGGTATGAAAAATATCTCATTATTTTAACTGCATCTCCTAACAGAGGTTTGGTAGTTTTTCATTTGCTTATTGTCCATTCTGAATTCTACCTGGTTGTATTTTTTTAACCAAAATATTGAGGGAAAGCAACTCTAACATTTCACATTTGTTTATCCCAGAGTGCTCTAGATAATGGCAAAAGTAATCCATGAATAATTTACATTTGAATTACTACAGTACTTGGGTCAATAATTGTTCTTATATTTTTCTTTTGATGCATTTTTACTTGTTTTGTATATTTGAAGGAAATCCAGCTTATTGGGCAGTATATGGGAACAGAAGTTATTACCATTTGGTTACATTCAGTAGCATGACTAACACTAATGCTGATTGACAACCTGGAGTGGGGGAGGGGAATCTCAAATTATTATTTTTGTTATTAAGTGTTTCCTTTATACATAATGCCTTAGTGACATTCGATAGATCTGCAGTTATGGCCTACCTGTTATCCTCTAACTATGTTTTTTGTGGTTCAGCCTGTCTAACCTGTAGTTCTTGTGTTAATGTGAATAGATATAAGGAAATTAGTTATGGCTATTGACTGGTTCTCTGTAGGTTTTTGTTATCTAACCCCACCCATAGTGGAATATGTCATTTTATAAACTCTGTTCTATTTGGTGGTAAAGAATAGGATAGCTTGAAGTCTTAGTGTGACTTTTTATCTTCCTTTGGGGTGCTCCTTATACCAGTGGAAAAGTTGGTTCTTCACTTTGGAGAATGTGACCTAATGTGTTGTGATACGATATCAAATCATACTTCAAAATTACCAATTTTAAATTGTGATTAAAATGTAGTTTTCTTTTATTATGTATTCAGTTATATTTTAATGTCTTATCAATGGGGAATGAAGTATATTTTCCAAATAAAGTATTCTTAACCCTTTAAACATATGAAGCATTGATTTTTAACATTGTTTTTAGAAATTACATTTATGTAGTGTATGTCACATTTTGCTGCCTGATTTACATAGCATACATAGAAAATTTGACTCTTGAAATATGTAGTACTCCTTATTCCTGTACCAGATGACTTTAGTGGTTAGTATGATTCTTTTTTTTTTTTTTTTCTTCTTTTTCTGTCAGGTATTACTTCCCACTCAGTATGTCAACTTTGAGCAGCCATTTCTCCATTCAACAAATATTGACTGAGCACTTTCTGTATTCGAAGCATTATTCTGGGGCCTGGTCATAAAAGAAGGATCAGAATGTTTAATAGTGATCAAATATACTTCCTTCTCTCAGGGAACTTAAACTGTGGAAGGGAAGATACATGTTAAGTAATTATACAGGGATATTGGGACTTCCTGCTAAACTAAGATAATGAATGGGGGGAAAAAGGAAGCATACAATCCCAAATCATCATGACAGCAAAAGTTGTTTATAGGATTCATAATGGATATAATGTAAAGTTTGAGTTAAAATTAGAACTAAATGACTGTTTTAGAAAAAAAAGATTGAAACACAATTTAAGAATTTGCCATGGGTCTTATAGCAAATCAGTGACAGAACCATGACTAGAATTTCGGTTTTCTTACTCATAATCTCTCTCTTTCTGTTGCCTTTAATATCCTACCTTTGCTTAATCATTGTGGATAGTTTTGGTTGTGAAAAGTGTTTCTGTGTTGGAAGCATGTGAGAGCCTGAGATTTGCACATGCTATTAAAATAGGTATGATTTTTAACTACATTTTTAAATTGAGATGTCATTTTTACCAATAATAATTTTAGTAATATTAAATAGGAGATATGATTGAGCTGAAACAATGATTTCCATATTAATGAAGTGAACTTAGATCTGAGCCACTACTTTATAGGAAGAGTGGCTTGATCATCTTTGTATCATCAGTGTCTAGAATAGAACTTTACACATAGTAGACATTTAATAAATTGCTGCTGAATGAAACAAATTTTAAAACACAAACTTGTGTGCTAAGTTATAGGACAGAAGATATATGAGAGTTCCTACCTGTCAAGGTCCGAATTATGGTTTATATCTGAACAACTACTGTTGGCTACTGCTACTTCTTCCCATGTATGTTTTTGTAGTACCTCATGGAATATGACTTTTGTAGGAAGAACATGCTTGCAATTATGATTATTATATACTACTATAAAATTAAGAGAACTAAGCACTCCATATTCTGAATTGTTAAGAATGGAATGTGTATGATTCCTTCAGATGGGTAATAACCAGGGTTTGTTATGAATTATTAAAAACAGTATTATTAAAATAATATACCATAAAGTATAAATATTTTAAATTAAGGCTGTAATTCAGAATCCATTTAAGACACCAACTTGACTCGTAATACATTTGTGCCATTTTAATTGTTTTATCTGATATATTAATATTTGTGGACACCAGCTTTATAATATGAGAAAATATCAGTGAGATACTACTAAAAATGTAGTTAAGTAATAGCTAAGAAACTTCATTTTTAGGAATTATAAAAGAAGTTTATGTATTACATTGGTCACAAATTTAAATATATACTTAATGTTTCTTATGTATTGAAATATACCCAGTAACATGGCATTTAAACTTAAAAATTCTTATCATGTTTTTAAGAAAATGTACTCTCAGAGTAGAACAATTTTAAGAGGTTGAGAGGCCATTACCTTCAAAATTCCAAACGGGGGACTATCCTACATTAGACTTCTATAGCCTTCCGAAACTACTTTCTCAGTAATGCAATACAGTATCTTTACTATTAGATAGCGCTCTCCTTTAGTTTTTTGTATCATTCCGTCCTCATTTTTTAATAAAATGTTATAGGCATACCAGAAGGTACATAGGGAGTAATAAAACACCATTGTATTCACTACCGATTTAAAGAAATACACATTAACGATACAGTCGAATGAAGCTTTCTGGATTCCTGTCTCTGACATTTCTTTCCTTTCCCATCCCTCCACCCCCAACTACTATACCAAATCTGGTATATTTATAAATCATTTCCTTACCAGAAGTTGTTTCTTGATGAAATCTCTAGCTCTGAAACCCTCTTTTCCTTGTGTCATCAGCAGACATGAAGACCAATATGAAGGACAGTCGGAAGGTTGCTCTTGTTTCCTTTCATGTACCACATTTCTATTAATTTGCCACTAAAACACTTTATCACTCACTAATTTTTAACTTGTTTCAACCAAGTCTCTTGGCTCTCTTATTGTTTCTATTTGTAAATAGCTGTTACTTATCTTGCATTGACTAATTAGTTTTACTTCCTCAGGGACCTTCTTTTGTATTCTGTATAGTTTCATTGCTGTGTTCCCCAGGCCCAGCTCTGAGAAACTGACAACTTGTTCTCTATTTCTTCATCCTAATCAGTGAAATAAAACATTTAATGAGAGCCCCAGTCTGATTCCCTCCTTCCCTCCTTCCCTCCTTCCCTTTTTCCCTCCCTCCCTCCCTCCCTTTTTCCCTCCCTCCCTCCCTCCCTTTTTCTCTCCATGTCTGTCTGTCCGTCTGTCTATCTGTTTGCAATCTTAGTTTGGTTGCCTTTTATTGTATACTTTCAAACAACAAGAGCATTTCTGGGCTTTTCCTTTGCAGTCTTTTTTCTCTTAATATCTCTTTATTCTTAAGCTCCCAAATTCTTAACACTGTGCCTGAAGTAGATATGCTGCTATGTTATCTATTTCGTTTATGCTTAGTCATTCTAAAAAATATTTAACACTTTAGCACATTGGAGTTTTTGTGTGATAGATCTGCTCTAAATTAAGCATGACAAATAAAAATTAATTTTTGTCCCATATTTTCTTCATTTTGATATCCTACTATCCTTTGCCCACTTTTTGACTGTTTTTAGTAATAATGGTAATAATTGAATAAATGAGAAATATCAGATACTGTGACAAAGATTTTTATATTTTACTAATTTAATCATTTTATATTCCTTTGAGACAAAATCTTGATTGATTTTGATTATTCTGATGTCCTTGTAGGTGTTATTATTTTATTGGAGTCTTTTGGCTTTCTATTTCATAGTATCTGGCTCTGCCTGGTCACTTCTGTGCCTATCGTCTGTCTCTATCCTATTGTCATCTTCACAACCAGAATTTCCAAATATTTCCAAAATGATCCTAGGAGGTGATAAAGTCCCTAACAGAAGCTCTGGCTAGGGGAAATGACTTGTGGTTTACATTTAGAGATGAAAGAAAAATATAATGTGTAAATAGCCCTTTAAAATTTTTTTTTACCCTTTGTTTTTAAGAGTTTCAGTTAAAGTATAATGGTAATAGGTGTTTGAAACTATTATCATTATTTCTTATACTGTTAGGACTGTGGACACAAAACAGGGTTTGTATGTTTTATCTCCTGGGAAGCTCAGGAATGGGGGAGGTTCAGAATGAAGATCAACTGTTTTACCTTCAGAAATGTGAGAACAAATAGAATCTAGGCACTGAGAAGGATTTGTTTCTCTGGTCATCTGGAGCTCTGCTTAATATAATTTTTGAAGTTGTTTAAATTTTTAACATGGTTGATTTTATATAAAGGAGGTATTCTGGGAAGTCAGTTAATCAAGGTCTTATTGTATGCCTTTTTTGCGAATATGGTATATTTTCCTTAAAAGTCTCTTTTGCATATTAGGCTCCTAAGAAATAGCTAATAGCTGGAACTGGTTGACAAAAGGCTAGACCTACATGGGTTCTGAACTTGGGGTGCTGGGATGGGCTTAGGGATCTGTGAACCCCTTAACCTCCTGCCACTGTGTGTGTGTGTGTGTGTGTGTGTGTGTGTGTTGCACACATGGAATTTTCTGAGAGTCCATTGCTTCCATCTGGATCCCAGAGTAGATCTGTAATCTGTGCCCCGCCTCCCACCACCTTCACCCCAGTCCACATAAACAAAAAGATTTTGAGAACCACTGCTGGAAAATTGGTAAAATTGATCAGTGGAATGGTGATTACACTATACTAGTTTTTGGTAGCTCTAGTATCTGTCACTTGGTAATGAAACCTAAAAGGTTCTAAGAATTTGAATAAATAAAGGAAAAAAGTAACAAAGGAAAATTAACCTAAGTCATTAAAAGAACAGTTACTGACAAAATTTAGATTTTACTCACTGCATAATTTTTTTTTTGCTTGAATATATATGACTTAATTGAAAAGAACAAAGATTTGTGTCTGAAAGCCCTTTCCATATTATAAATGTGAGGATTTTCTTGAATTTTGACTCTAGCTGTTTGTTTCAATACCTTCCTTTTCTTTTTGCCTGAAACTTTTTCTATAACTAGAGCTTTTGGTGGGGGAGGGTAGAGTTTTGGGTTTGGATATGGGGGGTTGCTATTCTACTTAGGAAACTTGAAGCATATTCTTCTTTTTTTTTAATTCCCTTAAAAATATTTATTAATTAGCTATGATGTACCAGATACTATGCTGGGGACACAGTAATGAACAAGACAGATAATGCCTCTGTACTTAGAGAGGGCTTGTCTTATTGTCAAGCAGGGAAGACAAGCTAAGTTGTTATAAGCAATATGATAGGGTATGTGCATGCTTACTATGGATATCTCACAGGAGCATCTAAGCAAAAATTATTAGATGGTATTGTGTTTTTATCTTTGGTGTCCACATGGTCATTGTCAGTACACAGAAGTATGATTGATTTTTGAGTGTTCTTGTATCCTGTGATAGTACTGAACTCTTTTATTCTAGAAGTTTCTGGTAAATTTCTTGGGATTTTCTATGTAGATGACCATGTTATCTTCTAATAGGGACCGTTTTATTGCTTCCTTTTCAATCCGTATGCCTTTTATTGTCTTACTGAAGTGATTTGGATGCCCAGTACTGTGTTGGATAAGAGTGCTGAGAGTAAACATCCTTGTCTTGATCCTGATCTTAGGGGAAAGAATTTAGTCTTTCACCACTACATATAATGGTAGTTGTAAGTTTTTTGTAGATGTTCTTCATCAAATTGAAGAAGGTCTCTATTTCTAGTTTACTGAGAGTTTCTAATTATGAATGTATATTGAATTTTGTCAGATGCTTTTTCTGCATCATTATGAACTCATGTTTAGCTTAATGTAGATATGGATGTCTTTTTTTTTTTTTTTAACCACTGTATGTCCAGTGTTGAGTACAGCATCTAGCACATGTAATAGGTATTCAGTAAATATTTGCAGGATGAATGGATTAATCATGTTTGGCCAGGATGTGGGACAACTCTGGTTTAATTTAGTGAGGTGTCCATCCTTAGATCATTCAACTGTGGCCACAGATCTATAGGATCATGTAAGAGCATTGAAGACCTCACTAGAATCACATGGTTTGAGTGAGATAAGAAATATTTCCCAGGGCTTCCCTGGTGGCGCAGTGGTTAAGAGTCTGCCCGCCAGTGCAGGGAACACGGGTTCGAGCCCTGGTCTGGGAAGATCCCACCTGCCGCGGAGCAACTAAGCCCGTGTGCTACAACTACTGAGCCTGTGCTCTAGAGCCCGTGAGCCACAACTGCTGAAACCAGCGTGCCTAGAGCCCGTGCTCCACAACAAGATGCAACGAAGAGAGGTCCGCGCACTGCGAAGAAGACTAACCCCTGCTCACCACAACTAGAGAAAGCCCACTCACAGCAACGAAGACCCAACACAGCCAAAAATAAATAAATAAATAAATTTATTTTAAAAAAAAATTTTCCCAGACACTAAGGGGAGAAGAGTATGCAAAATAAGATGAAAAATTACTAGTGGCATCCTTTGGAACAAGGGTGGAAATGTGACCCTAAATTCAGTTCTGTGGTATAAAATGAGATTATAGTGGTAGAGAACACAAACACTTATAGGGGAACATTGGTCTTGATGTTGGAAAAAAATCATATATATATAGATCTGGAATTGCAGGTATCTTTACTAAATTACAGAGATAAAATTTCATGTTTCAAAGCAGGGAGCTAGAACTATCAATATTATTTGGGACTCTTATTTGTGGTAAGGGAAAACTTAAGTCAAACTAACTTAAGCAAAAAATGAATTGGTTGGCACTGTGACTAATAAGTTTAGGGGCATGGGGGTATGTTTGCTTTAAGCATGTTTAAAGATGTAAGGATTTAGATGCTCAGCCTGTGTCCTTACTGATTTTTTTTCTCTTTAATTCTCATGGTTGCTTTTCTCTGAGTTAGCTTTGTTTTCTGGCTATCTATGGTAAGAAAAGCACTTCTTTCATCAGTAGCTTCAGATTTGTGTTGTCTTTGCAGCTCCTGTGCTTAGGAGTGGGATTTCCATATCAATCCCTGGAAAGGGCATTGGAAAGGGCCTATTTCAACCACATGACTATTCCTAAACCAATCACTAAATCTGAGGATTGAATACTCTCACCCGCATGCACCTTAGGCTTAGTTTTGTGACAGGAATGGTGGAGAAGCAAGGCTTTTTTTTTCAGCAAGTCTGTTTTTAAAAGTAATGACTTTATGTTTTGTTTTGTTTTTTAAGAAGAGGATTGTTGTCTCTATCTACATCTTCTCAAAGTGTTGGGATGGAGAGGTATAAAGTGGGAAAGAAAAGGAAAATTGTTTTTTCTTTTTTAACATAATGATAATGTTATTAACACCCCCATCCCTACTTTTTATCTATTGAGAGTCAACAAAAAGTAATTAATAATCAAAATTGAAGAGACTGCTTAGAGCTATCATTATGGCTCTAAGAGCTATCTTGCCTGGATTGCTGCAGTAGCCTCTGTATCATATGTCTATGGTAGTGTAATAAACTCATCTCAGAATTCTGTGGGTATAAGAGGTGTTTCTTCTGCTAGTATTGCCTGTGCTCACTTACGCAGCTGCATTCAGCTAGTGGCTAAGCTGGACTGGAATGTCCACTGTGGCCTTCCTCACGAGTCTGGTGCCTCAGCTGGAATGGATGAGACAGCTGGAGTGCTTTGGTTCTCTTCCACATGGCCTCTCTCCACATGGTCTCTCTCATCCTCCAGGGTCCTCTCTCTCTAGCAGAATAATCTGGACTTCTTTAAATAGTAGTTGAGTTTTCAAGAAGGAAGACAGAAGCTATGAGTCCTCTTGAGGCCTCTTCTTGAAGCTCCCTGCCCATCATCAGAATGTCACTTCCATTACACTATTAGTCAGAGTAAGTCAGAAGGCTAGCTTTGAGTCAGTGTGGAAGGAGGCTACATGACAATATGAACATAGGAAGGCAAGATTCATTTGAGTCCATTTAGTAACAATCTACCATAGCTTCATAGCAGTTTTCCCTGCCCCCTCAAATCTGTTAACACAGGAGGTCATACAACATCACTTCTCTCCCTAAGCCCTACACCATTTCATTCAGAATAAAAGCCAGTCTTTATATTGGCCTACAAGGCCCTATATGATCCTTAGTGAGAGAGGGATTTATAGTTCATCTGAGACAAGAAGTCCAAAGTAGGCAGTCTAGGACTTGTGTAGCAGTTCAGTAAAGCCATTGGGGTCCTAGGCTCTTCCACTCTGCTTTGTCATCCTTGTTGTTTCTGTCCTATTTGCCTATTAACACCTTTAGGCTTTGGGTCTGCATTCTAGGCAAAAACAAAGGGAAAATTGGAAGCTTTCCCCAAAATCCTGGGCTTCCCTTTGCCAGGAATTGTCATGTAACTACTTCTAGCTGCAAGGGAGTCTGGTGAAGTGAGAATTTTATCTCAGCACTTTGTTGCATCTACCAAAATGGAGATTTCCTTAGTGAGGAAAAGGGGTAGGCTGGATATTATGTAGGCACCCAGCACTATCTCTCAGTACTATGTGCCAGGAACTATACTATTGCTATGAAAGCATACTTCTTATTCCTAGGCATAGCCATTGTGAGACTTAGAAATAATACAGTCAAGGTAGTTGTAATAATTCCCTTTTACAGAAAAAAGAAATTAAAGCTTTAACATGGTTGCAATATCAGAATTTATACATGGCCAGTCTGACTCCAAATACTTAGTTCTTTCCATCATACTACATTCTAACTGAGCTTTCTGTTAAGACACATGCACAAACACACACATACACAGACACACACACAATAGCCTACATTTGTGTAAAGCTTTACTGCTTCTTCAGATTTTGTTTGGCTTTCATGTCTGTCTTCTTTAGTAAATTGAATACCTGAAAGAAAGCAGGATTGTGTCATTTCCATTACCTAGCATTCAGTGAATATTTTGAATAAAGAAATTTTAACGAAACTAAAAGGTGGGAGAACCAAACATAATTTTGCGGATGGGTGAACAGGTACAGAGATGGAATAACATGCTTGGGTTGCATAGCTAGTGACAGAGAGCTGGTGTAAGAACTGGTTTCTTGCTTTCTGGTGAGAGCATTCTCCCCTTAGACACAGAAGGTTGGATTAGGGTGATACGAGAGAATAAGAGGAAATATGTCCTGCCAGTACCCCTGAATTAAGGCACATAATATCCCTTAATTAATGCAAATCAATTAGGTCAAGGTGTAGTTCAAATAAAGGGAAATGGATAAGAAGGTGGTATGGAGTAAAAGAGCACCAAACTAGGAGTCAGGAGACTAGTATGCTAAACCCAGCCAGGTCACTGACTTTTCTTTGTGACCTTAGGCAAGTTGCATAGCTGCTTTGAACCTGCTTTCCTCAAAACTAAAATCAAAGGAGTTACGCTACTTGATCTTTGAAATTCCTTCTAGCTAAACAGTATATGAATCATTGTACCCAGTGAGTTTTTATGGGTGCTCTAACATTTCTTGTCATCTATCAGGTCAGACTGTTTTATATTTCTATAATATAGAGAAAGTAACAGCTTTTTCACTTCTTTTCTGGGAACTTGGCCAGTGAGAAGTAAACATCCTTTCCTGTCTCTCCCTAAATGAAGTACTTGGTCATAAGTGACAGACTTTTTTCTTCATTTTGTTCTTTGAATCTGATCCTGTTCTTATTTTAGTGTTTTTCTTAACTTCACTGTGAGTTTGTTGAAATGTAGTAAATAGAAAATGTCAATTTATATTTTATTCTACAGATCAGAATTTCGTTATTTCATAAAATAAAAATAGTTGTGTTTATCAAATATATATTAACACATTTGCATACTTGGAATACTTGACTGGCATATGACGTGGTCTAGTTATAATGAGTGGAATGTGTAGTCTCATCCTTTGCAGTAGAATTGTATTGACTCGAAATAACCTGGTTAAATAATAGCAAATATACTGTAGAGTGTAAAGTATCATTATAAGCTTTTGCATTTGCCAAAATTGAAATAAAGTGAAAGTTACTTTTAATGTCTTTAAAAAATGTAATTCCCTCCTATTAGGCAGTATATATTAATTGCTAAAAAAAAAAAATTGAGAAAATATGGAAAACTTGGAAGAGCAAAATAAAAATCTTCTTAGATTTTTTACCCAGAGATAATTATTGTTAATATTTTAATCTCTTTCCTCCCAGTCTTTTTTTGTCCATTCTTATTTTAAACATAATTTGAAATAAAACTGTATACGTAGTAGCAATACATTGAGCTGGATATACTGCTGACGAATAATAAAGAGTATAAATAAAAGAAACCTTTCCTTATTCCCTAGACTGTTTGAAATTCTTTTGTTGTGACACTTATATCCTGAACTTTCTCCTTTCTATAAGTTGGTTTAAAGCCCTGCTACTTGTAAGTTTTGTAAGGGAGTCTGTCTGTGCCCAGCATATATTATTTTAAAAAGTATTGTATTTACCATTCTATATAGTAATAATTCCTAATTATCTTATTAGTTTACATTTCTAGAATTAGAATTACTGGGCCAAAGGGAATCACTATTTTAAAGATTCTTGTTACATATTTCCAACTTTTATAAAGTTTTACAGCTTACATCTGGATTATTGCCAACATTATGATTAGAAAACTCTTTTGTCAGTTTAAGAGGTAAAAATGGTACAGTTTCTTCTGCCATAGCACAAGTTTTTTTTCTTCAATAGAAGTGAACATATACATGAAAGTAAGCAGGGGAACGATGTAAGTGTAACATGGGCACTGGGTTAGTTCATCTGTCATTTCCCCAAGAATGTTAATAGTTTGAAGCAGCTGGTTTTTAAATTTTTTTTAATTTTGGAGAAAGCCTTAGCAATATATGAAGATAAAGGCTGAAAATCCTGTAGAAGTTTGATAGTTTGGAGCCTCTGTTGTTATTAAAGAATAGTTTTCTGTTGATCTAATTATCATTCGTTTGTAGATAAAAATGCTTTTTCTCTCTGTTTACTTTGTAGTTGCTGCGTTATTTCCATTTATCTTATTTGCAACTTGGTATGACCTTCCAGTCTAAGGATATATCATGCTTTAACTCTGGAATATTCTCATCCATTTATCTCTTCATGTAGCGCTTCTCCCCCATTGTCTTTATTCTGTTTTTCTGGAGCTCTTACTACCTGGATCTTGGATCCTCTCATTCTGTCTTCCATGCCTTTAAATTTCTCATTATCGCTGTATGATGAATTCAGAGTAATTCCCTCAACTTATCTATCTGCCAGGATACTAATTCATTAGCTTGGTCTAATCTGCTGTTTTACCCGTCCACTGAGTTTTTAATTTATTTTGGTTCCTTTGAACTCTAATTTTTACTCTTTGTTTCTTACTCATTGAAGTCTCTATTCCTTCTTTTATTTTATTTAGCTGCTCGAAATCTACTTAACGTAAAAATCATTTCGATTGTACTACTATAAATCCTGAGTGTATTAATTTCACTAATGGTTTCCTTGTTTTTGGATTTGGCCCATCTGCTTTGAAAGACTGAATTAAGGATATAGATGATATAAAATACATTAAAAATAGGTAGGATTAATCATGAAAGAGTTGAAATATTTTTAAACATGATGGTGGATTTAGATTGATAGTGAAAGGAATAGGGTATAAGAAAGAAAGACAGGGGTAAGAGAATATAACAGCAAAATGTTAGATTAATTTGACTAGAATGGAGTGGCTAATTAAGCTTGTTGATTTCAGTGATAAAAGGTTTGAGAATTAATGGGGTTTCTTTTGTGTATATATGAATGGTAGAGGATCATGAATACTACTAGGAGTTTAGTTTTATGTTTAGGATTACTTTTGTGTTTTTTTCCTTTCTTTTGTTTATCTCTTTCTGAACATATTAATGAATTTAAAAGGGAGTTTGCGATTAGAGGTTGGATCTAACTTTGCTTCCTTTTGAAAACGTGAGAAAAGGTATCTACTGTTTACTTTTGGGGGAGGTGTGAACTTTATTATAGAGTACAAAGAGTTGAATGGTGGATGAAAGGGTAAAGCTTGTAAACATAAATTACTATAATGTTACTACTGCTTCTAATAGAACCTACTGAGACAGAGATTATCACTGAAGATTTTCACTGCTTAAATAGCTATTTTTTTTTTCCTGAGGCTGATTTATTTTACTGGGTCAAGAATATTATTACATTGCCTAGTACTGATTCCATTTATGATATAATTGCTCTTATTTTTTTTTTAGGGTAGGGACATAATTTAATAGTTGGAATATCTCATTTCAGTTGTTCCAAATGCAAGAAAATTATATTTTCCAATAACTGTCACAGTTTATTGCAACTAAAATTTTTAGGAAAGCAGTAATAGAAAGTACTGTAACCTTTCCTATCTGCTGTTAGGGGGCATAGTTTATCTTAAGTTATTGATTATGGTTTATGTATCTCCTCCTTTCCAAAAGGTATTTGAACCATGTCACAACAAAAGATGGGAGTAAAAATTCAGGCCTTTTAGGAAGAGGAAGCAAACATGCTAACCACATATGATTTATATCTAATATCTATTTTAGCCAGTATAGTTGCTATGATTGAATATCAGTTTTGCCCTAGAGCTTCCTGGAGTATGAGTTCTCTTTACCAGAAAGAGGAAAGCATGACTTCCTTAGCAGTGATAGATTTTCCTGAATTCTAAAAGAAGAATATTAAATAATGTAATCAAATCATTAAGAAAACAAAACAGAACCACTCTGCCAGGCATACGCTCTGCCCTCAAATTGCTCACAGTCTTTGGAGTTGTCAGATAAGGAAAGGAATACTTGTTTAAATAAAGTCCACATTATCAGAGCACACAGGAGAGAGGCATTTAATCTAATTCTAAGAGAGGGCATAGGCAGGAAATTCTTTCCTGGGGAAAAAATTGTGGTAAACTTTGAAACAAAGTAAAAGTTAACTAAGAAAAGAAAGGACTAGGAAGAGATAGTTGAAGAAAGAAGGGAAAATGATGCATCCCAAAGGTGCAGCATGCATAGTAGCTGAGCCAAAAGAGATTGTCTCTGGCAGTAAATTTCTGTAATTTGATATGATCGGCATTTAGGGAGCAAGTTGAAAAGTGGGAGTTGAAGTAGCCAAGGGTAACTGTTTTTTGGTGGTTGTTTTTGTTTGTTTTGTTTTGTTTTTAGCAGCCTTCAAATATTAGTACCATGATTTTCAAGCTCTGCAACAAGGCTCTCTGGAGTGCCTCAGCAAGCTGTCAGGATGCTGCAGTATATTTTTAAAATTTCAGGGAAACATAGTGACACCATTTGTTGGATACCGTGTGGACTAACTAGAGTCAGTAAAGTTTCAATATTAAGGATATTCTACAACCCCCTTGTACTGGCAGAATAGGATGAAGGTGGGAATGTCCAACTGATTTCAAGTTTTGAGAAATTGTGAAGTACCCAGTAGCAGACATATATCCCATTAATAAGTAACTGTGGCTCTTAAAGAATGAAATACAAATGTCATTTTCTTTCAATTTGTATTATTTCAAATAGCTACTAAGTTGTTATAAGTATTGATTAAGTTATTTGGACCTTACTACTTAATAAATGGAATTGTTAGATATTTCTTTTAGCCTATGCATCATAAAGAAAAATTTACTGAGACACTTAACGTTCTGGCTTACTACCTAATATTAAAGTACAGATTTGTGAAAGCAATTCATGTAGTGTTTTCTAAGTTTATAAAGATAGAAATAAAAATATCTAGAGGAATGCATTTAGCTAAAGCTTTCTCATTTAAGAATTGTTTGCCTCCGTTCCCTTTACCTGAAGCTAGACAGTAGAAATTTGGGATTTTATCTTTTGACAATAGTCATATGTTTTTGATAACCAGACAAAGGTGGATTTATAAACTTCGGAAACTGAATAAATGGATTGATAGGACTTATAGTCCATTATAAATAGTGAAAAGCCTCGACATTATTTTGGCCCAGATAGGAGATCATTCTATGTTCGTATAGATAAGAATCAGAAATTTAAGGCCAATAGGTGTAGATCACCAATTTCAGGAATTCTTAATCTAAGATCTATGGTACCTGGAAATAGTACATACAAACATGAAATTTTCTTTGTTCTACTCTTTTTTTTGTCAGTTTCAAAGGGGTTGTTGGCCCTAAAAAGGTTAAGAACAAATTTATACATCAACTACTTCATTTTTTGCATAGTATGCCTGTTGGCACCAGGTAAATTGGTACCAATGCCAAGACTAAATCCTGTATCTTCCCATCCATTAACTCACTGTTTTGCAAAATACATGTTTTTCAGAGGTGAAGAATTAGACGTAAAGAGTATTTGTACCAAGTATTTAAATAGAACTTACTTTATGGGTGTGATGAATTCCCAAAGAAGTTAAAGAAAATCTTTTAATTACTTAGGTCTGTGGTTCAAAAGATACATAAAGGGTGCACAGTGAAATATAAATCTCTTTTCTGTGTCCTTCACAAGCTCAATTCCTCTTCCCAAAGGCAAAAGTTAACTCTCGTGTTTCAGAAATTAAAAATTTAAAAACCAGTAGTATTGTAGTAATGGAGTTTAAAATAGTGAATGATATACAAATAGCCAGAACATAACTTTGCCTGTTTTAAATGTAGATTAGATGTGCTTACCTGATTTGATTTTCATTTTAAGATGAATAACTGATACTGTGTACTCTATTAGCTTCTGTCAGTAGGACATAATTTAGACATCTTTTAGTAGTGATGTTTATGTAGTCAGTCAACCAAATTATCAATTGGGATAGATAGTCATGAAATATATGAATAGAATTCTGAAATTAGTCTTCCCAAGCCCTAATGCATTTAATTGCTTAACTAAAAAGTGGTCATAAGGATATAATTTTATTTTATTTTTGCCAATATTAGTTTATATTTAAGAGGTTCTTATAGAAGATAAAATAGAATTTTATCTCACCTATGGAATTTAATAATAATCTTCACTTATTAAGTGACTATAGTGGGCCAAGAATTATATTTGGAGCTTCACATACAATATTTTGAGTTACCACATTATCTCTGAAAAGTGCCTAATATTATTATTTAGATTTTACACGATTTGACTGAGTATTTGAACGGTTAAATAACTTGTTCAAGATTCACAGTGTAGGTTTTGGAATCTAACTTGGGTTCATGGAATATCAGAAATTCATTGTCTGTTTATACAGCCCAAAGATGTCTTTGTGTATAGATGTGTTTATTTTAATATAAATTTGTCAGGTAATGCTATTTAGTGAGTGGGCAGAGTTTTTGAAGAATTGCTTTAAGTACAGTTGTATTCTTATATGGCATATTTTACTGAGCAGCTAACTTTACTAAACTCCCACATTTGTGTGTTTATTTTTTTCTGTAGGGAGATTCCCGAAGTCTTCCCTTTTATGAGAATGTGAGTGCTGTTCAAAAATTAGACTTTTCAGATACAATGGTGCAACAGAAATTGGATGATATCAAGGATCGAATTAAGAGAGAAATAAGAAAAGAACTGAAAATCAAAGAAGGAGCTGAAAATCTGAGGAAAGTCACAACAGATAAAAAAAGTTTGGCTTATGTGGACAACATTTTGAAAAAATCAAATAAAAAATTAGAAGAATTGCATCACAAGCTACAGGAACTAAATGCACATATTGTTGTATCAGATCCAGAAGATGTTACAGGTATTTTATTTGATGTTTATATAGTATACTAATAAGAAATGTATTATTTTAAAAATAATAATATTTGTGACATTTATAGTCTTTAGTTTTTTTGAAAGGACAGGGACTGTATTTTCTCCTACAGTTAAGGTCTTATTTATATTCTATTCAGAAGGTGCAGTGAGTTGATGAATATGAAAATTAAAACGTTTACTTAGAGATGAGTAATTCTCTGTCTACTCTCTTACCCTCTGTCACTAAGACATTACTTAAAGTTATTTTCCAGTATTTATGTTTTGTATTGAGTCAACCACATGCTCTTACCTGATTCATCCTTGAGATCAGCAGCACGAGTTTGCCAGATGACTTTTTAAAGTTAAAAATGCATTCTATGACCAAGGGATATTTTTATTTTTTGCAAATATAGTTAATCAAACCTGTGACCTTTGTTCTTTGAGGTCTAAGCAACTGAATTAACAACTACACTACCAGGCATTTTGTTTAAAAAAGAAGAAAATTTAAAAAGCCAAACATTACTTTTTTTTTTTTTCTCCAGTATTGAAAATGAAAGGAAAATACAACCTATAAGTCCAACCTAAGAGCATAATTTTTAAACAGTAGAATTAACAGATGTTCATGTTGGAAATTTTTCAATGGTACAGAAAGTAAAAATAGAAAAATGACCTCTATCCACTCTAGGCCCACTCCCTAAAGGTAGCATTACTGAGTTTTTTGTTGTTATGTCCTTCCAGAAAAAAAATTCTATATTTGTATCAATGTCCATCCATTCATATATACATTCTTTCTAAACCTTTTTACTTAACAAATCATATAAGACACATTTGATCTAATAGTTTTGTCTTTGCAAAGAGGATATTTTGAGCTAGTTATTTAATGTCTAAATCCTTAATTTCTGCATTTGCAAAGATAAGGAGTGGTATATGCAGAATGATGTATCTAGCACCACAGAAGTTTTAGAAGAACCTGTATGATTAGCCAAGAAAAAACAGATATAAGTAAAATTACATTTGCTTAAGAAAGTACATAAATTTGACCAAGAACCACAAATTTCCAATCTTAAAAGTTGTGTACAATGCTTCTGATATTCAGTGTACTTATAGAGCTTGTTTTAATGCATTACTTTCAACATCTGGGACTTACCTTAGGGGTTTCAATTGGAGACTGTCTATGTAGAGATTTCAATCTTGTAAGAATAATTAAATCTTAGAAGTGAAAGAAATCATAAAGAAACCAGCCTTCTTATTTTAGAGCTGAAATAATCCGAAAGATGTGAATTAATTTGCCCAGAATTACAAAACTAGCTAAAGAACTCTTCAATCTAGTATTTTCTTACCCACAAATTCAGTAATTACATTATAAATGGAAATTTGTATTATGAAATGCTTTTTCTTTAGCAATATCATATAAACTTAGATATAGCCTATTCTGTTGGAACTCTGCCGAGCTCTACATTCTTTGCCCATTACTTTTTTAGGAGAGGTCTAAAATAAGAAACTGTGCTGGAGCTTTAAACTCAGTTTAGAGAAAACATTTTTGATAATCACAGAATACCAATAACTACCTTGTAATTGGAATATAGAAGTGTTTTTGCCACCCAAGGAGTAGCCCATTTGGTTTCCCCAGCCCCTTGTAAAAAATTAACTTTACTGAAGTATATAAATTACATATGATAAAATGCACATATTTTAAGTATATGATTTGATGAGTTTTAACAAATGTATATACCCAGGTAACCATCACTACAACTAGGGATCCTGACCATCACTTCAGTTCTCTTGTATACATACTTCCAATCAATCTCCAATCCCCATCCCTGGCTTTAGGTAACCACTGGTCCGCCTTCTATCACTTTAGATTAGATTTGTCTTTCCTAGAGTTTCCTATAAAGAAATGACCTTTTAGTCCTGCTGTCAAATTCCTTTTCTACCTCAAAAGCCAATTTGGATATCTCTGTGAAACCTTCCTTGACTTTCTCTGGTTATCTTCTCTATTCTACTTTGTCCACTCATTGTTGTATTACAATTTATTTCTGTACATTTTTATATCACTTACTAAACTGTATGATCCTTGAGGACAGGACCATGTTTTCATTCATTTATTTTCAAGGTTTATCATAAAGCCTGGAGTATAGTAGGTATTTAGTTGAGAGTAGGTATTTAGTTGAGAGTATTATATCTCAAAAAAAAAAAAAATCCCAGCAAATAAAAACCTTGTATTAGTTTTTGTAATTAATACCAAAGCGTAATTTATCATGGTACTTTAAATATTTAATACTTGGGAAATAAAGCCTTAAATAAAAGTTTTAGGAGAAATAATTCCAGAAACTTTCTTTGCTGTTATTGACTTATCAGATAACTGCAGGGCGAATGTTATATGAAATATAACTTTCTACTGTGACTTCTTAATACTTCAGTTTGTTTGGAATGAACTTGACAAGTTGGTTAAAATTTGAATGTATTAAAAAAACAGTTCTCTTTGCAAATGGCATATTCACACATCTTAGTAATAAGTTGTTTTTTGGGGTTTTTTTTTTTCTCATACTACTTATTTGACTGCATTAAAATGAAACAACAACACAGAGGGTTAAAGGTAGTTCAACGTTAATTTTAGGTCACATTGCCATAAAATTTTATGTTTTACATTGTGTACTGAAGTAGGCAAAATCATTTAATTTGATTAGATCTGACATAAAGGGTCAAGGGCCTAGCATTTTGCTTTCAGTTCTCTAAAGTATGTAGATTAATAAGTATGTGCAGAAGTATTCAGCTAATTCCTGTTGTCTTGGGGGTATGTAAGCAGAATGAATGATTCAAGGAAAGAGGGACAGAATTTAAATTTGCATTGTATATATGATTACCATGTAAGCAGTTAGGAGGCCTGTTCTTAACTCACTTCTGCAATAATTAGCTGTTAACCATTAGGTTCTAATTTGTAAAATAAGGACTTTTATCAGATGAACTTTCAGACTTTTAGCTGTAAAACTCTCTGAAATGTTGCTTATTATAATGTCAAGATCAGATCATTTGGGACTGTTTGATGTTCTCTTCATGCCCATGATACTCTAAGCTTCCTGTTCACCTTCCATATACTTCAAGAATAGTCTCATGGAGTATTATTATTATTCCCACATGGAAATTATAAACATATTATAAAATGAGGCTGAATGCACCTTGTGAAAAAAGTTATTGGAGCTCTGTAAAGTGGATTAGTAGTCTAAGCCTTAGTTGATACCTGAGACTCTGAAAGGAAATATTTAAGAAAGAACTAATTTTCTGAATCTTTGGACTCCTATAGCATCCCTAAAGAAGAGGACAAGAATATTTCTCGTATTTTATTAGGTATAACTAATAATTTGTATAGTGTAATTCCCTCTGTTTTTATCTTACTTCCTTCTCTTGTACCTCTTCCCATTTCCATTTTCTCAGACCCCACCAAGCTTAGATTGATTTTTACCTTTTGAGGTAGTGAATATTTTCTTAAATATATAGAGTGTTCAGAAAGAAAATATTGATTCAGTATAGAACTAATAGTGTTGGAATTTTGTGTGTGGTTTTTTTGTTTTGTTTTTGTTTGTTTGTTTGTTTTGGCTGCACCACACAGCATGTGGAATCTTAGTTTCCTGACCAGGGATCGAACCCGTGCCTCCTGCAGTAGAAGCGCAGAGTCCTAACTAATGGACCGCCAGGGAATTCCCTGGAATTTTTTGGAGTTAACCTTGGAAATTTCTTCTAAATCCCAGAGATATATCTATATTGAGGGAGTCTTCTTAATGACTAAAATGTAGTTTATGAAGTCTTTCTTGAATGAGTAGAAGTGAGAATTTAAATTTCTTTTTATTATTGGCCTATCCACCTAAATGTAGCATAGAAATTATAGTTGAATTTTATATTTATTAAAATCTGTGTGGCCTGGTTTATTATGCAGTTTCTACATACTCCTTATTTCTGATTGAATTTCTCATTTTGAGGTAAGCATATTTTGTATTAAGTTGTGTACTCTTAAGTAAAGGATTGCTGTTAGGTAGGTAACTGTGATTGTTAATTAACAAGGCACTTTTAATGCCCCTGGGTTTGTTTTCTCATCTTTAAAATCATGAAATTAAATGATTCATATACACCTAATACTTGAATTCTTTGATATATTTTTTTTTAAGTTAATACACAGTAAAACTGATTCTTTTTGGGTACATCATTCCATGAATTTTAATATACATATAGGTTCATCTAAACACCACCACAGTCAGGAAAAGGAACAGTACTATCCCTTTGTAGTCACACCCTCTTCCTATTCCATATCCCCTGGCAACCACTGGTCTGTTCTCTGTCACTTGTAGTTTGCTTTTCAAGAATAACATGTAAATGGAACCATAAAGTTTATAACCTTTTGAGACTGACTTCTTTCACTCAGCATATTGCTTTTTGAGATTCATCCAGGTTGTTGCATTTATCAATAGTTTATTCTTTTTTATTGCTGAGTGGTAGTCCACTGTATAGATATACCACAATTTACTTATCCATTCCTTCACCAAGAACATTAGGGTTGTTTTCCAGTTTTTGGCAGTTATCAGTAAAGCTGCTGTAACTATCCATTAACAGGTTTTTGTGTGAACATGTTTTCAGTTCACCTTGGTAAACACTTGGGAGTGTGATTCCTAAGTCGTATGTTAGAATATGTTTAACATTATAAGAAACTGCCAAAATGTTTTCCAGAGTGGCTATATTATTTTTCATTCTCACCAGCAATATATGAGAGTTCCAATTGTTCCACATCTCCTCCAGCACTTGGTATTGTTAATGTATTTTTTAACCAGTCTAACAGGTGTATAGTGGTTGATGATATATATTATTGTAATTAGGAGGAGGAAAGAAGAAAAATAAAGTAGCACCATCTTAAGGAGAATTTATGAAAGAACTGTGCATGCCCTAGGTACAGAGTTGTGTACAGAATGAAGAAGTCTTTCCTACCAGAGATATGCAATATGCAGTTTTTAAACATTAAGATGTAATGTAGCATTGATCTGTATTTCTGTTTTTGTGCCAGTACCATACTGTCTTGATTACTGTAGCTTTGTAGTATAGTTTGAAGTTGGGGAACCTGATTCCTCCAACTCTGTTTTTCTTTCTCAAGATTGCTTTGGCTATTTGCGGTCTTTTGTGTTTCCATACAAATTGTAAAATTTTTTGTTCTAATTCTGTGAAGAATGCCGTTGGTGGTTTGATAGGGATTGCATTGAATCTGTAGATTAACCCACGCACATATGGTCACCTAATTTATGACAAAGGAGGCAAGAACATGCAATGGAGAAAAGACAGCCTCTTCAATAAGTGGTGCTGGGAAAACTGGACAGCTACATGTAAAGAATGAAATTAGAACACTCCCTAACACCATACACAAAAATAAACTCAAAATGGATTAAAGACCTAAATGTAAGACCAGACACTGTAAAACTCTTAGAGTAAAACACTCTTTGACATAAACCACAGCAAGATCTTTTTTGACCCACCTCCTAGAGTAATGAAACTAAAAGCAAAAATAAACAAATGGGACCTAATTAAACTTGAAAGCTTTTGCATAGCAAAGGAAACCATAAACAAAACAAAAAGACAGCCCTCAGAATGGGAGAAAATATTTGCAAACGAAGCAACTGACAAAGGATTAATCTCCCAAATATACAAGCAGCTCATGGAGCTCAATATCAAAAAAACAAACAACCCAACTAAAAAATGGGCAGAAGACCTAAACAGATATTTCACCAAAAAAGACATACAGATGGCCAAGAGGCACATGAAAAGATGCTCAACATCACTAATTATTAGAGCGATGCAAATCGAAACTACAACAAGGTATCACCTCACACCGGTCAGAATGGCCATCGCCAAAAAAGCTACAAACAATAAATGCTGGAGAGGGTGTGGAGGAAAGGGAACACTTTTGCACTGTTGGTGGGAATGTAAGTTGATAACAGCCACTGTGGAGAACAGTATGGAGGTTCCTTAAAAAACTAAAAATAGAACTACCATATGACCCAGCAATCCCACTACTGGGCATATACCCCAAGAAAACCATAATTCAGAAGGACACATGTACCCCAATGTTCATTGCAGCACTATTTATAATAGCCAGGACAGGGAAGCAACCTAAATGTCCACCGACAGATGAATGGATAAAGAAGATGTGGTACATATATACAGTGGAATATTACTCAGCCATAAAAAGGAACAAAACTGGGTCATTTGTAGAGATGTGGATGGACCTAGAGTCTGTCATACAGAGTGAAGTAAGCCAGAAAGAGAAAAACAAATATCATATATTAATGCATATTTGTGGAATCTAGCAAAATGGTACAGATGAACCTATTTGCAGGGCAGGAATAGAGACGTAGACGTAGAGAACAGACATGTGGACACTGGGGGTAGGGGAAGGGGAGGGTGGGACAAATTGGGAGATTAGGATTGACATATGTACACTACCATGTGTAAAATAGTTAGGTAGTGGAAACCTGCTGTATAGCACAGGGCGCTCAGCTTGGTGCTCTGTGATAACCTAGATGGGTGGGATGGGGGAGAGGGAGCAGTGGGAGGGAGGTCCAAGAGGGAGGGAATATAGATATACATATAGCTGATTCACTTCATTGTACAGCAGAAACTAACACAACATTATAAAGCAGTTATACGCCAATAAAAAAGAAAAGAAAAAAGAAAAAGATGTTCATTATATAAAAAGCCAGTTTTAGGCACAACATTGTAAATCAACTATACTTCAATGAAAAAAAATTTTTTTAAAGATATAATGTAACATATATAGGCAGTTCTGAAATTTTAATGCCTAGGTTGCTTATTTTACCTTAAATAAAAAACACCACAACCCATAATCTTATCCATGCTATTTTTGTAAAATACTAAGAAAGCTTAACCAAAGGTTGTGTTAGTTATAAAATATTTCAGCAAAATTAGTTCAGTTGGTGACATCTGACATAGGTCATCCTGAGTACACAAAATGACTGATTAAGAATCCATTAATAATTAGTGAGCATTTATTGTAATCTGAGCAGTTTCCAGATGACTATATAAGGTAAGCGTATCTGTTTAAACAAGAAAGATGGATTTGGGGGGAAATATAAACAGTTAATATAATTGTAACACATGTCAAGAATCTGGAGCAGCTTATTTTTAAAATATCTGTTTATAAGTACTAAGTGAAAACCAAAATGTTGACCAGTGAACAGTAACTACGAGACTTATAGATGGACGTTTGTGGAGATAGTTAAATAGTAAGATAGTGCTTCAGCATACTACTACCTTTATTAATTTAGATTTGGCTAGATTTACTTCAGTTATATTTCCTCTTATTTTTTTGTGAATGAAATAAATAGCCTCGTTCCATAAACAGACATCCTGGCTGTACAAGTACCACTTTATGAATATTGAGCATTGGGAATCAGCTAGGTATAAACTAAAGAACAAAGTTTCTATAATCCAAGGTCTCATCCCAGCTGGATCATTATATAGTTATGTATTTGTGTACCACTTGCAACCCCTCCAGGCCTTGTTTTTCTCGTTCATAAAACAAAGAGAATAGAGACTCTATATGCTCTTTCTATGGTGTTTTGTGAACAAGCGTTTTAATAGCTTGAGGAAAGGTCAAGTATGAGGCATTTAAGCTTTTCTAATTCTGAACGTGAAACCTCTGGATGTAAGTAAAATCTGAGGAAGCTCTCCTGGGGCTAGGAAGTAAAGATTCAAGGTCAGTTACGTTACTAACCTCCACGAGAATGAAGTAACCAGTTTAAGGCTAAACCTTATTTAGGAGCCTTCTAAGGATCCGGACTGCTTCTGTTTTCTAGAACTCTTAACTCATTTTGGAAGCCAACTGCTCAGTTGTGGATTTAGAGAAAATACAGAAAGTACCAGAAACAGCATATCTGTTGCTCTACACATTGTTGGGAAAACTACTGACAAATTCAGTTTTTACTCATCATTCTGGCCTTGGAAAATCTCATCCCTAAGGAGATTTTAACCACGTTGTATTTTCTGCTGACTTTCAAAGTGGTATTTCAAACCAAAATGGATTTTCTGGGCTTCATCTCATAATTTATAGCCTTATAACCTTATGGATATTGCCTGAATATAGGTATTATTATCCTGTTGACTTTGCCTCTTACCATGTTTAAAGTTGAACTCTTCCTTCCTGGAACACTGCCTCTAAATCTTTCCCTTTTGTTTTCTGTCCTGTTAATGCATGACCCCCATAATCTGTAACTAAAATCTGACTTTTACTGTAGATGTCTGTCTTTCTTTTTACTTTCACTCTCCAGTGTAAGTCACCAAGCCCTATAGATTCTACCTCTGACATAGGTCTCAAATCTGTATCTCTTATCCATCCTTACTGCTAAAGCCTGCATGTTAAGTATTTCTCTAATCCAACCTAAACACTGCTACCACTATTTTTTACTTAGTATTCAGAATTGATCCTGTTACTTTCTTGCTTTAAACCTTTCAGTGGCTCTCCATTCCCTACAGAATACAGTACAAATTTATAGCATTACAGAGATGCCCTTCATATAATCTGGCCTCTGCTAATAACTTCAATTTCTGATTGAAATTGTTCCTCCCAAATCTAATTTTCCCATCTTTCTTCGTACCATTTATGTTTGCTCTCTTTTTTTATCTTTCTACACGTGTGTGTGTGTGTGTGTGTGTGTGTAGATTGGCAAATCTAGGTGGTGGGTTTATGGGTGCTCACTATACCATTCTTTCATCTTTTCAGTATATTTGAAAATGTTCATATATACACACATACACTGTTGCATGAATAGACACACATACCCATTTATATAGGTACATAGAGGTTGTACCTGACTCTAAGCCCTTTGAGAAAAGGAATTTTTTTCTCAAGTCCTTTGCACAATACCTGAATATGTATGATGTAACCAATTCCCTGTGTTAAATTCCCTTTGTTCAAAATATCTAGTGTGGTTTCTGTTTGTCAACTAGACTGAATGGTATACCTTCTTTACATACCATATAACAAACTTAGAATACTTTAATTTCAATCTACGTAACTCCAATTGACCTAAGTGCTGTCATTGTTCATATTCTAGTTCTATCATTTTATCTTCAGTTCCACAAGTTACATTAATTATTATTGTTTTATATAGTCATTGTTGGTTTATAATTACCCACGTGTTTATCATTTTCTTTGTTCAACATTTCTTCATGCTTCTCAGGCCTTCCTTCATCTTGTTTCTTTTTCTTCCTAAAGGTATAGACTTTAGGAAGATATTTCCCTGGGTATATCATTCTAGGTTGACATTTATTTTCTCTCACTACCTGGAAACTATTATTTTATGTCTTCTGGATTCCCCTGTTGTTTTTGAGGGGGCAGTTACTGATCTAGTGGTTAAACTATGCAGATATTCTGCCTTTTCTCCCTAGCTGTTTTTAAGAAACTCTTATTCTGCAGTGTTCTGCTGAATGATACAGATTTCTTTTCATTTGATCTGCTTGGGATATGTTGGGCTTCCTGGATCTGTGTATTTCATTGATTGTGGGAAGTGCTTAGTGCCTATCTCGTTGAATGTTGCATGTCTTGTATTCCCTCTTCTCTTTCATTTTGGAACTCCAGTTAGATGCATGATAATTTCTTCAAGTCTATCTCCATTTCTCTAATTCTTTCCATGTGTCCAGTTTGCTCTTGACCACGTATATTGTATTTCTAATTTCTGTTTTGTTTGTATATGTATTATTTTTATATATATATATATATATATATATATATACTTACTACTACAAGTTCTGTTTTGTTAATCTTGGTAATTTTTGATAGTCTCTTGTTTTAGTCATTCTTTTGATACCTTTCTATTTAATTTTACCTATAAAATATACTTTTTCACATTTTGTGTGAGGTAATGACAACAAATGAAATCTTTACTATGTTACTCCTGTAGTTTTTTTCTAACTCACGATGAATTTTTTTTTTCTGCCGGAACCTTGTGATTTCTAGTTGTGGGCACATTTTCATTGGAACTTTATCTGTGGGAATTATTTTAGGTCTGGATTTAAAGTGCCTTCTTTCAAAGAGGATTTGCATTTGTTTCTGTAAGATACCTGAAAGCATTATCAACCTGAGGCCAATTAATATAAAATTTATGATTAATTTTTGGGGGGGCACATAGATAGTATGATTTCCTGCCTCAAACCTGTATGAGAGCAGTAAGAATTTTTTTTTTAAAGAATATCCATTTCCCCTCCCCGCCAGTCACCCCAAGCCAAAAGCAAGTCAACAAATAATTCACCTGTTATGGATGACAATTTTTGAGGTTCCTGTCTTTAATCATGTTTTTCCTGATCTGACTGCCTACTTTGTAAGAGTCCTTGGGCCTTTTCTTGGGCTCTTATTAAAATCCAAGCTTTACTTCATCAGGATGATGAGAGCCTAATAAGTCTCTTTTGTTCAGAAAAGCAAAAACATTCTCAGAAGCACAAAGGTACAAATGTCTACTTATATCTGTCCTGGGATTGTGTCACATGCACCATGCATTCACTGCCTTCTCCCTGTCCCCCAAATGCAAATAAGTCTGAGAAATCTTGTTTTTTTGTTTTGTTTTCTTTTTCCCCTTAACCTGCTCTTAATTTAAGCAAGAGAGAAGGAGATTGCACATGGAGTATTAAGTTAGTCAACCCACTGTTTCAGGTACGTAAAGATTGCAAATATCTTCTGACTCTATAATTTATTTGAGGTGCCTTGTAGCACCTTGATTTTTATAGGTAATTGTTATCTCTTGAGTTATTTTTGTGGAATTATAATTTCCTAGGATGTTCTCCAAAGACAAAGATATCACGAAAAAAGAAAATTACAGGCCAATATCACTGATGAACATAGATGCCAAAATTCTCAACAAAATACTAGCAAACCAAATCTAACAGTACATTAAAAGAATCATGATCAAGTGGGATTTATCCCAGGGATGCAAGGATTTTTCAATATCCACAGATCAATCAGTGTGATACACAGTATTAACAAATTGAAGAATAAAGACCATATGATCATCTCAATAGATGCAGAAAAAGCTTTTGATAAAATTCAACACCCATTTATGATAAAAAAAAACTCTCCAGAAAATGAGGATAGAGGGAACATACTTAAACAAAAGAAAGGCCATGTATGACAGTCCCACAGCTAACATCACACTCAACAGTGAAAAGCTGAAAGCATATCCTTCAAGATCAGGAACAAGGCAGGAATGCCCATTCTTACCACTTTTATTCAACATAGTTTAGGAAGTTCTAGCCATAGCAATCAGAGAAAAAAAAAGAAAAAGGAATCCAAATTGGAAAGGAAGAAGTAAAACTGTCACTGTTTGCAACTGACATGGTGCTATACATAGAAAATCCTAAAGATGCCACCAGAAAACTATTAGAGCTCATCAATGAATTCGGTAAAGTTGCAGGATACAAAATTAACGTACAGAGAGATCTGTTGCATTTCTATACGTTCACAATGAACTATCAGGAAGAGAATTAAGGAAACAATCTGTTTACCATTGCATCAAAAAGAACTAAATATCTACAAATAAACCTAACAAAGGAGGGAAAAGAACTGTACTCCAAAAACTAAAGACTCTGTTGAATGAAATTGAAGATGACACAGATAGAAAGATACACTGTGTTCTTGGATTGGAAGAATCAATATTGTTAAAATGACCATGTTAGCCAAGGCAATCTACAGATTCAGTACAATCCCTATCAAAATACCAATAGCATTTTTCACAGAACTAGAACAAGTAATTTTAGAATCTATATGGAAACAAATGGAACCTAACTAAAACGCTTTTGCGTAGCAAAGGAAACCATTGACAAAACGAAAAGACAACCTACTGAATGGGAGAAAATATTTGCAAATGATAAGACCCAATGAAGGATTAATACCCAACATATGTAAACAACTCATGCAACTCAACATTAAAAATAAATAAATAAATAATGGGCAGAAGAACTGAATAGACCTTTTACCAAAGAGAAAATACAGATGGCCAGCAGGCGTATGAAAAGATGCTCAACATTGCTAATCATCAGGGAAATGCAAACCAAAACCACAAAGAGATATCACCTCACACCTGTCAGAATGACTATCATCAAAAAGTCTACAAAAACAAATGTTGGTGAGGAGGTAGAGAAAAGGGAATCCTTATACACTGTTGGTGGGAATGTAAATTGGTGCAAACAGTATGGAGGTTTCTCAAAAAACTAAAAATAGAAATACATATGACCCAGTAATTCCACTCCTGGGTATATATCTGAAAAAAACAAAAACACCAATTCAAAAAGATGAATGCACCCCAATGTTCATAGCAGCATTGTTTACAATAGCCAAAGTATGGAAACAACCTAAGTGTCTATCCACAGATAAATGGATAAAGAAGCTGTGGTATATATATACATACAATGGAATACTACTTAGCCATAAAAATGGCCAACAAAATTTTGCCATTTGTAGCAACATGGATGGATTTGGAGGGCATTATGCTAAGTGAAGTAAGTCAGACAGAAAGATAAATACTGTATGATATTGCTCATATGTGAAATCTAAAAAATATGACAAGTGAATATAACGTAAAAGAAGCAGACTGACTGATATAGAGAATAAACTAGTGGTTACCAGTGAGGAGAGGGAAGGTGGGAGAGACAGTATAGGTGTGGGGGAGTGGAAGGTACAAACTGTTGGTGTAAGACTCGAGGATGTATCGTACAACCCCAGTAATAGCCAATATTTTGTACTAACTGTAAATGGAAAGTAACCTTTAAAAATTGTATTAAAATTTTTAAAAATTTTAAAAGAAAAAACTGGAAGGAAGAAAAATAGCAGGTTGAAAGGGAAAATAGGTGAAATCTAAGAAAGACAGCGAAGTGTTTCTCTAATTTCTAAATGAATAAAAAGTGGTCTTTATAAAACAAGACATTTCTAAAGTTAAATTTCTGGCTTGGCATATACTTTTGTGACCGTTGCAAATTACTTAACCTCTCTGAGTTTGCTTTTTTATTTCTAAAATAAGGTTATATTACAAACCATTGTTAGTTCCTTTGAAGATTAGATGGCAGAAATAGCTGCTTAACTGAGCCCTGACATGTAATTTTATTGAGCCCTACACTTTAGCCTAAGCACTGTACAGGATTTATCTTCACAGTAACCCCAAATTTGTGGTTAGATAACTGTAACACATATTAAGTAAGTATCTGATCAAGATCACACCAATAAGTAACAATCACAGGATTTTAACCCAGACATTCTGACCTCAAGAGCCCAGACTCTTAACCGTTGTGTCATTTCTTATGTTCTTAAAGTTCTTATTAAAACTGAAGGTATACTTTTCCATGAAAACAGTGTTAGATATTATAATATTATTACGAATTCACAGACTGATAGAATCAATGGGTATTTCAGTGTCTTGGACAACCTTCTTTAATGTGCAAGAATTTCTTATATAGTAGCTTTAGTGGTTTGTAATCTAGCTTCTATATAAATGCTTCCAGAGACAAGAGATTTTATTACATTTTTTAAGGCAAACCATTTAATTTTATAAAGAATTTCTCTCTATCCTGGGATAAAATTTTTGCACTCACTACATTTACCCTTTGGTTCTAATTCTCTGCCCTGTGAGGAGATAGTAAGAGGACAGCTTCTTTCATAGACAATTGTTTAAATGTTTAGGCAAGAATCATTTCTCTTACCCTAGGCTAAAGACCATCAAGTATTTTACAGACAACAAATTTCCATACTTTTCTCAGCTGAGGTCCTTCTACTCTGAATGCATTCCAGTTCTTTTTAAAAATGTGCTTACTATAAATTAACTTTATGTACCAAATTTTGTATAATTTCAGTTTCTTCCAAGAGTCTTGTATCATTTATGTTTAAAAAAAAAAAAAAAACAGGACGTGGGGGAGAAAACCTAACTGTTCACAGATCTGAATGCACTTTTCAGTCATTGCTATAAATGTGCACTTCATTTATAGACTCAACAGAGATATACTTAACACTTGTACACTGACTAGTACTAGTTACTGTTTACTGGATATTTACTATGCACCATGGCCTTTTCTAACCTCTTTACACATAACTTATTTAGTCACAATAATCCTGTGAGGTAGTTATTTTCACTGTTTAACAGATGAGGAAACTGAGGCACAGAGCTGTTAAGTAATTTATCCCGTATCACGTGGTTTGTACTAAATCTCAGTGCCAAAACTGAGATTCAGACCTAGGCACAGCCACTGCAGAGAGAGAGAGAGAGAGTGTGTGTGTATGTGTGTATTTATTTATGTCTTAGTTTAGGCTGCTTTAACAAAATACCATAGACTAGATGGCTTAAACAACAGAAATTTATTTCTCATAGTTCTGGAGGCTGAGAACTCTGAGATTAAGGTGCCAACATGATCAGAGTTATGGTGATGGCCCTCTTCCTGGTGTGTAGACAGTGTCTTCTCACCATATCCTTGCATAACAGGGAGACTGCCCTTATGACCTAATTACCTCCCAAAGGCCTCACCTCCAAGTACTCTCACGTAAGAGCTTCAGTGTATGAATTTTGAGGGTACACAAACATTCCGACCATAGCAATATGTTAAGTAGTTCTTTTGTGTGCCTGATCTGAAAGCTTATCTACACCTTTTAGAGTAGTTTTCTTTAAGCATATGTCAACTTATAAAAATCAACTTTTGGAGCAGCTCATTTGTAATTTGGGAATTCAGTAGCAATAGAAACCTTTCTTGAATTTGAATCCTAGTTAATAACTGTAACTTTACCTATTTCCTGATATATAAAGTGTGGATAATATCTGTCTCAAAATGTTATTTTAAGGATTAATATGCATACATACACATATTTGTGTGTGTGTATAATTATACTGTTATATACGTAAGTATACACACATACAGCATTTAGTATAGCTGTTTACAAGGCTTTTAAATGGCAAAGAGGCAGCATAGCACAGCAGTTATTAAGCTAGACTTTCAAACAGAACTGACTTACTACCTGTATGACTTTGGGCAAGTTTCTTAACTTCCCTGTGCTCTAGTTTTCTTTTCAGTAATATAGGTGTAATACCTGTTTCAGGGCTGTTATGAGGATTAATGAGTCAATAAAGCCCTTAGATCAGGACTTAGACCTTGTAAAGTAGTATGTAAATGATAAAATAATATTATTTTATATCAGTATCTAACATAGCATCTGTATTTTTATAAGTTAATTAACAAGTTATGTTTAAATGTTTTTGAACTAGTGACTTTTTTTTTAAAGAAGTAGAAAACCAAATATGAAACATATTTATTAAAATTGGTTAGTCACACCATCTTTTATTAGGGAGAGAAGGGAACCCTGAAGCACAATGGTTAAATGACTTGCACTTTAAGCAGTTTTCTGGTGATTACCAAGCTACTTATAACTAAACCAGGTCTATTACCCTAGTCTAGCTTTTTTTTTTTTTTTATCTAGAGACCTGGTGTGGATAAAACACAAAATAACTTCAATATGAAGAAATTTAGATACGTGGTAGAATTATTAGATGTGTTTCAACAATAATGGATTACTGAGAATAATTAGCGTGTTCTATTTGAAGTTTTTGTTTTTGTTTCAAAATAGAAGCACCATGGTATGCTTTATGAAAAGCAATGGACTTGAATTTTTGGTCTTCCTACACCCCCTACCATCATAGTAGAAAGCAAAACGTGAAGGCTTTTATGCATACACTTAGATTATTTTAATTAATGCTAGCATTATATTTGAAGTACCCTTAGTCCTATGTATAGGTAATTATTTTAGTAGAATTTGTATAATTTTGAGTATGCTTTGTTCTCTAACCAATCAGGTAATAAGTAGGGAATTTAGTTTAATTCTTAAATATGCTAGTCAAATTGATTTGATTTAATTTTAAAGTAATTGTGTTAGAAGAACTTTGGACAATGATCTGACTCAGCTTAAGACTCAATGTAGTCACTTCTACAGTATCCCTGGCAGATAGTCCTACAACTCTACTTGAATATTTTCTTGACTTGGAATTCTTGTATTTTCTGAAAGCATAAGGAGATTCCATTTAAGTGACTTCAAGCTCGTCTCAAACCTTGTAATTCTTTATTCTTTGTAAATATTAACTTCCAATTTTAAGCAACAATTGGTCCTAGTAAATAATTTTTAATATACTATTTAACTTACAGATTGCCCAAGGACTCCAGATACTCCCAGTAGTGACCCTCGTTGTTCCACCAGCAATAATAGACTGATGGCCTTACAAAAACAACTGGATATAGAACTTAAAGTAAAACAAGGTGCAGAGAACATGATACAGATGTATTCAAATGGCTCTTCAAAGGTAAGTACAGTAAATAAATGTAAGTGTGTATACAGTCTATCCTTGTTATTTACAGATTCCACATGTGTGAATTAACCTACCTGATAAAATTTATTTGAGGGGCTTCCCTGGTGGTGCAGTGGTTGAGCATCTGCCTGCCAATGCAGGGGACACGGGTTCGAGCCCTGGTCTGGGAAGATCCCACATGCCGCGGAGCAACTAGGCCCGTGAGCCACAACTACTGAGCCTGCGCGTCTGGAGCCTGTGCTCCGCAACAAGAGAGGCCGCGATAGTGAGAGGCCCGCGCACCCCGATGAAGAGCGGCCCCCACTTGCCGCAACTAGAGAAAGCCCTCGCACAGAGACGAAGACCCAACACAGCCAAAAATAAATAAATTAATTAATTAATTTTAAAAAAACACATTTTATTTGAAACCCAACATCAGTACTTGTGGCACTTTCACAGTCATTTGTGGGCAATGCACAGAGGGGTAAAAAATTTGAGTTATCTGATGTGAACGTTCACAGCTGATGTTGAACAAGATGATACTCTTCTTGTTTAAGCTCTTATACTGTAAACAAGTATCCTTTTCATCGTCTATTTAGTACCACATTTTGTGCTTTTCATGATTTTGCTGTTTAAACACTGTATTAGGATTTCTGAGATCATTTTAGCCTCCAAATCTGTGTATTGACAATATAACAAATTGGAAACAAAAGATTTCTAAAATACTATTTTTAAAATTATTTCTACCAAAATCAATCAATAAAAAAATTTTAAGTAAAATTGTCTGAGTAAAGGGTACACAGGAACTCTCCACAGAAAACTGCAACTTTTCTGTAAATCTAAAATTATTCTAAAACAAAAAATTTATTTAAAAACGTTTGGGCTGTAATGAGTTTTCCATCACTACATACAGATCTTTAAGAAAGGACAAATGAAAAGAGAAGACGTTCTATCATTAATGATTGTTTGGACTAGATCTTTGGGTTCTCAGGGAATCTGGTATGGGCATGTAACTCCTAATTGAAAACCAGTGTTATGGGGAACACTTGTTACTAATAGGAATGTGTCCTTTTTCTGAGATATAATGTAGAAGAGAAAATGATAGGAACAACTGAACCAGATTAACATGAAGGTTCTTTCCAATCTAAGGTTCTATAGTTTTATAATTTGCAAAAAGTCTTAGAAAGGTTGATTTATTATAAAATCCACCGTTCTACTTTCAACTCATTTATTTTAAAGATTTTTGCCTCTGCAAATCAGTTTCTTCCATATTTTAATAGATCTTAAGTAATTTTAGAATAAAAGGTTTAGGTATTTCTTTTTGTTTTTTAAGTTTAGGAAGAATTTGAAATTGGGGGGAGTGGAGGGGACAGTAGGAATCTTTGCTTGGAGCCAAGTAACCTACGTACCCATTCAAATGAAATTTGTGAAGACGCTGAAAAGAGAGAAATGTGTATATGTTATAAATAAGATTTTTTTAAACTTATTTATGAAAATTAGTTCAATTATATGCCATATTTCAAAATAATTTCTAAATTATTTTTAGAGAAATGTATTTATTCCTACGTGATGTATTACTTACATGATCCGATACTTGATAGTATACTACTTCACTAACTTTGAACATTTATTATGGGACTTCACTAACTTTGAACATTTATTATGGGATGGTAGAGTTGGTTTTTCTGTTGTTTAAAAGTATTGACCTTTAGTTTGGGGTTTTTTTTTTTTTCATTTTTATCAAATGTTATTTTGGGCTTTTTTTCTCTTTTTAAGGTAAATACTGTGTTCTTGGAACTGTGAATGCACCATATTATGCTGAGTGTTTTAAATTTAAAACACCTCTGGAGTAAGGTTTTTTAACCTATGGTTGATGGATTAGATTGAGAGGTTCATGAGTCCTTTGAAGTTATAGGAAAAGTGAGTGTGTGTATTGATAAATGGATGAATAAGAGGGCCATAGGTTTCACTCTATTCTCAAAGTGGTCTGTAACCAACAACCCCCCTTCCCAAATTTAACAGGTTTACGGATGTATTAAAAGGGAAATAGATAACTTACGATAACCACAAGTCCAAAATAAACAGGGCTACTAGTAAGCCTGCTAAAACAAATAGATAAGTTCCAGTAGCCTTTTATTTTTAATTAGGAGGTCCATTAATTTGAGAAGGGGTCAAGTGGAGGTCCAGAGCATATTAACAGCTGCTATAGTCTCTGAGGTAGGCCTGCCAGTTATTCTTGTCGAGATTTGGTCGTAACTGTTTCATTTCTCATCTTTAAACCTCTCATAGGGTCAAAGTATATCTTTATGAGAATAGGGAAAGTTGTACATTGAAGTTATGTAGAATATTAATTTAGTCATTAAGGAGTTAACAGTTTGATAACTATTATGCTGGGCTCTGGAGTATGAATATTATAAAAGTAGTGTCTTATACGTAGTAGGTACTCAACAGATAATATCCTCCTTTCAAGAGACACACTAAAAAGCAGATCTCACTTGTAAATAACTACAATTATATAATAGTGGTATGTTCAAGTTACTTAGAAGCACAGTGGAGAAGAATCACTTAACTATCAGAAGAAATAATTAAAGTCTTAGTATAAGATTTGAAGGATGATTTAGAGTTTAAGAAGGAATTACTTTCTAGAGATAGTGATGTGGGTAAGCCCAGTATATACAGGCTAAGGAACTGTGGGATAGAGTGGCTTGCTCTAAGGAAGTGCTTTCGTATGGCAATTTCTTATCCGACATACCTGAGGGTAGGTAGGATGCACTTCTAATGGTAACAGTCATCAACTCTAGCAGTTATTTTCAATGAAAGGCCATGCCCTACTGGGGTAACATCTGAATCTCCAGAAAGACACATTTTATTTGGGAAAGGTCCTTCAGATGAGTCAAACAGAACTTTTTCTGTTCCCCACCAGAAGAGCTTTAAGCAAATGAAGTATAGTGAGAGGTGTAGCATAATGAAAGACAAACCAGATTATAAAGTACTTTGTACACAGTTAAGCAGTTGAGATTCTATCTTATAAGGTGTAGGGAGTTGCTGAAAGACTTTTAGCAAAGAAAATACACGATCAGATTTACAGTTTAGAAAGTTCACATCCATCTTCCTCAGACTTGAAGAATTAATTAGAGAGGGTCAAGTCTACAGGCAGCAAGTTTAAGGAGGCTTTTGTGGTAGTCCAGGTTAAACATGCTTAATGCCTCTTGTAACAGCAATGAAAGCAAAGAAGAGAGAGTCAAGCAATTTTGGTAGAATAAGTATGTGATGTCTGGATATGAGGAAGAAGGAAGAATTGAAGATGATTCTTAGATTGGTTATGTGAACAGACTGATGAATGGTGGTATCCTTCACAACGATAGGTATATTCATAATGGGGAGCAAATTTAGTGATAGGTATGATTAACTCAGCTTGGCAGTAGATAGTCCTCTTCAGAACTCTGGTTATTGGATTCTGTATGATAAAATTATTACCCCTGTACATTTTATAGCCAGAGTTGTCCTTTCAAAAGGTAAGTCAGATATTTTCACACGCTTGTTCAAAACCCTCCAGTGGCTTTCTAGCTATTTTAGAACAAAATCCAGAGTCCTTACTGTGATTCTGCAAGTTCATACATGATTTACCCCTGGCTACCTTCCAATTTTATCTTCCAAAACTCTTTCATTTTCTCTCATTACCCTCTAGCCATATTGACTTCTTTGCTATCTTTTGGACATAACAAGGACACTTCTACCTCAGGGTCTTTGCATTTACTGTCTCTGCCTAGATAGCTCTTCTCCCAAGTACTTTCATGGCTTTCTCTCTCACTTCATTACAATCTCTACTCAGATGCTGCCACTTCAGCAAGCTCTTCATTACTATCCTATGTAAAATAGCAACCCATGTCTTTCCTTATCCCTTTCACTGCATTACCACTACCTGAAATAATAATTTATACAATCAATTTCTTTATCATCTATTTTCAACATTAGAATGTAAATTTCATGGCTAAGTAGTACCACTGGTTTTCAGAATAATCTCTGAGGACTTGATAAGACATGCTGAAGAAATGTTTCCTGTTCATATATTCATATGACAAACTAAGCTATTTATTAATATCTGGGGTTCTTTCTAGCCTCTATCACTTTTTTTTTCTTTTTTTAAATGCTTCCAAGTCTTTTCTGTTTCCTCATTTGAAAGTACTGGACCATCTATCTAGGCCTCCCTTTCTCAGATTTTCCAAAATTGACATATTCCAGTCTTACCTATATTAAAAGCTCACAAAATTTTTCTGGATTCCTTCCACTAAAACTGATCCCATCTTCCTGTGAATTTTTCTGTGACTACTTTTAACTTTCTGTTACATATAATAATATCTGTATCTCTTCAAACTATAAGTTTTATAGATAAAGGTAACATTCTAACTGATTAATCTTTGTATTTTTACTGGATGTGGCAACATTTAATTCATGGAAAGTAAGCCATAAATATGTGATAGAAAAATAAAGATAATGTTTGGTTTATTTATTTCTGAAAGCTGTGTGTATAGTATACTTTATTATTTACAATATCACACTATGACTTTTAAAACAAAAAGTTATTTTTTATAAAATAAAAGAATATAATTTGAAAATATAAAATGTACTTTATTTTTATTTATAATTGTAAAATATTGTACATTTGAAATATAATTATTTGTAGAATGTAGTATGCTAATTACTAATAGTTAACTTTATCTAGTCTGTTAGTTTGAACCATATGAAATTGCTGTTTTTTTAGTTCAGAATCAGATATTGGCATGTTCATATGGTTCAACCTGTATATGTAAAAATCTTCTCATAGTTTTAGCATAAAAGCCAGTATTTCTCTAATATATAAACCAGTTCATATGCTTTGGATCTAGCTTTAACTCTTGTCTTCAACATACTAGGTGCTCAACACAAAAATCCATTGAATGCCTGAAAGCATAAAACTGACAATAAAAATTCATTGAATGCTGGAAAGCATAAGACTGACATGTAGTAACTGTAAATTGCCTGTGATAGGTAATATCCAATGTCAGTTTTAAAAACCTTTATCATACTTTGACATCTATGCACATCTTCCAGAAATCTGTGTGGGAAAAATCATTTACTTTTTAAAATGAAATACAAATGCTTTTCCTTGCACGTTGAATTGAAATAGTTAAGAAAGGCATTTCTAAAGAAGTAAATGACAGAACTACTGTCTTTTCGCATAGTGATAAAATAATTAAAGGAGTAGCTTAATTGAAAAGCATATATAAATATTTATACTTTTACATTAGAACTTCATTGAGATCCTATAATTAATCATTATTTTTATTCCTCTAAAAGAGAACATTTTAATGCCAATCATATGCTAGACAATATAATTTTAGTTTTATCTAATGCTTACAGAAGCTCTGTATTTTAGAGAATGGTATCCCTGCTTACATAGTTTCTTCAAGAAACCTATTTGTCCCATTAAATTAGGAGTTTTGAAATACTAACGTTTTCTCTTACTCTAGTCTGGTCTCAGAGAAATAGAAAAGTTATTTCAGACTTTAAAGAGGAATTAAAAAGTATTTTTATTTTTATTTTTATTTTATTTTTATTTTATTTTATTTTATTTTTATTTTTATTTTATTTTTATTTTATTTTATTTTATTTTTATTTTATTTTATTTTTATTTATTTTATTTTTATTTTTATTTTAAATTTGGAAGGTTAATAGGTATATTCATAAAAGCATATCTAATGAGTCATAGACAAACACCAGATTCAAGCTAGTGTTCTTAATGGTAAAGCATAATTTTAAAAAAGTATAGTGTGTGTGTGTGTGCTTCATGTTGTAAATGAATATTTAAGGGACTTAGTAAACTATTTAAGCCCAACTCAATGTGAAATCCAAATATTTTATTTAATAAAGAACAAAATCTGACCAGAAACTCTTTCCTAAATGAGTGACCATGGGAACAGGAGAGAAATGAAAGAAAAATTCATAAATTTGCTAATTGCTTTTTCCTCCACTGTATATAACGTGTTTAACTTGTTATATTGGTGTTTAATGTGATATATATCAGCTCACTTTTTTAATGTGTTGTATTGGTGTTAAACGTGATATATTTCAGTTCACTTTTTTTCCTCGTATATATTGTCTCTCCCATCACAAGTGTCTCCATCCTCCCCTTAATTCAGTGTCATGATATACTGTGTGTGTTTGATTTATTGATATGATGCTGCACATCTGATGCTTGTCTCTTAGCTAGTAGATTTGAGTCTTCTGGAGAATATAGGTTGATTGTATTCTATTTTATTTCCAGATTAATACTGACTGCCTCAGTGATAAAAGTAGAGATGCTTAAATAATATGCAAAAATTGGTCTTTCTTGTGAATAAGTGCTTCCTAACTTGATGCTTAGTTTTATCATTTCTTTTTTGTGGATTGAAGCCTGCTAGACTTTGACAACTAATATAACTAAGTAGGAGATGGCATTAACTTCTGTTACTTTTCTCATGAAACTTTTGAAAAAAATCCTATGTTAGTTTTCTGTGGCTGCTGTATCAAATTATCACAAATTTAGTGGCTTAAAACAACACAAATTTATTACATTACAGTTTTATAATTGAGAAGTCCGAAATGGATTTCACATTCGGGAGGACGTAGGAGAAAATTCGGTTCCTTACCCTTTCCATCTTCTAGAGGCTGCCCATATTCCTTGGCTCGTGGCCCTCTTCCTCTGTCTTTGAAGCCAGAAACAGTGGCTCCGGTTCTTCTCATGTGACCTCCTCTTCTGCCTTCCTCTTCTACATTTAAGGACCCTTATGATTACATTGGGTCCATCTGGATAATCCAGGATAACCTCTATATTTTGAGATTGGGTGATTAACAACCTCAGTTCCATCTGCTATCTTAATTTCCCTTTCACATGTAAGGTAACATTCACAAGGTTCTGGGGATTGCCACATGGACATCTTTGGGTGGGTCGTTAAATGGTAAGTTTTTTGTGATTCAGTATTACTGGAACTAAACTGGGAGGTAGGACAGTAACATTATTTCACTTATCAGGGCCTTTCTTGAAGTCTTTAGACATGATAGAAGTTTATTCACTATAACTTACTCCCTAACTTTTAACTGATGGAGTTGTTTTTCTTATTTTTCACCCTATCAGTTTGATGCTTTTCAAAATAAATGTATCTACCCCAAGTATATATATTATAGAGCTCACAGTATTCTTTTGACCCTTGTTTTTCACTTGCTGATGTCATTTGATCTTACTTAGAAATTATAAAAATGGTTTATTTGTCTCTGTATCTGCTTACCTTTTCAAACTTATTCTTAATAGGATCGGAAACTCCATGGCACAGCTCAACAGCTGCTCCAAGACAGCAAGACAAAAATAGAAGTGATACGAATGCAGATTCTTCAGGCAGTCCAGACCAATGAATTGGCTTTTGATAATGGTGATGGAACAGAGATAAATTATCATTCTTATTATTATGGGCATATATAGTGCTAAATAAATTTTAAGGAAAGAAGTGGTGGTTCAAAATTAAGGAGGACGAGGCATTCTGTTTTTTTATCTTGAGTTTTTATCTTTGAGTTTTGATGGCTAAAATGAAAGACTGTATTTTAATATTGTGTCTATTAAGTATTTACTTCAGTGTTTATTGACTTTTAAGAACTAACTTTTAATGTTGTAAGAATTTATTTCTTTTTCTTGAGTTTTAATCCCTACATATTAGAAAGTCAAATAAATGGTTCAATTAACTTTTTTTTTTTTTGTCCCCCTCTAGCCAAACCTGTCATAAGTCCTCTTGAACTTCGGATGGAAGAATTAAGGCATCATTTTAGGATAGAGTTTGCAGTAGCAGAAGGTGCAAAGAATGTAATGAAATTACTTGGCTCAGGAAAAGTAACAGACAGAAAAGCACTTTCAGAAGTAATTTTAAATAAAAATTTTAACTTAATAAATATATTAGTCAAAGAATATAACTATTTAAATGACACCATTGTCTTTTCCCTGTTTAAGGCTCAAGCAAGATTTAATGAATCAAGTCAGAAGTTGGACCTTTTGAAGTATTCATTAGAGCAAAGATTAAATGAACTTCCCAAAAATCATCCCAAAAGCAGTATTATTATTGAGGAGCTTTCACTTGTTGCATCACCAACACTAAGTCCACGTCAAAGTATGATATCTACACAAAACCAATATAGTACCCTATCCAAACCAGCAGCACTAACAGGTATGTAGCATATATCATCCTGATTTTTTTTTTTATTTTTCGTGCATTTTTAATCTACATCTGGTTCTAGTTTAATAAATGAATTAAAATGTGTTCACAGAATTTTTAAATATTGTGGTAAGATACACATAGCAAAATTTATTATTTTAACCATTTTAAAATACACAACTCATAGGCATTTAGTATATACATGCTGTTGTATAACTATAACCAGTTTCTATTTCCAGGGTATTTTCATCACCCCAGAAGGAAACTCAGTACCCATTAAGTAGTCATTCCCGATTCCCCCTTTCCCCTCAACCCCTAGCAATCACTATTGGGTTTCTGTTTCTATAGATTTGTCTATTATAGATGTTTCCTATAAATGGAGTTATATAATTTGTGGCTTTCTGTGTCTGACTTCTTTCACTTTCTGTACTGTTCAAGGTTCATTCTTCTTGTAACATGTATCACTATTTCATTCCTTTTTATGGCTAAGTAATATTCTGTTGTACAGGTATATATCTGGTTTGATTTATCTGTTTGATGGACATTTGGGTTGTTTCCACCTTTTGACTACTGTGAATAGTGTTTCTATGAATATTTGTGTGCAGGTTTTTGTTTGAACACCTGTTTTCAGTTATTTAGGGAATATACCTAGATGTATAATTACTAGGTCATATGGTAATTTTATGTTTATATTTTTGAGGGACCATCAAACTGTTGTCCATGGGGGCTGCATCATTTTACATTGACAGGGGTTCCAATTTCTCCACATCCTCAACAACACTTGTTATTTTCCCTTTTTTTTTTTTATTATTACCATCCTACTAGGTCCATTAATGACAGTGAGGTAGCGAAGTCTCCAACTATTTTTGTAGACTTTCCTATTTCTCCTTTCAGTTATGTAAATTTTTGCTTCATATATTTTCAGGCTCTGTTAAGTGCATATATGTTTATAATTTTTATATCTTCTAAATGGATTGACTGTTTTATCAAAATATAATATCCTTTTTCTCCTGTAACAATTTTGGATTTAAAGTATTTTGTCTGACGTTAGTGTACCCATTCCAGTTCTCTTTTGGTTACTGTTTACACGAATATCTTTTTCTATTCATTCTCATTCAGTTGATTGTGTCTTTGGATCTAAAATGAGTCTCTTTTAGACAGTATATAATTTGATCATGGTTTGGGTTTATTTATGTATTTTAATCCATTCTGCCATTCTCTGCCTTTAATTTGAGCAGTTTAATCCATATATGTTTAAGATAATTACTGATAAAGTGTAATGCAATTCTGACGCTGACTCCCCAGAGTTAGGTCAAATTTCATAGGTTAATGGCACAGTCCCCCACAAGACTGTCCTCATTTCAGACACAAGCTGCAAGCTTAGAGTTTCCCCCAAACACTCACACTTCTGACCAACTGGCTGCAAATTCAGGGGTTCCTACTACCACCTCATGCTCAGTAATTCCATAGAGCAACTCACAGAACTTAGGAAAGCTCTATATTTACAGTTACAGTTTTCTTATAAAGGCTACAAATTAGGACCAAAGAAGAGACACTTAGGGAGAGATCTGGCAGGGTACCTAAAGTTTCCTTGCTTTCAGCATGCAGCACCCTCTCAGAACATCAGTTTGTGTCCCCAGCCAGGAGTCTTACTTTAGCTGTGAGTATTCAGAATTTTTTTTGTGGCCTTATTACATAGGAGTGATTGAATCATTGGCCACTTTGATTGAAGTTAATCTCCAGCCCCCCACCTTTTTCTGAAAGACCAGCGGTCAGGTTGATATGTGGCTCAAAGCACTAGCCCTCTAACTATGTAGTTGGTCTTTATGGTATAGCCAGCCCCCATTCTGGAACTGTGTATGGGCCTACCAAGAGTCACTTTGTTAGCATAAACTCACATGTGGTCTAAGGAGTCCACCGTGAATAAGAAAGATGCTGCTATTACTAGGGAAATTGCAAGGGTTTAAAAGCTCCCTCTTAAGAACCAGGGAAATAAACCAGCCAAATTCATTATTATAGAACAAAAAAAGCTTACATCAGCCATTTTGCTAATTGTTTTCTGTAAGTCTTAATCTTTTTTTCCTGAATTCTTTTGCTTTCTTTTGTGTTTGATTGAATTTTTCTAGTTTACCTTTTTTATTCTCTCCTTGTTTCCTTTTCTGTATGTGTGTGTGTGTGTGTGTGTGTGTGTATATATATATATATTTTTTTTTTTAATCTTTATTGGAGTATAATTGCTTCACAATACTGTGTTAGTTTCTGTTGCACAACAAAGTGAATCAGCCATATGCATACACATGTCCCCATATCCCCTCCCTCTGGAGCCTCCCTCCCATCCTCCCTATTCCACCCGTCTAGGTCATCGCAAAGCACTGAGTCGATCTCCCTGTGCTATGCTGCTGCTTCCCACCAGCCAACTGTTTTACATCCGGTAGTGTATATATGTTGATGCTACTCTCACTTCATCCCAGCTTTGCTCTCCCACCCTATGTCATCAAGTCCATTCTCTGTGTCTACCTCTTTATTCTTGCCCTGCAACTAGATTCATCAGTACCATTTTTTTTTTTTTTTTTTTTAGATTCCATAGATATGCATTAGCATACGTTATTTGTTTTTCTCTTTCCGACTTTTCTGGCCTTTTAATTTACCTATATAGTTAGTTTTACTGGTGTTATTTTTTCTGTGATTTCAAGTTACTGTCTAGTGTCCTGTCATTTCAGTCTGGATGACTTGTTTTATTTAGCACTTCTTCTAGGAAGGTCTGCTAGTGATAAGACTTATTTGGGAATCGCTTATTTTCTTCATTTTTGAAGGTTAGTTTTGCATACATAGAATTCTTCGTTGACAAGCTTTTTTCTTTCAGCATTCTAAAAATGTCCTCCCATTCCCTCCTGGCCTTTATGCTATCTGATGAAGAATCAACTTTTAAACTTATTGAGGATTCTTTCTAAGTGATGAGTTGCTTCTCTCTTGCTGCTTTCAATATTCCCTTTTGTCTTTGGTTTTCACAATTTGATTATAACGCATCTCAGAATGGTAATTTCTTTTGAGTTTATTTTACTTGGATTCTTTGAGCTTCTTGATGTGTAGATTCATGTCATTCATCAAATTTGGGAAGTTTTCTGCCATCATTTCTTCACATATTCTTTCTGCCGTTTTCTCTCTTCTCTCCTTCTGGGATCCCCATAACGTGTATTTTTGTAGTCTTTGTGGTATCCCAGAAGTCGCCTAGTCTCTGGTTTTTTTGTTTATTTGTTTGTGTAGAACAAGTGTTTATTGATGTACAGACATTTTGGGGGGGGGGCTCAGAGACACAGATGTAAACACAGAAACAAGCATCAGCTTTCATGAATATCAGATATTATGAAGCAGAGACAAGCAGCAGAACTCAGGGAGTCCTCCCACCAGCAGCCTCCCATGAGCCTGTTCATAAACATGAACACCAAGATCTCTCCAAAAACCTGGCTTTAGTAGAGCTCAAAGAGAAGTTCTCATAAAGTCTCTTAACATCATTAAGCCAGGTGTCAAATTGGTTAGGTCGATTGCAAACCATTTTTAAGTCTGTTGAGTTTTACCTCCTGTTTGCTTTGCTTTGTCTTGTTTTTAATTAGTAGCATACACATTTAGCTTTATGTCTTACTGATCAACTTACTCTTTTATCATTATAAATATTTCCTTTTGTCTCTGAAAATAGACTTACAGTTTACTTTGTTTGATATTAGTAGAGCCATACTATCCTTTTTATGCCTAAGGTAACCTAATGAAGTTTTCCATCCTTTTATTTTCAACCTGTTTGTTCTTTTCTACTTAAAGTGATATATTTTATGTACATCATATAGATGTCTCTTTTTATCTAACCTGAAAGTCTAATTGAAGTTGTTAGTCTTATATTTTTTAACAGCTTTATTTGTATACATAAACTGCACATATCTGATATGTACAATTTGATAACTTTTGTCATATCAACCCTCAAAGGTTTCCATGTACCCTTTATAAACTGTCCTTTTAATATTATTCTTGATATGTATTTAACTCTACAATCTTGATGTTTGAATTGCATTTACTCTTTTTTCTCTGTTCATCATTTCCTGCCCTTTGTAGTTGTTTTTGAAGCAAATCGTTCCATTATTCCTTTTCATGTCCCATAACAGTGTTTTAATTATGCCTGTGTGTGTGTGTGTGTGTGTGTGTGTGTGGTGTGTTTATTGTTTACTTTAGAGATTCAAGTATGCATATTGAACTTATTACAGTCTGTGATCATAATGTACTCTCTTCCAAATCAGTTTAAAAATTTTATGGAGAAATATTTGCAAATTCTTCCACTTCACCCTGTTTATCCTCATTGTAATATATTTTACTTCTACCTGTGCCTTAATCTGCAGCTGACCCTTGAACAACACTGGGGTTAGGAGCACCGACCTTCTGTGCAGTCACAAATCTGTATATAACTTCACAGTCAGCCCTCCGTGTCTGTGAACTCAACCAGCTGTGGATCATACAGTACTGTAGTTATGTATCTAGTGAAAAATAATTCACGTGTAAGTGGACCTGCACAGTTCAAACCCATGTTGTTCAAGGTTCCACTGTACATCTTCTAGTGTTGTTTTTACTTTAAAGAGCTAAGAACTTTAAGGATATACATGATCCATGGTTAATTGAATCTGTGAGTGTGGGATTACAGATATGGAGAACCTACTGTTAAGCTACATGTGGATTTTCGACTGCGAGAAGGGTCAGTGCCCCTAACCCCCACATTGTTCAAGGGTCAACTGTACTTTACTTTGTTACAAAGTATTTTTTCAAAAAACAAAACAAAACATTGTTCTTTATATCTAATGGCTCATTTATCCTTACTGTTGTTCTTCACTTATTCTTGTTGTACTTGAGATTTCCTGTTAGAATTTTCCTTTAACCCATAGCCATTTCTTTTAGCATTTATTGTAGTGAAGATGTGGTAGAGTCTAATTTTTCCACTTTTTTCATGTTTATTTCATCTTCATTTTTAAAGAATATTGTTGGTAGAAAACCTCTGTAGGTGTTTTTTTCCTTTCAGCTCTTTAAAAATGGGATTTCATTGTCTTCTAGCTTTCCTCTTTCTATTGGGTTGGCCAAAAGTTTTGTTTGTTTTTTTCCATAAGATCGCTCTAGTAGCACTTAGTTGTCTTTAACTTCATTCGAAACAATTTTGTTAGATTGTATGTGCAGCTATTATATCAGCGTGCATTTTAAAAAAGACTTATCAAAATTGGTGAATTTTTGTGTAGCCATTTTAATATTGAAGATGGAAGAAAAAAGCAACATTTTCGGCATATTATGCTTTATTATTTCAAGAAAGGTTAAAACGGAACTGAAACGCCAGTGCAGTGTATGGAGAAGGTGCTGTGACTGATGAAACATGTCAAAAGTGGTCTGCAAAGTTTCATGCTGGAGATTTCTCACTGGACGATGCTCCGTGGTCGGGTAGACCAGTTGAAGTTGATAGTGATCAAATCGAGACATTAATTGAGAAGAATCAATGTTATACCACACGGGAGATAGCCGACATACTCAAAATAACCAAATCAAGTGTTGACAATCATTTGCACCAGCTTGGTTATGTGAATCGCTTTGATGTTTGGGTTCCACATAAGTTAAATGAAAAAAACCTTCTTGACTGTATTTCTGCCTGCGACTCTCTACTTAAACGTAATGAAAGTGTTCTGTGTTTATAACAAATTGTGATGGGCAATGAACAGTGGATATGTACAATAATGTGGAACAGAAGAGATCGTGGGGCAAGCAAAATGAACCACCACCAACCACACCAAAGGCTGGTCTTCATCCAAAGAAGGTGATGTTGTATATATGGTATGATTAGAAGGGAGTTCTCTATTATGAGCTCCTTCTAGAAAACCAAACGATTAATTCCAGCAAGTACTGCTCCAGTTAGACCAACTGAAAGCAGCACTTGATGAAAAGCGTCCAGAATTAGTCAACAGAAAACACCATAATCTTCCATCAGGATAATGCAAGACCGCATGTTTCTTTGATGACCAGGCAGAAACTGTGACAGCTTGGCTGGGAAGTTCTGCTTCATCGGCCGTATTCACCAGACGGTGCACCTTCATATTTCCATTTATTTAGGTCTTCACAAAATTCTCTTAATCGAAAAAATTTCAATTCCCTGGAAGACTGTAAAAGGTACCTGGAACAGTTCTTTGCTCAAAAAGATAAAACATTTTGGGAAGATGGAATTATGAAGTTCCCTGAAAAATGGCAGAAGGTAGTGGAACAAAAGGGTGAATATGTTGTTCAATAAAGTTCTTGGTGAAAGTGTGAAATGTGTCTTTTATTTTTATTTAAAAACCGGAGGCACTTTTTGACCAACCCAATACTATGAGAAGTCAGCTGTAGTTCCTATCAATGTTTCCCTTCATGTAATGTCCCTCATTCCCCAATTATTGAAGTAACATAGAATTACATTGAATTTTCTTCATTTTTTTTTCTTTCTGTTCGTAAGACTAGATACTTCAGTTCAGCTATCTTTAAGTTTTCTTATTCTTCTGGATGCTCAGATCTGCTGTTGAACATCTCTAGTAAACTTTTAAAATTCCAGTTAGTGTACTTTTCAGTTCCAGGATTTCTATTTGGTTCTTATTTATAAATTCTGTATCTTTATTAATATTCCCTATTTGTTGAAATACCATTCTCTCTTTTTCCTTTTGGTTTCTTTTAGGTCTTTGACCACATATAAGCTTTGGCCATATGTAAGACAGTGGGTATAGAGTCTTTGTTTAGTAAATCCAATGTCTTCCTCAGGGATAGCTTCTGTGAATTTCTGCTTTGCTTGTGAATTGGCCGTACTCTCTTATTTCTGTGCTTGCCTCATAATTTTTTATTGAAAGCTGGATATGGTGAATATTATAATGTGTAACTGGAAGATACTCCCCTTTTCTATAATTTCTTATTGCTGTTTGAAACAGGGTGTAGTTGTTTAGTGACTTTATTTGCTAAAGACTGTATTTTTTGTCATGTGTGGTCACTGAAGTCTCCATTAAGTTAGTGGTCAACTAGTGTTTTGACAGACTTTTTTTTTTCTTTAATTGGAGTATAATTGCTTTACAATGTTGTGTTAGTTTCTGCTGTAAAACAAAGTGAATCAGCTATATGTATACATATATCCTCTCCCTCTTGGACCTCCCTTCCCCCCTCTCCCCCATCCCACCAATCTAGGTCATCACAGAGCACCAAACTGAGCTTCCTGTGCTATACTGCAGGTCCCCACTAGCTATCTATTTTACACATGGTAGTGTATTTATGTCAAACCTCGTCTCCCAATTCATCCCACCTTCCCCTTCCCCCTCTGTGTCCACATGTCCATTCTCTATGTCTACATCTCTATTTCTGCCTTGCAAATACGTTCATCTGTACCATTTTTCTTAGGTTCCACATATATGCATTAATATACGATATTTGTTTTTCTGACTTACTTCACTCTGTATGACAGACTCTGGGTCCATCCACATCTCTACAAATGACCCAATTTGGTTTCTTTTTATGGCTGAGTAATAGTCCATTGTATATATGTACCACATCTTTATCCATTCATCTGTCAATGGGCATTTAGGTTGTTTCCGTGTCCTGGCTATTGTAAATAGTGCTGCAATGAACATTGGGGTACATGTGTCTTTCTGAATTGTGGTTTTCTCAGGGTATATGCCCAGTAGTGGGATTGCTGGGTCATATGGTAGTTCTATTTTTAGTTTTTTAAGGAACCTCCATACTGTTCTCCATGGTGGCTGTATCAATTTACATTCCCGCCAATAATGCAAGAGGGTTCCCTTTTCTCCGCATCCTCTCCAGCATTTATTGTTTGTAGATTTTTTGATGATGGCCATTCTGACCAATGTGAGGTGATAGCTTATTGTGGTTTTGACTTGCATTTCTCTCATAATTAGTGATGTTGAGCATCTATCTCTTCATGTGCCTCTTGGCCATCTGTATGTTTTCTTTGGAGAAATGTCTATTTAGGTCTTCTGCCCATTTTTTTTATTGCGTTGCTTGTTTTTCTTGATATTGAGCTGCATGAGCTGTTTGTATATTTTGGAGATTAATCCTTTGTCAGTTGCTTCATTAGCAAATATTTTCTCCCATTCTGAGGGTTGTCTTTTCATCTTGTTTATGGTTTCCTTTGCTGTGCAAAAGCTTTTAAGTTTAATTAGGCCCCATTTGTTTATTTTTATTTTTATTTTCATTACTCTAGGAGGTGGGTCAAAAAAGATCTTGCTGTGATTTGAGTGTTTCAAACACTTCAAAACACTTCAAAGAGTGTTTTTCCTATGTTTTCCTCTAAGAGTTTTATAGTCTCCAGCCTTACATTTAGGCCTTTAATCCATTTTGAGTTTATTTTTGTGTATGGTGTTAGATAGTGTTCTAATTTCATTCTTTTACATGTAGCTGTCCAGTTTCCCCAACACCACTTATTGAAGAGACTGTCTTTTCTCCATTGCATATTCTTGCCTCCTTTGTCATAGGTTAGGTGACCATAGGTGTGTGGGTTTATCTCTGGATTTTCTATCCTGTACCATTGATCTCTATTTCTGTTTTTGTGCCAGTACCATACTGTCTTGATTACTATACTTGTAGCATAGGCTGAAGTCAGGGAGCCTGATTCCTCCAGCTCCGTTTTTCTTTCTCAAGATTGCTTTGGCTATTTGGGGTCTTTTGTGTTTCCATACAAATTGTAAAATTGTTTGTTCTAGTTCTGGGAAAAATTCCCTTGGTCATTTGATAGAGATTGCATTGAATCTGTAGATTGCCCTGGGTAGTGTAATAATTATCACAATGTTGATTCTTCCAATCCAAAACCATGGTATATCTCTCCATCTATTTGTATCATATTTAATTTCTTTCATCAGTGTTTTATAGTTTTCCGAGTACAGGTCTTTTGCCTCCTTAGGTAGGTTTATTCCTAGGTATTTTATTATTTTTGTTGTGATGGTAAATGGGATTGTTTCCTTAATTTCTCTTTCTGATCTTTCATTGTTAACGTATAGGAATGCAAGAGATTTCTTGCCTTAATTTTGTATCCTGCAGCTTTACCAAATTCATGGATTAGCTCTAGTTTTCTGGTGGCATCTGTAGGATTTTCTATGTATAGTATCATGTCATCTGCGAACGGTGACAGTTTTACTTCTTTTCCAATATGTATTCCTTTTATTTCTTTTTCTTCTCTGATTGCTGTGGCTTGGACTTCCAAATGCCTGCAAGCAGAAAGAAAATTTTCCATGTTTGCAGCTGAATTCTGTGTTTGTGTGCCAAGGCATACCTTTAACATTCACCCAGGCGTTTTATAACTCTGCCTTTGCTTGCACAGAGCTTGAAGATCTGCCAGATGTGCGAGCTTAGGGCCTTTTCAGATCTCTTCTGAGGATGTCTCCTTTTGCATCTAGCCTTCTAGTTTTCCAGTAACATGTGGAAGCATTGCAAAGCTCTTATTCCTTAAAAGAGTTTACTCCCTAGCTTTTCCCCAAGATTCTAGGATGTCTATTAAACAATATAGACAACTGATATCCTTTGCTCCCGGCTTCAGTGGTTGGTTCATTTGCCTTTAAATGCCCTCCAATTAGCTATTTCTCTGTCCTGAGAGATTTCTTAGGTGAAAAAAAGGTAAACCCTTTCTGTTAATCCTTCAGGGAGCCTTCAGAGAGGTCAAAGCAGGCATCCACAGTTCTTTGAGTATGATGTCTTCTCTGCTCCCTCTGGCACCGGGAACCTGTACCAGGAATGCAGCCTGCTATCTTCAGGACTATCACCAAACCATTGGGGGTGGTGGGGGAGGAGGGATGAAGCAAAGATAAATTAAAATGCCAGAAAGCTCTCCTACGAAGTATTCATTGCATTTTTTGTTCAAGCATTTGCTTGGTTGCAGTAAACCTTTGTTTCCCAGATTTTTGTTAAAGTTGATTATAAGTAGTTTCCTGGTTTTATTTGTTTGTTTGTTTTCCTGTGTTTCTGTGCAGAAACTGCCTTTGGACTTTGCAACTCTACCATTTTCTTACCATTACCTACAAAGGTTTTTATGGCCCATGTGAATGTGGCATATTTTTGATACACAGGCCTCCCTCTTCTCCAGAAATCCTTAAATTATCTTATCAATATGAATGTCAGAGAGGGCTTTACCTTAAAAACAATGTCATTAAATATTTTGAGGATATGAAAGTGTTCTTCAGAATTGCATAGCATACTATCACATTCTAGTACCTTTGGGTATCATTAATCAGCTTTATATTACGGCAGACTTCTACATTAAACCTTGAAGGAGAAATTTACAGTTGAACAATGCTGTTGCCACTATTAAGATCAGTTTAAATCTGCAGTTACCAAACTGAGTTCCTAAATCTGAGATACCCTGGGATGCCAAAATGAATTCACGAGGGTACAACAGGATATTTTAAGTTTTTGAGGGAAACACAGTATTACTTCACTTCCTACCATCACCATTAATCTACTAGCTTCAAGGTAGTTGGAGTTTCAGCATTAGGTTGAACTACATGCCTTCTGATTATGTCATATATTGATGAAGCTGGGTGTTCCTGGTTTTTCCTTCACTGCTATAATGATAATTACTATGGGAAAATCAATATGGAATAGAAGATAAGGGTGGCACTTTCAAATCTAATCCCAAAGTTTGATAAGTTATACAATAGATAGACACACACAATAGATAGATACACACATCTCATTAGGAAGTGATCATGGTTATTTAAGAATGAAATAAGATTACTTTTTTCTTTCAAACTACATATATTATTTTTCAAATAGTTATTAATTAATTTGTTACAATATCTTATGAAACAGAACTGTTAGGTACATTGTTCAGACTAGAAGCACAATGAAAAAATTGAGACATTAGGGTATCATGAAACGAGAAAGCTTGGGAACCTCTGTTCGAAATTCTCCATTGTATTTTAAATATTTAAAGCATTTATCTTATGAGGTATCACCTCACACTCGTTGGAATGGCCATCATCAAAAAAATCTATAAACAGTTAATGCTGGAGAGGGTGTGGAGAAAAAGGAACCCTCCTACATTGTTGGTGGGAATGTAAACTGGTACAGCCACTATGGAGAACAGCATGGAGGTTCCTTAAAAAAATGAAAACAGAGCTACCATATGATCCAGCAATCCCACTGCTGGGCATATATCTGGAGAAAACCATAATTCAAAAGATACATGCACTGCAATATTCATTGCAGCAGTATTTACAATAGCCAGGACATGGAAGGAACCTAAATGACCATCAACAGAGGAATGGTTAAAGAAGATGTGGTACATATGTACAGTGGAATATTACTGGGCCATAAAAAAGAACGAAGTAATGCCATTTGCAGTGACATGGATGGACCTAGAGATTGTCATATTGAGTGAAGTAAATCAGACAGAGAAAGACAAATATCATGGTATTGCTTATATGAGGAATCTAAAAAAAGGGTACAAATGAACTTATCTACCAAACAGAAATAGAGTTACAGATGTAGAAAACAAACTTATGGTTACTGGGGGAAAGGGAGAGTAGGGATAAATTGGCAGATTGGGACTGACATATACACACTACTATATATAAAATAGATAACTAATAAGGACCTACTGTATAGCACAGAGAACTCTACTCGGTACTGTATAATGGCCTATATGGGAAAAGAATCTAAAAAAGAGTGGATGTATGTATATGTATAACTGATTCATTTTGTTGTACACCTGAAACTAACACAACATTTTAAATCAACTGTATTCCAATTAAAAAAATAAGTAAATAAAATAAAGCATTTATCTTTCCAGCCACATCTTCTATAACTCCTACCATGAATCTTCTATCACAATTAATCTGGTTAGTGCAGAGTGCTTATTTAATGTCTTTGACTTATTATCCATCTTCTTACTGTTTTTTGGGTTTTTTTTTAATCTAAACTGGGATATAGACCTATGAAGACCTTGTCATCTACCTACATGTAATCTTAACCCCTATCACAAGATACTTTATACACTCAGTAGATATTTGGTAAATGTCATTTGATAATAAGGCAGGGACTGTACATCTAAGTTTCACCATCTTATGGCTCAGGGCTGAACATATTTTTAATATTCAAGAGTTTCAGAATGATCCATTGGTTAAAGTATGGTTGTTAAACAGTAGTTTTAGAAAAGTAATAAAGCCACATTTTGGAAAATCAGCTGATACGGCTGGAAATTATTTTCCTTTTCTATTCTGGTTGGTTGCTCTTCCCAACTCTTTAACCTCTTTTTAGTTCTCTCTTTCCCTGTTCTTCATTCCCTTAATGAACTTTACTCATAGTGATGTAAATCACCAGTCTAAAAGGAAGTATCTTATAATTCTTAAGATATTTTGGTGTTTTAAAAAATTCCTTTATCTACTGGACCTTAAACTAAATATGGAGTTAACTAGGAAGAGAAATAGTAGTGATATTAATAAAGGATTAGACATGATAAAGGATTAGCATAGATAAGTAGTAGGAGTATTTGCTGTCCTGAGTTTTTACTATATGCTATTATTTGTGGTTTATCTCATTTATGCTCTGGTTTCTTTTGTGGTTGTATGATTATAATACTAAAATTTGCAAATTACTTTGATATAAAGTATAATTTAATTTTTAGTCCAAATTTTGAGACATTTACTAGTTTTTATAAAAGAAGATTCCTCAGAATTAAAGAAAAGTTAATTGTACCAAGATGAAATACTGAATTAGTAAAATTGATATAAAACAGTTTTTCCAGAAAGTTAAAAGAAACAAAAAAGTATTTACTTCTTCTAATGGAATTTTAGCTATTGCTTATGAACACAAACATTTACTTCTTGGATTTGCTTGTTTTTAAAATTTCATATTATGGGTTATAAAAGTAAAAAAGGTAATTTTAAGCCACTTCTTATATGGTTATATGCAATAGCAATTGTGTCACCTCATAAAAGAAAGAAACTTCTAGATACTTAATAAAGATCTTAAATCCCTCCAGGTTTTATTCTAAATGAAAGCAGGTGTTGAACATTGTCATCTCCTAATACATTGAAATTACTAAAATATTTAATAAGCTACCAGGGTTTGAAGTAGTAACCAGATGTTTACAGTTTTCCCAGGATGACTTTTACATCTGAGCATTTACAGTGGAAATGAACTAAGTTTGCTACCTTAACAACAACAAAAAAACAAATAAAACACACAGACACAAGTTGTTTCTTTTGAACCAGAATTGAAATGATTTCCATTATACTTAATCTGCCTTAATACTTTATAGTAAGATAAGATTTCCATAGCCTAACCAAACATAAGATTGAAGTTTCCCCTCATGCTTAGAATCTTTATTGGGACATAATTTATATACTATAGTGTATAAATTTTCACCGATTTTAAGTATAGTTTAAAAATTTTAGGAAATACATATACTTGAGCCACCATTATCAATATCCAGTTTTTAGAACAGTTTTATTGCACATATTTAAAGTGTATAATTTGACAAGTTTCATCATCTATTTAAAGTCTTGAAACCATCACCACAATCAAGATAATTATATCCATCATCCCCAAAAGTATCCTCATGTGCCTCTATGTAATCTCTCTTTCTTGCTCTTCTTATGCTTTCCTTCCCCACACCTGTCCCCAGGCAATCACTGGCCTGTTTCTGTCACTAGATATTAGTTTTCACTTTGTAGAATTTTATATAAATTGAATCATACAGTGCATACTCTTTTTTTTGTTGGGGGTGGGAATCTGGCCATTTCACTCTGAATAATTCTTTTGATATTTGTCTATGTTGCATGTATCAGTAGTTCTTTTCTGTTTATTATTGGTAGTATTCAATTGTGTGAATATACCATAACTTGTTTATCCATTCACCTGTGATTGATACTTGGGTTGTTTCCATTTTGTACTTTTTTCAAATATAGCTGCTAATAAGATCCCTGTATAGTTTTTGTGTAAACATAGATTTCACTTCACTGGGATAAATACCTAGGAATTGTGTGGATGGATCACATGGTAATTTGCTGATAATGGGTTCTTTATCCATTTTTATATTTGAAAAAGCTTCATTTTTGAAATAAATTTTCAGTAGGCTTAGAATTTTAAGTTCATGGTTTGTTTCCTCAGTACTTTAAAGATATTGCTTCTCTGTCTTGCTTTCATTGTTTCTAATGAGAAATCTGCTGCTGTCCTAATCTTATATGTACATGTCATTTTTTCTGGCTGCTTTTAATACTTTCTCTTATCGTTTGTTTTGAGAAATTTAATTATGTTATGCTTTGGTGTAATTTACTTATTTTTCTTTTGCTCGGTGTTCATTGAACTTCTTGGATACTTCTTGGATTTATAGTTTTCACTACATTAGGCAACTTTTCAGTCATTATTTTTTCAAATATATTTTCTGTTCCCTATCCTCTTTGCTTTTCATCAGGGACTTCAAGTACACATGTATTAGGCCACTAGAAGTTAAACTCACAGCTCACATATGTGCTGGTTTTTTGTTGTTGTTTTTGCCCTCCAAGTCTTTACTTTCTGTCTTGTATTTTTGATCATTTCTATTGCTCTAGCTTCAAGTTCACTAGCCTCTACTTTTGCAATGTGTAATGTGCCACCAATCCCATCCAGTTTTTTGGGTTTTTTAAAAAATCTCAATGTTATTTTCATCTCTAGAAATTTGTTTTGTGTTTTTCTGATTTCTTCGGTGTCCCTATTCAACTTTTTGAACAGATGGAATATATTTATAATAACTGTGTGAATGTGTGCTACTCCTAACATTTATATCAGTTTTGTATTGGTTTTCATTTGATTTTGTTTTTTTAATGGGTCCCACTTTTCTGTTTCTTTGCTTCCCTGGTGTGATAGGCAGAATATTAAGAATGACCCCTAGAATCCCTCCCCCATGAATATGATGGGGTATCACTTCTGTGATAATATTACATTATATGGCAAAGGAGATTTTTGCATATGTAATTAAGGTTACTCATCAGTTGACTTTGAGTTATCGTAAAGGATAGTTATCTGGGTTGGTTTAATATAATCACATGAGCCCCTTAAAAGTAGAAAATTTTCTCTGGCCAGTGGCAGAAGGGGAAGTCAGATATGAATCATAAAAAGGATTTTATGTGCCATTGCTGGCATAGAGATGAGGGGGTCACATGATGAGGGATGCAGGTCAGCTCTAGAACTTGAAAACAGCCCCTGGCTGTCAGCCAGCAAGGAAATAGGATCCCTATTCTTACAGCTGCAGGAAACTAGATTCTGCCAATACCCTGAATGAGCTTAGAAGCAGGTTCTTCTTTAGAACTTCCAGATAAGAGCCTAGCCTGGCAGACACAATGATTTCAGCCTTATGAGATCTTTGACATAGAGTGCAGACCAGCCCACTCAAACTCTGGCCTACAAAACCGTTAGATAACAAATGGGTGTTGTTTTAAGCCACTATGTTTGTGATAATTGGTAATGCAGCAATAGAAAACAAATATACCTGGTAATCTCTGATTAAATGCCAGACATTTGGAATTTTAGCTTGTTAGGTACTGGGTATTTTTGTATTCCTACAAATATTACAGATATTTTTGAGCTTTGTTCTGGGTCATAGTTAGGTTACTTGGAAACAGTTTGATCTTTTGGGTAATGCTTTTAAGATTTGTTATGTGGGGCTAGAGCATCATTTAGTCTAAGGGTAATTATTCTCTATTCCTGGGGCAAGACTGACTACTTGGTCTGGAGAACCTTCTGCACATCTCAGGGATTCTGTCTCTGGACAGCTGTATTTTTTCCTTTACTCTGCCTGTGAAATCTAGCCACCTCAGTCAGTTCAGTCTCAATACTCTCAGTTCTGTCTCCTTAACTCAGGTAGTCCACTTGGCTCCACCTGAGTTCTCCCTCCCTGTGCTGTGTCCTAGATATTCTCAAGGCAGTAAGCAATCTTAGGACTCTTCTCTCAGGGATCACTGTTCTTCATTGCCTGATGTCCCTTTTCTTTAACACTGTTTTTTTCATATTTTTTGTCTGATTTTTTTTTTTTTTGGTTGAGTTGAGATTAAATACAGACTTTTTTACTTTGTTGAAAGAGTCCTTTGGTTACTTTTAAATAATTAAAAACTTTAAATAAAATTAAGTTTTAATTATTTAAGTTTAATGGGACAGCTTTTACCAGGAAATACTCTTCCTAAAGTGCTATACTATGGGCAGTATCTAAAATTTTAATACTGAAGCACCATTTTAAATTTTAGTACACTAAGTCTAGCCCAAATGATGACAAAGCCATATCTCCAGATGGCTAAGCTCACAGTTACTCGTTTCCATTTGAACACTTTTAGTATGTATTTGCCTAAGGAAATTACAATTACTTTATGCTTAGATAATTATAGCCCATAATTATTTGACTAACTAAACTATTAAAGTGAAAAGATAATGTTATTTTACATCTCAAATAGAACAGAAATCCATCTACTTATGCCAAAAAAAAACCCCTATAGTCCTTTTCTGTGTTAACTATATAGCTATTAAACACAACTGTTATTTACATTGTCATATTTCCTTGTTTCTAATTTCTTTATGTTTATTTTAGTAGGCATATTATTTTGTTTTATGTTTACCCTCCCACATGTTTTATCCACATAATTCTGTGAGTTTTCCATGGAATTATAGAAATGAGTATTCAGATACACAAGAAGTTTATGTAACTAGTGTTGTTCTATGCCCGACAAATAGCTTTTGGCTGGTGCTGTTCTTTCTATACATTTTTTTATAGTTGTTTTAATTAATTAAGAGTTTTTAATAGGTTTCTCTAAATAAAGCAGTAAAGATGATAGTTACCTCGAAGATGCTCTGGAAGAAGAGATTTTGTTATTTTAGCAGATATTTTTCCCCCCTATTTCTGAATAGGTAACAACGACATAATTTTATATGTTGAGTATTGATGTTTTCTTATTTGATATTTGTTCATGCTACAGGTACTTTGGAAGTTCGTCTAATGGGCTGTCAAGATATCCTAGAGAATGTCCCCGGACGGTCAAAAGCAGCATCGGTTGCACTACCTGGTTGGAGTCCAAGTGAAACCAGATCATCTTTCATGAGCAGAACGAGTAAAAGTAAAAGTGGAAGTAGTCGAAATCTCCTAAAAACAGATGACTTATCCAGTTCAGTAATCAGATTTTTTTTAACAATCATATAACAAATTAAAGGGCCTATACAAAGGGCTGAGCAGTGGGGACAGAGAAGAGTGAGAAGAGTCAGAGTTGGACAACAAACTTTAAAATTATGATTTCCGTAATTTAAATTTAAAATATCAAAAGCTATAATGACAAGAAAATTTAAAAGGCTACAAAATTTACCCTGCTGAAAATATGTTAGAAAACTGAATGACATATAACATTAATTCTTTTGGAGTAATGAAATATTGAACATCACTCTTTATGTCAAACTCTTTGTGTCACATCTTGATTCTTTTAATGGTATAATGACACCTCTAAACTAACGTTGAAATTTTGATAGCTAACCACTGAACTAAACATGTTTAACTAGGACTGTGTCCCAGAAGTAAACTGAAATGGGGCAGTGGGTAAAGGTGGTAAAGTAAAATGGGAGAGGTTTATGAAGTACTTTGGAGACACTCTAAAGTAATCATAAACTATGATGTAATTATACAACTGGTGGGAAAGGCATGTGACAATTCAACCTAGTACAGTATGTCTGTGCTTTCCTGTATATAGAGAGAGACTTTAGGAAAAATGTGAAAATAAAAATTGTTTAAGGTAACAACATTAATAAATAGCAAATGTAGAGGGAGAAAAACTGGATGACTGATATTGATATGTAAATACACACACACGTGACAAACAATTACTGGTCACTTGTTAGTCCTTTCAGTTACATTTTAATATAAACGAAATAGCGATTACTATTTGTGTTTTTGTGAAACACAAAGGATAACTTGGGAGGGTCTAGTGGGAGTGTATATATAAAACTAGCCATTTAAGATTCAAAAGCTTCAGTAGTGAGTAAGAAAAACTTATTTTCAAAGGATCATAAGACTTTTGTTGATATTAAACAGTGGCATTTCTATTTTAAAGGTTTTAAAATATTTAAGCAAGTTTTAAATTGTAATTACAGATGATGTCTGTGCAGTTTTGAAGCTAGATAATACTGTGGTTGGTCAAACTAGCTGGAAACCCATTTCCAATCAGTCGTGGGACCAGAAGTTTACACTGGAACTAGACAGGGTAAGATGAGAAACTTTTTACTTGAATTTTCATTATATTTATAATTCATTTTTAATGTAAATTTTATGTTTTATAAGACTTTGGTAAGTTTTATTCTTAACAGCATATAAGAAGGACCTAGGTATTTTTGACCCTTCTCATCTGATGAGGTATACATAAATCTACCTTATCAGATTGCTGCAGGAGTTTTCATTTGTGCAGTGATTTGAAAATGTATACTTTGTACTACCCTGAAAGATCAGCAATCAGGTGACATCTAATATTGAAATTTTTTTTTTTTATTTTAATATTGTGCTCTCTGACCACTAAGGTGATTCTTCTGACTCACCACTTGTTGGTTATATTATCAAAGCTGGATTTGAAGTGAGCTATTGTGCTCAGACAACCATTCCTCCTTGTATCTCAGTGGCTTTCATGAATAATGTGAGTGGCTAGAATGCAATCTGTAGCTGTAGAACCCAGCAGAAGTTAACTTGGTCCACAGTAGATTTAAATCCACGATGATAACTTTATTATTTAGATTCTAATCTATCCGTTGGGGTGTGGGAAGAAAATATTAAAACTTAATCATAATTTTATCTAAAAAATAAGAAAGATATTAAGCTTTTTGTTGTTTAGTATTCAGATTGATGGTACATATGTCATTTTAAAAATTACATATATGGGGGTGGTGGGGGGGTAGTGGTGTGATGAACTGGGAGATTGGGATTGATATGTATACACTAATATGTATAAAATGGATGACTAATAAGAACCTGCTGTATAAAAAACTAAAATAAAATTCAAATATAAAAAAATAAAATAAAATCAAAATTACATATATTAGTGAGAGCAGATTTATAGTGCTTAATGATGATGTGAGGTGGCAATTACTGCTCTGGCCTCTACTTTTAAAATATTTTTTCCAGTTTATTTTTTTCTGTCTCACAGCCAGTATCTTAATCAGGCCCTCATCATTGCTTTTCTTGGTTCAGATACTGTGTCTGACACTTAAATATTAAATGTACTTGAACAAAATGCTTAACTTTTTATGTATACCAGTTTCCTTATCTTTAATACTATCTACCTCACTGAAATGTGTGAGAATTAAATCCATGTAAAAATCTTAGGCTAGTGGTAAGAACTCAATTAATGTTGGCTATTTTTACTAAAGTAATTTACTAACTAATCTCCATGTGTCTGAGAACCAGACTCATCTTCAAAGAATAATACTTTCATCTAGGCATTCATTCTCTAGTTTAGGATCATTCATTTAATTCATTAAAAATTATTATGAAATTATTTGTTCATTTATTCATTGATGCATACTGTATTCCAGGCACTTCCAGGTGATAGATTAGCAACAAACAATATAAACAAGATCTCTCAAGATTTCCTCAAGGAACTTATACCTCAGTGGCTTCTCAGTATATGTCTGATTATTTGCAGACTTTTTACCATTACGTCTGAAACTGTGTATGATTTCAGTTAAAAAGATGTTGACGACATTGAATACTAGGCTAAGGTCCTTATACTTGTTGGTAGTGGGGATGAGAGAGACATAATAGAAAAATTGATCTTGGGGTATGTATGAAGAATGAATTTGAGAGAATAGAGACTAAAGGCATATAAATTGGCAGGAGGTTACTCCAGTGCTGCAACTGTAAGGTGAAGAGAACTTGAAGTAAAATGTGGCAGTAGGAATAGAAAGAAAGAGATATATGTAGGAATTGCTGTAATGGAACTCGTAGGCTTAATAGTCAGTGATTTTCTGTTCTGTGTCAAGCACCATTCTAGATGCTGGTTATGATTGACCAAAATAGTCAAAGTCCCTATATTTATCGACCTTATATTCTAATGAGGGAAGACAAATAGTTAACAAGTTTTTTTTTTTAAATCTTCAAGTGCAATGAAGGAAGTAAATAAGGTATTGTAAAGAAGGGGGTGGGGGCTATTTTAGGTAGAGGACATAATAAGGGAAAGTCTCTTTGAGGAGGCTACGTTTGACTTGAAACCCGATGGGGGGAAAGTTGCCAGACTTAAAAAGATCCAGGTAGGGTGTTCCCAGCAAAGGAGAAAAAACATACAACACCTTGGGGTAGGAGAAAACTTGATGTGTTGTAAGAATAAAAATCATGAACAGAGATCAGTGTAAAGAAGTAAAATAGCAGATGTAGGTGGGTGTCAGATTACTAGGGTCTTTATAATCAATAAATTAGAAGATAGTTGAAGGGCTTTTAATAGGGGATTTTTCATCATCTGATTTAGATGATCAAATAGAAATAATATAAATATAGAAGCTAATAAAAGAGTTAGCAGCCCATAATGGGAAAGAGTTTATAAAGAAAGAAAAAAAAGGTCTAACAATCAAATCTTAAGTAGTATTCCAAGTATAGGAGGAGAAGGAAGGTTTGCCAAAGAGAAATAGAAAAATCTGGGTTGGATCAGATCATACCCTAGATCGGATCTTAACCTTATAAAAGCTTATCCAGTGAAGAGTTGCTGGAATGGTGAGATGATGAAAATCCTGTTACATATGGAACAGTTGAAGGAAAGTGGGATTTAAAATCTATTAAAGAAGAGATTTAACAAAGATTTGGTAACTGTCTTTAAAGTTAAAAGGAGGAACATGTAAAACAAGAATTAAACTAGTGATAGCAATGATATTTCCATTTGTGTGTGTTGACTCTGATGGATTGGTAGTAACTTTCTGGAGCTCACTGTCAAGGTTTACTGGATGGGTCCTTGTTTATGCTGATCAAGTAGCAGTGTTTGCCAAATGCTTGGAAAAGGGGCAAGTGGTAAGCTGTAGTACATGTTCCTTCCATCCTTGGATTGACTGTATACTTTGTGGGTGTGGAAGACAAAGCAGAAGTCAATGATGGCAGATTTCATTTCAGTACAAAGAATAGTACTATTAAAAAATGAACTGAGCTGCTGTAGTAAGTTCTCGCTCAGTAAAGTTTTTTTTTTAACTTTTTATTTTATATTGGGGTATAGTTGATTAACAAAGTTGTGTTAGTTTCAAGTGTACAACAAAGTGATTCAGTTACACATATACATGTATGTATTCTTTTTCAAATTCTTTTCCCAAGTAGGTTGTTACAGAATATTGAGCAGAGTTCCCTGTGCTATACAGTAGGTCCTTGATGGTTATCCATTTTAAATATAGCAGTGTGTACATGTCAATCCCAAACTCCCTAACTATTCCTCCCTCCCACCCTGCCCCCCTGGTAACCATAAATTAGTTCTCTAAGTCTGTGAGTCTGTTTCTGTTTGCACATAAGTTCATTTGTATCTTTTTTTTTTTTTAGATTCCACATATAAGCAATGTCATACAATATTCCTCTTTCTCTGTCTGACTTACTTCACTCACTATGACAGTCTCTAGGTCCATCCGTGTTGCTGCAAATGGCATTATTTCATTATTTTTAATGGCTGAGTAATATTCCATTGTATATATGTACCACATATTCTTTATCCATTCCTCTGTTGATGGACATTTAGGTTGTTTCCATGTCTTAGCTATTGTAAACAGCGCTGCAGTGAACATTGGGGTGCATGTATCCTTTCGGACCATGTTTTTCTCCGGGTAATGCCCAGGAGTGGGATTGCAGGATCATATGGTAGCTCTATTTTTAGTTTCTTAAGGCTCTCTCAATAAAGTTGAATGAGCAACTTATATAAGAGAGATTTAAGGGAATTGTTGTATCAGAAAAAGATTACACTTCCAAGATTTTTTTCAAGTCTGATATTTTCTCTTTGTCAACTCTGATTTTTTTTCAGCTCTGATATTTGCTGGAACTAGCATTGTTCCATGCTGTAAATTAGCTGTTTAATTAAATAGTTAGACCAATATAATTCAGTCAAGCCCACCAGAGAGGGAAATGCAGTTGAGGTTGTTAGTGTATATGGATATCATTATATACATGTCTTGTTATATTTGCATCTTCCTTCTATACTGTGAATACATGTAAATATTCATGACTCTAAAATGTTTCAGTTTCCATTCATTCTTAAATTAATAGGTTTGCTATAACATTGGTCTTGAAGCCAGGCAAACTGGATTCATTTACTTATTAGATATTTGATGGTAGACAAGATCCATAACCTTACTACTGGGCATTTATTTCACAATCTCTAAAATGGGGATAAAATATAATCCTTACAGGACTGTTAAGAAGAAATGCTTTGTGTTGCCTGGCACATTTAGCTACTCAATGACTTTAGTTCTTTCTTTAGCCCTAGGCTGTGACGTGTGGCTATGAATTTGAGTATAATGGACGAGCATGTTAAGTAATGGGAAATTAACTGGTTGAATGTCATTTTCTTTCATTTCAGAGCCTATTTAAAGTAATTATAGGATTTTAACGAGTGTTATGATCAAAATGAAATTTAAGACATTTATTGTTAAAGGGAAAATGGCTGGTTAGAAAATTTCTCTTGTAGCCAGGTTATTAGAGTTTTGTATTTAAAATAGAACTTAAAAGTAGTTAAGTGACTTGCCATCATTTTATACTTAAGGAAACAGAGAACCAGAGTGATTACATATTGATAAATTTCAGAGCTGGTACTAGACCTCGAGTGTCCTTCAAAATGCTCTTTCCTCTGTGGTGATTTGTATGAGATAGAAAGTTAGTGGCAAAAAGGAGGAAACAGCAGAAGACGATGAAAGCCTGGTAAAGAGAAAATAATTTAATATTACCCAAGCTACAAGCTTAGAAAACTAGACTGATAACTGTTGATTGGTTGTTTTTACTTGCACTTTTAATCCTCACCTAAAATTGTTTTCTTCTTCATGGCATCAGACTTTCTTCCCACTTTGGAGTAATCCTCCCTTAAAAACGTTGAAGACACTGCATAGCTAAGTAAAGCTATTCTCCCTGAGGCCAGTTAGACCTTCTGAGTTCCTGATATGCATGTTATGTATCCCTAATTGGATTATAAGCTCCTCTTTGGAGGCCACATTCCTTATTGTGATAAATCCTTCTGTTTACACAGTACATTTTACTTTTACATTTTTTGTGCTTTTTTAGTCTTTTACTTTATTCCTTATACTTATAAAATATTTATTTATAGAAGATGTTTATAGAAACATTTATAGAAAATATTATTTTAAACTGACATGTTCATGCTCAGCATTTTGCCTCAAATGTCAAGTTTCTTTCCTATGACATTCTGGAACTAAGTTGTCTATACTGTTTCTATCCTTTCCAAAATACAAAAATTCATAGGTCTTTTTATTTATTTATTTATTTTTTATTTTTGGTCATGCCACGTGGCTTGTGGGATCTCAGTTCCCCAACGAGGGGCTGAACCCGGGCCATGGCAGTTAAAGCCCAGAATCCTAACCACTGGGCCACCAGGGAACACCCGGATAGGTCTTTTTTGAGTTTTGAGATACTATAGAAATTATCTAGATCTAGAATGATAGAGAAAAGTTCAGTTATGTTCCTGGGAGCTCAGGGCTCTGCAGAATTATTTCAGATGGCAACACAGACCCTTTTTTTTTCTTTTTGTTTTGAGATTCTGGATAAGATGTCATTTGGATTTTGCCACTTTAAAAAAAAAAAAAACTTTTGAAAATCGCTGGTGTAATCCAGCCCCCTCATTTTACAGATTAATAAGGATATTATTATGGCCTAAGGGTTAAATAACTAGCCTAAGCTATAATCTAGGATTCTGAAGTGTCCTGTCAGTTCTGTGTTCTTTCTGTTATCAGGTTACCCTTTTTATATTTTCCTGTAAAAATTGGTCTTTCTTAATGTTTATTATAAACACAGTAGCTATGTAATTTCACATTTTTTCTGAATTCCCTCAGCCCTCCTGCTGTAAAAGTTTAATCCTCCCATGAGAGATTGAAATAAAAAGCAAGACCCTTTATATCTAACCTTTTCCCATTCACATTTCCCTTTGATTAACTTTGCTAATGTAATAGAGAACCACCTTTATCAATATTAGAAACAGGATGAACTGAAACTTAGAAAAATTTTAGCAGGAGCCAGTTCTGTTAAGAGCAGAGTACTAGAGAATGTTCACTGCTCAATGGAAAAGGAAGAAGAGAACATCTAAGGTAGTGAGAGCCAGTAAAAATGTAATAGGGTTAATAGATGAGAAGTAACAGTAGCATTGAAGGACCAGTGGATACTGAGGAACTAGAAAGAGTGAGCTAGTAGAATGTTAGGAGGTGATGGTCAGAGAGAAGGATTCAAACAGCTGAGATTGTGGAAAGATTGTAGATATTGGTAGGAGTGAGAGGCTAAGGTATCCAAGAACTCAAGGGATTCTTATTATTTATTGGTTTCACATTTTCAGAAATTGCCTATACATACTACTCTTAAACCATCCACACTCCTAACCTCATTCTTCCAAATAATTAGGTTAAATCAGTAACTTAGTGTTTACATTATTATGACTATGTAAATATTGTTTACAGATGAACCATATTCCATACCATGATTACATTCTCTTTTTAGTACCAAGACCCCCTTTGGGCAAATAATTGCCCTTTTTTAAATTGCTTATTTTGTTTTGCTTTGCTTAGTTTTCTATACACCTATCCTTTATCACCAGGATCTCCAGAAGGACTCTAGAATAACTCTATGTAGGCAGTTGTATCAGCAAGCTGTCAGTCATCCTTGGGCCCACTCTACTCCCTAGCAACATCCTTTCTGGAGCCTTACATCTTTCTGCTCCAATTTAAATGACTGCTATATAGCTTTTATCTTGAGACTCTCTTTCACCATAATCCTATTGGATCACCTGAGTCTTGAATTTCTCTTTCAGCTTTCTTGTTTTACTTCCTCATTTTGGTGGATCAAATCCCACATTTACATGCTGAGAAAAGAGTGAATGAAAGTTTTAGAGATCTTGCATATCTGAAATATCTTTATTCTGCTGTCACACTTGGAGTCTAGAATTCTAGGTTGGAGATTATTTTCATTAAGAATTTTAAGGAATTGTAGTTCTAGTATTGTAGTTGAGATTGCTTATGTGTCTTTGATTTCTAATCCTTGATTTTGATTTGCTTTTTCTTTTTTAAAGATTTTAAGATTTTTATCTTTTTTCCCCTGGGATTTTGTGATTTCACAATGGTGTACCTTAGGTGTAGGTGGTTTTCACTCTTTGTGATAGGTACTGTGTGGCACCTTCAGTTTTGAAAGCTCATTCTTCAGATTTGAGAAATTGCATTTATTTGAGAATTTCCTCTTCATTTTCAGTGTCTCTCTTGCTAGTTGAACCTTTTAGATTGATCCTCTGATTTTCTTATCTTTTATCTATTGTCTGTCAGTGTGTCTTTTTGTTCTGCTTTCTGGGAAAGTTTGATACTTTTATTTGCCAAGACTTGATTGACAAACTTATATCTGATATTATATTTTTAATTTCTAAAAGTTTATTCTTTTAAATATCTTGTTTTCCTCTCATGGGGATAATATCCTCTCTTACATTTTAGAGGATATCAATTTTTTTATGTTTTCTTCTCCCTGAATTGTCTTTATTTCTCCTGAGATCCATTTCATAATCTCTGTTTATCGTATTGCAGATTTGGTGAAATGTGTGGCCATCCTTGGCTGTCTTAAAATGAGCCATTAAGAAGAAGATTGGAAGTTTTGTATGTGGGGCTCTTCCTTACCCAAGTTCTGAACTAGTTAAAAGAAAGAAAGGTGTGACTAATGGAAAGTAAAATGTCATTATGAGCTGATATTTGAAAGTGTGGTTGGGTGTGCAACAATAATGGGGCTATACTCAGTCCCTTAGATCATTGTGGGCTCCAGCCCATATAAAACTTAAGGCATAGCAGAGAAAAACAAATTGTATACTTCCATTTAACAGCCCGGCTCTCAAGGAAAAAAGGAAGAAATGGACTGGATTATTCATGTCCAGTTTCTCTCCCAGTCTTTTATCAGATAACTCACTCCAGGAGATGAATAAGAGGGTTAAGGTAGAGACCCAGATATTTAGGAGAAAAATGAAAATTATTCCTCATAGAAACCATGATGATGAGCAAGATGCTTTCCTCCCTATAAAAGGATAAAAATGCATGCAAACATCTAAATGGGGTGTGAAACATCTTAATATAGAACAAGCCATAGAATAGGAATACAAAGAAATTTTAATTTCTTCCATGTGTGAGCTAACATTCAGCATATTATTGTTGTTTTTGGCCGTACCACGCGGCTTGCAGGATTTTAGTTCTCTGACCAGGGATTGAACCCAGGCCACTGCAGTGAACATGCCGAGTCCTAACAACTGGACTGCCAGGGAATTCCCACATTCGGCGTATTGTTTAATCTGAGATGCTATTTTTTTGTTTGTTTGTTTGTTTTAATATTTATTAGAGTATAGTTGATTTACAGTGTGTGTTAGTTTCAGGTGTACAGCAAACTGAATCAGTTATACATATACATATATCCACTCTTTTTTAGATTCTTTTCCCATATAGGCCATTACAGAGTATTGAGTAGAGTTCCCTGTGCTGTACTGTCCTTATTGATCATCTATTTTATATATAGTATTGCTTATATGTCAATCCCAATCTCCCAATTTATCCCACCCCCCTCCTTACCCCCTGGTAAGCCCCTGATAAACAAATAAGTTTGTTTTCTACATCTGTAACTCTATTTATATTTTGTAGATAAGTTCATTTGTACCCTTTTTTTAGATTCCACATATAAGCGATATCATATATTTGTCTTTGTCTGACCTACTTCACTCACTATGACAATCTCTAGGTCCAGTCCATGTCGCTGCAAATGGAATTATTTCATACTTTTTTATGGCTGAGTAATATTCCATTGTATATATGTACCACATCTTCTTTATCCATTCCTCCATGATGGACATTTAGGTTCCTTCCATGTCCTGGCTATTGTAAATAGTGCTGTAATGAGCACTGGGGTGCATGTATATTTTCGAATCATGATTTTCTCTGGATATATGCCCAGGAGTGGGATTGTTGGATCATATGGTAGCTATATTTTCAGTTTTTTAAGGAACCTTCATACTGTTCTCCATAGTGGCTGTACCAGTTTACATTCCCACCAACAGTGTAGGAGGGTTCCCTTTTCTCCACACCCTCTCCAGCATTTATTGTTTGTAGATTTTTTGATGATGGCCATTCTGACCAGTGTGAGGTGGTACCTCATTGTAGTTTTGATTTGCATTTCTCTGATAATTAGTGATGTTGAGCATCTTTCCATGTGCTTTTTAGCCATCTGTATGTCTTCTTTGGAGAAATGTCTATTTAGGTCTTCCACCCATTTTTTTGATTGGGTTGTTTCTTTTTTTGATATTGAGCTGCGTGAGCCATTTGTATATTTTGGAGATTAATTATTTGTCGGTTGCTTTGTTGGCAAATATTTTCTCACATTCTGAGGGTTGTCTTTTAGTTGTGTTTATGGTTTCCTTTGCTGTACAAAAGCTTTCAAGTTTAATTAGGCCCCATTTGTCTATTTTTGTTTTTATTTTCATTACTCTAGGAGGTGAATAGAAAAAAATCTTGCTGCGATAAAAGAGTGTTCTACCTATGTTTTCCTCTAAGAGTTTTATAGTATCTGACTTTACATTCAGAATGGTCTTTAATCCATTTTGAGTTTATTTTTGTGTATGGTGTAGGTAGTGTTCTAATTTCATTCTTTGACATGTAGCTGTCCAGTTTTCACAGCACCACTTATTGAAGAGACAGTCTTTCCTCCATTGTATATTCTTGCCTTCTTTGTCATAGATTAGGTGACCATAGGTGCGTGGGTTTATCTCTGGACTTTCTGTCCTGTTCCATTGATCTGTATTTCTGTTTTTGTGCCAGGACCATACTGTCCTGATTACTGTAGCTTTGTAGTATAGTCTGAAGTCAGGGAGCCTGATTCTTGCAGCTCCGTTTTTCTTTCTCAAGATTGCTTTGGCTATTCGGGGTCTTTTGTGCTTCCATACAAATTTTAAGATTTTTTGTTCTAATTCTGTGAAAAATGCCATTAGTAATTTGATACGGATTGCACTGAATCTGTAGATTGCTTTGGGTAGTATAGTGATTTTCACAATGTTGATTCTTCCAATCCAAGAACATGGTATATCTCTCCATCTGTTTGTGTCATCTTTGATTTCTTTCATCAGTATCTTATAGTTTTCTGAGTACAGGTTTTTTACCTCCTTAGGTAAGTTTATTCCTAGGTATTTTATTCTTGAGATGCTGTTTTTTAACTTATAATGGAGCTATAATAATACTTACCCTTTTTACCTCTTTTGCTGCTTCCAATTCTATTACTATCAAATGACACATCGTATCCTCTGAGGCTATATGAGTCCTCTGAGCCAATGAACTATATATATAATTGTCTTTTCCCCCCACCCCTCTATCATCTCTTGACCACCAGGCACTTGCCAGTATCCTTAAGGACTTTGGTTCTTCACTCCAACATCCCGTCATCATTATGGGGGATTTAAAAAATCTAACTATCTAAACAACAACCCATTTAACATATTATTTCAAACTTCTTTGAATGCGTCAACCCCAGTATACCTTTGCTCCTTGTCATTTTAGCAATGAATTGTTCTGAAATCTTAAATTTAGTATTCTAAACTGTTACCAGATCTGCATAAAGCACCTAGTTTAACACCTTGTACATAATGGTGTTGCTGTAAATGATAGCTCATGTTATCATTGTTACTCTGGCTCTTTTACTTCTTTGTTACCACACAGCTAGATGTTTGGTCAAACATTTCCATTCCCTTGATTCTTCAGGAAGGAGTTGAGAAAGGGGCCATCAGAAAATTTCATTTTCTTCTCTGTTTACCCTAAAACTATTGTTACCCTTTACCATTTCCTTACTGATGCCCCCACAGCATCCTTCAACCTTGTCTTTATAGGTATGTAGGTTTTGGTTGGGAAATAAGATACATGATTAGAAATAGGAACTATATGTGTATACACTGAGGCAGAAAAGTTTGTAATAGGTTTGGAATAATAGGGAGTCTTTGGAACTTTTTCTAGGATGTGAATTGACATAGGGTGCAGTTATATATAACTGTTACAGCACTAAATAGTTTGTATCACAATTGTTTACTTTTCTTTTCTGCTCCCACATCTATAGGGGGCAGACTTTTCAAGCAGAGGTCATAGCTTTGTATTCTCCGTTATCTCAGTCTCACTCTTCTCTGTTTCTCATTTTCCCAAAAGATCCTAAGGTTTCCTTCTTTTTGTCACATTAGTTCCAGCTGAGAATCACCCTCATTGAACTCCTGAACTGAAAACAGATATTACTGTTTCCTGAGGTGGTAGTTTTCTCTTTGCCCCATAGTAGATTCTGATGGCCTCCCTTCCCTGTTCTTCTCTTTGTCTCTGGAGGCTGATAGCTGCGAGTTTGAATCTGTGGGCTCTGACATGAAAGGGGAGACAATGTTAGAAGATCTAAGGGCAGGAGGAGAGGGTAATCAGGGTGTTTGTTTCCTTCTCTCCTTCCCTTTTTTACAGCAGTGTTCATCTATGGCTGCAGTTCCTGTTTGACAGTCCCTTTTCCAAGACCCAGTTCTCACTGAATTCTGGTAACTGTTTCTTCTTGCTCATTCAGGCTAGGAGTGGTAATAGATTTCTACTGTAGGTAATCCTCAGATACTTCCCGTCCTTGTTGATTCCTTAACCTGAATCTTACCTTCATAAATAGCCAATTTTTAAAAACTTAAACTCTTTTTGAGTGTGCAGTCTCTTTACTGCTGGGACCCTAGTTGATGTTTCCCAAGCCTATGTTGTCCTCAGAAGCCCATAGAAGACCAAGTAATCAAAGGGGGAGACCAATTAATGTGACACCTGACATGTGCACCTTTACAAATCTCACCTTTCCTTGGTTTTTGAATTTTCCATGCTTTGAATAATTTTCTCTCTTTTAGTAGCTGCAGAAAATTTGCTCTTTGCCCTTTCTTTCCTTTTCAGCAGTGAAACCTGCCTCTCATTTTCACCTATCAGAGGTTCCCAAACTTTCTCGATTCACAACATCCTCAGTGTTCCAGTAATTTTTTTACAGTGCATCTCTAGGCCAAAAGAAATACCCAGTAGTTCCATTTATTAAGAAGTAGTTACTGGGAACTCCCTGACAACCAGTGGTTAGGACTCCACGCTCTCACTGCCAAGGGCCCGGGTCCGATCCCTGGTCAGGGAACTAAAATCCCACAAGCTGCGTAGTGTGGCCAAAAATTAAAATTAAAATTAAATTAAAAAAAGAAGTAGTTACTAACTAAAAAGCTTGTGCACAGCAAAGGACACCATCAAGAAAATGAAAAGGCAATCTACAGAATGGGAGAAGATATTTGCAAGTCATCTATCAGATAAGAAGTTAATATTGCAAAATATATAAAGAACTTGCACAACTCAATAGCAAGAACAACAAAAAACAAATAATCTGATTTAAAATGGGCAAAGAAACTGAATAGACATTTTTCTAAAGAAGACATCCACATGGCCAAGAATGACATGAAATGGTGCTCAACATCACTAATCATCAGGGAAATGCAATTCAAATCCACAGTGAGATATCACATGTTAGCATGGCTGTCATCAAGAAGACAAGAGATAAGTGTTGGCGAGAATGTGGAGAAAAAGGAACCCTTGTACACTGTTGGTGGGAATGTAAATTGGTTCAGCCACTGTGGAAAACAGTATGGAGGTTCCTCAAAAAATGAAAAATAGAACTACCATATGATCCAGCAGTCCAACTCTTGGGTATATATTCAAAGGAAATGAAAACAGGATATTGAAGAGATATCTGCACTCCCATGTTCATTGCAGCATTATTCACAATGGCCAATATCTGGAAACAGTCTGTGTCCATCAAAAGATGAATGGATAAAGAAAATGTGGTATATATATACAATGGAATGTTATTCAACCATGAGAAAGAAGGAAAAACTGCCATTGTGACAACATGGATGGACCTTGAGGACATTATCCTAAGTGAAAGAAGTCAGACAGAGAAAGACAAATATTACATGGTATCACTTACATGTGAAATCTTAAAAAGTCAAACTCATAGAAACCAAGAGTAGAAAAATGTTTGTATGGAGAGGTTGGTAAAAAGGTACAAACTTTCAGTTATAAGGTAAATAAGGTCTGAGCATCTAATGGATAATGCAGTGTATAATGGTGACTAGTTAATAATACTATATTGTGTGAATGAAATTTGCTAAGAGAACAGAACTTAAATGTTCTTACCAAATGTAAATATTTTGTGTGTGTGTGTAAAATAGGTGATAGATGTGTTAATTAGATGGGAGGAATTCTTTAGTAGTATATATTTGTATATGTGTATCAAATCATCATGCTAACTACTTTAGAAAAAGTAGTTACTATTTACTTTCGGGCCTTCCAGAGACTTCAGACAAACCATACAGATTCCTTAGTTCTACCACAGTTTCTTCTTTGATCCCAGGTTCAGATTCATAATAAGACAAAATGAAACACAAGTTGAGACAGTTTGCCAGTATTGCCAATCTGTACTTAGCTCAGATCATACTGCTCAGCTATTTTGGCAGTGGTTTTACTCCATGTAGAATTTTGTTGCTCTTGAGGTTTGACATTCCCTACAAACATGCCCTTGCTTTATGGAATGGACCTGCTTCATCTGGAAAATTGCCAGCAAATGAGCAGTCATACTTGCAATTTAAATTCAATAAATATCAGTGACATTTCCCTATATAGAGGGTACTTTGCTTTTCAGATACTATATCCCTGCTTTACTGAATTGCAGTAGATGTTAGGGGTTAAAGTAGGATTAGGGTTCCATGCAACAGTGTTATGAATAGACATAAAATATCTTAATCTGCTTTGGACTGTAGCCACTGTCCCCCCTTAAATTGTAGAGAGAGTAATACAGGGAACAATGCAAAGTAACAAAAAGTAAAGAGCTTTATACCTAAAATTTCATGTAGAACTCCAGGAAAGCTAATGTAGGCCTTAAGATAACCTTCCATCCCAAATCTCAGGTGTTTCTAACGTACTTCAGGTTGAAGAATGGAATAAACAGACAGAGGAAAGAGAAATGAGTTAATATGTGAGTTTTACCAGAGTGGCTAGAAAAAATATAAAGGAGGTGATTTGACCTGCTCTCATCCAGAGAAAGATACACTCTTACAATTTTAGCAGTGTGAAAAGTATAAGAACTTTTAAGAATTACTAATTTCATCCCTAGCATCTATACCACTTGCATTTGCCTGATCCATAACAAGTTTTCCTCCCTGATACCATGGAAGAAGTTAGGAGAAAGTAGACCTCTCCTTTTCTAATCTAAAATAAAGTAGTCTAAATTACCAACCCCTGGTTCAGTTATGCAGTTTATTTCCCAAAATAACTGTTTTCAAAATACTTAAAATTTTAACTTGAATGGAATATTATAGCATTAATACCCACCACTTCTAAATGCCATTTGCTGATCTTAAAATAATAAAATAATTATCCTCTACTCATCCTTACCCTTTCCTGACAAGTATTCTCTCCCATAGTAATTATGTATCAGAGAGAAGCAATGAGGTAGGAAGTCCTGAGCTCATATACTCACTGCCAAGATACCTTTTTCTAGTCCTTTTTTTCTGAGTGTCTATGAGACCTTTTGGCACATTGTGTCTTGACTCATTTTTTTCATGTTCTGTTTTTTTATAAGTGTTTTCTGTGTTCATTTGCATCAACTAGTTTTATTATTTAAAGTCAAATGGTTTTTTTATTATGCATACTAGAAGCTTAGATAATAAGATGCATAAGTTCACAAATTGAAAGTTTTTATATGAAAGAAGTAATTTATTACTTTGTTGAGCCTAAAGGGAAAAACATTTATCTCTTTTTGTGGGTGATCCACAAAATCCTGAAAAAAAAAATAATGGAGAAGTCTTATGCTTTATAATTAAAATGTATGCAGATTGTGACTTGTATGTAGAGGTCAATTTATGGCTTGACCTCCAGTTTATAAACTGTGTTCTACAAGTACATTTAATAATTGATTGTTAAAACCTTAAATATATTTTCCACATAAGCATTATTTTTAATGACTACAGAGTGTTCCCTCATGTAGATAAGGTATAATACTCAAGTTGTCCCTGGTTTTGGGGGGGTTTTTTGTTTCGTTTTGTTGTGTTTGATGTTGTAATAAATGAACATTTTTCTGTATAAAACTTAGTTTCCTGTTTGCTACCTACCTACACAGACCCCTGTAATCACTGGTCTTATTACCTGGTGGTATTCTTTAGAAGATTAAATGACCTAACATTCTTAAAGTGTTTGGCATAGTGTGTGGCACACTGAAAGTGGAGAATAAATGCTATTCACAGACCTTTTCCTGATCAACATTGGGATAAAGAAATAAGAAGGTTTGAAATGGGTTCTTTGAGGTGAGCATTGAGGTCTAGCAATAGCACAGCCTATGATGCCAATAGGAGAAGGAAAATCCAAAAGATTGAAGCTCTGAGATGGAAAGAAAGAGTTTCGGTGGTCATTCATCTGTATTGATTGTTCCCAGTTGTGTATTCTTTATCTAAAAGGAATACCTTAACTGGAGAATGTTGGAATATGAATGTCTTCCTTTTAGTTAAAATGTGTAAGTTTGTTAAAGTAATATATAATAGAGAAACATTATAAAAGCACTCTTTAAAATAGTGCAACCGTTGTGTATGTTATCTTTGTTTATTGTATTTGTATTTTATATTTTTTGTAATATTTTATTCACATGTGTGTCCAATGACGTGTTCCCTGTTTTCTTTATTTTTTATTTAATTATTCTAGTCACGTGAACTGGAAATTTCAGTTTATTGGCGTGATTGGCGATCTCTGTGTGCTGTAAAATTTCTGAGGTTAGAAGATTTTTTAGACAACCAACGGCATGGCATGTGTCTCTATTTGGAACCGCAGGGTACTTTATTTGCAGAGGTAATAAATGTATTTTATTAAATATGCATAACTACCATTGAAATTATATATGTAGGCAACATGATGTAGAAGTGGGAAGAGTATTAGGCTGAATGGCAGACAACTTGAATTCTTGGCTCAACTCTGCCACTAAATAGGTATGTTACCCTGAGACAAGTCATTTATCCTCTCTAGGTCTGTTTTCTCATCTAGAAAATGAGGAGATGGAACTAAATTATATCTCAGATTCTCTTAAGTTTTCAAACTTGCAAGTTTATTGAATTTCATGAACCATAAATCTAATGCTATAGTCATGTCAACTTGAATTTTCTTAACTGCAGGTTACCTTTTTTAATCCAGTTATTGAAAGAAGACCAAAACTCCAAAGACAAAAGAAAATTTTTTCGAAACAACAAGGTAATTACTGAGAAATCAAGTACAAAGTGTTTTGGTGTTAGCTTAAATACTTTAAAAATGTATATACTATTTAAAAAGTGATATCCATCTTTTCTTTGTGTTTTCTTCTTATTTGTTCAATTATTTACTTCTAAATTTTGTTATGGAAAATTTGAAACATGCGTAAGTATAGAGACTAGTGCGGTGTGCCATCACTCAGCTTCAACAACAGTCAGCTTATGTCCAGTTTTGTTTCATCTGTGTTCCATCGCTTACAACTTCCTCAGATTATTTGAAGCAAACCCAGACATCATATTGATTCATCCATAAATATTACAGTTAGTATCTCTAAAAGATAAGAATTCTGTTTTTAAAACCTTAACCACATACCATTACTAGACTTAAATGAGCAATTCCTACGTATTTATTTTTAAAACTGATTTTGCTTTTTTGCACTAGCCTTTAATAACAAATAGTTAAGAACTGTTTTTTTAAGTGACAAATATTGTTTGTTCTTCATAAATTATAAACCGATGAATATGAATTCTTAAATTATGGCTTTTGGTAATATATTAAAAAAATACTTGTTCTGTTTTCTTTATTTACAATATCCACAGGCAAAACATTTCTCAGAGCTCCTCAAATGAATATTAATATTGCCACTTGGGGAAGACTAGTGAGAAGAGCTATTCCTACAGTAAATCATTCTGGCACCTTCAGCCCTCAAGCCCCTGTGCCTGCTACAGTGCCAGTGGTTGATGTACACATCCCTGAACTAGCACCTCCAGCTAGGTATGTGTCTTAAGATTTTTAAGCATTGCTCTTATAAAATAGTTATTGTGACATTTGTACATATTGATTACAGTGAGCCTATTAAAAGTCTCATTTTTTCCAAATACTATTTTGAAACTAGTGCTCTGCTTACTTTTAAAACAATAAAATTGTTTGCCTTAATTGTAAAGTTATTTAAAATATATACTTTTGATTACTGCTTTTGGTGAATTGCTTTATCTTTTATAAGTGATTCTGCAGTAACCAAATTGGACTTTGATCTTGAACCTGAGCCTCCTCTGGCCCCACCACGTGATTCTTCCCTTGGAGAAATAGATGAATCTGCTGAATTAAGAGATTTGGATACACAAGGACAGGTAAGGCATTTTAAACCTTGTATAATTCTTTTTCACCAGATAAATTACCAGTAAAAGCATCATAGTGAATGAGATGTTAAAAACATCTCATTTAACATTTTAGTTAAAAAATGCCTGTGTGAACTGTGTTGTTTATGTTGCTTGTGAATGAAACATAAAAACCTCTGGATGCTCATGAGCCAGGAGAGATGGAATAGGCTGCTTAATCTAGGAGCATAGGAGCATGGCTGATATTGGACGACATGTTGCCTGAAACACTGTGCATCTTCTAACTAGGTTAACATGATTTTTGAAAAGGCATGTAAGATGAAAGTAATGTATTCATTTTTTTAAATTGAAATATGGTTGATTTACAACATTGTGTTTCAGGTGTACAGCATAGTGATTCAGTGTTTTTTCAGATTCTAGTCCATTATAGGTTAGTACAAGATAATGGGTATAATTCCCTGTGCTATACAGTATATCCTATTGCTTATCCATTTTATATATAGTAGTTTGTATCTGTTAATCCCATACCCCTAATTTGTCCCTCCCCCCTTCCTCCTCCCCTTGGTAAGCTCAAGTTTGTTTTCAAAATCTATGAGTCTGTTTCTGTTTTGTATATACATTCATTTGTATTATTTTTTAGATTCTACATATAAGTGATATCATATAGTATTTATTTCTTTGTCTGACTTATTTCACTAAGCATAATATTCTCTACATCCATCCATGTTGCTGTAGAGGGCATTATTTCATTCTTTTTTGGGGGGAGTAATATTCCATTGTGTGTGTGTGTGTGTGTGTGTGTGTGTATGTATACACACACATACATTTTTAAAAAATTTTATTGAAGTATAGTTGGTTTACAGTGTTGTGTTTAATTTCTGCTGTATAGCAAAGTCACTCAGTTATACATATATATATTCTTTTTCATATTCCTTTCCATTATGGTTTATCACAGGATATTGAATATAGTTCCTTGTGCTATGTTGTAGGACCTTGTTGTTTACCCATCCTATATATAATAGTTTGCACCTGCTAATCCCACACTCCCAATCCTTCCCTCCCCCAAACCCCCTCCCCCTTAGCAACCACAAGTCTGTTCTCTGTGAGTCTGTTTTTGTTTCATAGATACGTTCATTTGTGTTTTATTTTTGATTCCACATGTAAGTGATATCATATGGTATTTGTCTTTCTCTTTCTGACTTACTTTGCTTAGCATGATAATCTCTAGGTCCATCCATGTTGGTGCAAATGACATTATTTCTTTTTAATGGCTGAGTAATTCCATTGTATGTATGTGTGTGTGTGTGATATATATATATATATTTACCACATCTTCTTTATCCATTCATCTGTTGATGGACATTTAGGTTGTTTCCATGTCTTGGCTATTGTAAATAGTGCTGCTATGAACATAAGGGTGCGTGTATCTTTTTGAATTAGAGAGTCATCTGGGTATATGCCCAGGAGTGGAGTTGCTGGATCATATGGCAACTCTATTTTTAGTTTTTTGAGGAACCTCCATACTGTTTTCCATAATGGCTGTACCAATTTAAATACATTCCCACCAGTAGTGTAAGAGGGTTCCCTTTTCTCTACATCTCTCCAGCATTTATGATTTGTAGACTTTTTAATGATGGCCATTTTGACCGATGTGAGGTGGTACCCCATTATTGTTTTGATTTGCATTTCTCTAATAATTAGTGATGATGAGCATCTTTTCATGTGCCTATTGGCCATCTGTATGTACCACATCTTCTTAAACCAGTCGTCTGTTGATGGCCGCTTGGGTTGCTTTTGTGTAACTGGCTATTGTAAACAGTGCTTCTGTGAGCATTGGGGCTCATGTATCTTTTCAAATTAGTGTTTTTGTTTTTTCCAATGTATTCATTTTTTTTACCTTTTTTAGATAAGAGTAATATATAATTAATAACCATAAAAATGAATATCCAATATCTGAATTTTATTTTCTCACCCATATTTATATCAACTTTTAACATTTTTTTCTTTAACTATCCTTACCTAATAAGTTGTTTTCTGAATGTTTCTATGATTTAATGAGTGTTTAATATTTTACAGGTTTCAGAAACAGTTTTTGATACTGAGAATGACAGAAATAGACTACTTCCAAAATCTCAATCTGAGTATGAGCCTGATATTCCTCAATCAGGCCTAGAATATAGTGGTATTCATGAACTTGAGGACAGAAGGTAAAGAATATGTACACAGCTTTGCTACATGTTTAGTCCCATACTTTTGCCTTATTTTGATTGACATTACTGTTTTCAGATCTCAACAAATGTTTCAGTTTAATCTACAAGACTTCCGGTGTTGTGCTGTCTTGGGTAGAGGACATTTTGGAAAGGTAATCTTTTAAATTTTCTTGGAATGCCTACAAAAGTAATAACTCACATGGGAAATAATTATTTTAATCTCATTTCAGGTGCTTTTGGCTGAATATAAACACACTAATGAAATGTTTGCTATAAAAGCCTTAAAGAAAGGAGACATTGTGGCTCGAGATGAAGTAGACAGGTTAGTTTTTTAAAAATGAAATTGTTTATTTTTCTGAAAATGTAGCTTATCGTGAAAAATCAGTGTATGTATTGCAACAACAAAACTTTCTATTTTCCTAATACAGTTGACCGTTGAATAACATGGGGTTTCAACTGCATGGGTCCACTTAAACATGGATATTTTTCAACAGTAAACGCTACAATATTACATGGTCTATGGTTGGTGAATCCACAGATGTGGAGGAACTGCAGATACAGAGGGCTGACTATAAATTATACACAGATTAACCCCCGTGTTGTTAAAGGGTCAACTGTAATAAGTAAAGAAACTAAATAAATTAATGCATAAGGTAGGCATTAATTAAATGGTTTTCTTTCTAGCTAACTCCCTCTTCCCCTTCTTAAGACATTTTACTGCTGAGTGAATACCAAGGAAAGATGATGAAATGTTTAAACTAATTCTAATAAGTTTTTTTACTTGGAAATGTTAAACGGTTTATATGGAATAGGAACTGTTATACATCTGTGGTTGGGTGAGGCTATTTCCTGTTCATACTACAGAAGTAATAAGATGTCATTTACAAATAATCTTCAGTTAACTGAATGGTTAATATATTCTGCTTTTGAAAATGCACCTACATCTATTTTTTGCTCTGTGTTTCTGAAAATGATATTTTTTGATCACAGCATCTTACATTTCTGGGTGTAAATTGATACGGATACCTCTTGATCTACAATTATTGAAATGTAAGGACTTTGGAGATAATATTGTAATTAGGTTAGAGAATATACTTTAAAAAGACTATCTCAAATTAATGGAGTGGTTCAACATGGAAATTATTGTATAATAAAATGGCATATTTATTACAGAATGAGGCTTTCATTTGATATTTAGAAGAAGTAGTATTTTTCTTAAACCACCAGTTTAAGGAAGCACCAGTTGATATTAATAGAAGACAGCCCTGTATAATGAGAACAGCCTGTGATTATCAGTGAGAAGGCTTCTCTAGTTCTGATTGTTCCTTCTTACTTAATGATTTGATCCCAGGGCAATTCACTGAACATCTTTGAGCCTCAGTTAACCCACATATTTTTTTTTTTAACCCACCTATTTTTAAAGTATATTTTTTGGTAATACTTGCCTTACCGAATTGTATTAAGTGCCATATAGATATATCAAATTGCTATTTTTAATATTTTTCCATGATATGGGAAGTTCTTAGAATTAGGATAGATCTTAAAAGATGTGGGTTTCCTTTATATAAAAAAATATTTTCCTTTTGGATTTGCCTATTTGTTTTTTATCCATTTCTCATACTTCTCAATTATATCAAAATAAACTTCTCTGATCTAAAACTACTTAGAGAGGATTTTGCATAATATTTATGAAATATTCTGAACACTATAGTATATGCTAACAACTGTGTATTTCTGTTACATAAGTAGTTAAAGCAAACCTTTAATTACACTGTCAGTTTGTTTATTACAATAATAGTAAGGTCAAATGTTTTTCTTTTCTGGAAGAATGTTTGCTTTATTCCAGATTCATATATGGTAAATTCATTTATATCCTAAAATAATAGGAGACTGGTACTACCGCAGTTAATAATGGGAAAGTGGTAATTACTTGGTGGTTTATATAACTTTCTGCTACATTGTTACTACTTTGAGCCACGTCTCTGTAGGAAAAAACTTTCTAATTAAATATAGATAGAATAATATTAATATTACTATTAAAGAAGAATGTCCAGATCAGAGGATGAAGCTTTAGCCAGAACCTGGGACATTACCCCTACTTAAAATTAATCCAGGCTTAGTGAAAAGTTGATGAGTGATCTTCATCTAACTTCAGTTATAAATCCATGTATTCAGTAACTTGGAAGTAAAATAATCTCCAGTAGAACCAGAAAAACAGAGAAATGTAAAATTCAGAGTGAGAAATAAAACTCACTGTTAGAGGACTTTGAGGAAGGCAGCAAAAAAAAAGAGCAATTAGAGGAAGGCAAGAAAAAAAATTAATTTAGAAAATAAGGAAACAGACCAGCATGTTTTTAAAAGTTATATAACTTGCAAGTCTGAATAGTAAACAACTAAGCAGAAATCTTTTATATCCACTTTCTAGCTCATCCTTTTAATAGATCCATAGAATTCGATGTTATTGCATATCAGTGGGGGTTTTTTTCCTATAGTTGTTTCTGAAATACTTGATGGTTCTTAATGACAGTTTTCCTTTCTAAATTTTCTCTTTCTAGTGTGAATTTTATTATTTTACTTATAGAAAATTCTAAATCAACTTGTTTTTTGTTGTTATTTGGTTTGGTTTTTTTTCTTCTAGTTTTATTGAGATATAATTGACATGCAGCACTGTATAAGTTTAAGGTGTACAGCATAATGATTTGACTTACATACATCATGAAATGACTGTCAAAATAAGTTAAGTGAACATCATAGAGATACAAAATTAAAGAAAGAAAAAAAATATTTTCCTTGTGATGAGAACTCCTAAGATTTACTCTTTTTTTTTTAAATTATTTTTATTTTATTTATTTATTTATTTATGGCTGCGTTGGGTCTTCGTTTCTATGCGAGGGCTTTCTCCAGTTGCGGCAAGCGGGGGCCACTCTTCATCGCGGTGCGCGGGCCTCTCACTGTCGCGGCCTCTCTTGTTGCGGAGCACAGGCTCCAGACACGCAGGCTCAGTAATTGTGGCTCACGGGCCTAGTTGCTCCGCGGCATGTGGGATCTTCCCAGACCAGGGCTCGAACCCGTGTCCCCTGCATTGGCAGGCAGATTCTCAACCACTGCACCACCAGGGAAGCCCTAAGATTTACTCTTTTAACAACTTTCATATATAACATACAGCAATGTTAACTTTATCATATTGTACATTATATCTCTAGTACTTATTTATCTTATAACTAGAAGTTTTTACCTTTTGACTGCCTTCATCCAATTTCCCCTCCCCTCACCCCATCTCTGGTAATCACAAATCTACATCTTTTTAAAGGAACACAAATTATGCACTAACTTCAAAGTAATGTAATTCATGTACAAAGATCACGTTTTCCACCTACCATTAGTTGAACTTCTTTCTGAGTGCCATCTTACCCCACTCCTGAGTAGGAATGTTAAATGTGTGTTACTGTTATGCCTCCTCACTCAGCTTCCTTTTCTTACCAGTTCACATTTCAAAACAACAGAATAGACTTGGAAGTATATTTTTGTAGTTGCAGAACAAAAACACAGCTAGCCAGATTTTCTATATATATCATATATACGTATATATGATTTAATCCTAAGATTAGCCTTATTAATGTTGTAATTTTCCACTGACCAAAATAACTGTTTATATAGTTTTTAAGTTTCTATCATGTCTAATAATGTACTGAAGGAAGTACACCAAAAAATGTTAGAATGAAACTAGTCACTTAGGGAGGTAAAACATTAATACATTAGTTATATAAATAAAACAGATTAGATATGTTTGAGTTTAAGCTGAACAATATAGACAATCGCAGCTCATAAAAGGGGGAACATCAAATGAAGGTGTGCTGGTGGATTTAGATAAGGCCTTGTAAAGAAGATTGGATTTGTGCTGATCTTTGGCAGATGGAAGATACTTGGGAACATGGAGAGGAGAGAAATGACAAGATAGAGGAAAATGTTCTGGACAGAATGAATAAAGTTTGAAGTTTTGAATAAGGTTGGATTGTTTCATAGACTTTTAAGGAGGATACACAATTTAGATTAGGTTGGGAAAAGTTAAAGACTTCTGGAGCAGCTTTCTGGTGTGCTGTATAATGCTTAAAATTAAAATTATTGTTCCTGTTGGGGTCTATAAAGATCCTTCCTCCTTTACCTAATAGTCCTAAGACATCTATCCAGCCGTCATCAATATTGTCAGTCCTCATCAAACAATTCTATGAATGGCATTAAAACCATTTTAAGAGGAATTCTGGTTAATCCTTTAGACCATTTACATGTTCAACACAGGTCTAACCTTATAGTTACCCAGTTGAGAATTAGTAATTCACCCATAATAGATTAGTAATTCACCCATAAACCATACACAGTGAAGAGGCCACGTTTGTCATCTAGTTGAGCCCAAAACATCTTGCCTGTTTGTCTTACTTCATCTGAATATTTTATCCTCATTAGCCAAAATTAAGATTCACATAGTAAACCAATTGTTTTAGAATCTGTCTTACAGATCTTGCCCAATTGGACATTGTTTTCCAATAAATTTAAATGGTGATAAAGTCAAAGCTGTTAACTGTTCTTTCTAATCTTCTGTGAATTTATTTCTAATAGTGACTTAATTTGTAGTAACATTTAGAAACCTTGCAAATGTATGTAGACATAAGCCCAACTCTTTAGAAACAATTACAGTGGGGCTTTCTGTTTCTGAGTATATATAAAGTTGTAAACAGATTGGGTGAAATAAGAGGGTAAGAGTTCATCTAGAATGTGACCATATTAAATGGAGTTTAAACACTATTTCATAATAGCTGCATTTACTGTCAGTATTTAAAACTGAACAGGTGTTTTAGTTCATAATTCAGAATACAACTATATTAACAGAGCAGTAAAAATTCCATGTTCCTTCTACACAACAGGTATACTCTTAAATGTTTTCAAAATTCTATTTAATTTTCTTGAGTCATAGCAGTATAATCTGGATACCCAAACAAATGCTTTAATCTTTAAATTAACCTTTTTAAAATTAACTCTGAAGAGATCCAAAAGAAAGGAGAATGGGTCTACCTCCTTCTAACATTAGAATTTTGGTTTGGTATTTTGAAATCAATAACCAAATACACACACACACACACACACACACACACACACACACACACATCTAAGCAGTTCTTTAATTTTAAAAATGAAAGCATTATTAATGCTTTTCAACAAACATTAATGTCAATTTTTGATTCCAGTCTCAAAAACAAACAAAAATGCCTATTTTGTATTAGAAACATAAATGTAATCTAATTGTTAATAAAATACGTCTGTAAGTATATTTATTTTGATCAGGTGCTTAAAGTGTTAATTCCAAGTTGTATCTGAATAATATTTGACCTGGTTTTCTTCTGCTTTGAGGTGTTTTTTGTTGTTGTTGTTTAGATTTTTTTTTCTTTTTTTGGTTTTTCCCCAGTTGTACATACACATGTATCTATTCTTTTTCAAATTCTTTTCCCATTTACGTTGTTACATAGTACTGAACAGAGTTGCTTGTGCTATACAGTAGGTCCTTGTTGGTTATCCATTTTAAATATAGCAGTGTGTACATGTCTGCTTTGAGTTTTAAGTCAGGTTGATTTACTAAATATTTTCAGGGGGAAGAAGAGTGGTATTTTTTGTTACTTAGGCGAAATTGTTTCAGAGTCAGTAAGTTTGACCGCTGTTCTTTTAAGCAGCTTGTAAGAGTTCTTACAGGGAAACCTGTGATAGCTATAGATTTTATAGATAAATTGTATCATTCTCCAGGAGCTTCCTTGAAGTATGTTATAGAATTCTCCATGTAACCTCTTTATTTTCCAGTTAGCCTTTTAAATTAAAATTTTATGCAGTGTATCTTTACCTCTCAGCTTCATATATTATGTAATAGAATATTTGGATACCATAGCTTGTGAATTATAAGTATATACTGTCCTTGAAATTGCCTTGATCACAAAATATGTATTTTAAAATTATGTTTTAGGTTGCTAAATCCTCTGACCAATTCCTGAAAAATTTGCACAATTCACTCCCAATTAAGCCTTTTTTATTAACTATTACCACTAGCCATAGGTGTGCTGCTCTGATACTATCAATGTGAACTTTGTCATGCTAATCATATTTAGTTTTCATTAATATATTTCTATTAAAGTTATATATATCAAGTAGCCCAAATTTTTCAAAGCATTTATAGCAAAACTAGGACACATATTATGGTTTTAAAGTTATAATGATTAAGAACTTTGCATATTTTAGAGTTTAGTAATTTTTAAAGAACGTTATTTCCAACTAGAACTTTAAAAAAAAAATACCAGTGATTTTTAAATGTTTTCTCTTACAGCCTGATGTGTGAAAAAAGAATTTTTGAAACTGTGAATAGTGTAAGGCATCCCTTTTTGGTGAACCTTTTTGCATGTTTCCAAACCAAAGAGCATGTTTGCTTTGTAATGGAATATGCTGCCGGTGGGGACCTAATGATGCACATTCATACTGATGTCTTTTCTGAACCAAGAGCTGTGTGAGTATTTACCATTTCTCTGAGTTTCTTCATGACTGATTTCTTTCTGGGAGGGAAAAAATGCTCTCTGAATTTTAGATTTATTTCTTTCCCTCATATGGAAAATAGATGAAGGAATATTAGAACTCCTTACTTACCTTTTTGCCATAAATAAATGTATCTATTTTTCTCTGTTGTTCATGTTGAAAATTTCGTGGATTACCCTAAATCACACTTGATAATTTAGATATACAATTTAGGTTTATTTTAGTAAAATCTCTTCTTTTTTTCCAGTATATTTTCTCCCTAGGGAATGCCATCTAGGACCATGGCTTTAAGTATTAACTATACTCAAAATACATTGTTAAGTGAAAAAAGAAAATGTAGAAGAGTTTGTATTATATATTTGTGTGAAATATTTGTATTTGCATTTTAAAGGGTAACTTAAAAGAGTATGTCTTAAGTGTTTGCTTGCATGTGCTTACAGTATCTCTAAAGAATATAAAAGAAATTGGTATGCGTATCGACTCCAATGAAAGACATAGAATCCAGATATGATACTTAATAAATAACTGGGTATACTGTTTAAAATATATATTTCACTGAACGCTTACAGGATGTCAGGTACTGTGTTAAATATTTTAATTTATCACTATAACCCTTTTTGTAGTTTTTGAATTTGATATTGTATGAAGGTTTTGCTTATTCAGGTGCAAAGGAATAAATAATAGCAAACATTTGTGATTAAACATAATTATATATATTCTTTCCCTGTTGTTATCCCAGTTTTATAGCTCTTAAGTGTTGGAGCTAGGATTTGAACCTAGGAAAATGCTCTTAATAGCTACACTGTATATGCAGGTGTTTACTAAATTTATATCTCCAGCCCTTACCTCTTACCTAAACTTCGAATTCCAATAACATTCAGCAGCCAACTTGACTCTTCCCTTTATATGGCTAATAAGTATTTCTTGTTTAACATCTCAAAATGAACGCCTGATATTTCCCATTTCCCCCCACCTCACCCACCACTTCCCAGCCTGTTACTCTTCTAGACTTCTCTCTTATTAAATGGCAATACCATCTATCAGTTGTTCAAGCCAAAACACAGGGAGTCATTCTTGATTCTCTTTTTTCCTTACATGCAACATCCAAATTCTACCTGCAAAACATAACCCAAATCATAAACCAGTAGTAAAACTTTATTGAGTTTACTATTGAATTTTTATCACTTGTCTGTATTCTGACAACTGACATTTGTGTAACATTTTTACTTTTATTCCTTTATTTGATTCTCATCATAACCATCAGAAGTATAATGCAGCAGATAGTAGTACTAGGGCATTAGTTCTGATGGATAGTGAAGCTTTCAGAAAAGGAGGCAAAAGCCACAAAATAATAGAAGGCTACTAATAATTCATTCCCTGCATATTTAAAAATTAATACTTAAAAATTAAAAGCAAGGCATCTAGACTACGCCTAGCCGTGTGCTAACTGCCTTGGGAATTTGTTTTGTTATGCCTTTTCTTTAATAAATATAAAATCCTATTCTGCCTTAACAAACTTTTTATTTTTGCTGAGAGTACAAATTATATAGTACCAATGAAACAATTAAGTCCAGTGAAATACAAGAATAAAACGCTTTATTGCAGTACTTCATATCTAAAGTACCTCCCTCTAATCATTCAGATCTCACCTCAAATGTCATTTCTTTGGAGGTCTTTCCTCATTACTTTTAACTAAAATACCACTGTATCACTAACGTCTAAATCAGGCCACACTCCATTCTATTTTATATTTTATATTCTCCATAGCACTTTATACCTGAAATCACCTTATTTATTTTTTACATTTTTATTGTCTGTCTCCCCTCACTAAAGGGGAGCAACGAGGACTATGTGTATTCTGTGTACTAGTGGAACACCTAGAAGGGTGACTCACATATACTAGGCAAACATTGTATTCTTATTGCTTGAGATGAAGGAATCGAAATTAATTTGAGTCCTAGCTTTGCTGTGTTCCTGCTATGTCGCTTTAGATAAATTACTCTCTCTGAGAGCTTCATTTTCTGATTCTGTAAAATATTTATCTTAAAGGTTTGATTTGATGATAACCCAGTATACCCAGTTATTTATTAAGTATCATTAGGACAATCTGTTTACAAATAATGAAACAAAAGAGAAATCAGAGTATTTTTATAATTGTTACAGTATTGTTTTGCCACCAGAATAAGTTTGCTTAAAAATAACTACCTTAAGCAATTTTAGAATCACATTTGTTTTAATGGACTTCAGCTAAATCTTTTAAACTTATGTTAAATAATTACATAAGATCTAATGTATAATCAAATATTTATAAATAGTTGCATTTTAAAAATCTCCAAATTATGGTTCCATTTTTGTAAAAATAAACACAAAACATATCTACATGTACACGTAAATGCATTCTAAAAGTTTGAAGAACATTCATGAAACTAACAAAAGTAGTTACCTTTATGGATAGTAGTGGCGTCGGGGTGAGATGGAGATGGATGAATGAAAAATTGTGCTTTGGGATAGGGGTATTATGTGTATTTTATAGAGGAAATATCCATGTATTACTTGTAAAATTAAGAACTGATTCTCCTAAGTGGCTCCTTATAGGCTATTCTACACTGAAGACAGATCTGCATTTTTTAATTCATTCATTTATTTATTACCTACCTCCTTATTCAGTAAGGCTATTGTGTACCAAGCATTTTGCTAAGCATTTAGGCTAAACACTGAAAAAGACAAACATGGTCCGATCCCTCAAGAGTTAATATTCTAGCTGGGTTGAAGTTTTTCTAAGACCTAAACCTGTTTATCCAATTTCTAGACCTCTTCACCTGTCCCAAGGCAATTTGAGGTCAATATGTCTAAAGGCAAACTCACTTTCCCCACAAAACTTTGGCTACTTCTGTATTTCTCCACCTATTCATTACAATAAAAAGGAAACCTTGAGAGTCATCTTCAGCTTTTCCCTCTCCCTCATCCTTTATAGCTAATGAGACACCAAGTCCTATCATGCTTGTTTTAAAGTTTCTCTTGAATCCATCTCTTATTCTCTTTGTTGCCACTACATTAGAGGTACTCATGATCTTTCATCTGTACTATCATTTTAGCCTTATCTGTTCCTTTTCCCTCTGGATATCTACCTACTTCCACTCCACTTCATACTACTATCAAGAAAGTTCTCTGTAACGTAAATCTGATTATTCTGCCCTGATTAAAATGGTTTGATTTGCTATCACTAAGAGAAGAATTTTCAGTACAGGCGCATACCTCATAGATGTTGCAGGTTCAGTTCCATACTGAAACAAACATCATAATAAAACAAATATCATAATAAAGTGAGTCATGTGAATTTTCTGGTTTCCTGGTGCATATAAAAGTTACATTTACACTATACTGTAGTCTATTAAGTGTTCGACAGCGTTATGTCTAAAAAAAAAAAAACTAACATACATACCTTAATTAAAAAATACTTTATTGCTAAAAAATGCTAACCATCATGTGATCCTTCAACAAGTTGTAATCTTTTTGCAATAATAATGTCAGAAATCACAGATCACGATAACAAATACAATAATGATGAAAAAGCTTGAAATATTGAGAGAATTACCAAAATGTGACACAGAGCTCTGAAGTGAGCAAATGCTGTTGGAAAAATGGCACCCATGGGGTTGCTCCATTCAGGGTTGCCACAAACCTTCAATTTGTAAGAAAACACAGTTGTCTGTGAAGCACAATAAAGTAAAAACACAGTAAAACAAGGTATGCCTGTGTTCATAATATGACATTCAAGGTCCTTCACAACTTGATCTCAGGCTATCTTTTCAGCTGCATCTCCCGCTACTTCTTCCTTATCCTTTACTTCAGCCACAACAAACTCATTATGGTTGTCAAACAGGTTATGCCTTTTACACGTCTATTCGTTTCCCTCATAGGGGAATACCCTATATTTCCCCCACAAAAGTTCTACCTTTCATACTGTCCTTCTGCCTTTATGATGGCATATTGTAATTTCTTCGAAGAACCGGATCACATGTCTACCCCAAGGGCTTCAGTGACTCCACCAGGCAAAGTTAATGGCTTCCATTTTAGAGTCTGTATTTTTCTTATTTTTAAATTTTACCCCTAATATTTAGCACATATCTTACTTATATGTCTGGCACATAGTAAGGACTAAATAAATACTTGTGAAATTAGTTAACTACAGAGTTCTGCTTTGAAGCATAAAAGTATAAACTGGGATTCAGGAGTAGTGGAATTTATTAAACTTCTTTTGATTTAATTCTTAAAACAGATTTTATGCTGCATGTGTAGTTCTTGGGTTGCAGTATTTACATGAACACAAAATTGTTTATAGGTAAGTAAAGTTTTGATATTTTCTAATTGCTTATTTTGATATGAAGTAGAATTAAAGATAATTAAGAAGGATATTTTGTGTTTAACCAGCTTCTTAATTTTCTCTTTCGTATGATAACTGACCACTAAAAAAGTTAAACTCCAATTTTGAAAGACATGGTTAACACAATAATTATATGATGAACTTCTTTGTTACTGGTCCTCTGCCCATTACCTAATTAGAATAGTGAAATTATAAGTTGGCCTATGATAACACAATTTACCAACAATATTCATCCTGGTGAATATTTTATATTCAACTGATCCACTTGTGCCAGATTATAAAACATCACCTTGCTTCCTTCATTAAGCCTTGCTGTCAACTAGACAGTGTACTTGATGACATATCTGATTTATGTACTGGCACAAACTCCTTACCAAATTGCAGACCAGTTAGAAATAGTTCATAGCCCAGCAACTAGTCTATGGTTAACACTTTGAATAACATTGGTCTAGATGAGACAAATTATGGGAAGGCCAGTCAGAATTAAAAGACTATAAACATCAGTTTATTCAAACTTCTAACAATGTTTCCAAGATAACGGTTTCCTAATGGCCCTATTTAACTTAAAGAATAAAATATTTTCAACTTAATTTGTAATCATTTAGTATGACTTAATAGCTTCCTCTTTATTTTGAATTATTCTCTTAGAAGGTTAAACCTGCTCCCTTAAACCTTACTTATACTGTTTGTTTGATAATTCATTCTTATGGATGGCGTGTAGGCAAACTTCAAAGTTAGTCCAAGTCCGAGAGCTCCCTGATGGTCTGGTGGTTTGGATTTGGCGCTTTCACTGCCATGGCCCAGGTTCAGTCCCTTGTGGGGGAACTGAGATCCTCACAAGCTGCGTGGCATGGCCATTAATTAATTAAAGAATTAATTAATTAATTAAACTTGAGTTAAAGATCCATGAACTCCTTCTGAGCTTTAAAATATATATTTAAATAGATCAAACATTTCTCTTTTAGATACATTATTCCTTTTCTACATAACGGGGAAAATGTTCAGAAATTATTTTTTGTAAAGTAATAAACTTGCCAAAAGGAAGAAAATGAACATTTGCAATATAGTATTTAAATCTCAAACCATAACTTGAAAAAATTCATTTTTAGTAAAGAGAAAGTATGGCTCCTATTAAAATGATATTTTTACTGATATTATCTACTGATTTTATTGATTTTTTTTTTCATTTTGCATTTTTTTATCCTGAACAGAGATTTGAAATTGGATAACTTATTGCTAGATACAGAGGGCTTTGTGAAAATTGCTGATTTTGGTCTTTGCAAAGAAGGTAATTGGGTATTTTAAAGTGCCTTTTCTAATAGATTACTATTCCTTTGTACTTTGGAAGTTTTAAAATTTGTCTATGGAGAGCAAAATGTATTTTTTAATTTATTAAAAATTAAACTTTAACTTATTCTTTATTGAGACTTACAGGTTGTTCATATAACCTAATTATCATATTATTAAGAATTTATTCTATGAATATGAATAAGGTTAGGTTTTTAGAAATCATAGTATAAAAGTAAGATTATCTTTGTATGATTAATAATTCTCTCTACTCTAAGAAAGCATTGGTTAAGCACCAAATTTTTTGCTTTGCTGCGATTGTGCAGAGTAAATTATGCGTGCCTAAAAACTTCTCTCCTGCTTCTTAAAACTTTTAACATTTTAAATAGGAAAAAAGTATGCATATGCCTCAGGAATCTTTTATGTACCTATACATGTGTGTGTGTACACACACAAACATATGTAAATAAATATGTAAACTGGGGAAATTTGAATCAAGAGGTAGCATAAGAAAATGTAAAGGGCATGGGCTTAGGCACCACACAGTCCTAAGTTTGAATCCTGGCTCTGCCACTTATTTGCCCTGTGTCTTTGGACAAGTTACTTTTAACCTCATTGAGTCTGTTTCCTCAGCTATAAAATGTATATAATCCTTCTTGTTTAGGAGTGTTATGAGAATTAGAGATAAGTATGTGGCACAGTGTCTAACATATAGTAAATAGGTACACTTAATACACTGTATTGTAGCAAACATTGTCTGTCTCCCCCTCTACTCTGGTAGCTTCCTGTTTCTTATTCAGCTTTCTTTCCATAGTATATAGTATAGTGCTTGGCACATCTTAAGTATTCAGTGAATGCTTAATTAATAAGTAATTGGATGAATTAGTGAGTGAACTTTATAAATCTGTGTCCATCAGTTACCAACTGACCTCCTAATTATTGAATCTAATGAAAGTTTTTTTCCTTTTTTGGACTTCTCGGTATTGGACACTATTGACTTAAATGCTTTTGTTCCTCAGAGTCTGGCCTTAGCCCATTGCTTTTCTCAGGCAGTTTTTAACTAGCAACTATATTCTAATGATTTCCAAATCTATTATTTCCTTTCCTAACATATATAGTCAACTACCTACTAGACAGTTTTACTTGGTCAGCAGGTACCTCAAACGCTGCACAAGCAATAGTTTCTTTTCCTCAGTCTCGTTTGAAGTTGATGGTGCCACAATCCTCTCAGTCTCCCAATTTGAAACGTGGAATTATCCTGGACTCTCTCCTCTTCACTACTTTCTACATCCTGTTAATCACCAAATTGTGCTGACATCTACCTCCTTAATATTTAAGTTTTTCATCTTCCCTCTACCACTGCCAACCATCATCTTGTTTTGACAAGACTACTTTAATAGCCTTTTAACTTTTCTGTCTCTATTCTTTTTCTCCCTCAAATCAATCTGCCATGTAATTGCTAAAATGCAAAAGGGGCCCATATAAATACAAATCTGACCATGGTACGCCGCTACTGAAAACCTTCAATGGCAAAGATGTGATATACATTGCCCTTCCTGATCTGCCTGCCTCCTTCTCCAGCCAGATCTCTTGCAGCTGTCTGCCTAGTACTTTCTGTTGCAGCAACAATAAACTGCTTGCAGTCTTTGTCTCTCCACCACTATCACTCGTCTCAGCTCTATTTGCTGACTAATGTCTGCTCATCCTTCACTCAACTCAGGTGTCACCTCCGCAGATAAGTTACCTGAGGCTCCTCTCCTCCTATCCCAACTAACAAGTCCGCTTTCATAAGATGATGTGTATAATGTGCTTTTAGCAGTTTAGAGTACAATGAGACGTTTTCTTCAATATGTAGAATGTATGTTTGACTAATTTATTACTAAATTTTGAGAAACATATTTAGAAAACGAGTTAGCTAAAGTCTTTAATGTATTTTGAGTTGGATTACCATGCACAAATGTACACCTTTAATTTTGCTTCCTAAGGATATCTTCTATTTTTTTTTTGCCAGATTTTTTTCTTTGCTAACAAATATTTGAATTTTACCTTTTTCAGGAATGGGGTTTGGAGATAGGACAAGCACATTTTGTGGCACTCCTGAATTTCTTGCTCCAGAAGTATTAACAGAAACATCCTATACAAGGGCTGTAGATTGGTGGGGCCTTGGCGTACTTATATATGAAATGCTCGTTGGTGAGGTAAGCAGTATAAAATAGGTAAAAGGGAAACGTGATTGAAAGAACAAAGCATGTCACTTATAAAACCACTTAATATGTCTCCTGCGTAAGTAGAACTTAAGCTTTATAAATATTTATATATATTAGTAATTGCCTATGATCCTATATTACCTTCACCATCTTTTTTAGATTTTTATATTATCTGTGGAATGTATACCAATGCTTCAAAAATAGTTTCTTATATTTCAGTGTTGCTCTGGTTATATTTTATGATTTTTAAACACAATCATACATAACTGATTATTTCATAAGAAATAGAAAGCAGGAAGACTGATAAAAGGAATGTACTCTGTACCTGTAAAGAACGGTCAGCTATATTTTAGTCAAAAATAAATGTTACCTTCAAAAGTGATACAGTAGAATTGAAAAGATTAACATTTTTTTTCCTACTATTTTCTTTAGATTAACTTAAATTTCTGGGGATAACTTAGTTGTATACAGAAATTGTTACCACTTAGAAAACAGTGAATTATATCTAATTGATAAAGCAGTAAGAAGAGACTAATCTATTTTGTTATAAATTATTGGAAATGATAAATTAGGGTAGAATTTAAAAAGAGTAAATATTTAGACAAGTAATTGAAAATTACTTAGATTGGTTTGATGATCTTGAGATACAAGAAAAATTACCTTGCATTGGTTCATTGTTCTGCAGTTTCCCTAATGCCAATGACCAACCTTGTACATTCTAGGCATGAAAAAACTAGTAGCTGAATGATGAATGACTAAATTATTGAATGTCAGAAATTTCTAAAGTTTTGCTCTGTGATTGTCATTTAGTGGCACTTATACCAAACAAGTAAATAAATGAATTTAGTTCATCCAATGACAGTACCTTTTGATATGTCAAATTGGAGTGGAAACTTGGAAAAGGAGGAAAAGAAATAGCGAATTAAAATGTTTACTATGTGCTAGGCACTATTCTATGTGCTTTATAAGTATTAGCTCATTTAATTTTTCAGCAAACTTTAATGAGCTCAATAGTAGTCTTATGTTTATCTCCAGATGCATAAATAGAGACACAAAGAAGTTAATAGCTTGCTTTAAGTCACACAGCTCTCATATGGTAGAGCTGGGATTTTAACCTGTCTGTAAACCATTGTGCTTTGCTGCCTGCAGGATAGGGTATTTAATCCACCCAAATTTATTTCTTTTCTTAAGACCATGGGTTCAGATCTGAATTTTTCACCTCTATTTAGAAAAGCATAAAGATGGAAAGATATATTTTATCCCTAATCCACAGTGGTCTTTACTTTCTATGAGCGCCAGGAGTACTCATAATAGTTGTTTCTGTAAGCTCTGACATACTTGAACTATTTTTTTTTTAATAGGTTTATTTTATTTATTTACTTATGTATTTTTGGCTGTGTTGGGTCTTCGTTGCTGCGTGCAGGCTTTCTCTAGTTGCGGTGAGCAGGGGCTGCTCTTCGTTGCAGTGAGCGGGCTTCTCACTGCAGTCGCTTCTCTTGCTGTGGAGCATGGGCTCTAGGGCGCAGGCTCAGTAGTTGTGGCACAGGGGCTCAGTTGCTCCGCGGGATCTTCCCGGACCAGGGCTCGAACCCGGGTCCCCTGCATTGGCAGGCGGATTCTTAACCACTGTGCCACCAGGGAAGCCCTTGACCTTTTTTTTTTAAGTAACATTTTTGTTGCTTTGTTTTTTAAACGTAGTATTCAATTATGTATGAGATTTATTACCTAAAGTATGTGCTTGCTTAAAATGTACTCTCCATATTAGAGATGACATGCAAAAAATGAGAGTTTATTGCAAAATACTATAGAATTAAGAGCCAATTAATTCTACTTCCTCCGATTCTAAAGTGTCTGGGGGATTTGGCAGTGAACAAGTGAGGAAGCTCCTGTTCCATATTTTTTAAAGGAACTTCTCATTGATTAAGCTCTTAATTACTAGGAGATAAAAGACAGTGAATCTGGCTATTTCTTAGCAATTGCTTTTTGCAGTTTCATTTGTTTTTAGCACCACCATAAAAGGATAGTTGGGAAAAGAACTAAACTTAAAACTCATTGGTACATATATTTTATAATTTTATAGCATTGGCGAAATTTTAGCATTAACTTTTTTTAAGTGTATAAAAGTGAGGTTTGGTTAAAGTTTATATCTGATTCCTCTATTATTACAAATGATTGAAAACTCACTGGATATATCATGTGTTTTCAAATTTGTATTTGTATGAGTTTTGAGGACTTGAATCAACTCCAGGAATAAACTAACATATCAGGTCCCCTTTCTCTGTGTCAAAGGAGAGTGAAGATATCAGAGAGGTTTAAAATAACCTTAGATATTAGAGTTAGATCCTTGACATCTGAACAGACTATTGAATTCTTTTAATATGTACTTAAAACACATTTGTTGGCCTTCCATTGTTAGCACTGTTAGCTTATAATCTATTTGCAGAAAAAAAGGACTTTAACAACTTAACAGATATGAAAATATATTTTCACTATTCAGAGACTTATAGAGTGACAGTTTTCAAATACAAAATTGACTTCTCAAATAGGAGTCAAAATTGTTTTGTATTACCCTTTGAAATTCTGATTGAGAATCCTTGTGAAAGAGAATTTTCCTCTGACTGACTGTCTCAATCCCAGAAAGAAATTGTATTGTTCCATATAACAGGTATTCAATTTACATATTTTGAGTGAGTGAGTGAACAAACTTGATTTGATACAACAAGCTTGATAAAACCAAGTTTTATCAAACCAAAATTAAGATTTTGGTAACTGAAAAGTTTGAAATTTTCCTAGATATGAGCGATAAGATTAGCAGTTCAGCTTTAGGACGTTGGGTTCTGAAATCATTTTCACAGGTTCCTCAGGTCAAAGATCCCTCTCCCCATTGATACTGCTTTCTGTTTGGCTCTTGTTCTTTAATACCTAACAGGAAACAAGCAGCCAAATCTAAGCTATCTGAAATTCTGAGGTAATAAGTCGTATTTCGTAGCCACATTTTCAGCATAGTTGAGAGTTTATCCCTATGTACATCAAGTTGTTATACTGAATGTTTATTTAACTACTTTTTATGACACAGCATTATTATAGTCATTATGAGCAACAGTCTTAATATTCTGCTTACTGAACTGCCCCAAGACCTGTTATGTATAGAGCATTAAATATGCCTGGAAATGTGTGCTTTTTAGGTCCTTTCAGTTTAATTTTGTTGGCAGTTGCTTTTTTTTAAGTTTTATTTATTTATTTTGGCTGCATTGGGTCTTCGTTGCTGCGCGCAGGCTTTCTCTAGTTTCGGCCCGCAGGGGCTACTCTTTGTTGCGGTGCACGGGCTTTTCATTGTGGTAGCTTCTCTTTGTTGCAGAGCACGGGCTCTAGGCATGCAGGCTTCAGTAGTTGTGGCACGCGCACTCAGTAGTTGTGGTTCGCAGACTCTAGAGCATAGGCTGAGTAGTTGTGGTGCACGGGCTTAGTTGCTCCACGGCATGTGGGATCTTCCCAGACCAGGGCTCGAACCCGTGTCCTCTGCATTGGCAGGTGGATTCTTAACCACTGTGCCACCAGGGAAGTCCCGGCAGTTGCTTCTTAGTGCAGTCATTATGCCTGCAGTCTCTAATTGTGTTTTGCCACCACTAATTTGCTGTTGACTGTGAAATTCAAAGCACATCCACGCCTGATGTATTTCTACAAAGTCTGTGCTTCCCTCTGTAGTAACACTTATTATTGTATTTGCCTTACCCATTTCCTTCTGTCTTTCCACAAGAAGATTTCAGTAAGAGTATATGGTGTATCCTCTGGTTAGTAGTTACCTATCTATTGTGTGTCTATTGTGACTTCTTGTAGTCCTTATTTGTTTGATGTTTCGGTGGGTCTGTTTTTTTGTTTTTGTCTTTCCTTTTTCTTATTTTCCTCACTGTCTGGTTCTTGGTTGTACTTCAGATCTTTGAATAGATGATGAGATTTTACTGTATTGAAACTCATTTTGACTGACTCAAGGATATTTCTTCTAGTCTCCCTTTCCTGGTGATGATGAAGAGGAGGTGTTTGACAGTATTGTAAATGATGAAGTAAGGTATCCAAGGTTCTTATCTACAGAAGCCATTTCAATAATGAGAAGGGTAAGAATTAATGATTTATAAAACTACTGAAATTTTTTTAAGAACATTTCCCAGTAGAATTTTAGAAGTTGTTTTTCAGTTATAGATGTTGCATGGTTTAGACAAACACATACCAAAAGAAACATCTAAAGCTTTGCAAGTTATGAGAATCCTTGTCAATGAGTCCCTGGTTTTATATTAACTTTCTTCCTTTATATTGTGTTAGTTATTAAGAAGAAATCCTGAGCGGCGCCTTGGAGCTGGTGAAAAAGATGCAGAGGATGTAAAAAAGCACCCATTTTTCCGAGTAAGTATGAAAGTTCAAAATTTTTTATGAAACTATAGCAATTAGGAGTAGGAAACTAAACTGGTCATTTTATATTTTGTAATCCAGCTAATTGATTGGAGTGCTCTGATGGACAAAAAAGTAAAGCCGCCGTTTGTACCTACAATTAGAGGGCGGGAAGATGTTAGTAATTTTGATGATGAATTTACCTCAGAAGCACCTATTCTGACTCCACCTCGAGAACCAAGGATACTTTCAGAAGAGGAGCAAGAAATGTTCAGAGATTTTGACTACATTGCTGATTGGTGTTAAGTTGCTACACACTGTGAAACCAAGCAGACTGACTCATAAGAAGACCTCCTAAAAATAGCAACCCTTCATTTGCTCTCTGTGCCAACAAAAGCTTCTGAGTTTTTTTTAAACATATGAAGATGTGTTTAAAAATACTATTCTAATACCTTCTTGAAAAGTGGCTTTTCAATGTATTTTCAACGTAAATCTGAACACTGGAAGCAGTTTCATGGAGTTTAAGCTGAATGAACATCGGCCATGAAAATCTATTAGAAATGAATACTTTTGGATCAATAGTCTTATTTTTTAAAAAAAGAAGAAACAAAAAAAAAAACACTCTTCTACAGTCCCTAGCTTTGCTGTACTCCTGTCTTAAGTGGAAGGAAAATTAATCAGTTACCTTTCCTTAGCTGTATTTTACAAAAAGAAGAAAAAAGGGCTTGGGATGCTATTACTATTCACACGTAGTATGATTCTGTTTGAATAAGGCAAATGCTCTTATTTTTGTAAAGAAATTACTGTAATATCAAAAAATGTAGTTTGTGCACATTTTGGGGCTTTTTTTCTTTAACAGAATGAGTTGATGTCTTGTATTATAAATTTTCAATATTTATTAGGAGAAAATTTTTATGCCTTATCTTTACCAACCATGTAACAGAGCCTCATAGCTTTCCAACAGAGCTACTTGCCAAACAATTATGTTTATTAAACCAACTATGCTGAAACAAACAGAAACAACTAAACATCGACATTTACTTAAAATTTTAAGAATGAGGACTTATGATCAGCCTGAACCAAGATACTGTTACCTGTATGCATTCCCAAAGTCTAGATACTCAGTATGTTCCGTCATACCTTCTTCCCAAATCAATGAACTGATTACTCCTTTTTTTGATATTGTACATTTATCAACCTAGTTCATCTTGTTCTTGTGTCTACTGTAGAAGGGAACTATATCTTTGTTAAAACATAGGGATTATCATTGTATACATGCTGTGAACATGTATATGTGCAAGTTGTAATGTATTCTATGTTGTAGGTTTATTATTTAATTTCACCACTTCATCACTTTTGTACAGTGGCCAAGCAGACACCTCAGACTCCAGCATTTACGTTAAGTGCATTTGTACATTTTAGGCCACTGGATCCAGATTTTATATTGGCAGTTACTGAGGGCAAAAGCAATATTTTATAACAGAATGTATAAATATTTTTGATAAAACAGTCTATATTTTATAAAAATTATTATAACACTAAAGCTGTACCTCAAAAGTCTCAAAAATAATTTGATCAAATACTTTTTTACAACTCTTCAGAGGATCCATTTGTGGCTTTTTAATGCTCTTATAGATAGGAAAGTCTTTCTGCAAGCCATGACTTTTCTACTTGCCTGGAGTTTTGGGTTTTTTTGTTTTGTTTTAATTGTTTTCCCTCCTAGTCTATGACTTTATTGTTTTTCCCTAGTTCAATAATAACATCTTTGATTCTGTGCTTAGCATGTTAGGGCCATCATACCTCAGGAATAGCAAGTTGTTAACTAACCATACTGAGTTAACCATTTAATCACTATGATCTCATGTCTTAAAAGTTGTTCAGGTTTAAATCCTATGAGAAAAATGAAAGCACATTGATTTATAGAGAATTGAGCTTAAAACATTTATGAGTATTTCAGCCTTGCCAGGGTGTGTTGGCATGTTTTTGCTGTACTCTGAGAACAGTTAAAATTGTTCAGAGATAATTTCTGTTTCCTTACAAATTGATTATTACCCATGATCCTTTGGGGGAAAATCTTATAGGAAGAGGGAGCAGCAATATGTTGTTTAAAATTCTTTTAAAATGCCAGTTAACTTCCTTGGTGAAGGACAGTAGAGGATCTTAGCTTAATTGTCTGGTTTTAATTTAAACAGTGTTAATACAACATTAAAAAAAACACTAAATACTTTTGAGGTACAGTCTGCTCACCTTTTCTGGTTCTCAAATATGCATAGAAAGCAATGTCTAAAATAGGCGTTTAGCATTAAAAACTGACATAGCATTTTGTAACTACACAGTGTACAGAATTTTTTTTTTTTTTTTTCAGAATTTTTTTTTTAATTGAAGTCAATCACTAAAAAAATTAGAGGGCAGGGTATATTCACACAATTAAGCTGAAGAAAGCACTAATTTTTTCTGTAGTTTTAAAAATATATATATTTTAGTCAGATTTAAAATTTTTAAACTCTATAGAGTGTAAATATATTTTGTTATTACTGTATGTGTAAGTGACTGCTCAAGCACTTTGTAAGGAAATTAAGATATTGTAGAATGGTACACTATGCATTCAAATTAAATGTGCCTTTATGTCATTTTAAGAAAAAGTGTTTTGCAGTCATAAATTACCACAAATGCACAAATTAAAGTTTATTAGATTGTAATTTGTAACTTTGTTTTTAAGTATTATTTCCTTTTGGAAACTTCCTATTGGTCAGAATATGTATTAGCTTTCCTAGATTCAAGATCTCAAAGACTAGTTAACTTTAGTTAGCCTTCTTGCAGGTACTTTTTGTCCTGGGGAAGGGCAAAATCATTAAGAGTCAAACCAAATTGTCTACTTCACTGGTAAAAACCAAATTGTCTACTTCACTGGTGGGGAAATTTTGCATTCTGTTCCTGTAAGTTTAGTAGCATCTTCCATTCAGTGGTTACTTATGGGATGTCTTCTGTGTGGTAGACACTAAGGATAGAAAGGTGATAAAAAAAAAGCACCAAAGTCTTCATAAATGAAGAATGGTAAACATTAATGCTAAAATGCAAGCACCAGTACTTATATGTACTTTTCTCTTGTTTGAGAATAACTTATTCAATTTTAGAATCTGACCTTTCAGAAAATCGGTAAATGAAAACAGAATACTAGCCATTTTATAGTCATCTTATTCAAAAATTACAAATGGAGTATTTCAGAAATGTAAAAAGAACCCTGCTATCTCTGTGACACAGATTAAGGTCATAATGTAATCACCATTGTATGTTGACTAGGTGAAAGCTGCATTATAGATTCAAATCTAACAAAATTTTTACAGGTGCTGCTGATCTTCCCAAAGCAACTGAGGGTGAGTATGAGAAACCCAAAAGAACAAATGCCAACCCATGGATCATATTTTTAATATAGAATTCTTGTTTACCTTCTAGCTATCTTTTGAGATCTAGTGTTTCTCTGAGATATAAGCTTTATATGTATATACGTATATAACTATATGTGTTTATAAATATATGTATGTAAATATATACATATATAAATAGAGGTAAGTTTGTAAAGTAACTTCTAAGTATCAAAAATCTTGCGTAATTTCTTCTAGTATCTTGACTAAGTAGAAACTCTCAGACATCCAGTACGAAACATAATTTGAGTCATTGCTGGTCTCATTAAAGATAAGAGTGGTCTCCGGCAACCCCTCACCCCAAAGTAAGCAAACAAACTTCAGCATGAATCTGCACACACTAGGGCTTCAGCACCTAAGAGTTAGGGAATATCCAAGCACGAAAGTGAGAATACTCAGAGGTTGGGACGGAAGCTCAGTCCGCAGATTAGGCCAGAGAAGTAGGAAGTTGGAGAGGATAAGAGCCAAAATGGCAGGGAGCTGACTTTGGAAATGCAGACATCCAGAAGAAGTGGAGTTGCCAAGGATGGATTTCTATAGCAATACCATTATGAGGTTAACACACCTTGGAATTGCAGTAGAACTTATATGTTCTGTGCTAAAATTCTCTAGAGGAGCTCAAGTTCTACTTTGCAGATCACTCTCCATCTACCCGTAGAATCAAATACTTTCTCAATGAAAGCTTTCCTGGATGGAAATATATAGGATTTCAACAGGTTAAGATCAAGTAATACACTATCACAGATCACCAAATACATGAGAGACAGCAAGTTATCTTGAATGAAGCCAATAAAAATAGTAAATATAGACAGCCCCTCCAGAAGATTGCAAATATTAGAATTCTCAGATACAAAATTTAAAATAACTATATAAAAAAGTTTATATATCTAAAATTTACCAGGATAAATATGTAAAATGAAATTTGAAAGAAATTAACAAACATTTTTAAAATCCAAAAATTAGAAAAATATATAAATGACCAAATTTGAAACTCAGTGGAAGCATTACAGCAGATTAGGCAGGTGAAAAAAGAACTGGAGAACTGAAAGATACATCTGAAAAATAATCCCAAGTAAATCAAATAAAGAGATAAGGAAATGGAAGATATCAAAGGAAGGTTAAGAGATACGGAAGATGGAAGGGAGACACAATTGGAGTAAATGGAAGAGAGGCAATATGTAAAGACATAATGGCTGCAAATTTCCCAGAGAAGAAAAATATTTAATAAGTACAATATTCTCCATACAGAATAAATATAAATTTATGCATAGAATCATTGTAGTGAAACTGCAGACCACAAAGACAACATTTTGAAAATACCCAGGGAGAAAGGGAAGACTAACAGCTAACTTTTCAATAGCAACAATAGAAGCAGTGGAATATTGTCTTCAGAGCACTGGAAAATAAAATGTCAGCCTGAAATTGTGTAGGACGTAAAATTTTTTTAAGAATGAAATCAATTAAAATATTTTTTAAAGGAGGGTTTATGATCAAGGTCCTACTCTAAAGGAAGTGCTTCAAGAAAAAAGAAAATGATCCCCAAAGATGATCTAAGATACAAAAAAGGCTTGTGAGCAAATAAAATGGTAAACACTTAGGTAAATCTAAATAAACCAAATCCATACATAGAAGCCTTTTTTTTCTCTGTTAAGTCAACAGAAAATCTGAACAACAGATGTAAGAAAATTGAGATAGAGAAGATGAGAGCTAAAGTATTCTATTGTGGTGTTGGGGTGTCTAGGTCTTTTCTGTTTTAACATCTTTATTGGAGTATAATTGCGTTACAAGGGTGTGTTAGTTTCTGCTGTATAGCAAAGTGAATCAGCTATACATATACATCTATCCCCATATCCCCTCCCTCTTGCGTCTCCCTCCCTCCCACCCTCTCTATCCCACCCCTCTAGGTGGTCACAAAGCACCGAGCTGATCTCCCTGTGCTATGCGGCTGCTTCCCACTAGCTGTCTAGTTTACGTTTGGTAGTGTATATATGTCCATGCCCCTCTCTCACTTCGTCGGGGAAGGGTAAGCTGGGTGTCAAGGTATTGATTAACTTTAGTTAAATGTACAATCATAAAATGTCAAGGACATTCACTGAAAGAATATGGTGTGTATAAATTCCAAACCAAAGGTAACATGGTAGAAATCCAACTGTATAGCAATGTAAATGGAGCAGACTCACTAGTTAAAACCAAGATACAGAGTTTTAAAAGGAAATCTGACTTTATAATGTTGACAAAAATATGTACGCAGAGAAGTTGAAAGTAAAAGTAGGAGGCAATGTGTATAATGCAAAAACCAAGCTAAAGCTATGGCAGCTCTATTTAATATCAAACAAAACTGATTTTAGACCCATCTTGAAAAAAATGTGTCGCGAAGAGTAGAGTGTTTCTACACAATGACAAAAGATTCAATTAACCGAAAAGATACAATAACTGCAAGCATATATGTATCTAATAAAATAGTCTCTAAATACATAAAGCAAAAATTCTTAGAGCTACTTTAAAACACTAGCAAATATCCATCAGGGTGGAAGAGTTCAACTCATTATCGGACAATAGACTTTCTCATCAGCAAAGATATAAAATGTGGAAGAAAACAATAAGCTTGGTCCAGTGGACGTACATAGATTTCTGCCTCCAACAATTAAGGGATTCCACAGTTTTTTCAAGCACATACGGAGCATTTACAAAAATTGAGCCATAAAACAAATGGCAGAAAATCACAGAGTATAGTTATACCAATTATATTTTCTGTCTGGTTAGAACAAAAAGATTACATATATGTATATGTGTGTGTGTGTGTGTGTGTGTGTGTGTATATATAAAGTATTTGAGAAAAAAATTTACCCTTTCAATAATGGAGAAAATGAAGAAATAATAGTAATCATTAAATACTTACAACTGAGTAATAGTAAAAACATTGCATTACATACCAAAACTTGAGATGCAGCAAAAGTGGTTCTTCCAAGGGAACTTTATAAACTAACTACTTATTAGAAAAAGGAAGGTTAAAAATGGATCAAATTGTTCAGTTTAAGAAGACAGGAGAGAAAAAAAAAAACCAATAAACAAAGTAAATAGTAAAAATAGTATAATAGAAACAAAAGCCAAAAGCTTGTTCCTTTAAAAAATGCTAACAAAGTAGACACAGCTCTGAAAAGATGAAACGAGAGAAGGCATAAAAAATACTACCTGCTATAAATGAAAATGCAAGTGCGAGAAAGAGTTTTTAAAATTGAAAGAAAATACTTCAACATAACACAAATAAATTTGGGAACTTAAAATAGTGGAGATAATCTTTGAAAATGATAAGAATACTAACCTAGAAAGAAGTTAAAGACTGAATAATCTCATAACAATTAAAAAATTAAAAGCAGAAGTTAGAAGTCTTTCCACAAAGAAAACACTGGGTCTGGATTGCTTTACAAGTGAATCCTTCCAAATTTCAAGGAAGAAATTATTTTAACCACATAGAAAGTTTTTGAGATAATGGGGAAAAATTATATTTTCTAGCTCATTCTATGAAGTCAGTATAATCTAGATAACAAAATATACAAGACGAGTATGTTACTAGCAAATTTCACTCATGAATATGGATATAAAAATACTAAACAAAATATTACCAAGTCAGATTCAGTGATGTATGCAAAAGACACTTTTTTAGCAAACTTGGCTTATCCTGGTAATGTAAGGATGGCTTAATATTAGAAAATCTATAATTGTCGTTTACCATAGTAACAGATTAAAGGAGAAAAAGTAATAGATTTAGAAAGAGCTGATCACATTCTTGCTTTAATGGGGTGGGACAGAGTTGGTTAAACTGACAAGTGGTATCTATAGTAAAACAACACAAGTAACTGAAATCAATAGCATCATCCCATATGAGGAAACATTCTCTTTAAAACTGGGGAATAGGACTAGGATGCCTGTCATTACTACTTCTTTTCAACCTTGAACTCCTTTAATATAAGGGTTAAAAGGAGGATATAAAATGGTTATTATTTGCAGATGATATGATTATCAACCTGCAAAGCTCAAAAGACTACAATTTGCTAGCAATCATAGTTTATCCAAGATTCTGGTTATAAGATGAAGATACAAAAGTCAGTGACATGTCTGTGGACCATCACCAAATAATTAGAATACATAATATTTAAAAAACACAACTTTTACATAGCAACACAACTAAGTTACCTAGAAATAAATTTAACAAAAGATGTGCAAGACTGGTTTTGTTTTGTTTTGCTTCTAATTCTTCACTGGGAGACATTAAAGAAGACCTAAGTGAATGTAGAAATATCCCATCTTACGATGTGATGTCAAGTGCTCCTCAAATTGCTCTGTAGATTTAATGCAACTCCAATCAGAATCTCAACATTTTTTTATAGAACTTTACAAGCCCACTCTAAAATTTATATAGAAGAGCAAAAGGGCAATAATAGTAAAGAACAGTTTAAGAAATTCCTGAAGAACAAAGAGGAGGAGAGGGAATTTGCCCTACCACATATCAAGAATTGTGAAAATGTAGCAATTATTATAGAATTGGTACATATTACAAATGGAGAAAGAGAGCCAAGGGGTAGAACTACACATATATGAAACTGATATATAAAAGAAGCAATATGTTAATTTAGTGGAGAAAAAAGAAAATGTTCCATAGGTAGAGCTAGGAAAATTGTTTATCCATATGGAAAGGGAAAAAGAATTTCTGTGTCACACCGTCATAAAAATTTCAAATGAATTAAATAAAATGTCAAAAGTAAGACTTAAAACTTTTAAAATATATCTAGGAGAAGAAAGCACTAAAATGTAAGGAACATCCATAAATTCAACTAATAAAATTCAAAATTTCTGTTTATCAAAAGACATCATAAAGTAAAAAGGCAAGTCAAAAACTGAAAGTAGATTTATTTCCATCACATGTAAAAGAGAAAGAATGATAGCTAACATAGATTAAAAATTCCTGAAACTCAATAAGGAAAACAATGGGAAATTTCAAAAGATATGAACGGATATTTCACATGGACAGTAAACATGCCCAATCTCAACTGTAGTTAGAAACTACAAAATCAAGACCAGTTGCACACATTCAATTGGCAAAAATTTTAAATTCGCACCGTATCAAGTCGTGGAGATGGAGTGGAACAATGAGATCTCATGTAAATTGCTGTGAGGAGTATAAAGAAATACCCACTCTGGAAAAACAATTTGGTATTGTCTTGTAAAGCTGGACATGATACCCAGCAATTCCACTTGAGTACTGTATCCTGAAGAAACTTTTTACATATGCACCAAGAGTCATGAACAAGAATTTTCCTAGCGTTATTTGTAAGCAAAAACTGGAAACAACCCAAATGCTCATCAGTGGAAGAGAACGGTTTAATAAAATATAGTATAATTACACCATGAAATATTATAGGGCAATGAAAATCAACTGCCCTTATAGTGAACAGTACAAAAGAGCAAAATGTGTGAAAGAAGCTAATTAAAGACTGTATGTATATAGCCTGGTATTTTTTAAAACTTAAAAAACTAAGCCAAACTAAACATAAATGTGATAAAACTTTGCTTTTTTTTTTTTTTTTTTTAAAGCAAGTAATTGTTGAACGAAAATTAAGATAGGGGTTATCTGATGAGACGGAAGAATATGATAGTGGTGGGGAATACCCTGACAGGTAGAAGTTGCTGGTAGTACTTTAGGTCTTCAGTTTGGGTGGTGATTTAATCAGTTCAGTGTATTAATAAATCATCTACTTGTCACCATCTTGAGTCCTCACTTTTCTCCTTTTCCACCTTAAATTGCCGTATCCATCATACTCTCCCACGTATGTGATCCTCAGCTCCCTGCTCCTTTCCTGCTTCTTTGTACGGCCCTGTTAAACTCCCACCCAAATCCCTGTTAAATCTATTTCTGCATCTGAACAACCGTGCCGACTCATCTCACTACCATGAAGTGCGTCAGTACTAAATTTCCTTAGTCTAGTGGTTCTCAAACTTTAGGGTGTATCAGAATCACTGGAAGGATTTGTACATGGGCCTCATCAAGCAGATTGTTTGTTTGTTTTGGTATTGAGTTGTATGAGTTCTTTATATATTTTGGATATTAACCCCTTATCTGATACACGGTTTGCAAACATTTTCTCCCATTCTGTAGGGTGCCTTTTCATTTTGTTAGTTGTCTCTTGCTGTGCAGTAGCTTTTTAGTTTGATGTAATCCTGCTTACTTATTTTTGCTTTTGTAGCTTGTGCTTTTGGTGTCATATCTAAAAAATCATTGCCGAGACCAGTGTCAAAGAGCTTTTTTCCTATGTTTTCTTCCTGGAGTTTTATGGTATTAGGTCTTATGTTTTAAGTCTTTAATACATTTTGAGTTAACTTTTGTGAGTGGTGTGAGAGAGGTCCAGTTTCATTTTTCTGCGTGTGGTTGTCCAGTTTTCCTAACACCATTTATTGAAGGGGCTATCCTTTCCCCATTGAGTGTTCTTGGATCGCTTGTCAAATATTAATTGACTATAAATGCAGGGGGTGGTTATTTCTGGGCCCTCTATACTGTTCTATGTCAATTTTTATGCAAGTACTGTGCTGTTTTAATTACTATAGCTGTGTAGTACTGTTTGAGATGAGGATGTGTGAATGCCTTTGGTTTTGTTGTTCTTTCTCAGGTTTGCTTTGGCTATTCGAGGTCTTTTGTGGCTCCAAACAAATTTTTAGGATTTTTTTTTTCCCGTGGAAAATGTCATTTGAATTTTGATAGGGACTGCATTGAATTTATAGATGGCTTTGGGTAATACAGATATCGTGTATAGAAACACAACTGATTTATTTCTATATGTTGATTTCACATCCTGCAACTTTACTGAACTTGATCATTAGTTCTAATAGTTTTTTGTTTCAGTCTTTAGGGTTTTCCTAAGATCGTATAATCTTCGAACAACAATTTTACTTCCTCCTTTCCAATTTGGATGCCTTTTTATTTCTTGCTTGACATTTTTCTCATTCCAATTTTGATTGCATGCTGATTTTGTTGTAGCTTTATTTTCCTTTACATTGGAGACAGAAATACTGTCTTTATGTCAAAGGAATAAGTTTGTCCTCCAGCATCAAAACACATTGCTATTCTTAAATTGAGAATAGGTTTAACTGATGGGCTAACATCTAGGAACTATGTTGTAAGAGATGGAGTAGAATGAGAGACAAAACTAGTTACAAAATTTATTTTTCTTTCTTTCTTGTGTGTGTGTGCATGCCAAGTAGGTATTTGTATCAATTAAATACCTATTTGGTGTTGTCAAGGAAATATAATTATGTAGAGTAATTTGTAAAATACCCCTCCTCCCTTCAAATAATCAGCACTGTGTATCTCCTAGGCATGAACACACATAAACAGAAAGCCAGAAATCCAAGATATGAAGATCACCATCTTGGCACTGGATTTTCTAGGGCAGTTTAAGGGTTCCTATTTTCACTGACTCTTTAGACCTTGCCTTTTTTTTTTCCCCTTTCTACTCAGATCTACTTTATTCACTTGCTTGTCATCCTATATTAATCAGGTCTCTGACTTGAAACCATTGAGTGCTTGTGACATTAGTATTACCATCTTTTTCTATTTTTAGAAGTAAAATAGTATATTTTAAAACTTTAGTCTTCCATATATGGTCTCATTTAATCCCCAAGACTACCCTATGAAGTTGGTGGAGTGAAGTAAGTTGCTCCAGCTCACACAGCTGCTAAGTGGCAGAGCCAGAACTATGACCCTTTCCTTGCCCAGTGCCTTTTCTGTTACACTACAAACTTTTTGTTTAAGTTGGTTTTAAATTAGACCAGTCAATAGTTAACTCCCCCTGAAAGTAAGATGAAGACAGAATAAAGTTACAACTCCCCTCTCCCTTCCCCCAGGAATACTAACTACAATCAGTGGTATTACATCTTACTGCATCACATCGGGAGATAGTAATCTCAAATTTTTCCACTAAGTTTGATCACTTGGTTAAGGTGGTGATCATCAGATCTCTCTTTCTGAAGATACAGTTTTACCCTTATAACTAAGAGACAATCTGAGGTAATACTTGAGATCATTTTATTTCCAAACAACCTTCCTCGCAATACTCATCTGAGTAAATTATTACACTGGGAGTTGAAAAATAATTTTCCAACTCTAGTATTTCATCTACATGCATTAGCTGCCATTCTGGTTTTTGTTTTTTTTTAAGCTTTCCCTTTTTCCTCGTAACCTCACTTTTTTTTTTTTTTTAATTTGAGTATCACTATGGATGCAAGGACTTTTTAAAATCATTGTGTTATAATCCATTACTATTACTGCTTTTTTCTTGGATGCTTAAATTGTTCCCAGATTTGAGCCCATTGGAGTACCTCCTTGCTTTCTTGCACTATAAGATGTTCCAGGCCCACTTTTTGTGTTCCCTGCAAACCTGGAATTAGCCTTTTTTTTTTTTTTTTTTTTTTGAGAAAGAATAGGAACTAAAATCTGATTGCTATTGTGAAGTCATGATATCTAGACCCTTTCAGCTGATAGACAAAGAAAATAAGCCTTTTTCAAAATCATGAGTTCATGCTAATTTAAATGGAGCAACACAGGATTCTTTTTCAACTTATCCTCATTTCATATTTTCATCTCTCTTCTGCCATTATAGACCCTCATGTTTAAGAGTCTATATGGTGATTCAATTTCATACTAGAAAGCATTATTTTTACTTGTTTTAGAAAAATTTGTTCAGTTTACCAAAGAGACCAGTATACTTTATCTGAAAATTAACAGGAGGGACTTCCCTGGCAGTCCAGTGGTTAAGACTCCGCACTTCCGTTGCAGGGGGCACAGGTTCGATCCCTGTTCGGGGAACTAAGATCCCCCGCATGCTGTGCAGTGTGGCAAAAAAAAAAAAAAATTAATATGAAAGCTTAAAAACCTCATGTCACTACTTTCAGTGCCTCAGTAGGAAACAGGCAAGCAGATCAGTGGTCCTAAAAAAAAAAAAATCCAGTTTTCAGGTGATTGTTTTTATAGTTCCTAATTTCTATTTTCTTTTTAGCTGTTTATACAAAGTCATCACACTCACAAATTTACTCCTCCAAGTGTACAGATTCCCATTTTAGATTCTCAGTGGAATCCAGTATTTTTGACATTTACAGCATTATGCTGAATTGTAGCATTTGCTTCTTCATGCTTTTATATTTCAGTGAGCTACTTTTGAGTTGTCGGTTTACTTCTTGAAATATGGACATAATGCAATACAATAAAAATAATGAAAAATGAAAACTAACCGAAACTAAACAATATGCAAATGACAAATACCTTATTGCCTTATCTGATTAACGCAGTCTGTGTAGTATGCATGAAATATTTAAGAATGTAAGTATTAACAAAAGAGTTAGGTTTCTATGGAAATAGTAACTACTTTTATCTTTTACAAATTTGAAATTGTGTGAAAAAACCTTAATCCCAGTAATTTTATCTCTGACCTCCAAACTGCATGTAAACCACTTAGTAGACGTCCAGGGATTTCTAGCATCTAAACACTGTAAAAAAAGAGTTGTAGCTTTTTCTAATCCACCATCCTGGACTCATCAGAGCCCAGGATCTTTTGTATAAAATAAATAAATTGCAATTCGATTTCTAAAGAACCCCTGATGCCTCCTTGGTACCTGCTTTATCTTTACACACTGATACTACTGCTTTACTACTCCCTCAAGTTGTTTGTGTTATAGTCTAATTAGAATAGGTAGAAAATAAATGCCAAAATGGCCTTTTAAATGTTGTCATTTGAAGCTAACACTCCAAATTGGAGACCTTTGAAATGAGGCCTTTGAAGAAAAGAGCAGTCTGAATTGAAGTGTGCATAACTGTTTTGAACTGGAAATTACCTCTAGTTTACTTAATAAAACCTATATAAATTAAATAAAACAGAATGCATATATATTTCTTTTTTCTGTAGTATGTCTTATACTTATCCATGTTGAGATGTCCAAGCATAGGATTCAGGAAGAGGACTGGGCTGGAGATATGAGGGTCGTTGGATGGTAACTGAAGTCACAGGAGTAGATGAGATCACTTAAGGTTGAGTGTGGCGAGCAAGAAGATAAAAGGGTCAACCAAGGACAAAAGTCTAAGGGATGAGTAGAAGAGGAAGACTCAACAGAGACCTAAAAGCAGTAACCAGAGGTAGGAAGGAAATGAGAGAATTAGTATTATGGAAGCCTAGGGAAAGAGAGTTTCAAAGAGGATTGAAAATGGACAACAATGTGAAGTGTTAATTGGTGAAGATGAGGTCTGAGATGTTGCACCTGCTTTAGCAACATGGATATTTTTGAGACCATGACGAGAGTAGCTTTACTGGTGTGCCCAGGGCCGAAACTAGCCTGCAATGCTTTACAGTGGGAATGAGGGGGAATCTTTCAAGAAGTTTGGCTATGAAGATCAAGAAAGTGCCAGGGATCAAGGAGTTTAGGACACAGAAGAGATTGGAATGTGTTTACATGTTGATGGGAGGGGAGCAAGCCAGCCAAACTGCTTGTAATCCCCACAGGAACCATGCAGTATGAGGCCTCCTTGTTTAATTCATGGTGATCATCTTCACTCTTCCCAGAGATGGGGCTAAACCCAGTGAACTTAAGTGCTAATCATCTTCCGGATTCTGCTAAAGTAAAACAATCTTTCTCTGACCACTCTCTCCCAACACGGAATTAGTCAAATCCTCTTGTGTCCCCACCATAACCTGCAAAATACTCTCCATGCTTTATTGCATTTATTTGTTTACATGTCTCTTCTCTCCAAAAGTTGTGTTTTATTCATCTTAGATGCCAAGTGCACAGCTCTGTCGCTGATACACTGTAGTGTTCAATAAATAGTAATAGCCTTTTATAAAGCAATAACCTTCATTTTTAAAAATCAGGTATTTTGTGTTACCATATTGGATCTTCACAACAACTCTGTGAAAAAAGCACTGTAATATTCTCATTTTATAAATAAGAAACCTGAGACTTAAGAGAGCTAAGTAACTTGTGCAAAGTCACATAGTAAGTGGAAGAGGCAGGACTCAAACCCAGTCTGTTAGCAAGATTCATGCTCTTAAGCTCACTGTAGTCAATGCATGATTGAATAACTGAATGAATGGATGGGTATCAAGGAACTCAAAAGGACAAAATTCCCGCAAATGAACTACCACACCATTTGTTAAACATAACACATACTGAGAGTGTCTAGTTGCTCAATAAATGCTTTTTGTTGGGGAAAAAAATGGGACAGTTGCAAAACTGACGTGTAAACTTCCAGACTGTTAACCACTGGAGCCTTCTTCCTTAGTCTTCCTTTCTAGAAGACAAAAAGGATTAACATCCATCCTCTCTTTGTTCATCTGTGTACCCCTTGCTCCAAGAGCTTAATGATACAGATGAAAGAACATGGCACTTTTGAGGAAATGAAACTTCACTGTAGCTGGAGTATATGTAAAAACTGCAATGGAGTAGGTGAGTAAAGACTAGGAAAGAAAGGGTCATATGCTGGCATTGTGGGCTCTGTTCAGAAAGGTGGGGTTTTTTGCTCGTTTGTTTTTAATTTTTATTTTATATTGGAGTATAGTTGATTTACAATGTTGTATTTCAGGTGTACAGCAAAGGGATTCAGTTATACATATACATATAGCTATTCTTTCTCAGATTCTTTTCCCACATAGGTTATTACAGAATATTGAGTAGAGGCCCCTGTGCTATATATAGTAGGTCCTGTTGGTTGCCTATTTTATATATAGCAGCGTGTATATGTTAATCCCAAACTCCTAATTTAGCCCTCTCCCAACCTTTCCCCTTTGGTATCCATAAGTTTGTTTTTGAAGTCTGTGAGTCTGTTTCTGTTTTGTAAATGAGTTCCTTTGTACCATTTTTTTTAGATTCCACATATAAGTGATATCATATGATATTCGTCTTTCTCTGTCTGACTTACTTTATTTAGCATGATAATCTCTAGGGCTATCCACGTTGCTGCAAATGGCATTATTTCATTCTTTTTTATGACTGAGCAATATTCCCTTGTATATATGTGCCACATCTTCTTTATCCATTCATCTGTTGATGGACACTTAGGTTGCTTCCATGTCTTGGCTATACTGTAAATAGTGCTGCTGTGAACATTGGGGTGCATGTATCTTTTCAAATTATGGCTTTCTTCAGATATATGCCCAGGAGTGGGATTGCTGGATCATATGGTAGCTCTATTTTTAGTTTTTTAAGGACCCTCCATACTGTTCTCCATAGTAGCTGTACCAATTTACGTTCCCACCAACAGTGTAGGAGGGTTCCCTTTTCTCCACATCAGAAAGGGTTATTTGTCATAGGGGCAGATCTAAATTTTGCGGGGCCAAAAGTATGTACAATTTGGGGGGCCCTCTTTAAGAAATCCATGATTTTGTATTTATAGCTACGGAATTAAGTTCAGAGCCTAGGAAGGGGTCTGTGCAAGTGCACCTTAAGTTTCATTAGCTTTCTGATAAATCACCTATGCCTCAGAGCCACTGAAGCATCTTCAGCTGGGAGAAATGTGGTTAGATTTGCATGGGGAGAATGGATCAGAGGGTTCAAGTCTGAAGCCTGGAGCAGTAGCTTGGAGCCACCTCAGCAACTGTGGGAGATGATAAAGGCCTAAACTAGGATAAGACAGTTAGGAGAGAGAAAAGTGGATGAATAAGGATTCTTCAGGTGGTAGAAACAAAGGACTAGGACTGACTACAGGTAGCCCATAGGGGCCATATACCAACCACATCACAGAAATGTCTCCCCAGTCAATGTGATTTCCACTTATCCTTTAAGGGCCTTTTCCAATTAAGTACTTTTTTCCTCTTTGTGCCCTGCTCTTTCCACACAGGTAGAATGAACGTCTCCTTCTCTCTGACTCCCTCGGGCTTTGTACACACCTCCATCTTATACTCGCTCATAGCATCAGTACAGGGCATGCCTTATTCACCTCTTGTATCTTGTATCTCCAGAGTCTTCATAGTGGAGGATGAAGGAATGGCCTGCTTTGCTCTATACAAAGACATTTAGAATAATATAAAATATTAGGAAGTTTCTATGAGTGACTGAGATTCAACCTACGATTAGTTGTTGATATGAATTGTAGTTGGGCTCCAACATAATAAAAGTGTCCCTCTGACAACCACCACAAGAGTCATCCCTTATTTAAGTTTAGTTCTTCCTAATCTGTAGAGAAATTCCACATATAAGCTGTCACTTAAAACTTATAGCCACTTGGAAAATCATCACATGGAGGTAGCAAAGAGACCTAGGACTAGCCCTTATTTTGCTACTATTAGTGTGACCTTGGACAAGTGATTTCACCTTACTAGTGATATGTGAACATTTCACCCTAATGTTCTCATCTGTAAAATGATGGAGTTATAGTAGGTCATTGATTTTTAACCTTCCTTTTCAAACAAAATCTTCAGTATTACTCCAGCACATAACAAAGTCAGAGCAGAAGCAGGCTGGGGGCCCAGTTTGTCACTCACTGGAGCTAATTCTGAGGTCTTCCGTCAAAGCCCCTAGCCTACACAGTTGGATGTCCATGCTACTAGAAGACCCTTGATAAAATGCCTTAGAGCTGTCATTGACCATCTCCAATATGATGGTCAACTCAAAGTCACAGAGCTAAACTGTGGTATAAGGGCCAAAATCCAGGCCCCTCTTTTGTACTGAAGAGCAGACCTCTGCTCACAAGGACAAATTAGGACAGTGAAAGGAGTTGTTCAAATGCCAGATAATATTTGTTGGGCCACAGCAATGCAGGAAGATGTTGAAAGTTCTGAGTCCCTCATTAAGTTTTCTGGTGTCTCATAGCCGTAGAGCTAGAAGGAACCACAGAGGCAGTAAGGTCTTTCCAGAGAAATCTCTTACAGATCAGCTAAGTCTCTGCTTAAATACCTTCAGTGAAGTCTTCAACCTGACCACATGGTCGTCTGGGAGCTCCATGTAACTTTTGCGTCCTAGACCTGTCTTTCAGAACAGTATAGAACAAAGTAGCCTTTCTAACGTCTTTAAGAGCACTAAACCCAATTCTTTTGTGGTTTTAACTTTCTCAGCTATGTCAATTTAAAACAAAATATCTTTTGGCAGAATCTTAAATTCAACATAATATCACTCTTTGCTTGTTTTTATTACTCTTGTTAAGTACTTTACATACCAATGATCTTCTTTCCCAGATGTCTCAAAACATTTATTTCAAATAATGGCTGTCTTTTTCCCATTGTATATTCTTGCCTCTTAAGTCAAAGATTAATTGACCGTAGGTGTGTGGGTTTATTTCTGGGCTCTCTATTCTGTTCCATTGATCCACGTGTCTGTTTTTGTGCCAATACCATGCTGTTTTGATTAGTTACTGTAGCTTTGTGGTATTGTCTGAAGTCTGGGAGGGTTATGCCTCCTGCTTTGTTCTTTTTCTTCAGGGTTGCTTTGGCAATTCTGGATCTTTTATGGTTCCTATAAATTTTAGGATTATTTGTTCTAGTTCTTTGAAAATTTTCATGGGTAATTTGATAGGAATCACATTAAATTTGTAGATTGCTTTGGGTAGTATGGCCATTTTAACAATATTAATTCTTCCAAGCCAAGAGCATAGGATATCTTTCCATTTCTTTGAATCATCTTCTGTTTCCTTTATTAATGTTTTATAGTTCTCAGAGTATAAGTCTTTCACCTCCTTGGTCAGGTTTATTCCCAAGTATGCAACTGATTTCTGCATGTTAATCTTGTATCCTGCTACCTTGCTGAATTTGTTTGTCGGTGCTAGTAGTTTTTGTGTGAAGTCTTTAGGGTTTTCTATATATAGTATCATGTCATCTGCATATAATGACAGTTTTACCTCTTCCCTTCCAATTTGGATACCTTTTATTCCTTTTTCTTGTCTGATTGCTGTGGCTAGGACTTCCAAAACTATGTTGAATATAAGAAGTGAGAGTGGGCATCCTTGTCTTGTTCCAGATTTTAGCAGGAAGTCTTTCAGCTTTTCACCATTGAGCATTATATTGGCTGTGGGTTTGTCATAAATATCTTTTATTATGTTGAGCTATGTTCCCTCTATACCCACTTTGGTAAGAGTTTTTATCATGAATGGGTGTCGAATTTTGTCAAATGCTTTTTCTGTGTCTACTGAGATGATCACTTGTTTTTTGTTTATGTGGTGTATCACATTGATTGATTTGTGTATATTGAATCATCCTTGTGAACTTGGGGTGAATCCCACTTAGTTGTGGCATATGATCTTTTTTATATGTTGTTGGATTGGTTTGCTAATATTTTGTTGAGAATTTTTGCATCTGTATTCATCAAAGATATTGGCCTATAATTTTCTTTTTTGGTGGTGTCTTTGTCTGGCTTTGGTATCAGGGTGATGGTGGCTTCATAGAATGTCTTTGGGAGTATTCCCTCCTCTTCAATATTTGGAAGAGTTTGAGAAGGATTGGTATAAGTTCTTCTTTGTATGTTTGGTAGAATTTGCCTGTGAAGCAATCTGGTTTTGGACTTTTGTTTGGAGGGGACTTTTGCTTTGTAGGGAGTTTTTAAATTACAGATTCTATTTCACTTCTAGTGATCAGTCTGTTCAAATTATCTATTTCTTCTTGATTCAATTTTGGTTGGCTGTGTGTTTCTAGAAACTTGTGCATTTATTCTAGGTTGTCAAATTTGTTGGCCTAATTGTTCATAGTATTCCCTTATGGTTTTTTTATATTTCTGCAGTGTCGGTTGTTATGTCTTCAAGTGGTGTTGGGAAAGCTGGACAGCCGCATGTAAATCAGTGAAGTTAGAACACTCTCACCATACACAAAAATCAACTCAAAATGGCTTAAAGACTTAAACATAAGACATGACACCATAAAACTCCTAGAAGAGATCATAGGCAAAACAATCTTTGACGTAAATTGTACCAATGTTTTCTTAGGCCAGTCTCCCAAGGCAATAGAAATAAAAAACAAAAATAAACAAATGGGACCTAATCAAACTTACAAGCTTTTGCAGAGCAAAAGGAAACCATAAACAAAATGAAAAGACAACCTACAGAATGGGAGGAAATACTTGCAAACGATGCACCTGACAAAGGATTAATCTCCAAAATACACAAACAGCTCATACAACTCAACAAGAAAACAAAAAACCCAGTCAAAAAATGGGCAGAAGACCTAAACAGACATTTCTCCAAAGAAGACATATGGATGGTCAAAAAGCACATGAAAAGATGCTCAACATCACTAATTATTAGAGAAATGCAAATCAAAACTACAACGAGGTACCACCTCACACTGGTCAGAATGGCCATTACTAAAAACTCTACAAATAACAAATTCTGGAGAGGATATGGAGAAAAGGGAACCCTCCTACACTGTTGGTGGGAATGTAAGTTGGTATAGTCACTATGGAAAACAGTATGGAGGTTCCTCAGAAAACTAAGACTAGAACTACCATATGATCCAGCAATCCCATTCCTGGGCACACATCCAGACAAAACTAATTCAAAAAGATACACGCACCCGTGTGTTCAGAGCAGCACTAGTCACAATAGCCAAGACATGGAAGCAACCTAAATGTCCATTGACAGATGAATGGATATACAATGGAATACTACTCAGCCATAAAAAAGAATGAAATAATGCAATTTGCAGCAACATGGATGCCACCAGAGATTATTACACTCAGTGAAGTAAGTCAGAAAGACAAATACCATATGATATCACTTATATGTGGAATCTAAAATATGGCACAAATGCTCCTATCTACGAAACAGAAACAGACTCATGGACAGAGAGAGCAGACTTGTGGTTGCCAAGGAGGAGGGGGCTGGTGGAGGAATGGACTGGGAGGTTGGGGTTAGCAGCTATTATATATAGAATGGATAAACAACAAGGTCCTACTGTACAGCACAGATTCAATATCCTATGATAAACCATAATGGAAAAGAATCTTTAAAAAAAGTATATATAACAGAATCACTTTGCTGTAAAGCAGAAATGAACACAACATTGTAAATCGACTTTACTTAAGAGGAATGATGACCTAAAAAAACCCCAAAAAACGGCTATAGCAGCCATAGGCTGTTGCAGATCAGAGAAAGACCATGAGGTTGTGATACTCTGCAAAAGAAAAGTTTCATGGTCACCTTTTCCCTGCTCCTCTTTCACCAAGTATGAGCTTGAGCGCCCTAGAATGGCAGTTAAAAGTCCCCCCAGCCAGAGAAATGCCAGGAAGGATTATGAATGGAAGTTTGTGCTCTTGAGAGATGCTGGCATCCCTATGGCCTAGAGATCAGCCAAATAAATAGTGGTTTTGCAGTGACACCTTAAGACCTTGAGATCCTGATGTAATAAGTATGTATGTGTAATACCTGGGAGGGAGAGAGTGAGGTGTTCAGGGGGCCAAAAATCTCTCAGTAGCTCCACAGTTTGCAAATGAGATTAAAACTCCAGCAACAGGAAAAGTCAGGGCCACTGACAACTGGAAATATTGGCATGGGGCACAGAGGCCTCTTGGCTGGATTAGGACCAGATGGGTAATAGGCTGACCCCTCCCAGCTGTTCATCTTGATAATCAAAGTAAATCTTGCACCTGTGATACAAAATTAGCTCAGAAACCAAAGACAACCCTGGGTAAAGTACATTTGTTGCTTTGAACACAGAGGCTTACTACCAAGAGACATTTAGTTTAAGAAGCATTTCATTTGGAGGAAGAGCTAAAAGAACAATTTCTAGCTATTAACTCCTTGTTACCTGAGCTGATTTAAAAATAATTCAAAAACTCAACTCTGAAGAGCTTTCCCCAAAGAGCCAGATACAAGTATTGCATTGAATAATTCTGTTCATTTATAAACTGAAGTCTATTTGAAAGCTACAAACTAAAGTCAGGCCTGAAGCAGCTTCCTATGAAATAAGCTTCAACAGTATGGTTCAGTGGAAAGGAGCAGTGGATTGAGTGATCGAGACCTGAGTTAGTCCCATCTCTGCTAAGTGAACTTGGACAGAGCTTTTGGTTTCTCTAGGCTTCTCTGAACTACAAAATGGGGAGATCAGACCGGAGCAAACTCAGATTCCATGAAACTTATACTCAAATCCTTGAACTAGAGTAATAGAAATTGTCCATAAAAGTGGCTTCCAGCAAGTCTTCGTTTTAAATACCCGAATGGAAGGGGCCACAGTAACCAAGTTTTCAGCTGTCTAAGATGCTAGCATGAACAGGATGGATCTACTTTATCTTCATAGAAATGGCCTTGCATCGCTCACTAATACTCCTAACTTGCTAAAAATGTAGGCCCCAAACAGAAACAGGCTTCAAATTCTACACATGATCAGCTGTCAGTGAGGTGGCCGCCCACCTGTGTAGGGGGAGTTTTCCATACCTTGAGGTAAGGCTGTAAGCTCCGTTCTCTAAAAAAGCAAATACACCCTCTGCCCACAGATTACTCTTTAAAATCAGTTTTATTGATCCATGTTTTTAAAATGTATTCTAAAAAATAGACCAAAATGTTCACATAGTTGAGTGGCAGACGCTAGGTGCCTCCCTTCCCTTTATGCTTAGCTGCATTTTTCTAGTTATCTAATACATTTTCGTAGCCAGGAAAATGAAAAAAACTAAACAAATCACGTTACTATACCTGAACTGCAGCTATGTTTTAAAAATAAAGCATAGCAAACAGCTGGAAAGAAAAAAAATACCAAAACACTGGTGGCTATTTCTGGGTGGCTCATGGATGTTTTCATTATGCGTTTTCCAAATGTTCTATATAATGTGCATGCACTAACCTTCGATAACTGCAAAGATAACTATTTTAAGATTTACTTAACTGGCTGCAGCTTGCAGAGCCGTCATTACTGAATGGGACTTCTGTGGTCCATCACTAGAAACTGGGGAGCATTAGAGGAGGGAGGCTACTGCTCTCAGTCCATACTTGGACAGATGATGGAGATGTGTGGTGCTGGGGACCAAAACATGGTGCCCAGAAAGGGACATTAACCTACGACTTCTTTTCTTCTTCTGTCTCACTCCGGGTAAGATGGGTTCTACGTGCCTGGCGTATACATTTCATCACTATCCTTGCAATCCTGTATTTGGGTTATAGTGTTCTTCCACAGCTTTGAGTAGTAGTGTTTGAGTGTCCTACATTTAGTGTAAGGGAGAAATACCATTTGTCTTCGTGGTCCAATACCTATCCCCCTTCCATGGTCAACAGAAATGACAGTGGAAGTCTGATCTTATAGAGGGGAAAGTTCCTCTCTGGACCAGAGTTGCAATCTGCCCACCAAGGCCACAACAGGAGATGATTGTCCTTTTAATCTAGTGCTAACCTTTTTACAAATGTGTAAGAACCATGACACCTGTTTTACAGCAGTGGGGATGTTTGTTTAGCGTGGACTCAAGTCCCCTGTACAAACTACCTAGCTGGCAAAAGGGCAAAATGTTGTTGGTCTTCACTTAACATTGCCTAGCAGTCAAGAGACCTTAAATCAGTGTTCCTCAAAGAGTGAGATGCAAAACATCTACACATCACAGTCACCCAGGGGGAAGGTGCTTGTTAAAAAAATTCCTGGACATCCTCAGGCCCAATAATCTCCATTTTAAATATTCTTTAGACTATGAGTATCCCAATTAGTAAAAATAACAAAGAACTGTAGATAGATACGCAGATTCTATACAGTGAAATGTAAACATCTGGAAATTGAAATCTGTCTCTGTTACTAATTATTTACTAGCATCACCTTCTGCTCAGTAAGCTCACTGAGAAAAAACACCTACTTAAACAATCTTATATCTCTAAAGCCAGTGCCTTTCAAGGCCCTGTTCATCACTTCTTGCTTTTTAATATACATATATTAAGAAATGACACACACACCTCCTTTTAAACTGCAAACTAAATATGTTCAACAGTGGTTCCTCAAAAGCCTGTTACTTCCATAACTTTATTAAAATAAGAAAATTAAATATATATGAAAAAATAATGGAAAACAAGGACCTCTATCAGCTTTATTAGCTGCAATATGCATTATTTGTAATTATAAATTATATAAATTACAAATTACATGTAACATAATTGTAACAAAAACTTTAGTTTTGAAAAACGTTTTATTCAAGAATTACATAATTTCAAATATCTTCCAAAATACAGTTTCCTAGATTGCTACAAAAGAAAGCAAATTGAATAAGAAATTTAAATCATTAAATATGTTTCGCTAGTATATACATATGAATGCCAAGCAATTAATATTTAGCCCTGGAATGCGTACCACGTCTTTTCGTTTTTCCTTATTAAAGGCTCAATCCAGCACTTTGTATAGGCTATGTACAACAGGCAAAGTTCAGTGTTCATAGGAGTTTCACATTAGCTGCCTCAATTTATAGCTGTGGTAGTTTGTCCACAGGGGTGTCAAATTTGAAGTCTGTAGGAAACAGATCTGGGGCCCGAGGATAGATTAGCCTGTAGGACTGTCTGATTGTAACATCAGCAACACCAGCAATATCTCCAATTTCTAAAAGACAAAAATCAAAATATTAAGTTTAACTTCCATCCTACCTCCCCTTCTACTACCTGCATTTGTGGGACATGGTACTATAAAACGTCTAAGTGAAAAAGAAAACAAAAATATTTTCAAAAACTAAAAAGTAGAAAGCACGGCTACAGTAACAACAATAATAATGGTATTAGTACTTTTCGCAAAGCACTGTCGAATTAATTTAAAAGGTTTACTATATGGAAAACACTTAAACGGTGCTCAAGGCATAGCACTATGTGTGATAGCTATTATATTGCTCATTGTATTTAGAACTGACTTCTTCACAATAAATTTTTTTGAGGATCACAGAAGTAATCCATGAATACATTCCTGTAAAGAAATTCACTTTATTAGTTCTGTGTTTAAAAGTTCCCCTGCAACGTCTCCCCTAGCTAAACCTCTATTAAGAGGTTCTTGTTAGGTTAAAACCAAAATGGGATCATGTTGGTATTTTTCTTTTTTTAAAAAAATATTTATTTATTTGGCTGCTCTGGGTCTTCGTTGCAGCACGTGGGATCTTCGTTGCCGCGTGCAGGATCTTTAGTTGCGGTATGTGTGATGATCTAGTTCCCTGACTAGGGATCGAACCCAGGCCCCCTACATTGGGAGCGTGGAGTCTTAACCACTGGACCACCAGGGAAGTCCCTATAAGTAAGTATTTTTCTACAATCTCTTTTTTCTACTTAACATATCTGAGGTCAAACAGCTGTATATTATAGCATGATATAGATGTTTTTCACTATTATAAACACATACTTGAGCATATATATTGAGCTCACACGAGTTATTTCTACAGTCTATTACAGAATCCAAGGATCCACTTTCACCATTCAAAGTCAGTGTCATATTTTCCTTCCATTTTTTAAACCAAGTCCCAAAGGACTGCCACTTGACAATTATTTGGTTAGTTATACTTAATCAAAATAGATTTTTTAAACACACCCTTTAAATACAAACTCATTTTACCATCTTTTCAGAGCCAGTTCAAATCGGTGAGATTTTACAGCTTTTCAGTGTGGATGCTGCCATCAGTGCACAATTAGCTAATTTTAAATTTCCTTATCTTATGTTGCATTATATTTTTCTAGACATAAATACCAATCAATGTCAACTATGTGAATGTCAACTGGCTGCTGGGTAGCAAGTAATTTCACTACCTCACTTTTAAATTTAGAATTGACTGCTCCTTTTTCTTTATAAATCTTTTTGAGGATCATGGAACTAATTAATGAATGCATGCTTGTAAAGAAATTCACTTAATACTTCTGCTTGAAAGTTCTACAACAGTAAATTCAAAAATAGCTGCAGAAGGTTGAACTACTTATGTTAGCATTTTCATGAAGAAACTGAATAGCATACAAAAGAAGAAAGAGAACAGGTTTCACAGAAAGTTAAAACTTGATGGTCAACACATATTTATTGTGCGCCTCTCTGTAGGGTACCATGCCAGCCAATGAGAAACAAAGCATGGCCACCTCCTCTCAAGATTTAAAAAGTTAAGTTTTGAGGGGAAGAACAGAGACTATTCAAAATAACAGGAGAATTTAGGAGGAACAAATAAAAACTTCTAAAAATGAAAAATGTACAAACTAAAATTAATTACTTAATTCAAATGGAAAAAAAAGTTAAGTCTGTACACAGGGTTATGCCCCCAAATATTTTTATTTATGAGACACCTAAAATGCTGTATTTCCTTGAGTTTTGATGCTAAGGAACTACCTCTGAAACATGGGCTCTGGGTATTTGGTGGCATCCCTCAGAGATACTGCAGGTTCAGTTCCAGACCACTGAAATAAAGCCAATACTGCAGTAAAGCAAATCACAGGGATTTTTTGGTTTCCCAGTACATATAAAATTTATATTTACACTATACTGTAGTCTATTAAATGTGCAAAAGAATTATGTCTAAAAAGACAATGCATATACCTCAATTAAAAAATACTTTATTACTAAAAAAATGCTAACCATCATCTGACAATTCAGAATTGCCATAAACCTTCCATTTGTAAATAAATAAATAAATAAATAAATAAATAAATAAATAAATAAATAAATGCATGCATGCATGCATGCAGTATCTGCAAAGTGCAACAGAGCTAGGTAGGCCTGTACCTGCTTTGTACTTAAAATGGAAATACAATCACATACTACAGCCTTCATTAATTTCATCACTACCCTTCCTGATGAACAATCCTACCTTTTTGGGTCCTTTTCTCAGCTGATGCCTGTGAGGCCATGTAAATGGCGGCTGCTGCCACAGATATTGGGCTCCTTCCAGGAACCAAGTCCAACTCCACAGCTTTACGGGCTATATGTGTAGCTGCCATCTGTACTTGTTTAGGAAGACAAAGGTTGGAACAAAACCTGGACATGAAGTCCCCAGTTGTAATCAGATCCACACTGGTTTCTAAAGCTTTCAAGATAAGTTTAAAACATCGACCGATTTCTTTCTTAGAAATTCGTGATACGGCACATATTTCTAAAAAGAAAAAAAAATTAAATAAATCCACATAGGCCATGTAGTTCATTTTAAAATCTATTATTTCTGATTATAAAAGTAATATATTCTAATTGCAAAATTCAATCATGCCTTAAAGATCAATCTCTAATCCTCTCAGTGATACTTCTCATAGAGCTAATTTAAAATTTCTCAGTTAATTTAAATGTTTATTACACTTAAAAGAAGTTTTTAAAAAGTTAAATGTAGGTCTTAATATTTCAAAATATTAACTTCTCTTAAGTTTCAATTCATGCAAGTAAGTTTCTTCAACCAATCAAAAACTTCTTTGATATTTATGTATTAATCTGTTGTAAGGAGTATGTCAAGAAGATGAAAGAAAATACTCAAACTAAAGAAGGCTTCTCAAGTTACACAAATGTCATACGTACATGCAATCCATGAGATTACAGGCTATAGAAAAATAAGATCAAATATTTGACCCTGTTATTCTAAAAATTCAACTACCGCTTTCAGAATAAATTTAACAAAAGCCTTAGTTTTAACTGTAATAACCCAAAAGATGGTAATAATGATAATGGTCACTGCCTCTTCACTCTGACACAAGAAAATGTAAAAAATATTCATGGATGAATGAAGGGTAATTAAAGTCTTAAGCTAAAATGTGTAAGTATCACAGCAACACTGTGAATAAGTTGTAATGTTTTCATGGGTAAACTACAAATTAGATGAAAAACACTGGTTCTCGCAAAGCCTCCAACCTAAGTGTGAAAATACAAACTGTCTAACTCAAGAGAAAAAGTTTCATTCATGCTTTCTAAGGCTTGACTCCCTCACCTGTAGAGACCTGTGCTGGGAGCAGAAACTTTTCTGTGCATCCAGTGTACAGACTTACTACAAAGGCTTCTGATGCCAGGCCTCAAAGCGCACAAGATATAGTCAGAAGATCCTACTAGCAAAGAACAGAGGGCTTACATGGACTAACATGACTTTACATGGGAAATAGCCTGAAAAGAACATGATCAGTATGATCACAGAATTTTTGTCAAGGAATAAAATAAGGCGGTTTAGAAAGATACTTAGGTGGATTACTGTATGTAACCAGGAAGACATGACTTATCTACCTACTGTCAAAGCTGCTTTACTTTGGCCTGTCACTTTAATATGAAATAGGTAACATTTATTATCTAAGCAACTAAAAACTTACCTTTAAATGTCCTAGGAACTCCTTCCTGTCTGCAGGCAATATAGAGACAAGCAGAAGCTATGGCATCATTAGCTCTTCCCTTCAGGCTCTTCTGTTCATACACTTGCTTGAATAGATTATTTGTTCGATCCTTCAAAGCAGAGAAACTAAGGTTTAATTAATTCTAGGCCATTTAATTAGCCACAACAGCAATATTTCATGTTTTCACTAAATTATGCTAAGTCAAAGCCAGCATGGCTTAAAGACAAGAACTTACAACTATATTTCGAGGGAGGTTGATTCTGTCTGCCATGGTAGTGATTTCTTTGAATGCATTCATCATTGCCCGATCAGAACTACTCATGGTTCTCCTATTCTGGTACTTAGAATTACCAAATTCATCAAAACTTGCAGCTCCTGTACCCTATAAAACAAAGTTTTATAACTTTATGCAAAAAACTTTGAAAACCTGAATGAACAATTTCTAAGAAAACTTAACTAATACAATCTGACTCCATATTACCCAAGAAATCTACGCTGAGCAACCTCTCTATTCCTCAAAAGTACCAGGTTAAGATGGTTTTAAAGAGGTTTTCTAGCAAATACTTTAAATGTAAATATATTATTAGAAAATCTAATAATATAAACCATCATATTAATAGACCTAGGAGAAAAGTCACATGATTATCTCCAAAGGTGCTTAAAAAATTAAGCAAACAAAACTCCCAAGTCCAAAGCCAGCACAATGATTAATGAAGAAACATTAGCAGCATTACCACTGAAGTCAGAAGACAAAAACACCTACCACTACCACTTTCTAACACTGTACTAGAAAAAGTAGCCAATATGATGTAATTTTAATTATATAATGTTATTATATAACAATTATATTAATTACATTAGTATAATTATATTAAAATTCAGCAAGAGAAAGATTAGAAGTACAAATTTGAGACGGAAGTGATAAACTATTTGCAGATACTACCTTTGTATTTACCTAGAATATTCAAGAAAATCACTCAAACTGCTATAAGTAATAAGAGAATTCATTAGAGGGGCAAGTTCAAAATTAACAAATAGAAATCAATAGCCTACATATGTGTAATCAACCAGTTAGAAGACAATGAAAGAAAAAGCTGCAATTACAACAGGAACAAAAAAGATAAAATATCTAGGGATCAACTTAAGAAACGTGCAAGACCTTGATGAAGAAAACTTTAAAACATCCACTGAAGGACACATATGACCCAAGGAAATGGAAATGCATACTATATTTCTGGATAACAAGATTTTTTCCTTAAGAAGTCAATTTTCCCTAAGGCAATTTGCAAATAAATCTAACAAAACTCAGTGAAAATAATACCCAAGTTTTGTTTTTTGTTTTTTGTTTTTTAAACTAAACACAGTTATCCTAACTTTAAATGGAAAAGACAAGTGAAGAAAATGCTGAAAAAGGGCAATAAAGCCAGATATCAGAACAGTGTGGTGTGGCACTGGACTAACTAGACCAGGTTAGAGAAAGGATGCAAAGTCCAGAAATATCCCCAAATACATTCAGAAATTTAACATATGACAAATGTACCATCTTAAAAAATTTCTTTGCCATATAGGCATAAACAACTTTCAAAGGAAACAGGAGAACCTAATATTAGTGGTTACCTGTTCTGACAGGGAAAGGGGGCTGCAATAGAAACAGAGTTTAGGGGTCAAGGGTGAGGAAAAACCACTGTGGTTTTTTTACATTTTTGTTTTTGAATCATGTATTTCCTATTGAAAAAAATTAAACATTAAAAAAGTCACAGCATTAATTAGTTGCAATCTTAAACATTTAAAATTGTCCTTAGTATACTTTTTTCCAGCCTGTACAGCTAAAGCAAATACAGAAACCTCCTACTTTAAAATATTTCTAAATATTGAAAACTTTTTAAATTAGCCTACACCATTTTTCAAACTTAATATGTAATTTACAGACCATGAAAAAATAATGACCTACTTTTGAATACTTTCTTAAAAATAGACTATGCAGTAGTACAGATTCCGTCCTAAAACAGCATACACTTCCTTGATGAGCCCTTTGGAATAATGCCACTACTACTTCCAATTCAGATAACAGAGAAAAAAACAGCCCGGCTGCCAGGAAGATTATGCTCCTGCTTTATATAATAGCAGCAGGCACCATTTATTGAACACATTCTACACACTATATGTGTTATAGATACTTTACATACTTTCCCATATAACCCTCAATATCTCTATAAAGTAGTATTATTCTCACTTTACTGATGAGGAAAGTAAAGCTTAGGCAAGTCATAAATTCACCAATATAAGAAAATAGTCTATACTGATATCCAGTTTATCTTAGGTGGTATCGAGGGAAAAGAGAAAACACTCCTAATATTCAAGGAACATGTCAATATGAGCTCAAAGAACATACTACACTCAATTTTTTGTGCAAAATTGCTTCATGAAAACAAGGGCCTGAGATACAAAGAGTCTGTAACTTCAATCTATTGGTCTCCCACTTAAGATGGAAGAAATGCATAAGGCAACCATCATTCACAATAGTATTACTGGCAAATCTTACTCTCAGATCAAGATTACTCATTGGGGCAGTGACTGATACTTTTGCAAAGTTTCCAAACAGGTCTTTAGTCAGTCTGCACCTGGTACTTCCTGCCGAATGGATTTATTACCTTGCCAATCATAGTAGACAAATCTCCATCACTCAGAAGAGGATTCTGAGAATCTCCAACTCGAGATGGATCTTTTGTTGCTTTATCATTGCTGAAAGTTCTCCACTCAGATCCTACATCGATAACCCGGTCACCTGAGAATATAAGTGCAAGTCTAAATTGTTTTGTCAAGATGGGATTTATTTAATGCTGCTTAATGCCCAACTCAGCCCTCTTATTCCCAGAAAATCTCAACACAAACATCAGGTTTCAGCTTAAGTATCTTGTTTCAGGCATTTGTCCTAAAGCACTCCTATTGTGCCAGTCCAATAATAACCCTCTTTAAACATTATGCTATGATTAATCATATTCTAACTCCTGGAACAAAGAATTAGTCAAAATAAGGACAAATAGCAAAATAAAGCTATTCATATGTGATGCAAAGATAAAGTAATATAACCATGAAGAACCAAAATTTGCACAAAATGTGCAACAGGCATGGAAAAAAACAGAAAACACTATTCACAATGGTATTAATACACATAGTTTAACATTTAAAAAATTACAAAGTTTTCATGGGCAATGCTCTGCAAAGAACTAAGCCTAAGGGTATGTTTTAGTAACTATTTGATGAAAAAATATTTTGGGCCAAATAATTCATACAGAATAAACTTTAAGCCTAGAAATCAGTAAGCAAGAAGCCAGACACGGGTAGATCTGGTGTAGATTACTGCTTTGGGGGGAATGCTCAATGGCTGGTAACACCTCCAACCATAGACAAGAGTTAACACGAACACATGCATATGCTAGTGATTGTGCCCTTTGTAAATGTTCTCTTTCAATCCTGAAAGCTTTATAAAGGTAGGTACCACTTTTATTGCTACACTAGAAATAAAACTAATTTGCCGAAGATCACACAGCTAAAACTGAAACGCGAATGGGATTACAAAATCTGTTCTATACTGCATTCGTAAAACATGAGCTTTTCCACCAGCTGTGATAAAACTGAAAGCAGGAACCAGATCATTTTCATCTGTGCCTATACACAACAAACAGAAAGGAGAAAGAAATGGCAGAAGTAAGTTACCTCAGTAGTTAAAAGAAGTCTGGTATTCGTAGAGAACAAAAGTAGGGATACCAAGGGGGGGCGGTGAATTGGGAGACTGGGATTGATTTATATACACTACTATGTATAAAACAGATAAATGATGAGAACCTACTATATAGCACAGGGAAATCTACTTGGTGTTCTGTGATGACCTAAGCGGGAAGGAAATCCAAAAAAGAGGGCATATATGTATACACATGGCTGATTCACTTTGCTGTACAGCAGAAACTGACACAGCAGTGTAAAGCAACTATACTCCAATAAAAAAATAAATAAGGGGGACTTCCCTGGTGGCGCAGTGGTTGAGAATCTGCCTGCCAATGCAGGGGACACGGGTTCGAGCCCTGGTACGGGAAGATCTCACATGCTGCGGAGCAACTAAGCCTGTGTGCCACAACTACTGGACCTGCGCTCTAGAGCCCACTAAGCCACAACTACCGAAGCCCGCGCGCCTAGAGCCCATGCTATGCAACAAAGAGAAGCCACCACAATGAGAAGCCCATGCACCACAAGGAAGAGCAGCCCCCTGCTCGCTGCAACTAGAGAAAGCCCGCACGCAGCAACAAAAACCCAACGCAGCCAAGCAGAAACTAACACACCATTGCAAAGCAATTATAGGCCAATAAAGATGTCCAAAGAAATTTTTAATTAATTAATTTTAAAAAAAAGAATACTTTATCTTTATTAACTCACATCTTTTAAGTCTCTCTGGGACTCTAAAGATAAAGTATTAGTTAGCCAACATGCTTCATTTCACAGCATTTTCCTTTTGGCCCAGAAGTAACTTAGCGTGAGTTTCTTTTAGTGCTTGCTTTGTACTGCCTCAAAAAAGACAAGCTGGATTAGGGAGAAAAAAAATTTTTTAAAAAGCTGGCCTAGGATAGTATAAATAGAAAGCCCAGAACTGGGTAGTGATGTAATTTTTCCACATACGTGGGAATGATCTACATGACTCATTCAACAATCTGTGGTTTGTGCTAAGAGCCATTCCCTCTTTTTATACGTTACTGCTCAAAACACAGCATTTGTAAAAAATAAAATTTCCAAAATAACTCAAATAGCACATCATGAAACTACAACTAGACCACCAGATTAAGTGCATGAGTAACAAGAAATAGGGCAGATCATTCAGAAAAAAAGTCAGAATACATAAAGGGTTTTCTTGGAGAACATCTAAATGGTAGCATTTTTAAAAGTTGCTCTGGAAGGAAACTGCATTACAGAATTTTTCAAGGAGTAAGTGTACAAGGCAGCCACACTGTTTGGGCATAATCAACCTTTGAAAAGAAGCTGCCTGCCAATTAGCACATGTGCACATAACACACAACCTCACACAGCCTTTCACGTTGTAGAAACAGAGAAACATGCCAACTTTCACCAGTTCCTTTCTTAACCACACACTGATTTTTGTAAAATTAACACCAGATAGAAAGTCTATATATAAAGATTTTTAATAGCCAAAATCATAGCAGGACTGTATGTACATAATAGCACTACTCCTCCATCCTTCTATAGAGTATGATCTCTAACACTCTGATCAAGTTCCCCATCCAAAAAAGTAAACAGATTCAATATGTACATTTAGGTATTACACACATGCACAGTTCTCAATCCACGTATCAGTGGTGTCTAAAGAGTATTAACTAAGATATTATACTGTATTCTACAACGAGTTTCATCTCTTTATTTTTTCAAGAAGAAATTGAGAATAATTGCCAAAATCATTCACACCAGTTTAAAACTGTTCAACTACTTTGGCACCTACCCACCTTATGATCTGGCAATTCCACTCCTAAGTATTTGCCTACAAAAATCTCACACAAGAATATGGGACTTCCCTGCTGGTCCAGGGGTTAAGAATCTGCCTTCCAATGCAGGGGGTGCGGGTTCAATCCCTGGTTGGGCAACTAAGACCATGAACCTCAACTACTGAGCCTGAGCACCACAACTAGAGAGCCCGCACGCTCTGGAGCCCGAGCACCACAACTAGAGAGAAGCCCACGCGCCACGACGAAGAGCCCGCACGCCGCAACCAAGACCTGACACGGCCAAATAAAATAAATAAATAAATATTTTTTAGAAAGTCTCATACAGGGCTTCCCTGGTGGCGCAGTGGTTAAGAATCCGCCTGCCAATGCAGGGGACACGGGTTCGATCCCTGGTCCGGGAAGATCCCACATGCTGCGGAGCAACTAAGCCCGTGCACCACAACTACTGAGCCTGCGCTCTAGAGCCCACGAGCCACAACTACTGAAGCCCACACGCCTAGAGCCCGTGCTCCGCAACAAGAGAAGCCACCACAATGAGAAGCCCCCACACACCGCAATCAGAGAAAACCCCGCACACAGCAACGAAGACCCAACACAGCCAAAAACAATAAATAAATAAAATGAAATAATAAAATAAATATATTTTTTAAAAGTCTCATACAAGAATGTGCATAGTAGCATTATTCATATTAGCTAAAAAGTGGAAACAACCCAAATGTCCATCAATGGGAAAATGTAAACAATGGAAAACTCAGCAAGTAAACTACTAATAATGCGGTAACAAGTGCATTTCGAAAACACTATTTTGAGTCAAAAAAAAAGTCAGTCACACACACACAAGAAAAACCAACCATACTATATGATTCTATTTGTAGGAAGTTCACAAACAGGCAAAACAATTTCTGAGGATAGAAATCAGTACAGTGATTGCTGGGTTGGGTTGGAGGTGGGGGGGGGGGGTAGAGGTGGCTGACTAGAAAAAGGCATAAGGGAACTTCTGAGATGAGGGAAATGGTCTAAACATGTTCTGTTTGTTTGTCTGTTTGGTTTTTTTGGCTGCATCGTGAGGCTTGCAGGATCTTAGTTCCCTGACCAGGGATAGAACCCGTGCCCCCTGCAGTGGAAGCCCAGAGTCTTAATCACTGGACTGCCAGGGAAATCCCTAAACATCTTGATTCGTGTGTTGGTTACACCAGTATATGCAATGTCAAAATTTAAACCATACATTTGGGATCTTTGAATTTTATTGCCTGCAATTATACCTTAATAAACTAAAAATTAAAATTCACCCCCACCAAAATACTGTTGAATTTGAATTAAACTGTATCAAACCTATACGCTTTGGGGGGAGTGACAGAACAATTTTTATCAATCTTCTTGGACAAGGGAATATACTCTGTCTCAAGGTCTTCTTTCAGATTACATGTATGTCACATTTAGACCTTTTTGTGTTGTTAAGAATCTCATTTTCTAACTAGTATAGTATTTTATATGCTTATATTCAACCACTTTTAACCAGTGATTTTAATTCAACCACTTTTATATGCTTATATTCAACCACTTTTATAGTCTATTAATTTTAAAAAATTGATCTGAATAGGGACTTCCCTGGTGGCGCAGTGGTTGAGAATCTGCCTGCCAATGCAGGGGACACGGGTTCGAGCCCTGGTCTGGGACGATCCCACATGCCGCGGAGCAACTGAGCCCGTGAGCCACAACTACTGAGCCTGCGCATCTGGAGCCTGTGCTCTGCAACAAGAGAGGCCGCGACAGTGAGAGGCCCGTGCACCGCGATGAAGAGTGGCCCCTGCTCACCGCAACTAGAGAAAGCCCTCGCACAGAAACGAAGACCCAACACAGCCAAAAAAATAAATAAACAAACAAATTTTAAAAATTAAAAAAAAAAAAAAAAAAGAATCTACCGGCCAATGGACACGTGTTCAAGCCCTGGTCCGGAGCAACTAAGCCCATGTGCCACAACTACTGAGCCTGCACTCTAGAGCCCACGAGCCACAATTACTGAGCCCAAGTGCCACAACTACTGAAGCCCAGGCGCCTAGAGCCCATGCTCTGCAACGAGAACCCACCGCAACGAGAAGCCCATGCACTGCAACGAAGAGTAGCCCCTGCTCGCCGCAACTAGAGAAAGCCCGCACGTGGCAACAGAAGCCCAACACAACCAAAAATAAATTAATTAAAAAAAACAGAGAATACTTTATCTTTACTAACCCACATCTCTTAAGTCTCTCTAGAACTCTAAAGATAAAGTATTAGTTAGCCAACATGCTTCATTTCATAACATTTTCCTTTTGGCCCAAAAGTAACTTAGCATGAGTTTCTTTTAGTGCTCGCTTTGTACTGCCTCAAAAAAGACAAGTTGGATTAGGGAGAAAAAAAAAAAAAAAGCTGGCCCAGGATGGTATAAATAGAAAGCCCAGGACTGCTTTCTATGCAGTCCTTATTCAAGATGATGGAATTCCTACCACTTGAGACATGCCAGTCACCATGCTAGGGAAATAGGTTTCTAATAGTAACATTTCTACTCACATGCCATTGGCCAAAGCCAGTCAAGGGGTGATGTTTAACTTCAAAGGGAGTGAGGAAATACAATTGTACCATGTGGCCCAAAAAAGAAGAACCAGAAATATCAGGGAATAGTCATCAGTACTGTTCCACATGACAAGTAGCAAATAAAACTCAGCTTTGTATTTTTGTGGATTTATGTAAAAATTTATTTTAAAAAGATTGTTCTATGACCTTCTTTCTGTGTCACAAGACAAACAGGAATCAGACTTAACTTCATTGTATTCCATCAACAAAATTTTAGGTCCCTTCAAAGTAATGTTTTTACTGGTTGGTTGCTTGCAAATTTTTATTAATAAAACTTTTTAAATGTTAAAAGGATACATTCCCCAGTGGTGCGTGGGAATCTTGATCTGCAACCCTAAGGGTCTTCTGTGAGGAATGTAAAGTTTTCTTCTATTGCACCTTTAATATTTTATCATATTCAGCTGGATCTTCAAGTAGTACCATAGTGGCTATCTTGTCTTTACCACTTTCCAAAATTCACTCTTTATATTCTCAGGTTTGTTTTCTGCTTTACTGATTCAATTTTCTAGAATGTTAAGTCAGCTCATTGCTATCTAAAAGTTTTACTGTGTTTGTCTCCTTGTGCTATCTTCTTTATTTCTGACCACTTCTAATAGAAACATTAAGGAAGCTTTATTTCACTGATCACAAAAAAGCAGTTATTTTCTATAACTTTTTTCTAGTAAACTGTATCAGAAGCAGAATTTTCTGTTAAGTCCATAGGACGACTGTTCCTCTTTACTATAGTTTGTATTCATAAACCTCAGGTTGATGTTTATGCTTATTCATCCTGTAATAAAGAATTATCAATCCAAGTCCAGTGGTGGCAGTGATGTTGGAAAACCTTCCAATCCACCACCATAAGTACTCCCAGCCTCTCTGGGTACTCACAAATCCCTGGCAGACAATAGAGAATCCAAACAAAAATAAACTCCCAGTATGATTCCAAAAATGTATTAGGAAGGAGACAGGTAGGTTTGTAATCAAAGCAAAAACAATAGTAACTTCAACGAGATAGAACTTTCTCAGGTTACCAGTCTATAGTTAATAGTTTGGATTACTGTGACTCCCAGGCTCCTCCTATCTTTTTTGATAAGCCATCTTCATCATGACTTGCATTTTGTAGTGTATGATGGCTGCTGGTAGTTCCCTCCATCATGTCTGCATTCTAGCCAATGGGAAGGAGAAAAAGGGAGAGCACATCCCTTAGGGCAGAATCTAGAACTGCACAAATCTCTTCTACTTTACAGTGCACTCTTAGAACTTAATCAGGTGGCCATAACTAACTGGAAGGGAAGCTGGGAAATAAATACAGTCTAGCTGAGCAGCCACAGGCCCAGTGGATTCTTTTTTTTTAAACTTTATTTATTTATTTATGGCTGTGTTGGGTCTTCGTTTCTGTGCGAGGGCTTTCTCTAGTTGCAGCAAGCGGGGGCCACCCTTCATCACGGTGCGCGGGCCTCTCACTATCGCGGCCTCTCTTGTTGCGGAGCACAGGCCCCAGACGCGCAGGCTCAGCAGCTGTGGCTCACAGGCATAGTCGCTCCGCGGCATGTGGGATCCTCCCAGACCAGGGCTCGAACCCGTGTCCCCTGCATTGGCAGGCAGATTCTCAACCACTGCGCCACCAGGGAAGCCCCTGGATTCTTATTATTAAAGAAAGAGCTGGGTAACAGATACTGGGAAACAACCAGCATCTTCTGCTACAAGGAATAATGCGGTAGCGGGGGAGAGAGAGAGAGATAAGAAAGGATGTCAAGGTATTTTGCCTGATAGTATAAAGGAAACAGTACACAATGACAAATTAAACAGACATTTAACCTTCTTACCAGGCAAGCTATAAATGGTAACTACAACCAAAGATATTCTGTAGTACAATATTAAAATCATAATGGCTTAAGGTAGCAATTTTAACAAAGGGGAAAACTGCAACATATCAAAAGCAGCCAGGAAGCCAATACTGAAGATAGTCTGACTTTCCAACCTGACCTAGACTGAGGATATTTTTGTTTTCTGTTTCTTATTGTAAATTAATAAAGAAATTTTTTTAAAATTATTTATTTATTTATTTGGTTGCGTGGGGTCTTAGTTGCAGCAGGCAGGCTCCTTAGTTGTGATTTGAACTCTTAAGTTGTGACATGCATGTGGGATCTAGTTCCCTGACCAGGGATCAAACCCAGGCCCCCTGCATTGGGAGCACGGAGTCTTATCCACCATGCCACCAGGGAAGTCCCAATAAAGGAATTTTTTAAAAGGGAATATTAAGAGGAACTGCCCAGAATTTCAATTTTTTCTGCCATCTTGTAAGCATTTTGGCATACCACCTTTGGTAGAGAATTCAGAAGTAATAGTCTTAGAACAATATTCCCCAAGCTACTTGTTTTCATAGGCTAGATTTATCTAAAACCATTTAGTTTAAAACTACAAAAGTTTTCAAAATGTGCTAAGTCAAAAACTTCAATAATCAAAATGTATTATTATTCAAGATGGATAAATCCAAAGCACTGAATTTTTTAATTAAAAAAAATCAAGGTGCTCTGGAAAACTGTTTAAGCCAACACACTGTATTTGTTAAATCCAATGCTGAAAATGAAATGCATCATTAGTTTCCACACCTTCCTCAGTCACCTAACCCTTCCTACCATTCCTTCTCACATTTCAAAGAATCCTGATCTTTAGTCTAGGGTTACTATACATTCTTATCAGAAATCTTGCATTAAAGATAATTTTGAAGGGAACTTTGATCAAGAGATATTTTATAAAGAAATACTATTAAGTCAGTCTCTAAATCAGTTTATGTTCACAATGTAAACTGGGTACCAACCCAAAATGAATTATCCACTAGAAAAAAACCATTAATTTCATGGTTAATTTCCCAGACCAGCCCATAAAAGCCTATTTTATCCATGTTTAGACCATTAAAAAACAAACAAACAAAAACCTGTGCAAGTCAACAGTGTAATTACCATTAGGAAAACAGTTTGTAAAGGAAAATACGTTATAAGTTCCATCCTTGAATATGTGAACAGACCTTGCTTTTCCTGAAATACGGGCAGGTCTGCAGCAAGCAGCAGCAGCATTTAAGCTAAGGAGCTGTGGCTCTGGTAGAAGATGCATCTTAACTTAGTCACAATACATTTAGTCCTTCACATACTAATATTGATACTTTCAGGCCTCCATCTTATGGCACATGTTTCTTTTCCCCTCTACCTGGAATGACTTTCCCTCCATAAACCCTTACTCATTCTTAATGATCATGTTTTCAATGTAAATTCAACAGTAATTCCCCTAGGAAGTCACTACTTCCTTCCTACGTGTTCTCACCAAACTTGGAAGATCTGTAATAGAACTTTTACCACTCTTTGTTGTTTTAATTTACCTTCCTCCTTTCCACACAGTAGACAAAGTGTTGGTCCAGAGCTTGCTTATAGCATCTCATCTTTCTATCACTCTCCTTGACCAGCACAGTGTTTAATGGAAACATGTAGTACAAAGACCAAAGGCTTTTCAAGTCCAACAAATCTGGATTTAAGTGGCTGTGTCACTTACTAGGTGTAGAATCTTGAGCTAATTACCCAAACACTCCAAGCCTCAGTTTCCCTTTCTGTAAAATCAAAAAACTACCTCAAAGAGTGGTTGTGTTACCCAAGTAAAATTAGTGGTTCTCTGATGCTTAAGAGAAAGCAGCATCTAAATTAGAAATTTCTGAATTAGGTAAAAAGGCTGTGTCTGAGGGCTTACAAGAGATGACAAAGCAAGAATTTGAAAGTGAATACAAATATTCCTTAATTTTAAAATATAACTTGGCTATAGTAAACTAAAGCTGAATATTTTCCTTTAGGAAACACTGCTAATGCAAATTTAAAGGTGGTAATCCGATAATATTTAAAATACTACAATTGCAGCGTTAAATATGCCGGACCCATAACAATCACTCAAACACATTTTGCAACTGACTTGCTAGGAAGAATGGCATCTCAGATTTGGAATCACCCTTTTTTTCTACAAGGTTAAGAAAAAAGGAGTACTTATATCCCTAAAATATGTATCACTGAAATCTCATACTAAAATTATACTATATATTTTATACATTATCTCATTTTATTCTTAACAATCCCTAACAAATCTGAGATGTATGGTACATGTCCTTTTGGGGGTGGTGTACTTATTTTACACATAAAGAAAGTTAAGCTTGGAGAAATTATGTAACTTGACCTTAGTTACATAACTTATTAAGTAGTAGAGCCAAGTCTAGACTCCAGGGCCGTTGACTCCTAGTTACCCTAGGAGCTATGGACACACATAGATATCTGTCTTATAGGAATTTGCAGTCTAGGTCTGGAGACATGGGAAATATGAAAGCAAAGATGAGAAGCCTAAAAGTACAGAGATCTCAAAGAATGTGCCAAATTATAAAGTTTACAGGATAGACCTGTGTTTCTTAACATGTTAGCAATGTATGACCTGAGCTAGGGTGTCTGGAAGTGGGGCCTGGAATCTTTTTAAACATATTTCTCAGCTGATTCTTAATGCACATTCACGTTCATGTCTCAGATTCACTGGTATAAACAATATCCAGAATGAGTTTAGGAGGGGAAGGTCAAATCGACTCATTTTTCTCTTTCAAATTCATCTAAACTATTTTCCGGTATTTTCCTTATATTACTTTTAAGAACAATGGAAGAATTCCATTTTAAATGCTACACAAAAAGTGGCTTTAAGTAGAAACGATACCACTAGTTCTATACAACACCTCATTGTGAAATCCTAATTTATAAAAGTCTTGATAACCAATTTCATGTTTTAATAGCTGTTACGACAGCTTACTAACTTCACACTTTGCAGCCTATAAATCATGCACAAACAATATACAAGGTCAAACTTATGAACAAAGTGATAATCTAAATATGATTATACTGCCACCTAGTGCTCAACTTTTAAAGTGTCATAATCACACAGGATTTGGGGGAAAAAACCCACCAACAGTGCTGTTACAGCCAACATGGCAGAAATGACAAAGCTTTGCTTTAAAAATCGGCCCTATTTTAGAGATCACTACCAGTATCTTAAGGGTCACTGATGAGACAGCCAATGACAAATCATAATACTTCATACATCTAAAATAACAATCTTATAATTCAAATACAAGAGGAAAGTCAATTAAACTATTACATGTTATAAGTAGTACTACAAACAGCTACAAAAAATTGGAAACAACCTAAATTACCTGAGAGACTAAATACTACACAACCATTTAAATACTGGGGAAAAATTAAACAGGACATCAAACACGTAACAAATTGTATTTTCCAAAGATGGCAGCAATAATATCTCCCATCCACATGTTCTTCTGCAACATGACCTTGTCACCCTCACATTGAGGTGGGGCTATTTCTCCTCCCCTTCCAATCTAGGTGGGTCCTAGGGCTGCTTTGACTAATAGAATGCAGAAGTGACCCTGTTCCAAGGCATAGCCCTTAACTACTTGAGTCCAGCTTCCGTTCTCTCTGAAAACACTTGCTCCTGGGATATTTCTCGTAGAAACCAACCACCATGTATGAAATATGACTACTCTAACACAACTATGGAGAAGCTTTAGAGGATGACAAATCTCTGTGGGGAGGTCAAGGAGCAGAAAGGCATCAAAATGCAGGTGAAGATGCCGTTCGGGAAGTGGATCCTCCAGGTCTAGCCGGTGCCGAAACAATGGCCCAGATGAATCCTTCCCAAATTAATGACCAATAAAGTTATGAGCAAAATGAAATGGTTGTTATAAGCCACTGATTTTGAGGTGATCTGTCATGTTACTGAAACAGAAATTGGTTCCTCAAAGTACGATGTTGCTTTAAGAAAGTCCTAAAACACGTGGCACTGGTTTTAAGACTGAGTGGTGGGCCTTAAGGAGTCTACCAATGAAGGTTTGAAGGACAGTGAGAAAGGTGTTATCAGAGACTAGAGAAAAGGTATATTATATAAAACATATTTTTTGTATTATGAATTTCATTTAAAAAGATAATAGTAATGGGCTCTCCTACTTGATAACTCAGTTGAGAGGGATAATATATGGCTCTGAAGATTAACAGTTGAGCAGTATCTAGTCTTGGGTTTAAAATTAAAGGGAGTTAGTGACAACAGGCTGCCCTAAGTTTCAAGAACATATTAAATATTAAGTACAGAGTGGTCCAAAAACAATTCTAAAAGAGTTTGTTTCTAAGGTTGTCTGGTGATTAAACAGAAAGCTATTCAAAATGCTTATTCAATAAATATGTTATAATCTAAAAACTTTCAGACAATGTAAAATTTCATGGCAAGTACAATCAAACTATGTACACCAAGATTATTTATTAGGAAGCACATGATGATGCCGTCTAGATATAAATCTCTATGAACATCAACATCTCAAATATGAAAAAAGCCACAAATTTTATGCCCTCAATGGACTGCAGAATATTTGTCCAGCTTAATTTCTTCCCTATTTCCATAGTATCAGAAATAAAGGTTGAATTGAGCTGGCAACAAAGCATATGCCTTTAAACCAGCAAGATGATGCAAATCTAAATTTATTATTGATACATGACAATGATACACGTTTGTGTGTATATGTACGTATGTATATGTTATTTTTAAAATTTAGACCCATGGAATGTCATGATCAATTAAACTATTCTCAACATAATTTGATTGATGATATCCTTAGCAAAACAGAACTTTTTTAGCAGACTCTTGCCTGCCTCCCCTTGTCTAGTCATGGAATAGATTCTTCACTTGCAGGACATCATATTACACATTTAACCACAATATCTGTGAATAAGGCTACTGTATATTTTAAAGCAAGTGTTTGTTATATTTTACATCAAAAAAACCAGTATCATAAACAGGTATTTCTATATATAGAGAAGTTTAATCATATTATATTTTTAAGTTTTCAGGTTTTAAATTTAGCCTAGTAGGTTTAGTTAGAATGAAAAATAGTAGTTTTGATGCTGTTCAAGACTAATAATAAAGCAAAACTAAAAGAAAATTAACTTCCCTTGGTTTGATATAACAGAAAAATGCAACTAAAAATTAAGGATTCCAAGCACAAAAAAGCACGTAAGCCTGGAGAATTATATCTTCCTTCTCCAGTTGCTTAATTTTATTTACCCAACTATCTTGCTAGTCAAACTGGAAGTGAAGCTGATGGAAAGACTGGAAATATAATGCAATATTTTTGCACTACTTCTTTTTAAGTGGCTACAGAAGTTAGGAAAGCCAAGAATCTGAAATTATCTTCAGTCTTCTGTCTCTGTCTCACGCTTACATATTATCAGTTCGATCTTAATACTTTGGAAGAATCAGAATGCTCTCATTTAACTTAGGGGTCAGCAAACCTTTTCTTTAAAGGGCCAAAGTAAATATTTTAGGCTTTGTGGGTCAAGAGGCCAAATTGACTTATTTTTATTCTTTTATTTTTGTGAAGAAATTCTGCTGTGATGAGATATTCCACTATACATTTTCTAAATTTTCTGACCATTGTTTTCCTGAGTTAGTAGTATTGTGATAAGTGCTTAGTCTGGTAATGTCAATGTCTGTTGTATTCTTCTGGCACATCTATAGTACCACTGCATAATGAACACAATGCTTTGCCATCTAATTCAGTAACAAATAACCTATGCTCCACTGTGCCTTAAAAGCATGACATTCAGAGTTCAGCTTTTTTTCTCATTTTGACATGATGGGTATGCAATGGTAACAAAATAAATAAATAAAATGTTGCAGTATGGAGATATGCCTGGCACTCAAAAATGCTGTGGGTTTATAACTGCTTCACTGGGATTTGTAGTGCACTGAGCAGCAGTATGATGTGACGAGAGCACCACATATGGTTTCTGTTGCAACCACTAAATTCCACTGTTGTAACATGAAAGCAGCCATAGACAATATATAAACACATGAGTGTGGCTATGTTCCAATAAAACTTTATTTATGGGTACTGAAGTTTGAATTTGATAGTATTTTCATGTGTCCCCAAAATTATTCTGATTTTTTTCACAATTAAAAAACATAAAAGTCATTCTCAGCACACACACCATATAACAACAGGTGATAGGTCATAGTTTGCCAATCTCAGATTGAACTCATTCTATTACAAGACAACGGCAGGATAGAAATTTGGCTCCCATGCAGGCAGTGGAGCTAGACTGCCAGACTACTTAAACTTCAGTTTCTGCATCTCTAAAATGAAGACACTTCACAAGTGTCTCCAAGGATAAACTGAGTGAATATGTAAGTCACTTAGAACAGTGCCTAGCATATAAGTATATTAACTGTTAATACTGCTTACTGAGCAGAATATAATTGCAAATGGATTCCGATTCCTATTAACAACTCTGTACGATTTAAAACTCCCACTGGAAGTCTGAGGCAAGCAGCCTATTTGCATGAATATTACAGATGTCCTCCAAGCAAGACACTTCCACAGTATATCACCACCCGTGTTTCTGTTATACTTCCCACAATCCTACTAGCAGTTTCATTCTTATTTCAAACTTCGAAGTAGTACTCCTTTTCTCAGGTGCTGGCAGCAACCCCACCATAAGAACATTTTTTGAACAGACTATCTCTATGCTAAAGTTATGCTACATATCTAGATTAGTGAGAAAATAGAAATAAAAGTGATATTTTAAGAAGCATTATTTTGACACTAACAATTTCATACTAGAAATTCATAAATAAGTCATTCTGTATGAGCAAATGAAAATTAAATCATTTTTGATGACTAAAAGGCCTTGGATGAGACTCAGTACCTTTATAAAGATATACCTTTATTACTCCAAAATAAATCATGCCTATCTACCTTTATTACTCTGAAGTAAATCATGTTGAAATATACCAAAGTCACAAAAGTTAGATTACATTTATTCATTATTTCATATGCACAAGAGTGCATCAAATGTTTAAGACTAAGGACGCAGGAGACGAAGGACTAAGGGCCTTTTTTTCTGGATCAGCTATCTCAATTTTAGATGCTCCCTCCTACCCCACATTATGAAATATATGCGTTTGTACAGACAATAAAATATGGTGTCTCTGATTTCACTCTTACTTATTTCCTTTTTTCTAATTCTTTTTGTTTTACAATAAATATGAATTACCTGTAGGGGAAAAAAGTCAGAATGTATTCATTAAAAGAGTTTGGAAAATACACAAAAACAAAATGCTCCAAATAGTGATTTCAGTTAAAACCATAGTAACTGCTCACCTACAACCAAGCCACATTCAGGACAGATCATATCACCAGCTCTGTAGTCCTCCACTAAGATCGCATCTGGATGGTTTGGACATGTGACTCTTGGAAGAGCATCCAAACTAAAAGAAAAAAAATTTTTTTGTTAATATCCTCCTAACCAACATGCAACAAAGTACTAATCTTTTGGGGGGAAAAAGAGGAGAATTTTGAACATTTTTCCAATAAATTTATAATACATTTACATTTATAATACATTTAAGCTAAATTCTCAAAGTAAAAATCCTAGGTTAGGTTACTTTAAATCCTACCTAGTATTAACAGATACGACTGGAATTGTTTTTTGTAAGGACAGTTATTGGTTTGCAGAATGGAAGGCTTTAAAAACTTAAATGGAAAACAAGTGTTTTTTTCTTTTGACATGTAGGCTACTAAAATGTTTATAAACCTTGATTAACATAGAAATGACTAGCTACCATAATAACGTGCAACATTTACACATAACCGTCTGGGTTTGTGACCCTTGCCACTTATTTCTATGGTCAGAGAATAAATTTCAAGTCTTTGTTTTCTACTTGCTGCATACCTTAGTAATACACTTAGAATAGTACACTGAACCTAAAAGGTATACAAACAAGGGTGGTAGAGGTGGCTCTGCTGAACTTAGGACCTGATGATTTCATTTAGTCCAGAACTAAGTTTGTTAGCCCTCAAGAAACTGTTTCAAAATCTACTTTTTAATCTATCTGTGATATTAACAATTTGTTCGATTAATTTATTTTGAAAATAAGGCAGTCTGGGGAAGACACATCAGCCTTAAATGACCTAACAGAATGAGTTCTAAAAAGCATCAAAGATATTTAACATAGATTTAGTAATTATTTCTGTGGGTGTGGCCTTACAATCACAAATGTCTGGTATCACTGAAAATAAGCCCTTTTTAAAAGTTCACCTGAAGTAATACAGAACAAGGTTATGTTATGACCATCACAAATATACATATAAAAGACAACATCAAGCATTCTTAAAGTATGTAAATAGGTATCTGTGGTTTTGGATAAAGTTTCTCAAAGTAGCAAACAGTTCAGAATGTTAACTTTCAACATAGGTGATACCCACAGAAAAACTGATAAAGTAATCCATATTCCCAAAATTTATATATTCAGGTTAACCAAAACACATCTTGGATCTTTTCATTGCGGAAATAGGGAATGGAGGTTTGCTTTATATTCACATTTATTCCATAAATTTCTACTAGAAAAATATTTTAATAAATTATGACAAATAAAACATTAAGAAATTAGTATAAATTATTAAAGAAAACTATGTAAAAATAAAGGAAAATGTTAGTAAAGTAACAGTAATTACAAATGCACAAAATGGGCAGCCATGTGGCACACAGCATACCAAGGACTGATATATTTCATACTATTAAAAAGTAGACATAATATTGTGTGCGTGTATACGTATATAAAACTGATATGGAAACATCTCAAAGATATCCTAAGTGAAAAGAGTAAGGTAGGGATTTTATAGAAAACTGAAAGAAGTATGAACTACATTTATATGCAGTAACATGAATAAATCTCAAAATGCTGATAAAAGAAACCAGACACAGAGGAATACATATACATTTATATATAAAGTTTAAATCGGGCAAAACAAACCTATGGTGTTAGAAATCAGGACGTGGTTATGTTTGGGAAGGGGTAATGATTGAGGGCATAAAGGAGGCTTCCAGGGTGCTAGTGGTATTTGATTTCTAGACCTGGGTGGTAGCTATGTGTATGTACTCACTTTGTAATTGAACTGTACACTTAAAATGTGTGTGCTAACTTCACAAAAAAAAGGTAGAAAGCAAGGTAGCACACAGTGTTTATATTAGACTACTTTTTGGAAGAAGAGAGATTAGGACTACATGCATATGTTTGTTAAACCACAGAATCACTATGAAAACACCAAGAAACTGGCTACAATGACTGCTTTGGAGAATTAGATGGCTAGGAGCTAGGGAAAGAAGGAAACTGCTTTTCACTTTTCTTCCTGCTTTTGTATGATTTGCATGTGTTACCTATCCAAAATAAAATGAAACTGTGCTCAAGCAGTGAACCTTTAATGAAATTACCCACAAGGGTAAAGAAAAGAGGAAGCACAAGAGTGGGGTGGTGGGGAAGTAAGGGAGAGAAACAAGAGGGAAGGAATGGAGTAAACCACCACCACAGAGATTAAAATAACTCAGGCTGCCTAAGAAGCCACATAATCCCAAACTTCACTTTATAGCTATCATGTATTAGGTGCCTACTATGTGTCTAGTACTATACATATACTATTAATCTTCATTAGCAACTCTGCAAATTAAGCATTACCTCCATTTTAAAGATTATGCTCAGAGAATGATTTTCCTAAAATCACAGAACTAATAAGTGGTGGAGTTTAGATTTTAAGTCACAACATTTGTGTTCTTCTCTGTGAAAACACCAAGCAGTTTCATAGCCTAGTAACTGTACATCTTCCTCAGGGGGAAAAAAGCTAAAAACAGTAATACTAACATTCACCTTTGTTCTCACTGGTAGAAAAACTCAACAGATGGACAGCAATGACATACACTTAAGAGCCGGACATGCCTAGAAAAAATTTACTTCAAAGAAATATTTCAAAGATTTTTTAAATGAAGAGAATAAAGGCACACAAAGGAAATGTATTCTTTCCGTAAAGAATCTATCAAGAGAATTTACTATATTTAACTATTACAACATTTCTTACAAATACCATTTCCTGTTCTATTATATACAAAAGCTGAGCCCAAATATGACCACGCTTACCTTTCAGATCTACTGCCATGAGAGAATACAAGTCATACATAAGTGGTGTGGGAAGCTATTTCTCCATTTACCTACAAGGAAGCCTTACCTGACAGAGCCACACCCAGTTAGAATGACTGAGCATTCAAACATAGAATTAGTAAACAAGTGTTTACTAATTCAGTAACAAGTGAACAAGTGTCCCTGGCTTTAAGAGCTGTGTCCAAGTAGTTTTCGCTAAGGCTGCCTCCTCCCACAACCTTTTAAAAATACAGTAACATAAAGCAGTAAGCCTTGGTAGTTTACCAGAAAGGGCCTGGATTTCTCCAGCTTACTATTTTGTGATAATGGCTTTCATCGCGAATTCAATTACAGAGGTGATAACAAGCTCAGAAAAATTATGCCAGAGCTACCTTGCCTTCCAGGAGCTACAGAAGTTAATTTGATACTTGTAATACATGAGTTAACTAGAAGCCAAGTGTGACAACAGGAAATAGACATCTGAGACTCTACACTCTTCTAACACTAACCTTGGATAAGTCAACATTGGCATGACTCAGTTTACACTTACGCAAAAATCCTAATATATACCTCATAGTGGTCATGAGAGATATAATTAGGGTCTGCAAACATTTTTCGTGTCACAGGATTAAAGACTGTCTTCTAATGGCACTGTATGCACTTCCTGTAGATATGGGTACATCACATTTTTAAAATATAATATTAAAGAGTGACTTCCCAGCATACGTAATTTTCTGCAGGCAAGATTTTCTTCAAGAGTATGCAGACGACATCTGTAAAGAAATCTCTTAGAAGAGAACTTATCAACTCTTCAGAAATGCCGTAGCTTCCACTTCAAAAGGCCTCGGGGATGGCAATCAGTTTCCCTCAGCCTTACCAATGCTGACGTCCCTAACCTTCTGGCTTGTCGGGTCAACAGGGGCCTAAAATTAACCCTTTCCCTTTAGAGAGGAGGATTCACGGACCCTCGGACTGGTTGAGCCACAGATGGAAAACCAAGCGTAGAAAAAATTAACAAGAAAAAAAGGACGGGTGAAATATCCGCAAAAGACGCGAGGCCAGGGGCTGGGGACACATGAGCCCTCACACGGTGGTGCCTGGGTGAGAAAAGGACCTAGGACGCTGGCGGAGAAACGCCGGCGGTTCGGTACCCCCTGCGACACCCCTGTCAGCCCTGCGTCTGGGAGTGCCTTTGTCCGGGGCGGCCAGCCTGTCCTGCCGCCTCTCCCCGCCACTCCGCGGCGTTTTGCCCGACGCGGAAGTGCCGGCGGCTACCTGGCAAGCCCCCGCACTCGCCGCCCGCCCCTCAGCTGCCCAAGCTCGGCTGGACGTACTAACCGGCTGGTAGACGCCATCTTCACGGCCACTGAGATTGCAGGCACCAGGGACAACACACGTACCGCAAACAGGAAGAGACTGTGACGACGAAACGCTGCGAAACTGGCTTTTATAGGCGAGTCGCCCACGCAGTCGTAATAGGGTGTGGCTACGGGTCGGGAGAAAGGCCAAGAAAAGTGAGCTCCTGGATGCCACGTGCTTTGCGTTTTCTTATTTTCCTATTCAGTTTCGGTCATTCGCTAAGGTGGCTGAACCAATCGAGGAAACTACCTAGGAAAATTCACAAGGGCACCCTGCCAACGAGCTACACCAGAGGTACCCTCAACTTGACTGAGTTAAAACACAAAGATAGGGCTTCCCTGGTGGCGCAGTGGTTGAGAGTCGGCCTGCCGGTGCAGGGGACACGGGTTCGAGCCCTGGTCTGGGAGGATCCCACGTGCCGCGGAGCGGCTGGGCCCGTGATGCCACAATTGCTGAGCCTGCGCGTCTGGAGCCTGTGCTCCGCAACGAGAGAGGCCGCGGTAGTGACAGGCCCGCGCACCGCGATGAAGAGTGGCCCCCGCTTGCCACAACTAGAGAAGGCCCTCGCATAGAAACGAAGACCCAACGCAGCCAAAATAAATAAATAAATAATTTTTAAAAAAACACAAAGATAACCCGGGCTTCGTGGAGAGGGCAAAGCCCGCATCCCCAGTGGCTAACCACCCTTTCCCCCGCCCGTAGTCAGCTACTCGAGTTTGAGCGCAGTTCTTACTTGCCCAGAGGGTGATTCCACCAAGGTGCTTGGAATAAAGAGAAATTCACTTGGGTCAGCCTGAACAGGTGTCAATTCAGGCTCTGTCATCAGCTAGCAAGCTGTGTCTTCTTAGGCACGTCCCTTCGTGCTTTGGTGCAAGGGGTAATAGTATCTGCCTTGCAAACCCTTTTAGAATTGGCAGGAGATGAAATGAAACCATGTAGGAGCACTACACCGTGAGGCAGGGAGATGTGGGCCCTAACCTGACTGTTGTTTTCATGGTCTTTGCAAATTTGGCATAGCTGAAATATAGAGAACTTAGCAAAAATGGTTAGATACTGCAAAAGCTCCCTAGATTTATTAATTAGCAAAACTAATGTCAGAATAGTACTAAAAATAACAGCAACACTATCACTACTTGGCTGAAAACAAACCACCCTTGGCCCTGTGGGAATCGGAGGAAAAAGGGTTTCTTTGGGGATGAGAACTTAGGATATAGTGGCTGCTTTATTCTTTTGGGCATGGGACTTAAATGCCACTGAGCACCCATTGTTTTCTTGAAAGGTGGGAAAGACTCGCTTCCTTAGAAAGAACAAGAGGCAGAAGTTTAGGAACTGAAATCCAGATGGGGATGGGAGAGCTTTTTTTTTTTTTTTTTTTGTCTTTCGTGCTGTAATTTAAAAATTTGACTGTACTTTTGTACTTTTGTGGGGGGTTTTCTCCCTCAATATCTGGTAAAGTTTCAAAATGCCAATTTATTTCAGCTGTGCCAAGTGCAAACACGAAAGAGCTTGGGGGTGCTGCACCCCAATCCAGCAGGAAGTTTTCATAGTAGAGCATCTTGGCTTGGGAGAAGAGGGTGAGGAGGAGGAAGGGAACTGGGCACCTCTTGAGAATCAAGATAAGGACCTACCACCTAATGGTTTATGGTAGGCATTCAATAATGTTTGTGGAAGGAAGAAACCATCAGAGAAATTGAAACCCCAGAGGACGGAAGCTGGGCAACTGGTTAATTACTCCTGCCCCCGCCCCCGAGAATCTCTGTCTGTCATACCTAGTTAAGATTTCTTTTGTATTAAAATAGAAGCAGCTTAGGTAGGCCATTCCTCTTTTTGTTGTTACTACAGCATTGGCAATTTATAAAGCATTTTCATCAACATAATCCCACTTAATCTTTGTATCTGATCCTGAGATTGAAACACACACACAGAGTTGGGGTTGTGTCACCTAGGAATGGTGACACCCAGACTATCATTTACCAAAACTTCTGGCTTGTTAATATCATCATTTTTATTTAATTTAACCATATGAATTAAATAAAATTATTTATTTAAATCAATTATTTAAGCGAACTCATCTTTTTTAAACTTTTAAAATAAAATTTTAAGTTTATGTCGCTACTGTGAAATCACAACTTGATAGGTTATAGTTCTTCCCAAGTATAAAATGCTTTACATACCTAATAAATGATTTTTTAAACTTTGTGACCCAACTAGATATATATTTTTTAAATTTATTGAGGTATAATTACATACCATAGAATTTACCTGTTTAGAAGTCAGTGATTTTTATTAATTTTACCGAGTTGTGCAACCATCCCCATAACCCAGTTTTAGCACATTTCCATCATCCCAATAAGATCACTCATGCCCATGTACAGTTAATGCCCATTCCACTTCCAGCGCCAAGAATCACTCATCTACTTTCTGTCTCTATAGATTTGCCTTTTCTGGACTTTTCATGTAAATGGAATCATATGATATGTTGTCTTTTACATCTGGCTTCTTCCTCTTGGTGTAATGTTATGGAGGTTCATTAGATTTACCTGTGGCCTTGCTTGTGGAAACATTGATATATAAATGTCTGCTATAAAAGTGTCTGTATGGTGATATTGCAGAAGATGACAATTTCCTAACTTAAGCAAGGTTTGACAAATACTTGATTGGAAATTATGGAATATCTGAAATATGTCATATGACATATTCTGCTGGACTAGGAAGAATAGAGGATTCACTGAAATGTATGACCAGCTCTGACTGGGACTCTTTTGGAAATGAGATGAATTGTCTAGAATATTAGACAAACCTCATTTAACTGGTGGCTGAGGGGCCATATGTATTACTTCTAGAAATGTGAGCAGTTTGTATTTTAATTTTTCAAATGGTTTTTTATGTATGAAGATTTTCAAACACTAAAAATTAGAGACAATAATATTATGATCCTCATATATCTATCATCCTGATTAAACAATTATCATGATTTTGCCAAATTTTTTTGTGTATACTTTTCTTTCCTTTTTTCTCCCTTTACTAAAGTATTTTAAAAATAAATCCCATATATCACTTTGACCCTTACATACTTTAGTCTACATTTCTAAAAAACATGGACTTTTAAACCTTTTTTATAAAGCATTATAATACTTCCAAAATTACCAAAGATATTTTTACTAAGTTGGTGATTGTCCTGGGCCTGCTTCTTGCTGGTTTGGCTTCACTGGGCAGAAAGGTAAAACCCTGCTGAAGGTGGCAGAGAGGGAAAGGGAGGGCCCCACATGGAGCTGCAAGAACTAGGTGAGTTCTTGAAAGTAGGCCTTTGGTCCTTTTGCATAAGGCCATTCGTCAGGCACCTCACATTCATTATCTTATCTAGTTCTTCGTTATCTTGTCAGGCAAGTATTATTATTCTCCTTTTAAAGTCTTAGAGAGGTTGAATAGATAAATTGCCCAGTGTTACACATAAGTTAGTGGTGGTGATAGAATTCAAAGCCAGGAATGACTGACTCTAAAATTGTCCCACTTCTATGCATGCCTACTGTGTAACTGTTATTGCAAGACTATATTTTTAAGCCCAAATTACTGTGCCCTGGGAAATACAGATTATATTTGTAGAAGCATTTATTATTCTTTTAGTCTTTAATAAAGGCATAAAGCTTTATTTGAATACAGGTAGAAGTAGTAATAAACAATAATCATGATATTAATAGTATCAGTAAACACTCATATAGTGCTTACTATGTGCCAGGTACTATTTTAAGGCTTTGCATATATTAACTCATTTAATCTTCCCAACAACTCTATGAGTTGGATACTATTATTGTCCCCACTTTATGGATGGAGAAATTGAGGCACAGAATGGTTAAGTAACTAGCCTGAAATCACACAGCTAGTAAATGGTAGAACTGGGATTTAGACCCTGGCAATTTGGCTTCAGAGCCCATGCAGTATGCCTCCTATTAGAAACTCAATATACAGAAATTCACCTTATAGACCTTAAGATCAGGAAATGGATTCAACAAGCAGCGCACCTGCAGCTATCATGTGGGCTGATTTTGTGGGGCAGCTGTACTCTAAAATATTCTGGCCAGCTGTCTGCCTAAGGACACTTGTGTTTGTCAGTTCATGTGCTACCTAAACTGAAATGTGCCTGGCTCATATCCCATTGCTAAATGTACTTGCATATGTGATCCTGAATTGAACTTTTCCATTTGTTTGTTGATTTATTTGAAATCTTTGATTCTCCAGTACTGGCAGCTTGTTGTCCATTTGAGAATAAATCTACTTTTTCACTGAGAAAAGGCAGCAGCTTCTCCAAGTGTTAGAAAGTATAATATAGGCTTAAAACATTAATAATCTATAAATAGAAAATATTAATTGTCATTATCCCCTTACAGAATCAAGGAAGAAGAGTGCTAGAAATTAACTCACTTTTTAATTCAATGTTCAGTGGGCAATAGTTTTCTTTTAAACTTCTAAATTACTCTGCTAAAAACAAAACAAAACAATATAACTCTAAAGGGTTCACGCTAGTAGCTTGTGACTTTTAAAATCAGTATTTCTTCCAAAAAGATATCATTTGGCATTAAGTATGACTTCAAAAGTTATGCTACGCTATTTAGTGTTGTTTGATTAAATGTTTTGAAGCTAATATTTTTTCCCAAAATAACAACGTTCTCATTTTATAATAAAAAACATGGGGAGATTGAATGATATATGAGAGTATAATTTCCTAAAAATGTTTTTTAAGTATATTTATTTTAGTGTAAATAGAATTTGTCTTTAAAGTCCTATTAATGGTTTTCAAGTAATGAACTATTGGGGGAAAATGAGAACATGAAACATTCATGTGACCCGTTACTTGACACTTTCTTAAAGAGAGAATTTTAACATTACTGTTTCCATGAAAATCACACGCTAAAAATCTTATTGTGTAAAATAACTACCTATTTTCAAGTAATCTCATATTATTTGTGTATTAAATTAAAACTCCATGTTAATTATAAAGTATGACCATGTGATGAGAATATAAAATTGCTCTCATTACTGTCTCTCATGATGGCCACATATTGCTCACAGTATTATAAATTGATACAACCCTTTTAGAAAGCAATTCAGCAATACTCCAGAATGATTTAGATGTGAAAACCTCTTGATCCAGTAATCCCACTTCTGAGAACTGGAGTAAGGAAATAACCTAAAATATGGGATACTATATTAATGAAGATGTCCATTGCAATGTTTTTTATAATAACATTGGAAGCAAGATAAATGCTAAAAATAGGAAAATTGTAATTTTGGTTATAACGTTATGAAACAGAGGCAACATTTACCTTTGAAATAGGAAAATGATATACAGACAGTCCCTAAGGTCTTAGTACAATTTAGGTGGTAAAAACCAATTCAGGTACCAAGACCCTTTTCTAAGCAACGCTTTACCATGGTTGATTCTACTACTACAGGTGCTTGAAAATAAATGGTGGTGCTCACTGAGGGCTGAAGCATCCAAATTTTTCCTTTGGACCTTTGTGACTAATCTTCTGCATAGAGAAGACATCCGATAACTGTGGTTTGTGTGAGTTATTGATTGATTGAATGAAAGAATGTATTTTAAAATATCATTATTCTGACCGTTCTTCACAGTAATTAAACCAAATTAGTGAGGTTTACAAAGAGGGTTTTTCCATTAAGGCTAGCTTTTCCTTTTTTTTTACCCTAGTGTTTTCTCTCCTCTACAAAATTGTCCATTATAGCTGCTCAGTCTCACTATTTTCTGACCTTTCCTACCTAGGATTTTGCTCTTTCGTATTAACGAGATGAAAGGACCCGCCCCACACTTGTGAAATAAAGCATTTGCCACCCACTGTCCTGCCACTGATCTTAGCCAAAATGGGTAATCTCTAGTCAGTGTCTCATGTTCAGACATCACAAGAGTCCACGTTATCACCACTAGTATTATTTTCTGAGTATTAACAACATGCCCACTCTTGAGTGTTTTAAATGGCAGTAAGATAAGCAGTTCCCATATATAGCTTAATAGAGGTGGTATTCAGTACACCATCAGTTACTTAGAATACTTTTATTGGGATGGGTTTTTTCAAGTTAAAAAAAAAATGAAAGTTAACTTGAATGTAGTTTTTCTATTAAAACCACAAAACCCACAACGGTTTAGCAATCTTCCACTGTTTAATGACTTTATGGCATTTGCAACCAAATGCAGTATAAAAGCTGCATAGGAAGCCCCTGCCACTCTTTGCATTCATCTGTTCCCACCCAGTGTTTGGATCTTTCAAGCTAATTTTGTAGCATTCGCATCAAAATGCTCACTCCTAATATGTCTTTGGACTATCATCTTTACTTTTTTCAGTTAGGTTAAACTCTGGCTGTAGTCTGACATGATTGCCTATTTTGCAAATGAGGGATTGGTATATCTTTCTGCTTTCTTTTCTGTTATGTGGAAGTTAATGTTAAAAAAAATATTCCCCATAAACCCAAGGTCAGTAGTTCGATTTTACAATAGAGATCCTAAGAGTTTCCCACTAAACTAAATGGTCACAACTTTCTACATTTAAAATAACTAAACTTGCTTGAGTCTTTCAAATTTTCAAAAAATTGTTCCAGAGTAAAATGATATGAGCTACACTTTAAGTTAATGAGAATTTAGTTATGGCTTGCTTTCAAACAACTACATACTCTGTGATAGATCATTCCTTTTATTTGAGTACTTTTATTTGGAACTCAAAAGTATTTGTGTGTATTCATATGGAAATACACTTTTCCATTTAATTGATTACGAAATAGAGAAAGACTATGTGACTTCTTAAGATAATTTGTCGAGTGCTGTAGACAGCTACTTCCATTTCCTGAACAAAAGGCTATGCATGGGGGTGTCACACCACACTGGCAGTCATTCAGTTCCTCTGACTTCCCAAGCTCCTTCAACCTCAGCATTTTGGCCAAAAGATGGCACTGTTTACAGCTCAGGTGACACTGCCATGTTGCAATTGTATAAGCAAGAGGCCTGCCAGTCTTGAAGTTATGTATTTTTTCAAACAAATTTTTTATTTGAGGAAATGAAAATTATTTAAAATTCTGAGCATAAGAAAGATTGTATTAATATTTTGATATGGTCTAACACCTAATTTGCATGATTCAAATTCATGTAAGATACATCCATATCGTGCCCAGGGATAATCATCTATTAATGTATTTTTGTTTTATTTGCACAAGCAGATCACGTTCAATAGTCTATTCATTTTTTTTCAAGTAACAGAGATGAACTGCATTCTTTGACTAGATACCATAATTTATTGAACTATTACACCAATAATGGAGGAATTGGTTGTTTCCAGTTTTGTGATATTATAAACAGTGCTGTCATGAACATTCTTGTTCATATTTGTGGGTGAAGGTTTGCATGTTCAAACTGTAAATACCTAACAACAGAATCAGGGCATCAAAAGACATGCTCATACAACATTTTGATAGATATTGTGAAATTGCCCTCCAGAGATGTTGCACCAATTCAAGTGTCCATTTCCCCAGGTTTGGAAGGCAGGGCCTGAGATAGCATTATCAGCATCATTTCAGACTGAGAACCAGGCCCTGATTAGAAATATTTATTTGCCAGGCAAAAGGGAGATAGATGTAATTCCAAGCTTGTGTGTGTGTGTGTGTGTGTGTGTGTGTGTGTATGTGTACATGTGTGTACATATGCATATGAACATATGCACCCCCTGGCTTAAAAATGCTTGCAGACCACTACTCTATTAAATCTAATTGTCTTGGAGCCAGAAGCCAAGTGCAACTTTGAGTCCTGTATCCTGGGACTGGGTTTCCAGAGGTCAGATAGAGTCCCACATTATTGATTAGCTGAAGCCTTCAGCACAGGTGATTCAGAAGCCTGGCTAACCATATCTGCAGTTTTAAGAACAATATTTGGCACTTCAGGAAACTATTAATAAGTGAAAGACATGGGCCAAACAGAGACCCAAGGTTAAAAACAAAACAACATCAAAAAACCAGTGTTGTTCTGAGGGCCAAATTCCATTTGCAGAAATTCATTTATTCAGTGCTACTTTATGCCAGACCCTGCTTTAGGTGTTGTGGACACAGCCATGAACAAAACAATAAAAATCCTTGGTCTCATGGAACATATGTTAGGAGGGGATAAAAATGATAAATAGAATGAGAGAAACATTTTTAAGTTCAATGGTAGTAAGTGCTAAGGAGAAAAATAAGGCAGGGAAAGGAGATGAGGAGAGCCAGGATTTATAATTTTACATGGGAGGTCAGATAAGTTCACCTGAGATGACATTTGAATAAAGATTGGAGGTAGCCAGGTGGACACGGGGTGGAAAGTATCTAGGCAGAGGGAACCTCAGGTACAGCGGACCTAATCTGTAGCAGCCCTGGTGATCAGCAAGCAGTGCATGGAGGGAAGGGCGTAGTAGTAGGAGATAAGGTTAGAGAAGAGCAGGGTCAGGTCATGCAGGGCTCCAAGGTCAGAGAGACGATTTTGGCTTTTACTCTGAGTGAGACTGAGTGGCATTGAAGGGCTTTCACCAGCGAAGTGTCATGCACAGATTTTCCTTCAAAAGTGGTCATTTCCCGGGGTAGAGCAGGCAGACTAGTGTTTTACCAGGGCATTCCAGAGAGAGAAAAATCTTTAGAAAACTGAATGGTTTTCATAAGTTTTGTACCCTTTTGTATATATATTGGTCAGCAGAATGCTTCAAGAATAATTATAGGGACTTCCCTGGTGGTCCAGTGGTAAAGAATCCGCCTTACAATGCAGGGGATGCGCCTTCGATCCCTGGTCAGGGAACTAAGATCCCACGTGCTGTGGGGTAACTAAGCCTCCGTGCCCCAACTGCTGAGCTCGTGTACCTCAACTAGAGAGCCCACGTGCCGCAAACTACAGAGCCCATGCACCCTGGAGCCCATGCGCCACAACTAGAGAAGAGAAAACTCGCATGCCACAGCTAGAGAGAAGCCCGTGTGCCGCAACGAAAGGTCCCGCATGCCTCAAGGAAGGTCCCGCGTGCTGCAACTAAGACCCGATGCTGCCAAAATATAAATAAAATTTAAACATAAGTAAATTATTTAAAAATAAATAAAATAAAATAAAAAAATAAATTTTTTAAAAATTAAAAAGAATAATTATAAAAGTGGTGTTATAATAAGTCATCTGGGGGAATTCCCTGGCAGTCCAGTGGTTAGGACTTGGCACTTTCACTGCCGAGGGTGCGGGTTCAATCCCTGGTCAGGGAACTAAGATCCCGCAAGCCGTGCAGTGTGGCCAAAAAAAAAAAAAAAAAAGTCGTCTCAGTAATTTACACAGAAAATGAGGTTATGGTATTAGAGGCTATAGCTCTAAGGTTTCAACTAAAATATGACATATTTTCAATGCATAATTAATGAGAGGGGTAAAGATTTTAAAAAGTAATAGTTCAGGATAACCACTCTCATTGACAAAAGGACAAAATTATTATTCATCTTTTTTACTATGAGATTTTGCTACAAATGACAAATTTTACATAATATAAGAAAAAAGATGCTGTATTAAATGTCAAAGAAAGTAGCAGCTGTATGATATGATGAAGTTAATATTGATTAGAAAATCTAATTATTTCTACAATTTATTTTGATCTATCCCAATACAGCTGTTTGTCAGCAGGTGAAATTACTATTTAATTGGCATGACAGTAATTAGATGTATTCCCAGAGCAGCAATAAAATGAAATTCTCATGTCTCAGGAATGTGGTTGAGGTTTTTGTTTTATTTTGTTTTATCCTTGGGTTTAACCAACTGAGACCAAGAAGACTTCTTGTTTTATCTGGAGACAATTTTTGATTTAAAATATTGGTAATTGTGTAGTTATATAATTGTTTTTATCATAAGAATGATGGGAAAAATGTATGAGTTTGACAAATATTTGTGATGATTTACCTTTCTCTCATACTAAATCCTTCAGGACCTCACCATCTCCTTCCTGGGCTCCTGCAGGAGCCTTCTGATTGGTCTCTCTCACTACCTCCAGGCCTTTTCATCAGGTCAGTTTATCTTCTAGAAGAAAAATTTGATCTGCGTACCATATCTTCTATATCAGGTAGTAATTCATTCATCTGTAAATAATAAATAAAACTCTATTCTGGTGGCTTAAAAAATAGGGGTTTATTTGTCTCATGCATTACAAATTCTGGGGTTACAGTAGCTCCAAATTGCTTCCAGGGTCTGTCTCTTCTATCTTTCTGCTCTGCCACCCTTATTATGTAGGCTTTCACTCTGATGCCAGTTGCTGCCTGAATGCAAGATGGCTGCTGCACCTCCAGCCCTTACTTCTATAATACATTCCAGGTAGGAAGAAAGAAGAAGGAGGAAGAGCACAAAAAAGACGAAGAGGTCTCAGGATAACTTTGCCTCATCTTTTTCCATGAAGGGAAGCTCTTCTCAGGCACTTTTGACTAGTTGCAAGGGAAGCTGAGAAACTGGATATTTTGGCTTTTAGCCTCCATAGTAGAAGTAGTCAAAGGAGAAGGTGGATTATTATTGGCTTTTGCATAGGCAAACCTATCTTCCAAATAAAATCTTTAAAAGTTAATTACTGTGTGAAGTCCATATCTCATTATTATAATACAGTATAATGTCATAAAATGAGTTCTTACATAACTTTGGGAATTTGAAGACAACTTATCATCATTTTTGCTAATCTACTTGTATTAGAATTCTTCAGAGAAACAGAACCAGTAAGGTGTGTGTGTGTATGTATATATATACAGAAAGAGATTCATTTTAAGAAACTGACTTACATGATTATGGAGGCTGGCAAGTCCAAAATCTGCAGAGTGGGCCTGCAGGCTGTAGACCCAGGAAGAGACCATATTGTAGTTCAAGTCTGAAGGCCCTCTGCTGGAAGGATTTCCTCTTGCCCCAGGGGTGGGCGGGTAGTGAGGTTGGGGAGGGGAGGTGGGGGAGGTGTGTCAGCCTTTTGTTCTGTTAAGGCCTTCAACTGATTGGATGAAGCCCACCCACATTCTGGAGAGCAAATTGCTTTACTCAAAGTCTACTGATTTAAATGTTAATCTCTTCCAAAAACACCCTTACAGAAACATCCAGAATAATATTTGACCACATATCTGGGCACCACGGTGCAGCTAAGTTGACACATAAAATTAAGCATCACCAATATACCACCTACATTAACCATGCTTGAATGTCAGGAAATAACATCTGCTAAAAGGTAGAGAGCATAGGGCTAATTTAGAAATTGAAATGAGCTCAGTAAGACTAGATATTTGAGCAGGAAAAGATGGGACAGATGGACTGAAGGAGTAAGAGGGAGACCACATCACACAGGGCACTGTAAGCCCTGATGAGGGGAGTCTGAGCGACCGCAGAGGAATGACCTTCAAGGGTGATTCCCTTACCTGACTAAGCAATGAACTCATTCTTTCCTCAGTCAAGAAGGGTTTGCGGCAGGGAGATCAGCTCGGTGCTTTGTGACCACCTAGAGGGGTGGGATAGGGAGGGTGGGAGGGAGGGAGACGCAAGATGGAAAAGACATGGGGATGTATGTATATGTATAACTGATTCACTTTGTTATAAAGCAGAAACTAACACACCATTGTAAAGCAATTATACTCCAATAAAGATGTTAAAAAAAAAAAAAAAGTTTGCGGGACTTCCCTGGTGGCGCAGTGGTTGAGAATCTGCCTGCCAAGGCAGGGGACACGGGTTCAAGCCCTGGTCCGGGAAGATCCCACATGCCGCAGAGCAACTAAGCCCGTGCTCCACAACTACTGAAGCCCGCGTGCCTAGAGCCCGTGCTCCACAACAAGAGAAGCCACCGCAATGAGAAGCCCTCGCGCCGCAATGAAGAGTAGTCCCCGCTCGCCACAACTAGAGAAAGCCTGCGCACAGCAACAAAGACCCAACGCAGCCATCCATAAGTAAGTAAATAAATAAATGGTTTGCATCAGAGAATGATTGTCTAAAAACCCCAAACACCAAAATAACCCAAAACAAAACCCTAAAACAACAGCAACAAAACTCATTTATGTTAAGAGCAATGGGTAGTAAAAGATTTTAAGTCACTTAAGACATTTTCTCATCCATTTCCTCCCTTCGTCATTCTGTCCCTTCTTTCAACCAATGTAGTCCATGTGGAGTTGACCTTGGATTGGCCTAAGTTAGTTAGCATGTCCAATCCCCTTGGCCTCAGCGGATAGCTCAGGAATGAGCCAATACGACACAATGTATCATTTGCTGGAGCTTCAGAGAAAGTGTCCTCTTTTGCTGCATTTGCTAGTGTCACCATATGATGCTCAGAAACTGCTGTAGCCATGTTTCTATCCAGGAGGTACAGCCTGGAGATAAAGCTGACACAGAGAAGACAGAACTACGAAATGGAGCTTGGTGATATATTACAATATGAGTCTTGGATCAAGCTGTAACTGAAACTAGACTACTCCTAAAATGTTGAGGCAGACAATTCCTTTTTATTTGATTTAAACCCATACAGGTTAGGCTTTCTGTCACTTGCAACAGGAATAATCTTAACTAATGTATGTAACATGATCACATTTGCATTTTATAAAGCTTGTTTGGGCTACAGGGATAAGTTGCAAGGAGCAAGACAGGGAGAACTGTTAAGAGTTGACTAGTAATCTAGTTGAGAAATGACATTGGTTGGTGCCAGAGTGCAAGCAACTGGAGCAGAAAGAAGTGATGGATTGAAGAGAGGTGGGGTACTATATAGAGGATTTGGATGTGGGGAGAAAAGTTAAAAATGACTTGTAGGTTTTCTGACTTGAGCAACTGGATTGGTGGCACCATTCACTGAGGTGAGGAGCCCAGATTGAATAGGGTTTGCCTATAAAATGTCCATGTGAGATGACGAATGGGATACTGGATGTATGGGTCTGAAATTCAACAGATAGAACTAGGCTGTTACAGATTTAGGAGTCACTAGCATATACAGAGTAAATGAAATTATTTAGTGAGAAAGACAAAATACCAATATCTAAGAAACAGGCAAAGAAGATGAAGGAAGAAGGGCAGAGTGGAAAAGGCAACTTATGAACATGCAGCACCACAGGATCTAAAAAAAAAAATAAAAAATTAGGGTTTAGGAAGGCCCAAGTGGCCTGCAGCGGTAAATACTAAGAGGTAAAGCCAGATGGAACTGAGAAGTTTCCTTTAAACCTAAGAACATGGAGGTCATTAGAGAACTTAGAACAATAATGGATATGGAAGCCAGACTGTAGCGGGTTGAGGGTAAGTAGGAGTGTGTGTTTGTGTGCGAGAAAGTGGAATCATCAAATGAGGACAACTTTTTCAAGTTATTCCATTTCGCAGTAAAATTTCTCAAAAATCCAGAGCTAGGTCATCAGTCCCCTTTAGTCACTAATACTGACACATTTGGCCCTCGTACCCAGTTTTGGTTGTTCCTAGTTTGGAGGAATTATAAACCATGCTGCAATAAACATTATTTTACATATCAAAAAAAAAAAAAAAAAAAGGTATGGATAGGATGGCACAAAACCATTATCCTCACTCCAGTCCTTGAGGTCCTATGTTACTTCTCTGGCCTAATACCTGCTACTCCATCCCTGGTTATTCCATCCAGCCACAGCAGACCTTTGGTATTCATCAAACATAAGACACCCTCCTGTTGTAGAGCCTTTGCACTGGCTATCCCTTCTGCCTGGGATGTTCCTCCCTAAGATCTTCACAAGGCTCTCTCCCTCTCTTCTCCTAAGTCTGCTTCTATGTCCCCTCCATGAGACCCACCTGACCACACTGTTTAAAATTCCAATTTGCTTCCCGAACACTCTCATTCCAACCTCTACCCTGCCTTACTTCTTTTCTTCATACAATTGCCATGTATAAGTTTTACAATATATTTCATTACATTTATGATTTAGTTATTGTCTCTCCCCTATCTAGAAGGAAAGCCCTAGAAGGCAGGGATCTTTGGTTCATTTGTTCACTGATATATCCTAAGTGCCTGAATATCTTAGGACAGTGCCTGGCACATATGAGGAGTTCAATGAATATTTGTTAAAGGAAAAAATGAAGGATGGAGGGAGGCCAGTAGGGAGAGAGAAAAAAATGGAAGGAAGAAATTTTGCCCTGAAGAGGAAGAGATAATAGGGTTGTAGATAGAATCAGGGAAAGGATTTTCTAAGATGGGAGAGATTTGAAAGTATCTTACTGTTGAGGAAGGGTTCCAGTAGAGGCTGAAGATCTAAGAGAATAGGCTGAACCAAGTCCCTGAGAATGTGAGAAGACATGGGATCCAGAGTACAGGTGGTGGGATTAGCACTGGACAAGTCCAAGGCTGCACAGAGTGGATTTAAACCCTGGTGAAAATTTTATCAAGTCCCCTACACGAGTGGACAGGCACAATTTTCACATGGGATTTGTTTTGCTGCAACAGTTGGCTCTTGAGGCCCTGGCCTCCTTCTGGATGGCTGGGCCTAGTACTGTTTAACCACCAATCCTCCCCACCGTCCCCAGGCCCTGGGGGCAATAAAGAAAGGATGGATGCTGATGTAGATGTCACAGACTCACTTATTGGTAGAATCCCAGCTGGGAGTGCTGGTCTGGTGGTTCCTACTTTTTCATTTTTTTTTAATTTTGTTTTTCACAGAAGCTGGAGACTAGGTCATTTAATAGTACTGGCAGGGGTGGGCTTTGAGGTGTAGGAGAATGGAGAAGGCTGGATATTTTTACTATGGAGAAAGGAAGAACATTAGGAATTGCTGTTGTGGTAAAATGTAGAGAAAGCTCACTAGGGGAACACAGAAGAATTAAGTCAAGTTAAGGTCAATGACGTGCATTCATGGTTGTTAGAACCTGCCCAACTATGCATTTTGCTACAGCAGCACTCAGCAGCCCAGATGCAAGCATGGAACTTCAACCCCAGGGGTGAGTTGCTGTTTATTTATTTATTTATTTTGACCAGGTAGGTGAGATAGAACAATGAGAAAGTTATTCAAGGCAGCAAAAGTATCTTGGCTGAAGTTATGGATGATGAAATCTAACCTGGATATGGAAGGGGGTGAAGATACAAAGAGATTGATAGAAGGTTCTACAGACTACAGCAATGATTTTCAAACTTTAGTGGGAATAAGAATCACCTGGAAAGGGCCAGATTCTGAAATTATTATTCAGTAAGTCTGGGGTGAAGGCCAAAATCTATTTTCAACAAAGATCCTAGTTGATTCTGATGTAAGAGGGCCATGGACCAATTTTTGAGAAATAGTGGATTTGAAATGATAGTTTAAAGTAATATTTTGAGAGGAGCTGAGTGAGAGAGAGAGAGAGACAGAGAGAGAGAGAGAGAGAGAGAGAGAGAGAGAGAGAGAGGGAGAGAGAGGGAAATATTGGCCGGGGCCGGGGCGGGGGGATACTTAGTGTAAGAATAGGTGGTTACAGTGTGAAATGACTAACTTATTATCTCAAAGATGGAACAGCCTGAAATGATGAAAGGTTTAGGGTATGCCCAAGGGAGTGGGTGGCTGAAGTGGAGAGTGGAGTGGAGGTGAGTATCACCAGAGGTGAACAAAGTACCAAAAGCCTAGGTAATCCGTGGGGACCTTGAAGCCACCCCAGATGATGGCAGTACTTACAACAGAGAGGCAAAACTATGAGCAAAGTTCAAAGCCGTTAGTAAGTGAAGGGGAGAGAACTACAGGTGGGTAGAGACAAAGCAAAGATACAGAGTTGAGGGGGATGTAACTGGTTAAGGGTTTTCACGCAATGGCAGAGAAGTGAAACTGGCCAAGAGTAGTTGAGTGCTTATTGTTTGCCAGGCTTTACATACATCAGTCCATTTCATCCTCACAAATAACAACTCACAAACTTCATATAAAGTAGGTGCTATTTTTATTCCCCTTTTATGAGGAAACTGAAGCACAGAAACGTTAAGCATCAACCAGCATCTCACAGTTCTTACCACTGCACTATATTGACTCATAAAACGGTCTAAAAGGTGTTTTAATACATTTCAGCTGAAAAAAAAATCAGATCTCCTGAATATTGTCAGTAGTGGGATTAACAGTGGAAATAGTCCTTTAAATTTCATTTGTACTGACATTTTTTTTTCAATACCCAGCAAGTAGCAGTACTAAATAATTCCATACTAAGTCATTTAATAGAAACAATGCAGTCTGCATGTATCAAAACTTCTGTCTACTCCATGCCTTGATGATTTCTTCAGCAGCATCCAGTGTACTGTCTTTCTGTAAATTAATGAAATAATCATCATTACATATCAAAATAAATTCAAGATGAAATAAAGATTTAAATATAAAAAAATATACCAAAATCAGTCCATCTGTAACAGTCATGTAGTGATTTGGGAACCTAGTGCTTCTCAACCCCTGATAACGTGAGCTGGGCCCAGATGGGCTCCAGCCAGTCCTTGGCCTCTGCAGCTAAGACAGAGCCCAGGAGCATTCATGGGGTGGGGGCAGGGGTGGGGGACACCTTGAGTTGTGTCACTGGAAGCTCTGCCCCATATTAAGCCACTTCATCTCAGCAGGAACACAGAGACTGGGAAATGGCATCCACAGCATCATGCCTTACCTTGGTGGCCAAATACACAAGTCCCAAGCGCTTTAAGGAGCCCAGTAGCAAATCAAACAAACCAATTATTTATAATGCTATATCCCATTGCCGTCAGGCTAGAAAAGTGAATGAACCTCACAAGAATTCAATGTTAGGGGAGCTAGAGAAGCATCACGGCAATCACTACATCATACTGTTTTGTGATGCTGGCTGCCAATTCAGGTCACTTTATTACTACTTTCCTGACACCAAAGAAATCTACAAATTAACCAGTAGAGGGCCAAAGAGCATCACCAAAAAAAAAAAATGACTGACAAACTGTATATACAGCTCAGACTGAAAACAGTTTAACCTGATCCCAGCCAAAACCATGTCCGTCAGTGTGAACACCCTCACTCATAACCACCTGTGGCAGCCCAAGGGGCCTGCAGCACCAAAGACCCAGACTCGTAAATTAACACTGATGCAGGAGGAGAGTCTGAAGGATGTGCTGATGGGATCCATATTCACTGTTTCGTCCATTTGGGTAGGAAGTGTACAAAATCACAGACCTCTTTCAAAGAGGCTTCTAGACAACAGAAGAAAATCCCTCCCTTAGCTCCCAACACACACAGGATGCCAGGCGGAGCAAGAATGGAGGAATAAATTAATACACTATTACAGAAAAGAGTCCAAGAGTACAGAAGAGTTTACATTGAAAAATAATCATCTGCTTCTTCCCTCCCCACCCCTTCCTACTACTCCCACCATCCCCCAACACAACAATTTATGGCAATTTCTGGTTTTAGTTCTAGTGGTTGCCACTAAAATCTAAATAATGTGTGTTTCTAATTTTTTATTTATCAACTTCAGACAATGTTCACCATTCTCTGCTCTGAATGAGGAAACACTGGTTCATTCACACTCGTCTGCCCCCTCCCATCTAAGTCTCACAGTTATAAGCCCCTAACTCCCACAGTTTGAGGGTCAACTGTATTGATAAAATTCATTTGTTTTTTGAATAGGTAATATCTACATATGGTAAAACATTAAATTGATGGATAAACTTCCTCTTCCGCTTTCTCTATTTCTCCTTTTCCTTTCTGTTCCATCTCCACAGAGTGATTTAGTCCAAAAGCCATTACATGGGGCTGAGTGAAATAGGAGATCATGTATGGGAGCAGGGGGAGCCTTGGCAGCCTGGTGCAGGGTGCTGCAGCCAGAGTGGAGTGAGGAAACTTTCCAATGTTGGTGGCATGACGTGGTGGTGATGGCAGTGGTGGCACTGACCAGGAACAGGGTGTCAGAGTCGAGGGGGGTAAGTAAGCAAGGCATCTGTATGGCAGGGTGGTTCCAGGCAGCTTGGAGCCTGGAGGGGATGAGGCAGACAGGCATGGAGTGTCAGAGCCCGTAAGGGAAGAGGAGGGCTTCTATGCAGTGGGTGACAGTGGTGGCCTAGGAGACTTAGAGGAGGGTATCTCTGCAGGAGAGTGACAGCAGCAGGTCAGCACAGGGTGTTGAAGCTCAGGTGAGGTGAGGATGGTGGCCATACAGGGGACAGGGGCAGCAGCCTGGTAGAAGTGTCAAAGCCTGAGAAGGGTAAAAGCTGCCTGTCAGGGGTGCTGGGTGGAGGGGCAGTGGTACTGACAGGAGACTGGTCACATACAGAAGTACTGATTAAAGAAGTGGTTACGTGATGAGCCAGGTGTTTTACTGTCAAAGAAGGGAGGGACAAATATGGAGAGGGAGAAAGCTAGAATAAACTCTGTGGTTTCAATATATTTAGATAGACATAGAAATAAGTAGAATAGACACACACATAGAATGTATGTATATACATTTACATATTCCCTACGTCTGTCCCCTGGGAGGGCCTGGGAATACTAATACCCCAACAGCAATGAGCACTCCTAATGCCCAGATCTTGGTTTCTTAATACCATTCTCCACTAAAAGGTGATTCCAAGTTGGGCTAGATAATGACAAAATGAACCTGGTGCATCTTGCTATGCCAGAAAGTAAGGAAGTGCTCAAAAAATGATGGGGACATGTCAAAGGAAACAGAGGCCAGCCTAAAGGGGCTCCTAATGGCCAAATCTGGGGAAATTTGAGCATCAAAATAAGTAATAATAATGATAAATTATAACCCACTGAATGAAACAGGAATCCATGGGTCCTTACATATATGAATGGATAAATAAATTGCTTGATGAGAGATGGAATATTTTCATAGTTTCAAAGTACCTCACCGCAAAACATTCATTATTTGTCAAGGGAAAAAAGTGAAACTTTACAGTAGAGAAGCCTGGCAGACACCACCTCAATAAAGTAATTAAATTTAACATTACCAGCAGTAGGAAAAACTAAAATCATGTGCTGATAGGATGTAAAACAGTGAATAAAGCATCACTTCCATGGTTCCCTGCCAAAGGTGCATAATCTGAGTCTATTCACGAGTAAATGTCAAACAAATGTTGAGGGACCTTCTTCAAAATAATTGGTCAATAATTTTCAGAAGTATCAAGGTCATGAATGTCAAGGAAAACTGAGGAACCATTCTAGCTTGAAGGAGACATGACAGCTAAATACAATGCACAATTCTGGCCTGGACTGACTGATTGATGACTGGCTGACTGACACGATTATGGCCTGGATTCATTTATTTACTTGCTTGTTTGTTATAAAAAGGACATTATTGGGGCAATTAGTGAAACTTGAATTGGATCTGAGATTAGATAGAATGATATAGCAACGTTAAGTTCATGATTTTGATGGTTATACTGTAGAAGAATGTTGTATAATGGGGAATACATAATAAGGTATTTGGGAGTGATAGAGGCATCAACAATTCAGTTAGGAACTTATATAAAATTGTTTGGAAAAACAGTTCTTGAAACTTATTTATTAAGAATATTTCAAAATATTTTTTTAAAGTAACCCAGCCTCCCACCCTCCTCCCTCAACCACTCAGTTCTCCTTGCCAGAGGCAACACCGGGATTTTATTACGTCTCCTTCCAGGGACAGTCTAGGCACTTAAAAGCTTCCATCTCCCTCCCTCCCTTTTTCTTTTTATACAGATGATAGTGTTCCTCACAAACTGGTCTGCTCCTTGCTTTTACCTTATGCTCTATCACTCCCTGGAGCTCCTTCACACTCTTATGGATGTGAATGTACCATAATTTATTCAAGCAGCCTTCATTGGTGAATATTTTGTTTATAATCCTTTGATATTATAAACAGTGTTTCACTGAAAATCCTAGAACACAAGACATTCAATGTACAAGTAAATCCACAGGAAAAAATCCTACAAGCAGAACTGCTGGGTCAGAAGACATGTGCATTTATACTTGGATGATACATTTTCATACTACTGCAGAGATTTTACACATTATACTTGTACTCTCAATCAATGCATGAGAGTATCTTATGACACTTTTCAGTTGTTTTGGTTGTTTCCAAATTATCAGATAAAACAAAATTTCACTGCAGTTTTATTTTTCTTTTCTCTTATTATGAGTGTGGTATAGCATCCTTTCATATATTTGACAGCTACTGAGGACTTTACCCATAATCATTGTAAAGTGCTGCTGCTTTTGGCTTGTTTTGCCCTAAATCCAACCTGCTTTCTTTCAATTTCCACTTTCTTGGCACGTTTTGCCACCCTTTTATTTTTTGCTTTTCCAAGAGGTTGGATGAGGTGTGTCAGCTTTCCCTAGGGACTTCTTGGTGTTGCTCCGCTATCTTCCAATATTGAATGCTGATGCAAAGGAGGTGGGTCCACACTGATCCTCCTCTCCTGTCTCCACGGAGGCCTTGATCATCTTGTCTAGATGCCAAAGGATCACTTACAAAGTCCAATAGATTAAAACAAGGCATATCTCAGTGTTATTCTGTGACAATGTTCCCTGAGACAAGCCATTCCCTTCCCATTTTTAGATTTACTTGTTTGTTTTCAGTGGAAAGCATTCTCAAAATAAAGCTATACAATTCTTTCCCAGTTCCACTGGTCTGCCTCCCCGCACCACTCCCTCCAGGAACTCTAGGTATTTCATTTGTCTTCCACGTCTAATTTTTCTAACATTTTAAAATTCTTTGTTCCTGGGAGTTCCCTGGTGGTCCAGTGGTTAAGACTCCGCACTTTCACTGCCGTGGCCTGGATTCAATCCCTGGTTGGGAAATTAAGATCCCACAAGCCACACGGTGCCGCCAAAAATAAAAATTCTTTGTTCCTTTCTACTTCTTTTTGCTCACTCTTCTCAAGCCTCAGTGTGCTTACAGAAGTATTTAGTGTTCTCTGCGCTGTTTCCAATGTCACTACAATTACCAATAGCTTTATTTTTTCCCTTCAATTTCTTACCTGAGCTCTGACAGCTGCCATTTCATCTTCTTACATTATCTTACTCTATCTTCCCCGAACTTTTAAAAACCTCTGCTGTAACTCTTGTTTTACATGTTTTGAATTTGAAATATCACATTTTTGGTTTGCTCTATGGAAACAGGTTTTTTCTTTTTTTGGTTGAATATTCTCTGTCTGATACTTGTTTTTCACTGTACCTTTCTCCTTTTCCCCTTATAGTATCTTTTTAGATTCATAGCTGGTTCCTTTTAATTACTCATCTTTGATTGAATTCTCTTTGTAAGCTCCCACGGCCAGCACACCTACGTACGGCTGGCTCCTATTGTTCTGGGTAATGAGTAAGCTACCTGCTGGCTCTGTCTATGATCTGAAGACGTATTTGCAGGTTTGTATAAAGGAAGATCCAGGGAACCACTAGAAGGGAGTAGAAATTATCTCTGGCTCACAAGGTTAAATATGATTAACGTAGAGTTCAGAGAGAGGGAGTTCTTTTAGACTTTATTTCTTTCCAACTAATTTAATTGGCTCCCTCCAATTTAATGTATCCACACTGCCTCAACACAGCTTTAGCAAAAATGACAGAGGTGAAGAGCAAATCTATACAGCCCTTTCTTTCCACCTGGTTTGCACAGGTGCTAGATGACATGACTGTATGTTTCTACTCTGCCTCTTCCATGGGGCCAAATGGCTCTGGAGAAGTTCCCACTACCAGTGCACTTACTGTTCCTGCTGTTCTGGATAATGAGTAGGCTACCTGTTAGCTCTGTCTATAATTTGAAGATGTAGAAGCAGAAGCCTTTCTTCGTGTCTTCCCTCTACCATTACCTTCACTGATTTGGCAACTCTTTCTCACTTCCTGGGGGATTTGTGAATTTGTTTTCCACTCTCCTAGTTGTTTCTTTAATAATTTCCAAGAAGAGAATGGGGAAGGGCTGTGTTTACCATTCTAAAACTGGAAGTCTTATGCTACTTTTTTCTTCTGTTAGTTCTGTTTATAACTTCAAATAATATACCTCTGTTTCTAGATCCACTATAAGATGCGAGTGTTAATGGCCTTACCCTTTCTTCTACATTTCAGACAATTAAATGTTGACATTGTTATGTTGGTAAGATTTATATTCTATTCTGGATAAGTCTCCTATAGTTTGTCTATAGGATGGCTCTAAAAGTCGAAAACAGTGTTTACATCATTCTGTCTATACTTATACATGAGTGTGCAGGTATAGAGAGTGCCTTAATCTTCATAAGACTGTTTTCAGTAGTGATAACATCTTATCACTAAATTGTTAAAAATAGCAATAATACGTTCAGATTATTTTTAGCACAGATCTGATGGTACTGAATTCTCTTAGCTTTCATTTACCAGGGATGTATACTGTTTTCAGTTTTAAAGGATATTTTCCTGGATATAGAATTCTAGGCTGACATAATTTTTATTTCAGCACTTTAAAGGAGTCGTTTCATTGTAATCTGGTCTCCGCTGTTTCTGATAGGAAGTAAATTAACATTCGTACCTTTGCTCCCATGCATGTGAGGTGTAGTTTTTCTCTGGCTGCTTTCAAGATCTTATCATTATCTTTGGTTTTCAACAGTTTGATTATGATGTGTCAAGATGTGATTTTTATTTGTATCCTGTGTGGTTCACTGAATTTTTAGATCTCTAAGTGGCTTTTCACCAAATATGGGGAAATTTTGGCCATTATTTCTTAAAATATTTTTTTTGCCACATTCTCTCTCTCTCTTTTTTTTTGATACTCCAGTTACATGTATATTATTACTTGACACTGACTCATAGATCTGAGACTCTGCTTATTTTTCAAAAATAATTTTTCCCTCTTTTTTCAGATTGGATGATTTCTGTGGATCTGTATTCATGTGGACCCATTTTTTTTTTCACAACCTCAATCCTCTGTGTTAAGCCCCATATATTTTTCGTATCAGATATTACTTTTTAAAATTCTTAAAGTTCCATTTGGTTCCTTTTTAAGAATTTAAAATTAATCTAGTCACTCATTACGACCATATTTTCCTTTAATTTCTTGAACACATTTATAATACCTGCTTTAAAGTCCTTGTCTGCTAATTCCTACATCTGGGTCACCTTAAGATCTATTTCTATTGACTGCATAGAAGTCACATGTTTTTTCATTAAGGGTCACATTTTCTTGTGTCTTCACATGTGTATTAATGTTTGGTTGCACGCTGGACATTGTAATGTTACAGGTAAGGAGTCTGATTACATTGTAATCCAGTAAGCTCAACTTCAAAAAGTGCTGAGTTTTGTTCTGGTAGTTAATTTTATGGCAGCAAGCCAAAAATTAAAAATTGCATATGAGCACATCAAGTCTAGCAACAGAAAAAAATGGTGTTTTATAAATCAGAAGGAAGGACATTATAAATGTGTTTTTGAGTAGAACAGGGAACTTACTTTAATGAAGCAAAATCGCACAAATTTCTCAAACTGTAATTTGGTCTCTGCATTACAGAATGCTGAAACTGGGATGGCTGACAATTTCTGAAAAACAAATAGGAATATAAAATAGGAAAAACAGGAAAACTACTTACACTTTAAATATCAATTTTTGGAGCATAAACATTAAAAACAAATAGATACTTCTAAATATTCACAATAATTTCCAAAAGAAAAATGTTTTAAAAATCCTCCAGGGAATTCCCTAGTGGTCCAGTGGTTAGGACTCCACACTTTCACTGCCGAGAGCCCGGGTTCAATCCCTAGTTAGGGAACTAAGATCCCGTAAGCCATACAGCGCAGCCAAAAATAAAATAAAATAAAATAAAATAAAATAAAATAAAATAAAATAAAATAAAATAAAATAAATAAAATAAAATAAAATAAAATAAATAAAATAAAATAAAATAAAATAAAATAAAATAAAATCTTCCAGATAGCTATGAGTAGAATATCATGTAACAAAACTACAGTTAACATTTTTCAAAGCATGTCAGCAGGTTTCCTTCATAAATTATAACATACAGCACAATATTGCAAAGGCCAATAAACATTACCTTATTTTTAGTCATCCATTTTACAAATTTATAGTCATAAGGTTCGTTGCTGTTCTTCATATCAGAAAGGTCTGTATCTAAAACAACAATAAAAATTGGATGGCCTATGTATTACATCTGAGGCAACGTGTATTTCATTTGTCTATCAAGATTCAAAATTTTCTCTCAAAATGTTCTCATGCTGGATTTATACTGCATGGTGTGGTGGGAAGTAAGGAATTCACAGAGAAGCTTTACTGATACTCTAAGGCAGTACTCACATATACATCTGATTGATCATGCTTGTGTATACAGCTTTTAGCACTGGAAGAGAGTAGGAAAGGGGAAGGACAAAGAGGAGTGTTGCTTTCCGTTTAAAAATAATATAAGCCTCTATGATCATTATTAAGGAAATAACACCTACATTTAGAGTACTCATCTGTAATAATTATGTCTCTAAATGGTAATTCATTATTAGATTGTAAGCTCCACAGGGGTATTGCAATCTATCACTATCCCCATCTCCTAGGTCAGAGTCTAGCATATAAGTAATGAAAAGCATATTTGTAGAATGAATAAGTTAATATTATTCATTATTTATGAAGGGAAAATGTCTATGTAGTTCTCCCAAGTGATATCTTTATTGTTTCCTCTTCCAAACATTATGCTTAAAAAAATTTTTTTTTTAAATTTGGTGAAAAACTTCAAATATGTATTCTTATACTTATCTCTTGTTCCAATCTTGCTTTAAGGTCTGGGCAAGATATTTCTCTGGCATTCAGATTCAGCAATCTACATTTCATATTGTTTCGATTTTACTGACTTGTACTCAAGATCTTTTTGAATGCCCCAAAGCAACAAAACATTGATGGTTACTGTAATCAGTGAAATTTTACAATTTATTGCTCAAAATAAATTGAGGCAGTTACCTTTACCTTTTTTCTTTTATTCACTAAATACTACTGGGTCCCTTCAAATTAACAGTGTAAAAACCTTGACATTGAAGAAAGTTTCACCTGTATTTTTTTTAAATGACTTAATATGGTTTTCCTTAATGATTGTATTTCAATTTTCTCCTGTGCTTTAAGAATGTAAAATTTCCATATAATAATGCTAATAATACTCTACCATTTATTACTATTTGTTAAGCATGTTACATGATTCTCTCATTTATCTGTCCTACAATTCTGAGAGAAGCAACAATCCTCATTTTACAAATGAAGAAGTTAAATTACTATTTCAAGTCATATGTATGTATGTGTGTATAATTCAGATTTGGCTCTAACAAAATGACAACTTAAAATAGAGTCTAACTGTAAATTATGTGAAAACTCCAAGTGACAAGTACACAATAGTAGCATACTCAAAGGTAACCTGGAGAAAGGAGTGATTACAGCAGTAGAAGAAAGAACAGGAGGGTACTGACTAACTGTAATTGACACAGGCTATACTACTCATTTATTCTTTTTTTTTTTAATTTTTATTGGGGTATAGTTGATTTACAATGTTGTATTACTTTCTGCTGTATAGCAAAGTGAGTCAGTTATATGTATACATATATCCACTCTTTTTTAGGTTCTTTTCCCATATAGGTCATTACGGAATATTGAGAAGAGTTGCCTGTGCTATACAACAGGTCCTTATTAGTTATCTATTTTATATATAGTAGTGTGTATATGTCAATCCCAATTCTTCCAACTTAACCACCCCCTCCACGCCTGCTTTCCCCCTTGGTAACCGTAAGTTTGTTTGCTACATCTGTGACTCTATTTCTGTTTGTAAATAAGTTCATTTGTACCATTCTTTAGATTCCACATATGAGCGATATCATATATTTGTCTTTCTCTGTCTGACTTACTTCACTCAACTACTTATTTATTCTTGTAACGCTTAGAAAAGAGAAATTTATTGCCATGGTGCTCAAAGAAAAATAAGGGAATAAATACAATTCTAAAGACTTTATAGTTAGGAAAAAGTTGGAATCTACTTCTTTTGAATGCTTGAGTCAGAAAAAACTGACTCAAAAAACTAAACAAAAAAACTAAACAAAATATTTCTTTATTGAAGGTAGGAGTTTGAACCATATTATAATAGCACTAGCTTATTTAAGTAACCTATGAGAATCAAAATTGGTTGTTGCATTCCTACTAACTCCTCCCTAATTTTGGAACTTATCTCACTAGAACAACTGTAATAATCTTCTTATTTGTAATCTTGTCTTCTAATCAAATGTTTCCCTTTTTAGTTCTAGGATGACGCTCATCGGTCAGGAAAGTTGCTTAGTATAGCAGAAAAAAGGTAAGTTCACTGGTTAGGACATGCATCTCTGGATTCAGAGCCTAGCTCTGCTACTTATCAGTTGATTAACTTCAGTAAATTTCTTGATTTTCTATCTCATCTTTCTCAACTATCAATGGGGATATAATAGCACCAATCTCATAGGGCTTTTGTGAGAATTGTGATATTTGTAAAGCTCTTAGCATAATACCTACTAGATCATAAATGCTCAAAAAATATTAACCAGTTAGCCATTGCTATGAGTTTTAAAGAGAATTACTATGTCCATGAATTTTATGGCTCATTTTTATTTTTAAGCTACCATCAAGTGAAAGTGTTGTTTCTTGCTTCTGTCTTCAGCAAATTGTGGGACCAACCTCCAGTATATGGAAGAATTTCTACACTCAAATCAATCTGAGAAGACGAAAGAGTAAAATAAAATGAACTTATCTTCATATGTAGAAGGGTCTTATAGATACTACCATTTTTTTCACACAGGTGAAGGAGGGCCATAAATAACACACATCTTTTTTCCCCATCATCATTAAAGGTTTTCTAGCCCAAATCCTTTCTGCTCCTATTACAACCACACTAGTTCAAGATCTAGGACCTACACCAATATTACATGCAGGCTGGATCAACTGAGGATAGAATGAGAAACTGTTTAAGAGCTTGATGCAAGTAAAAGTTGCATTACTGTCCTTTTGATGTTTAATGTCAAAATGTGATAAGTGCCTTTTAGTTTGGTTCTAGAAGAGACTTACTCTTATCTAAAAAGCTGTTAAGTTTACTTTTATCCAAGAATTATGTAACTAATTCCATTTTTCTATTTGCCTTTGCTGCCATGAAGTTTGGACTCAAGTTAATGCTAATTACAATACAGCTGACCCTTGAACAACACAGGTTTGAACTGCATAAATCCACTTATACACAGATTTTTTTTTCAATAGTAAATATCATGGTACTATACAATCCAGAGTTGGTTAAATCCACTTATGTAGAACCTTGGATAAGGAGGGACTGCATGTACAGAGGGACCTCAGATACAGAGGGCCAACTATAAGTTATACATGGATTTTCAACTGTACAGAGAGTTGGCACCACTAACCCTGCATTATTCTAGGGTCAACTACCATATGAACCTAGGTGACTAAACTATTTGCTTCCCCCACTCCATGTTACATTGATATATGAATATTTCTACTTACATATTATTGCATAGAAGACTTTAAATATGAATTAACTCAAATTCTTGTTGGAAGCAGATAAAATAATTTTCTCCTAAACAGATGAAAACTGTGCTATTTCTTTTTATCACTGCATGAAATGAGCTGCACATTTAGGCCCAGTACAGGAAAGGTGATTTCCAAATCTTAGAATATAGAACAGTATAAAGGGTTTTATATAAGAATGGAGCTTGGGAGCCTGACAAATACAGCTCTCCGGCAACAGCAGAACAAGAACCTCTGGTCACCATGGCCTCTGCTTCTCTCACGACAAATGAGGAAATAACAATCACTGTTTTGTTATAAAATTGAAAGTTTCTAGCTTTATAAAATTTATAAAATTTGGTATATTTAAAAGACTTTTCAAGTTTGGTGGCATATCACTTCATTGTAATAAAACCTTAAAACATTTAAAACTGTTCAGAATGGCTGTAATTTCTATAATTTCTGTCAAAATAAATTATGCTTTTAAATTTACTATGACTAACACTACAGTTTTCGGGAAGAAAGATGTTAGACATAAAACATTATCATGCTTCTAACTTTAGATTTGTGTGGCATGTCAGAATTACATATAACAGCTTCAGGTAATATAAAGGCCATTGCTTTTTGGAGACAGAACTATTTGGAATCTAGCTGTGTGACTTCAGGCAAGTTATTTAATATTTTCTAAATCTTCATGTCCTTAAAAATGGAGCAAACTGCTTTTTTTCAAAAGAGTGTCTGAAAGTGCTTGGCATGCAGTAGACCTTCAATAAATATTACTTTCCTTCGTAACTTCATTTCAGTAAACTCTAAATATTACTTTCCTTCGTAACTTCATTTCAGCAAACTCTAAAATGACAGGTATTCCTCAATAGCATCAATATTCTAGAAATCATATTTTTTTTAAGTAAAAAGGAAACTAAAATTATACTAAAAGGAACACAAGGAACATATATTATTTCATGTACCTGTGTTTTAAATTACTTACCAGAACAAGATGACAGCAAATTCTATGCTTAATAGAATATCTAGAACAAATGACTCCAAACCATGTAACAACAGTCATATTTAAGGTTAAGAACCTAATCACCAAGATGATTGTAGATGACTGACACTGTGGAAATCCATTTTTCCATAAATGAAATGCTGATATGGCTTTGACACCAATCTTTTCTTCATAATTCTGATATAATTTCACTCTTAAGTTTCTGTATGTTTGAAATAATAAAAACCTTTACAAACCTAGCGAAGACACATCAGCAATGATGAAGTATCCCCCATCAGGAACTATGGGTTTTAGGCCAACACTTTCAAGTAAATGCACCATCCGATTTCTTTTTACTTCTAACTCTTTTGGCAAAGAATTAAAGTAGCATTCTGGGTCATCCATGCGCTTGATGTCAATCCAAAGAGCTTGAGCCAAAGCTTCCTGTATATTAAGATTGAAAAATGTGGAAACGAAATATGGTAATGTTATTTACTGCAGAGTTTATTGGTATAATAAATAAAGATTGTTGGCAAAAAGTCATTCAGGGAATTACAGTTGAATTCCTGTGAACCTATGTGAATTTCTACAGATTAATGGAGGAATCAGTTACATGGAAATGATTAAATCTAATGTGAAGAGCTGAGAATGAACCATGAATATCCAAACTGAAACAGAGGTACAGTTGTCCCTTGGTATTCACGGGGGATTTGTTCCAGGATTCCTGCAGATACCAAAATCCATGGATGCTCAAGTATCCATAATACACTCAACTCTCTGTATCCCTGGGTTCTGCATCTGTGAATTTCAACCAACTGTGAATCCACAATCTTTGGTTGAATCCATGGATATAGAACCCATGGATAGGGAGGGCTGACTGTAGTATATAAAGATGGCTTACTTGGCAATGAAAAGACATCGTTGTTTTCTATTGAGGTTAGCTTTAGACTTACTCGCTAGATCTAAGTCTGAAAGATGACCAGAGGAATGATGAACCAGCCAGCATTTTCCCATCACCTTGCAGGACGAGGTAGCGTAAATGAAAGCTGACCCACTGTGTCATTCCTCTTAAGTGTGCATATCCCTGCTCTAATCATTCACATCCCAGGAAGGAGGTCTAAGTCCCACAGCGGTTAGAAATGAGTTTCTGGGGGTATGTGGAGTTTCTTCCCTACCATTCTTCAGGAAAGTCAGAAGAGAAAGGGCCAAACAAAAAAGCCTGTGTTGTTTAGATCAGGCAGGTGTCTTAGAAGGCAACAGGTCAGGAACAGATAAAGAAGTCCAAGTCCAAATCAGAACAGATAAAGAAGTCCAAATCAGTCCAAATCAGAAAACAAGGATGTGTACAAGCAGGAGGGCAGAAATTTGGTAGGTGAACTTAGAAATACCGGTTCTCAGAGCAAACAAGGAGATCCAAACAAATAATCAAGAACCTGGGACAGTTAAGAGACAGAGGGGCAGAACAAAATTGCCAAATTTTAAGGAAATTGATCAGAACCAAGAGACAGCAAGAACTAAAGGATAAATTCATTCACTCAGTCAATATATATTGAGTACCTATGTTAAACCTGGCATTGTGATAAATACTGGGGATATAATGATAAACAAGATAAACACGGTCCTTGCCTTTATGGAGATTCCAATTAGTGTGTATTGGCAGGGACATGTGAGAGGAATGAGAAAGAAAACAAAGAGATGAAAAGGTCAGGATATAATTTGTTCTGCTGGAAGAACTGTGAAGTCTGGTGTGGTTGAAGGGTAGCAAGAGAGATAGCATGCCAAGAGAAGACACTGAGACGGAGAAGGGTAAAATAACAGAGAAGACTGCATGTCAAAAACATTCAGCAGGAAAACAGCAATAATAATAACTCCCCAGAACTAAGAAAAAATCTTGGATAAATAAGGATCAGTTGCTTCAGCCTCAGAATCTGTGGTTCACCATTGGAATCTATGGTTCCAGTTTCCAAACATGGTTGTCTGAGGGCATGGGAAAGAAACAGGCACTTAGCTGAAATGGAGAATAAGATAGTTCAGAAAAACATGTTCTAGGTTCTTAGATGAATCTTTCTTTTCCTCAGTAACTTATCATTCGCTATAGTAAGAGATATTGCCTAGAAAATTCAAAGCCCAGGAGACATAAATACCTGTCCTCACCATAAAATTATACTGGACTCCTCTCTTTGTCTCACACCCCACACGTGATCCACTGGCCAATACTGTCAGCTCTACCTTCAAAATATATGCAGAACCCAATCACTACCTACCACTCCTACCATCTCCGTATGGGTTCAGTCCATTGCTGTCTCTCTCCTGGATCATTTCAATAGTCTGCTAACTCAACAAAGCGGCTAGAGTCCCTTTGATAACACAAGTTAGATCATGTCACTCCTGTGCTCAAAACTCTCCAGTGGCTTCCTATCTCACCCAGGCTTTACAGTGACAAACATATCCCTACTCGATCTGGCTCCCAGCTACCTCTCTGATTTATTCCCTCCTATTCTGCTCCCTTGATCATCCCGTCCCAGCCTTTGTGCTTTTCACTGGTAGAAACTGCCTGCCCTAGGGCCTTGTACTGGTTTTCTCAGTCTGGAAGGCTCTTCTCTAGTTAACCATGTGACTGCTTAACCTCCTTCAGTTCTCAGCTCAAATGCCACCTTCTCAGTGAGGCTTTCAAAGACTACTCCTTTTAACATTGTGTATTTTCCCCATTAGCACTTTATATTCTTCCTCATCTGTATTTTATTTTTCTCCATTGCTTCTATCAACACCCGACATATTATGTTATTAGGACATTTACTTGTTTTTGATCTGCACTCCCCCACAAGGCTGTAAGCTCCAGAAGGGCAGGAATTTTTGACTGCTCTATCTCCAATGCTCAGTAAATATTTACTGAATAGGTGAATGGATCTATTTTGAGAGGATGAAATGAGTTTAAAATATAATAAAACTAATGTCCAACTAGCCTTTATCATCATATCACTTTAGAGAGTCACTGGAAAAAGAATTTTAAATTAGGATTCTTTTTCTCCTTCAGTAGGTATTTTTGACAGGAGGCAAAAAAGTTTATTGTAGCCAACATATTTTACTGTTTTGGCCTTTTAACTGCCTTCCAAAAAAATAAATTTTTTCTCAGTGTTCTGATTATTCACAAAGTAATAGTACACAGATCCCTGTTTTACAGGTATTAAAAAAATAGAAAATATAAAAAGTCTTGCAACCCACCCCTGACCCTATCTACTAATTTCATCTATTCCCCCCTTACCCCTACAAATAGCCACATTTACTAGTTTCTTACGGATTATTCCAGAGATCCTTTAAGAAAATATAAGCAAATTGTTTCCCCCCTTTCTTATACAGAATACAGCATAAATATATACTGCTCTGTTATCTTGCTTTTTTTACTTTATAATATATCCTGGAAATCTTTCCATGTCAGTAATTATAGAGCTTCCTCATTCTTTTTTTTTCTTTCTTTCCCTTTCCTTTCTTTTCTTTTCACTTTTAAACAGCCATGGTGATAGAGTAATGGTCCCCAAAGATGTCCATGTCTTAAAATCCAGAACCTGTAAATATTTCACCTTGCATGGTAAAATTAACTTTGCAAATGTGATTTAAGTTAAGATCTTGAGATGGAGAGGTTATCTTGGATTATCTGTGGGCCTAATGTAATCACAAGGATCCTTATAAGGGAAAGAAGGTGGCAAGAGAGTTAGTGTCACAGGGGGACATGTATTGACAGAGGCAGAGGTTGCAGTGATGTAACCACAAGCCAAGGAATGTGAGCAGCCCCAAGAAGCTGCAAAACACAAGGAGCAGATTCTCCCTTAGAGCCTCTAGAGGGAACGCAGCAAGGCCAACACCTTGCTTTTAGCCCCGTAAGATCCTTTTGGACTTCTGACCTCCAGAATTGTAAGATAAAAAATTTGTGTTGTTTTAAGCCACTAAGTTTGTGGTAATTTGGCACCAAGAAATAAGAAACTAATACAGTCATATAATATTTAAACGTTTAGACAGACCATAGTTTATTTAACCAATTGTCTATAGATGGACTATCCCCTATCTTCCACAATGAATGGTCATATACATAGAGCTTCTTAAGTGTGCAGATAATGGCTATAAGGTAAATTCCCAGAGGATACATTGCTGCTTCACAGAGCACATATATCTCTAGTTTTGCTTGGGGCTGTCACTGTCCTCCAGAGAGTTTGCAGTACTTTGTAATCCCACCAGCAATGTATGAGTGTTTAAAGTTAAAACTTCATGTATTAAAAACAAAACTATTCTTGATAGCAATGAGTTTGTGTTTGCTCCTAAATTTCCAAAGTATACTAGAAGCCCTGCTCAAAAAGGACATGAAGGGAGGAACGAAGCCAATTCAAGTACACAACATAAAAATAACACCTCCACCCAAAGACCATGCATCAGCCCCAAATTACTATAATGCCTACCTGTAAAGGAGTCGCACAAGTATAAACGGTGTTTTGTTGAACTGTCTGTAAATGTTTCATCAAATGTTTAGGACCAATGGACCAGCCAAGCTGGAAAAGAAAAGTAGATTTAAAAAATGAATCTAACTGTAAGTACCAAATCTGATAGAGTAGCTAAGCTTAATGTAATTATTAAATATATGCATTTCTAAAATGCTCACACTATGAAAGTAGTGTAGTCTTAGTAGTTAGAAACATTTCAACCCTGATCCTTTTGTGGAATAGTTTCCAACTGGAGTCACTAAGTTCTGCCTTCAGAAGGTAAACAGTGCCTGCAATCATTATTATCTTCCCCCCTCTTTGATTTGCTACTTCTGATATTCTGGAGGTCTAATAACCAGTAAAAAGCTTGTTTGAATTCAATATAGGTAAAAGTAACTCTGAATGAGGGCCGTAGGGAGTCTTCCATAATTTGGTTCTCCAGCGCTCATTTTTGATACTCTCTGCTTCTTAGCCAAGTTTAGAAGAGGTGAAGTTGGAAGATAACCAAGTTTCAATTGGATCAGTTGTGACTGTACTACACAGTGCAGTGGTTAAGTGAGTGGATTCTGAACCTAGACTTCCTGCCCTGGCTGGAATTCAAATTCATTAGCAAGGTAACCTTAGGCAAGTTACTTAGCTTCTCTGTACTTTAGTTTTATTGTCTGTAAATAGGAATAATAAATTATACCCACCTCATAATGTGGTTATGAGAATGAAAGGAATCAGTATGTGGAAAGCTCTTAGAACCTGACACATAGTAAGTGCCAAAACGTTAGCTATTATTTTTTCTCCTTTAATATTAATATACAATAATCTGAACATTCTTTGCAAAGAAAAGAGTACCATTAGTTGGTTACTTATAAAATTAAAAAATTACCTAATTTTTCTTACTTTTAAAGGAACGATTAAGTCTCAAAAAGGATAAAGGCCAATATGAAAACTGAATGAGTAAATAAGCAGATCAGTAAGTATAAAACCCTGTGTAAACTAATATCTATGCATTTAAAACACAAAAAATTCTACAAGAAGTAAAATACAGGCCTGTTTTCAAACAGTTAAATTCTTCTTCATCTTACCTTCCAGCCAGTTACACTGAAAGTCTTTCCAGCACTTCCTATCGTTACTGTTCTCTCCCACATACCTGGAAAAGTGGCTGAACAGAAAAAAGAAAAAAAGAAAAAAGGTTAGATAATTGCTTTATAACCAGTCTACACTCAGTATAATCTAAAAACATAAATGCCTTATAATATAGTCAGTATAGTTATTTCAATAGGTTTTTTAGAGATAATTTAACTTTAACCCAAACACAGTTGAAAATGTTACCATGCTTGAAAACATTTAAGTGGCAAAATTATCTCCCAGGGCAGGAATGGCAGAGGTGCCAGCAGGCAGCGCTCCAGGCCGGTTCAGTGCTGTGGTCACAGGAGCAACAGTGCTCAGTGCTCAGTGTTAGTAGTAGCTGCGTGCCCAGCATAATCATTCTGTGGCACAGTTTTGCTTGTGGTTCTGGCTAGTGTTTAGCTCACCTCTACTCTGCCCATTTTCTGAGTCTATTTCTACAGGATTCCTAGGGCAATGGTTCTTAAAATACGGTCCCCACACAGCAATAGCAGTATCACTGGGGAACTTGTAAGAAAGGCAAATTCTTGGATCCTCAGAAACTCTGGGGAAGGGCCAACAATCTGCATGCATGTGCGTGAGTGTGTGTATGTGTTTTATAAATCACTTACTGAGATATAAATCCCACGACATATAGTTCACTCGTTTAAGTGTACCATATCCACAAAGTTGAGCAACAATTACTACAATCAATTTTAGAACTTTTTTTTTTCACCCCAAAAGAAGCCCTATACCTATTAGGTATCAACCACTAATATTCCCATGGCCAATAATTTTAGAACGTCTGCCTGAATGGAGCTTATCTAACACATGTATTTTCTCTGTAATGCACAACACAGCTTTCCTGCTCTTAGCAGCATTAGACAGCACTTCAGCACTATGTTTGGGGGCCATTTAAACTAGCAAAATGACTGTGAAAAGAACACTTGCTTATAGAACAAGCTGTAATAAGAAGGCAGAGTGTTGCCTTGTTGACCTTAACTGGAAACAGGCATGTCAGGCAACTCAAATTTTTCACCCCTATGCACATGTCTGCGAATGAAGCACTCTAGTGATTTGGGGGTTACAAATGTATTTTAGTGAGTAGATGAATTCACGAATACAGATTTCATGAAAATGGCAAACGACTATATAAAAATTTTCAAGTTGATTGATACCTTTAGTAAAATCATTCATTCACTTATTCATACACTCATCAAACATTTATTAGCAATGATCAGGTGCCAGGGACTAAGCTAGGTCTAGAGGAAACAATGACAAGAAAGATGCAGTTCCTATCTTCAAGGAGCTTAATGTTTAGTGGGTGTAAGAGACAAGAAGAACAATTGTATTACAGTGTGATAAGTGCTATAATAGCAACAGGCATGGAATATTCTGCAAGGAGAGGAGACGGTGTTAGGGGTAGTTCTCTGCAGTCAGTAATGCTTGAGGGTGAGACTTGGATGACCACATAGGGCTTTGCTGGGTAGAGAAGGGAAAAAAAGGTGTTTTGGGCAAAGGACATGCAGGTATCAAAGTCATGGAGGTATAAAATACAAGAGTTGGTGAATTCTGTTGGACACTGGTAAACTATTCCTCTGTTAATCTTCTGAGACTGCTACCTACAAAACTGCTTTTTGGATTCCTCAAGTAATTTAGTTGTGAAATTCTTCACGTGCAATTCCACAAGTTTTTCACCTGTTTTTTTAGAGGTACAATAGATGCTCTTATATTGTTCTAAGAGTGTTGCTATGCACAGAGGGAAAATAAATACCCATTTCTGCGGGGCTAAGTTACTGTCTTCTTGAAGTAATCTTCTCACAAGCAAGTAAAGTGCCTACTAAAATGTAAGATAGCTAAAGAAAGTTCCAAAATGGATGCATATGCAATTTTAGCCTATCATGAAATACCTGTCAACATTTGTAAAGGCAGGAAAACCAAATAAATCAGAAAAGTTACCACTGTATTCTCTGTGAAGTATAAGAAAACCCAAAAAGATAAATGAAGAAAATATTTAGAGGGTCCATTCGAAGAAGGAATATTCTAACATTTGATGTAAATAACCATATCCTTTCAAGTTGTGAGACATTTCTAGTCTTCTAAAATATTCCAAAGGACACGACAGATGTCCCACTTTCCTATTTGATCACAGAAAAATCCAAACTATGTATAATGCAGATTATCACTTCCTTTAAAGTAATAATATATATCCAAAATCAGGAAGGCCTATTAGTAAAAACAATATTTAGAAATAAATTCTTTGAAAATAAAAATTACCCAAACTAATATAATACTAATATGTTTTAAAAATAAGTTATACATGAAGGAAATAAAAACTATGCACACATCAAATGTAGGTTTCATTCACAAAATATCAAATCTAACTATAGCATAAATTTAAAAGGAGAGCTAAGTAATTTCTTGATGGCTATTTTGGCCATATAAAAGTGGATGTCTTTTTTTCAAGGAGTCAGCTGATCAGCTAAATAATTTACAAGGAATTTTATACTAATTTTCCAAATATCAATGGATTAGTACATAAATATCAGTGTATTAGTATAATCTCTTCCAGAAGAGAGGTTTCATTTGTCGACTGTAATGTCATTTTACTGAAACCTGGAGAAATCATTTGAGTCAAGAATCTGATTCAGTAAGAACAAGTTCTACTATTTCAATAAAAAGGGCCCTAAGTAATTTAAAACATCTGAAGGTCCATGTCCTCTCCATCTCAGAGATTTGGGGAGCTACAGAAGTTAATGTAAACAGATAGGCAGAGCAGATGACCACAGCACTGCATGTGAATACAGTAACCTAAAGAAATAAAAAAAATCTTTGCAGGTCTGATGATTTTAAAAAAACATATCCAGTTCCAGTATTGGTAAGTTTAGCTTGCAGTTATACCTGAAAGGCAGCTGGTCTTTGTACTTCTCATTTATGACCCATGATCCTTAAATCAGCCACAGCAGCTATAACAGTTATTCACAGGTGACTTAGGCTTCATTAGAAGTCAGATAAAATGAGAGACATGATGAAGAGTGAAAACTACACCAGGAAAAACTGCCTCTGTGACAACATGAAGATGATGCTAATTTCATGATGTATGGCCAGCAAGCCTTACTGTATTATATTAAAGAGCTACTATTGCACTCTGTAAATTGATGGAAGAGCCATTTAGCATCTTTCATGTAACAAAGGCCACTGTATTTAATAGAATAAGTTTTCACACATTTGCACTCTCTAAATAATGAAATAGTGAATTCATTTTTTTCTCGTTTTACTTTTATGAGTTGTTAAAACAACTAAAAAATCTGAGTTAAAAATATATGATATCTTTAGGAAATAATATCATCATTTACACTTTTACCATGAAGGGCTTATAATATAAGGTTTAAACAATAAATTTCAAGATCATTTAAAGTAATATTTTGGAAAGAATACTGCTAAACTGAGTTAACTAAATTTTTTAAAGCTTTGAGTCATTGCATAGGCATGAACATTTGTAAAACATGTAAAATGTTAAGTATAAAATTATATTTATTCATTAGATAGATACCTCTTCCTCTCTCTGCTTAATCTAAAAAAATTACCAAAACATTTAATTGTCCACGTTGGTCTGATTTTCAACTGGGGAGAAGTTAGTGACCTGAGACAGAGATCATCAACAAGATGTGAGAAGGTGAACTGTAATGCAATTTTGACAAATAACAAAAGTCTGCTGTGCTAAGGCACCATACCTTGCAAATCTCTGACCCTCTTCTCTGTTTATACATTTTTCCTTAGAAGATTCATTCTCTTCCATGGGTTCCACTATCAACAAAATTTTGATGACTGCTAAAAATAAATCCCTTCACAATTTGATCCTGACGATCAGGCCTATAATTCTACTTGTTTCTAGACATCTCCTCCTCTATGTCTCAAAGACACTGAAACTTAGCAAGACTAGAGCATAAGAAGCAGGAATTTCCTTTGCTCAGCTCTTCCCCACAGATTTGTTCCTCCTCCCACATCTCCGTCCCTGGGTGAGGGCCTCATCACTACCTAGTGGTCCAGGCTAGAGATCTCAGAATCACACTCGCTTGCTTTCCCACCTTCAAATGCTATATTCTGTGCCCTATAGTTTCTACTTCTAAGTAGCCCTCATGTATCATCTCCACTGCCAGGGCATCTGACTTAAGATCCTCACCTGTAGCTGGTTCTTACCTTTATAAAACAAATCCAATATGGAACTAATTACCCTGCCTCGTCACTACCTGTTGCAGTAGTTCTCAAAGTATGCTCACTGGTACCCTGATGATCAAATTAATTATTGAGTTTTTAAATAGAACTTAAAAAAATTAATTTTAAGTTTTCCACAAAATTTCTTAAGCCACAAAATTTTCTTAAGCACTTAAGGTAAGTGCTACCACTTATCTGATAGTGAATGCTACCAACAGTGAAACAAATGAGCATTAGAAAATGAACATTAATGGCAAAAATCAGAAAAACTCAGATGTATTGATTTCAATAGCACTTTGTTACAGGTAAATACACACAGACTTGTGGTTTTTACACTGAGTTCTAATTACTGAATTTCTGTTAAGAAAATTGCCTCTAGTTTCATGATGAAATAAGTACGTATTGTCACTATTTCATGATGTGAACATCATGACTTTAAGATGCTCTAATCACTAAAGTAAGTTTCAGAACCACTGACCCCCTCAATGAAGTTTAAACTCTTTATCCTCATATATATAGTCCTTCAGAATCACCCTACTTTTCCACTCTCATCTGTGCCAGTTACTGCAACACACCCTTCTACCACTTAAGTATATCTTGATCTTTCATGCCTCCTTGCCTCAGTACATAAAAGTTTATCTGATAGGAATTTTCTTTCTATTTCGCTGCCTAAGTCCCGTCTTTTGCCCACTGCTTTGTTGATCACCTGAAGCAGTTGCTTTCTCCTCTGTGTCTCTACAACAATTTGTAATTTGCCACGGATAATTATGATATGTGCAACAACTATTTATATATAAGTGCACTAATTTTAAAATTTATTGGTTCCTGCCAGTGATTTTAGTTATCCTTCCCTCACCCTTTTCATACTTCCTATTCATTTTATTCAACAATTACTTTCTGACTGTCTACCATGCACAAGACCCTTTCTGGGAACTAAGGAGTCAGAAGAGACCAAAACATTTAAAAATTCCTACCTCTTGCAGGTTAGAAGGAAAATATATAGATCTTGATATTTGTTATAGAGGAAAAAACAAAACAGAACAGAAAAAGGACAGAGAAAATGCTGGAAGGAGAGGTGTATCTATCTTAAACGTTGTGGTCATCAAATTTGACATCTGAATAAAGACCTCAGGGAGGTGACAGACTGAGCCGTTTGGATATCTGGGGAAAAGTGTTTCCAGGTACAGGTAGGGCAAGTGCAAAGACCGAAAGGTTGCAGACCAGTTTATAATCCTATAGTTGATATAAGTTTGGATTACCTCAGAAGACACTGTGGCTTTTGTGAGATGGCCCAGTAGTAATGGCGAAATCCCAGGCAAGGGCCACGCAGCAACACCTTACTGTCATGAAAATTTTTTCCTGTTGACCTGGCATTTTGGCAACCTGCTCAGCAGGGACAGACCAGTTCAGGAACAATTAAGTTCCCTGTGTCTTATATGCCAAGTAATAGCTGGATTCTTGAAAAAAGCTAAGAATAAAGGCAAAAGTACTACTTCTCTGGTTTCATAGTTTTATAGTGTGATCCAAAATCTCGTCTCCTAAGTTTGTACTGCTTGTCCTTCAATCTGCTCATAAATTCACTCAAGCATCATTCATTCAAGGCCCATCTTTAAGCGCTCACAGACATTTACCCATTACAAAGACTACTTTAAAGCTCTTCTGGGATCCTTTCCAATCAGATGTTCCACACATGCCCAAACACATTTAGATTTGTGACTCTATGTAATAATTGGTACCTATTTTAAAATGCTTATTTCCAGTATATACAAGCCATTCATAAACCTCATCACTGATGCAGAGTGTATCATATTTGATGCAAAGGTCAGCAATTACTTGGAGTTCATCTTTGGTATACACCTACACATATGAAAGGAAACAAAGGAGCAGAGCCAATTATTCAACATGTGAGAAAATGATGGACCAGAAGACTGTATAAAGAGATCAAAGACTCACCTTGCCAAGGGGGTTATGCGGAGTATTTAGTATTATAGCTTTAGTTTTGGAATTAAATTTGCTTGCCAGTTCTTGAGGATCTAATGTCCAGTCAGAACTAGACCATTTTTTCCCATCAAGAGGTTTCTAAGCATGAAGAATGAAGATGTGATTTAATTCAGTTAATTCATGTTTGCTGTCCTACAAATAAATAACCTAACAAGGAAAAAAAAGTAGAGAAAGGCATGGCAAAGGTAACTGAAGAGATGACAAACAAAGAAAAGAAATAGAACTAAGCTTTACTCTGCCTTAAGAGCCCAACAGGATGTGAGTTCCATGCTCATACCTGTTAATTGGCAACATGAACTCTGTCAACATTAATGGCTGTGAAAGTGCCTATATTCCTTCAAAGGAGCCAGCTGTAACTATGGTTAACACATCTGGTACTATAAGGCTAATAGAAGATTCTGTGATTCACCTTGTATCACTTATTTTGATGAAAATTTTAAAAAGACAATGGTACTATACTGTATTCCTACAGATAAAAGCAGAATTAAAAAAAAATTACTTCATTCAGAATTCAATAAGCATTTATTGAGCACCCAGCATATACCCTGCACTGTTAGTCACTGGGGACCGGAGCTATAAAAGTGAGTCAGAAATGGTTTCTGACCTGGTGGTGCTCAGTCAGTAGGGGAGACACATAACCACAAAAAATAATATTACATACAATGTAGACGCTGATACAACAGACAGACGCGCAAACACAAGATAAAGTAATAAAAGATCCCCCCTTAAAATTGTTACCTTCAGTCATAGTAGAGATATATAGTAAATCCCAAAGTGTAATCAAAGTAGGAACTTTATTGGCAACAAAGTAATGGTATTTACAAAACTTCTTAAAACATGTGAATCATAGGGGCAAACTTACAGATCTCAGGGGAATAAAAATAGGTATTGCTCCAGCCATTCTCACCATGGGCTCATAGCAGTCATAGAAAGGCACTATCACTATGACCTGGAATAAAACCAAATAACACAACATATCAATCATTAATCCATTTAACAAATATTGTGTACCTACTATGTGCAAGGCACTATACTACATGCTGAGATGCAGTAGTGTAGAAAGCAGGCTTTGTCTTCACACATCTGAGTGAAAAAGACCTTGGGGATAAACTTGTCGGGATCCTTAACTGGAGCCCTTGATCTCTTAGGGAGATCTGTGGATAGGCTTGCAGTGGGACCCTTGGAATTGTATGTAAAATTTTCTACATGCATAGGTATATTTTTCTGGGGAAAATATACCTATTTAATAGGTATATTTAATTTAAATATATTTAATTTAATTTAATATATTTAAATTAAATAAAATTTAAATATTAATAATATATAATATTATATAAAATATGTTTTATATAAAATATAATTTAAATATTAAACATAATTGTTTAATATTTATATTAATTAGTATAATTAATAATTATATTAATAATATAATTATTAAATATAATTTAAATATTAATATAATAGAATATAATATATAATAATTTAATATATTTAAATTAAATATATTTATATTTAATTTAAATATATTTAATGTAATTTAAATATACTGAATTTAAATATACCTATTTAAATATACCTATATAAAATTTTCTACATGCATAGGTATATTTTTTCTGGGGTCACAGCTTTCATCACATTCTCAAAGGGATGTTCCAGCCAAAAACATTGAGTTTAAATTTCAAATTAGAAAATAAATGATCAGTGGCAGAGCAAGACCATAAGGAAAGAAAGCACTGCAACTGATGCTCTCCGCTGTGGAGTACTAATTTATAAGTATTACTCTGAGAGTAAAGACGTTTGTCGCTTCTCAAAAGCATCCCCAAACAAAGAGCGTATGCAGGTAGACAGTTAGGATGCTACTGCTAATGTCTGATAACCACAATTTCCCTCCAGATGACTTCTATCTGGATCCTTTTTTCCTAGCCCCTTGAGATATACTCCCTGTTCCTTTGCTCCTACAGGCTCTCTCTCAATCACTCATGGCCTGGCTTTCAGGTCAGTGGGCCAGACTAACCTGTCCAGTCAGTATTCCTTCTGCAGTATGCCAGCCTGGACCTAGCATCCCTAACTTTTTGCTTTTCTATAAGGAGAGTTTGAACACATAATTTATATCCATTGTACACATTTGATTTTTCTATCCTTTTTAAACTTAGAAATATTTCACAAAAATTTTAATATTATTTAGTTTTAACACTTACTATTTTAAAGGCTATTTGAGAATCTATTGAATTCTAGAATAATTTTGTTATAGTTTGCTTGTATAAATAACAGTGCAATGTTCACTTGTGACTATGCATAGTATCTCCATTTTAAAATCATTTGCTGAATAAATTCACATGATTGCTACTGCTAGACTAAAGGGTATAAACATGTTTTATGGTACTTTATATATATAGTCAAACTGCTTGTGAAAAATCTGGCAACAATTTATAATTTTACAAGTCTACACTAAACTGCCGCATTTAAGTTTGTGTTGGTTAAATTCATGGTACCTAATTATCACCTTAAATTTGCACTTTTTACTGCTTGTACTTCTTTTTCAAGGCCCTTCTCATTGGAGTCATAGGAGGTCCTTACATTCTAAAGCCCCTTTGTTTGTACTAGTCATCCAACTCACACTGAGTAGTTCCTATACAATGTGCTATGTTAGTTGTTGGGTACTGTGCAGGACAAAGAAATGAGCCAGGAATGAATCTTTTCCTCAAGTTCTTAATTAGACTATGAAATTCTTAGGGACTAAGATGACCCATCTTTGTAGCCCTGGTGAGAAACAGTGCCTGGTATGAAGTGAGAGCTCAATGAAGGAAAGTAAATTGGGAAGGCAGTGAGGTGGAAATGAAGAATATACTTAACACTCTTCCCTGAAATATCCTTATTTTTACAATGGAAATAATTCCCCTCTCTTTTTGAGGAATATTTACTGAGCACTCACTATTTCAGGTGCTAGCTCTATAGCGATAAACTAGTTCTCCTGGAACTTACATTCTCCTGCAAGACATTTATAATAAATAAGAAAACAAGGAAGTAAATCAGCTAATTTCAGATAGTAATAAATACTATAAGGAAAATAATAGGTCAATATGATGGAAAGTGGTGTGTGTGGTTTCAAAATATTAGATAAGATGATCAGGGAAGAAAGAATAGAGGAAAGAGGGTCAAGGGCTGAGCCTTGGGACACACCAACAAAGTGCAGAGAAGGAGAAAGCAACAAAGGAGTAACAACATCAAAGTCTCAGATAAAACTTCCAACTATTTTATAGGAATAAAGGAGATTACGTATATGAAAGTATGACTGTACTTCCTTACCATGTCTCCTTAAGTAGCTTATTGTTTGGCGTAGTAGAGTGAATTGAGATGTAAAAGGATAATGTAACACAAAGTAACAGGTACCTTTCATAAAGGAGATACAGATAAAGTGCGGGGAGAGTTCAAAGAAAGGAATTAACAATACAGATCACAGCAAATATTCATTCTTCACACCCGGCTTAACCAACACCTCTCTAGAGCTTTCCAGACCTATATTAGCAGAGTTGATCACTTCTTCCTCTTGTCACCATGGTAACTTATACATTCCCCACCACCGCCTATAGCATTGCATTCCTCCTCATCTGTTTACAAGTCTATATCCTCTACTAAACAGGGAACCCCTTCCACGCAGAAACAGTCTTTTAAAAATCTCTCCCACAATGTCTAGCGTATTCTCAATAAATTCTGAATAGATGAAAGAGGTGAGGAAATACTGAAGCAGGGGTATTGGAATGATAAGGGGGAATTAGGGGCAGAGCTGACTGAGGTCAGTGCCAAAGTGGGTTTTATATCACATCACTAAATGAAGAAATCACTCAGCCTTCTTGTTATACATCTCTCACACGGTGCTGCTAACAACACAGGGTACAAAAAGACAGGGACCAAATACTTATTGACTGAGTTCAGATTAAAGGTTATTTTAGCAGTGAAAACTAAGATTCATTTTCCCACATCACTGCTAGCCCCTTTTACCTTCCCTTATCTAAATAGACTGTAAATATAAGAATAAATGACATGCAACAAAATGGATGACTCTCACAGACAAAATGATAAATGAGAGAAGCCAGACTCAAGAGTACATACTGCATGATTGTATTATATCAAGTTAAAGAGCTGACAAAATGAACCTATGGTGACAGAACACAGAAGAGTGGTTACCTCTGGAAGAATATAGACTACGAAGGGGCAAAAGGGAACCTTCTCGGTTGCTGGAAATGTACTACATCTTCATCTGGTTTGTGGTTACATGGAGACATACATATATATACATGTAAACATTTACTAAGTTGTACTTAACATTTGTGAACTTGACTGCACATACATTATACTTCAAAAATAATTCAAATAAAAAAGAGCGTAGGGCTTCCCTGGTGGCGTAGTGGTTGAGAGTCTGCCTGCCAGTGCGGGGGACGCGGGTTCGAGCCCTGGTCTGGGAGGATCCCACATGCCGCGGAGCGGCTGGGCCCGTGAGCCACAACTGCTGAGCCTGCGCGTCTGAAGCCTGTGCTCCGCAACAGGAGAGGCCGCGATGGTGAGAGGCCCGCGCACCGCGATGAAGAGTGGTCCCCGCTTGCCGCAGCTAGGGAAGGCCCTCGCACGGGGATGAGGACCCAACACAGCCAAAAATAAATAAATAAATAAATAAATAAGAACGTGAATTTCTTTAAAGAAAAAAAAAAAAAAAGAGCGTAAAATAAGTAAAAATAAAAGCAGGACAAATGATAGTGATTAATATAGGCAACATAATAATGTTAATATACTTACTTCATCTCCCTCATCAATTAATCCTTGAATGGCATTAAAAAGAGATCCATATGCTCCTACTGTCACAAGGATTTCTTTATTTGGATTTATTTGATTTTGATAAAACTTTTCATATAGGCAGGACAGAGCTTTCACAAGTGATGGATGACCCTGTTGAGTAAAAAGAAGAACAAAACCTTGAACTTAATTATGGGACCTACTTCTTTGAGATAGTTTGGCTCTAAAATGTAAGAATTTTTAACATCTGGGTTTAATAATTTTCCAATTTTTATTTTTAAATGGCAATAAATTAAAAAAATTTTTTTCCCATTTTCAGAGGGTTCCTGCATGAATGGTCGTGAAGACTTGTGGTGAGTTTTTCTTTTAGTAGAATCTATGAAATCTCTGGATATCCTAGGCATTCCACCACAGAAAGATGGAGGTTGTGCTGAGGTAGACAGAAAGAAAGTAACTAGTTGGAAATAGAGAATATTAAGTAAGAAACCAGTGCTGAGGCTGCATAAGTTTGAAAGGGAGAGAAAACACATCTAAAGTGAATATTCTCCTTCCCTGCTTGTCGTAGGACCCCATCCTGGAACAACGGTAAAGGAAGGGCCAAGACAGGACTGTGGAGAAGCTGGAAGTAGGGGACAGCTCACCCTAGGAGATAAGGGTAAGGGTGGGTGTTCCTCTGGTTATCAAGTTGGGACAGTTGGTTCCAGAAAGCCAATTACGGAGAAGTGATAGAAGTACATTCACGCACAATACAATATAAAATACAAGCTCACACCCCACATAGTCCTCATATACTTACAAAACCCCGTGTGTACTGATTCAGACTATCAATTGCTGCAATCTTTGATAATTCTTCCTTTACATATACAGGAGGAGATATATCTGGAAGGCCTTGGCCAAGATTCACAACAGAGGGGTCTGCAGCCAACTTGGTAAATTCAATCCTAAGATAAAAAATACTAATATTAGTAAGTATTAAAATTACAAAGTTAGCTTTTTATACCTCATAGTCTTTGCAAACTGAAAAATAAGACTTAGTTTAGTCTTACAGATCAAAAAAAATTAATGAATTCACGACAAGAATTTTACCATCTACAAAATGACTTTACCTGGAAAAATGATGGCTGAACTGATGAACTTAACGTTTCTTACAAATCTCAGTTCCGTGATACCCATATTTTAATCATATATATATTTTTCTCAACCATCTGCTGCTAGGTTCTCTTATCAACCATTAGAAAGGAGTGCTAATAGGAAAAGTTGATGGATTAGAAGGTAAGTTCCACAAGGGCATCCACCCAATCTGTCATTTTCTCTGTCCATTTCCAGTGCCTAGCTCAGGACCTGGCACATTTGCTAAGTGAATAAATCAGTGTATGAATCATTATTTCCTTCCATTTCCACTGAATGGATGAATTAAAATAAGTGGTTTTATTTATAGACTATAGATAAAGCTAAAAATTCCCAAATAAGGATATAAACATGTGGAGGAAAAAAACTTCACCCAATGATTATTGTTTATTCTAAGTTACTCACCACACATTGCTATCAAGGCCTTCAATTCGTTTTGCATTTTTGAATTTCAAAGACATTTTCTGAAAGATATAAATATTGAAAGGGTTTTAAAATTTCTTTAATCAAAACAAAAATGCCAGAAAATCATGGGTAACTCTTGCTTTTCCCTATCGGCACCATGGAAAAAGCAGCACTGTAGAGATAAATTCTAGACGCCAATAAAAAGTTCTGAAGAGGAATTCATCTCCCACCTACTGCTCTAAGGAGTGTTCTTCCTTATGAACCTTAGATGTTTATCTTCTCACATAAGAACAAAAATATCACCCTAGCCTAAAAAATAAATCAATTTAAAGGCCTGTAATATACTGAAGAGAACAATAATGATACTAAAAAATGTCAGTTTAAAGAAATATCTTGAGGGGACTTCCCTGGTGGTGCAGTGGATAAGACTCTGCACTCCTAATGCAGGGGGCCCGGGTTTGATCCCTGGTTGGGGAACTAGATCCCACATGCATGCTGCAACTAAAAATCCCGCATACCGCAGCTAAGAGTTCGCATGCCACAACTAAGGAGCCCACGTACCACAATTAAGGAGCCAGCGAGCTGCAACTAAGGAGCCTGTGAGCCGCAACTAAGACCCGGTGCAACAAAACATATAAATAAATAAATAAATGAATAAATAAGTAAATAAATAAATAAATAATCTTGACTCATGCTGTGAAGATCATTTGAGGTCAGGTGTACTAACAGTTTCACAATTAAGTTCCTTGTATGGCATACAGGAAGCACCAAAACAAATGGTTTTAAAACTACTTAATAAGGAGTTCTAAATAATAATAATAGTAGGTAACATTATTGGGTACTAAGTATGTACCAGGCACTGTTCTAAGTGTCTTAAATAATTAACTCATTTAATATTTACAACAACTCTATGTAGTGGTTCTATTATGAGCCATAATTTACACATGAGGAAAGTGAGGTACACAGAGGATAAGATCATGGAACTTTGCATCTGCCCAATTCACGAAAGCTAGTAGCATTTAAACCCAAACAGATTCAACTCAGGATGTGAACCCAGGTAGTGTGACTTCAGAACACATATTCAGTACTGTTTCCGCATACTGTTTTTTACTTAACAAGACCTTTGATTACTAGAATGCTGTCTCTTAAAAAAGTATATTAGACATTTAGGTCAGGTCTACTCACATCAAGCAAGTTAGGGCTGGGGTATAAAAATATTAAAAGCTAAAATTATGGAAGAGCATGCAATTTTTTAGTTCTTTAGAGCCTAAAATTAAGTTTATATTATCTCTCAAAAGCACTGAATTAGTTTTGGGTTCATTGTTGCCAAGCTGCTGGAAATTAAAAAAAAAAAAAAAGATTGGCAGCATTTTTGCAAAGATTTTCCTAATAGAAAATTAAAGTAATTTTAATTCCATCTGGGAGGGAGATAATGATAATGGTTATTATTAAACAGACCATTGTTCTCACTCTATTCCCAATAATGGAACCAAGAAAAATATCTTTTTACTCTCATATTTTTAATCTTTGAAACTCCAGTGAAGTAAATCACACGCAAATTCTCCAGAGGTTAATGTGCCTTCCAGAACAGCCTAATGATTAAATGCCCACCTGAACATGATGCTGTTATAGAGACTACAATTATAAAACTAAAAGTCTGAGAAAGATAGAAAAGGTATTCTAACAGTTGTTCTTTGTCATCTCTAAAACATGTTTAAAGTTAATGATTCATTTAATCTATGACTACAAACACAAAGTAGAAATTCATATATAAAAGTGAGCATAGTCTACAGTAGATAATTTAGACACAAAGTCCAATTTCACCTAAAATATTTAGATAATTGCAGTCAAAATGCATTTTTCAGATTTAATTTTCTTTAACATTTGTGAAAGAATGTTAGATGAGCCTCTTCTCCCACGACTCTCTGTGCCTCTGTTCCTTCCCACTGTATGCCTCAACCATTCTGACCTGTTAAATATGCTATAAGTCTTCTCTCACAAGCTCCGTATGTGATCCTTCCCTTACCCAAAAGGCCTTTCTACACCAATGTTCCTCAGCCTTTTCTTTTTGTCACCACCGTGCACCCCCTCTCCCAACCATGGAGACTTTCCAGACATTTTTTCTAATCATGTCTCCCCCGCTCCCTCATTAAATATTAAGGAATAAGATTTTGTCGGATAGAGTTGAGCTTTGGATGATCACAAAACATTGTAATAACCAAGATTTATTTCACCTGCCAAGCACCAGTTTCTCCCTCTTGGGGGCAATAATGCCCTTGTTAAGAATGCATGTTCTGCATTCGATCTAAGCCCTGGTCTCCACAACCTCGTCCCTTCACTTGGCTAACTCCTATTCCACCTGCCACCTTCAGTTCTCAAGTTAGACTTCATTCCCTCCAGAGAGCCTTCTCTGATTCCCCAAGTCATGGTTAGATGCTCCTCCTATGTGTTCCTATGACATGAAGCATTCCCAGCATTTACTACATAACATCGTCTTTTTTTCTGTTTATTTGTCTGTATTCTTCCTTAGACTATAAGCTCTATGAGGACTATTTCTAGGTTGTTTACTGTTCACTGACTGTGTATTAATCGGATTTCTCCAGAGAAACTGAACCAATCGGATGTGCATATATATACATAGAGAGAGAGAGAGAGAGAGAGAGGGATTTATTTCTAGGAATTGGCTCATGAGATTTGTGGCAGCTGGCAAGTTCAAAATCTGCAGAGCTCCAGCAGGCTGGAGACCCAAGGAAGAGCTCATGTTGCAGCTTGAGTCTGAAGGCAGTGTGGAGGCAGAATTCCCTCTTCCTGGGGGAACCTCAGTCTTTTTTTTCTCTTATAGCCTTTAGCTGACTGAATCAAGGCCACCCACATTATGGAGGGTAATCTGCTTTACTTAAAGTCTACTGATTGAAACGTTAATCTCACCTGAAAAATATCTTCACAGAAACAATCTAGACTGGTGTTTGACCAAACATCTGGGTAGTGTGGCCTAGGCAAATTGACAGATAAAATTAACCATCAGAGTGTCCAACACACAGTACTATGCCTAGCACATAGCAAGCTTTTAATAAATATCTGATGAATGAAAAAAACCCACACATTAGGAGTGAACTTATGGTGTCAGCTACCTTAAGTTAATGCTTCAGTAACACATGACCCCAAAGTCTTGGTTGCTTAAAATCATAAGGGGTTATTTGCTTCTCGTGCTACATATTCACTGAAAGTTAGCTGTTGCTCTGTTCCATGTCACTCTAACTCTTGAGACACAGGCTGATGAAATAGCCTCTATCTGGAATATGGCTAGTTTCATGGCAGAAGGAAAAAATTCTTAAAAAGTTTCTGCTTAGATGCAGACACATCACTTCTACTCACATTTTATTGGCCAAAGCAACTTCATGGCTAAGCCTGACACCAACATGGCAGAAATGAATCTGGAGTTATAATGAGATGCGTGGTTATTATGGGTTCAATTGTGCCCGCCCCCCGCACATTCTTATGTTGAAGTCTTAACATCCAGTACTTCAGAATGCGACCTTATTTGGAAATAGGTTCACTGCAGATGTAATTAGTTAAGTTGAGGTCATTAGGGTGGGCCCTAATCCAATGTGAATGGTGTTCATATGAAAAAGGGAAATTTGGAGACAGACTGGCATACAGGGAGAATGTCATATGAAGATGAAGGCCAAAATCAGGGTGATGCTTCTAGAAGTCAAGAAACACCAAAGTTTGTCGGAAGCTGGGAGACACGCATGGGACAGATTCCTCCTCACAGCCGTCAGAAGGAACCAATCCTGCCAACACCTTGATCCTGGACTTCTAGCCTCCTAAACTGTGCGGTAATACATTTTTATTGTTGAAACCACTCAATTTGTGCTACTTTGTTAAGGCAGCCCAAGGAAACGAAGATAGCAGTGAAATGTATAAGACATGCTATAATGCCCAAAGACATCAAGATTCAGCAGTAGCTGCAAATGCTCACTGTCTAAGAATTATTGTCCAGAGTAGATCCGGTATTAGGAAAAGAAAATAAACCTAGGGACTTCCCTGGTGGTGCAGTGGTTAAGAATCCGCCTGCCAATGCAGGCGACGCGGGTTCGAGCCCTGGTCCGGGAAGATCCCACATGCCACGGAGCAACTAAGCCCGTGTGCCGCAACTACTGAGCCTGCGCTCTAGAGTCTGTGCGCCACAACTACTGAGCCTGCACACCACAACTACTGAAGCCCGCACGCCTAGAGCCCATGCTCCGCAACAAGAGAAGCCACCGCAATGAGAAGCCCACACACCACAACGAAGAGTAGCCCCCGCTCGCCGCAACTAGAGAAAGCCTGCACGTAGCAATGAAGGCCCAATGCAGCCAAAAATAAATAAATTAATTAATTAAAAAAAGAAAAAAAAGAAAAGAAAAGAAACCTAAAATCCTATGGGGAATTAAACATGAGCCCCAAGTATACAATGGAACATCTGTAGGGCCTGTATAATTTCTGGGCAGCTAACTCCATGAGGTAGCTTCTGTTCCCAGGTAGATTAACACCTGGCATACATATACTGAACTGCTATGTTATAAATGCAAAACTGCTCATGTACTAATAAGCAGCACCTTTTATTGTTAATGTGAAGCTGAAAAAATACAGTTCTACAGAATCACCATTAAGTGCCACTCTTGGCAGAGATGAGAAAAAGCTTATTGTTATTGTCTTTAAAATGTTTACTGTACCTGTCAGAATAGCTATCATCAGGAACCTTCGTGCACTATTGGTGGGATTGTAAATTGGTGCAGCCACTATGGAAAATAGTATGGAGGTTCTTTAAAAAAATTAAAAATAGAACCACCATATGATCCAGTAATTTCACCTCTGAGTATTTACCCGAAGAAAACAAAGACACTAATTTGAAAAGATATATACACTCCAATGTTCACTGCCTCATTATTTACAAACAGCCAAGATAAGTGCCCATGGATAGACAAATGGATAAAGAAGATGTGATGTGTGTGTGTGTGTATATATATATTAAACATGGTGTGTGTGTATATATATATATACACACACATACACATACATAGAATATACTCAGCCATAAAAAAAAAAAATCTTACCATTTTTAATAACATGGATGGATCTAGAGGGCCTTATGCTAAATGACATAAGTCAGACAGAGAAAGACAAATACTGTATGATCTCACTTATATGTGGACTCCAAAAAACAAAACAAACAAACAAAACAAAATGAAAACAGATTCACAGATACAGAGAACAAATGAGTGGTTGCCAGAAGGGAGGGGGCGTGAAATAGCTGAACGGGGATTAAGAGGAACAAACCTCCAGTTATGTAAAAAATAAATCATAAGGATGTAATGTACAGCATAAGGAATATGGTCAACAATATTGTAATAACTTTGTATGGGTACAGACGGTTACTAGACTTATTGTTGTGATAATTTCATAATGTATACAAACGTCAAATCGTTATGTAATACACTTGAAACTAACATAATATTGTATGTCAAATACATTTCGACTTAAAAAAAAATGTTTACTGCAATGGTACTGGAACAGGAAAGTCTGGAAAGAAGAAAAAAATGTTACCCATTATCCTAAGACTCAAACATCCTCAAGTTTCAGTTGTATATAATTTGGGGGCCCTACCTGATTGACCTGATGCATCTAGATGGGATAGGACAAGTGTAGAAAAAACCCAAATGGTGAGCTGAAGCTGGGGAAATCAAGGCTGTCAATATCTGTGAATCACAGGGTATGAGTCAAGTATAAAAAAGATAAAGAATGCAAGAAAAGGCCAGAAACAGAACTTACAAAGCTAATTTTTTGAGAGGTGAAGACAATAACCAGGCATGAGAAGCAGATGGACTGAGTACTTCAAGACTAGGCTGGAGCAGAAAGGGAGCGCCCATGTAATGGGCATGCCTTTAATGTGGTGCCAGGCTGCTGGGGTAGCCTAAACATATATTATCTTTTAGATCTATGAATTAGGTATTTATAGTTGTAATCACATGTGATTTTTAAAAAAAATTTTGCCTTTTCTCTTGACGGAGTATCTTAAACATTTTATGAATTTTCTTAGTCATCATAAAATTTTCACTTTTAATTAGTAGGTAATATTTCAGGTTATGAATCACACCTTACTCCTTCATTCCCCTAGTTTGTGCATTTATTATTCAAGTGTTTGGCAGTTTTTGGTAGTATGTTTCTTCTGTATATTATGTGGTCCCTGCTTTGTTTCCTTCAGTTTTAGTTTGATGTGGAAAGTGAACGTTTAAACAGATCTGTTTCAAAAAGAAACGTTGTGCCTCTTTCCCTTTGGAAAGGTGATGTATTGACACATTACCAGTTTGAGAGTCTGCTAAAAATTTGATAGTTCCCCAACCTGACTAAAAGGAAACTTTGTTATACTCTTTCCTAGCTTGGAGAGAGAGAAACAGACCAGTGCATAGATGCCTTTGAAGCTCCAAAACTATATGAATCAGATCTCTTAGTTGCACAGGCAGAAACTCAATCTCAACAGCTTAGGGAAAAAGAGGAATTTATTAGAAAGCTCATGTCACCCTGAGAAGGTAAAAGGTGCAGCCAGCATCAAGGGTAACACTGAAACCAGAAACTTAAACCTCATCAGGGCTCTGCTTCGTCTACTTTTCTATGCAATCTCTGTCTGCTTTTCTCCACATGAGACAAAACACAGTTATACCTCCTAATTTCACCACATAGAGGGCCTGAGGGCTACCTTCTCTGGTGCCAATTTCAAAAATTCTAGGGAAGGGCTCTGAATGGCTCCTCCCCCCCTCCCCAATTTAAAAAGTACTATATTAATATGCCTGTTAAGACTATAATGAAAAGATATTAGAGCAGTGTGAAGCAAGATCATGAGAGAAATAGAGATGTAGTCAACCAAGGATGCCATTTTTTTGGATGCTTTTTTTTTTTCAAATGTACTTACTACCCAATCAAAAAACAGTATAGACCTGACTCCACAATCTCCAGCCCCTCTAGATGTGCTCCCTGAGCTAGAAGCTGTCACTGCCCCTGGTAGTATCTTTACAAATATACCAGCGCCTAACAAAACATATGTTTGGAATGGGGAAAAGAGCATTTTCCAGAAAGATAAGAGGAACTGCTGTCCTTAGAAAAAGGGAGGGGGTCCCAGGTCACAGCAGACTATGAAAGTCCATCTAAATGGGAAGGCTGATAGGGAGAGGGGTGCAGACACCCTACTTCTATCGCAGAGCTGAAGGTATGCAGTGTAAATTTCTATGTCTGGAACAGAGACCCAGGGAAGAGGTGAATGGAGAACCAAATTCTAAGGCAGGGGTGAAATTAAGTTTCCTCCTATATACCAATGCATTGATTGCAGTATCTCCCTTATATTCGAACCACACTGGCTTTCATTCACTCATGGAACAAATATTTATTGAATAATTATTTTATACAAGGCACTTTTCTTCTTGGGATACATCAGGGAGCAAAACAGACTAAAATTCTCTATTCTCATTGAGCCTTTCTTCTTTCTATGCCTTAGACACTCCAGGTTTGTTCCCATCTGTCATGGATTATATTACTCTGTATAATTATTCACCCCTCTTTTTCGGAAGGAGTGACTTTGAGAGTGGACGTGTGATTTGCTCTGGTCAGTGGAATGTGAGTGAATGTGACATATGGTCCAGGAGAAACTTTAAAAGCTGTTGCATGGTTTGGCTCAGCCTCTGGTTCTTCTCTCCTCTACTGTGCGAAGACCATGTCTCAGGTAGGGGTTACATTTTTACCTTAGATCCTGAAATTAAAAAAGACACATAAAGTGTAGCTGCAACCTGCAGCAAAGCCACAGCTGACTTATAGCCTACATAAAACCTGAGTGAGAATGGGAAGGTTACTGTTATAAGAAGGTAAGATTTGGTGGCTTTTGTTACAGCAGCAGAGCTGACTGATATAAAAGCTTCTGCAATTGCTGTGTCCTCTGCCTAGAATGCCCTCTCTTAGGTCTTCATGTGGCTGGTTCCTTATGTCCTTCTATTCGATATGCTCTCTATTCAAATAGAACCTCCTCAGAGAGGGCTGCCAAAACTATATGCCCTAACGTTACTCACCCCCTCTCTCCCACTAGTACCACCAATGGTTTTAGCAGTTTTCTCTATTTCATTTTCTTATGACATTCACAACTACCTAAAATTATTTTAACTTGTAAATGATCTGTCTCTCACTAAAATGAAAACCTCAGAAAACAAGACTTGTGCTGCTCATTGCTGTATCTCCGGTATCTAAAATCATGTATGAAAGGTAATGTGTTCAAAAGTATTTTTTGAACATATGAATGAAATCCTACCTCTTTAATTATCCTCATGTTGAATTATTTCAATGGCATTCTGCCTCTGATCCATCCTTTGCAGTGCTCCAGAGCTAGACACTTAAATCACAGACTGCGGGATGCTACTAGCTTGCTCTAAAATCTCCAGAGACTCTCCTCAGTCCACAAAACGTAACTCAAATTCGAACCTGGCACTCAAGGCTCTTAATCTCCTTTCAGCCTTCTCTCGCTCTGTGCTGCTGCCTCATGTACGGTGACTCAACAGCATAGGACCACTTGCCACTCTCTAATTACCTTCAGTGCGTTTCTGTTTCCGATGCTTTTATTCAAGTTCTTCCCTCTGTTTGAGATGATCTTCGCCGTAATCCCCACTGTGGTTGGCTCAGAAATGACCTCCCCCAAAAACATCTGCATCTTATCCCTGAAACCTGTGAATGTTACCTTATAGGGCAATATATAGCCTTATATCCTTGCAGATGTGATTAAATTAAGGATCTTGAGATGAGGAGATAATTTTGGATTATCCAGGTGGGCCCTAAATTTAATCACAGGTATCCATATAAGAGGGAGGCAGAGAGAGAGAGATTATATACACACAGAGAAGGCCATGTGAAGACGGAGCAGAGAGTGATTTGAAGATGCTGGCAATGAAGATTAGAGTGATGTGGCCATAAGCCAAAGAATACCAGCAGCCGTCAGAAGCTGGAAGAGGCTGGACTGGATTCTCTCTAGAGCCTCTGGGGGGGACTCTGGGTGACAATGATGTATCAAGGTAGGTTCAATGTTTGTAATAGATACACCACTCAGGTGAGGGATGTTGATAACGAGAGAGGCTATGCATGTGAGGGCCAGGGGATACATGGGAACTCTGTAGGTTCTGCTCAATTTTGCCCTGAAGCTATAATGTTCTTTAAAAAAAAAGTTTATTAAAATTTTAAAAACTTAAAAAAAAAAAAAGAGCTGCCAGGGTATTGTGAAATCATGTTCTCTTTCTCCCTTTGGACAAAATGCTGCTCAAGCAAGCAGGCACTAACAGAATTATCTCACAGGTATTAGATGTTTTCTAAGGTATGGCTCTCCATTCAAAAAAGCAGACAAATTACATTCTTTTGCCACTAGATGGCACAGGAAAATAACAGAATGTTCCTGTAATGAAAAAACTGAAAGTGGAAATGCAAAGTAGGGATGTAGACTTAAAAGTCTCAACAAAATATAAAACACTCATATACATGTTACCCAGATTCAGTAATGATATCAAGATTTTGCCTCATTTGCTTCATCTCTCCTGCTTTTCCTTTTCTTTCTTTCTTTTTTTTTTTTAATTGTTGAGTAATTTTAAAGCAAATCCTAGAACTTAAGTCATTTTGCCACTATATACTTGGCACATATCTCTAAAAAACATTAATATTCTCTTATATAACTTCAATGTCATCATCACAGCTTACTAACAATGATTCCTTGATATCATCTAATACCCAATCTACAGTCATATTACTCTGAGTGTCTTTAAAAATATCTCTTTACATTTCTGTTGATTGGGTCAAGTTCCTAAACAAGGTCCATATATCATACTGGTGGTTAAGCCTCTTTCTACCCCAGAGCAGTCCCTCTGAAACACTACCCACCACCACTTTTCCCCTGTGCTGACTTGTTGAAGAAACCAAGTCAGGAATCTATCCTGTGGTTATGACCCACATTCTGGATTTTTTTGCTTTTCCAATTCGTTACATAACTTGGTCCTCAATCTGCCATATCTCCTATAACTGGTCTGCACTTACAGTCACTATATAGTATCCTTTCTTGAGTAGACAGAGCCAGACTTTTAGAATACCAGAGCTAGACACAGGTGAGAATGGTATTTTAGTTATGCCACTTATAAGCTGTGTGACCTTGGGCAAATTACTAAACCTATTTAAGCCTCCACTGTTTCATTTGTAAAACAGGATTATAACAAATCATAACTTGAAGAATTTTGTAAATATAAAGTGACATAATAAGGGGATTAGATCAAGATGGCAGAGTAGGAGGACATGGAGATCACCTCCCCTAACAAACACATCAAAAATACATCTACAGGGGACTTCCCTGGTGGCGCAGTGGTTAAGAATCCACCTGCCAATGCAGGGACACAGGTTCGAGCCTTGGTCCAGGAAGATCCCACATGCCGCAGAGCAACTAAGCCTGTGTGCCACAACTACTGAGCCTGAACCCTAGAACCCATGAGCCACAACTACTGAGCCCACGTGCCACAACTACTGAAGCCCGTGCGCCTAGAGCCCGTGCTCCACAACAAGAGAAGCCACCGCAATGAGAAGCCTGTGCACCGCAACAAAGAGTAGCCCCCACTCACCGCAGCTAGAGAAAGCCCATGCGCAACAACAAAGACCCAACGCAGCCAAAAAAAATAGATAAATAAAAATAAATAAATAAATAAATTTACAAAAAAAAAAGAATGCACAGACTGAATATAGCATAGTAAGATGTTTAAAAAAAAAAAATACATCTACATGTGGAACGATTCTCATGGAAGACTAACTGGAAACTGACAGAAGAACGCCTATACAACCAAAGCTGCAAGAAAAGATTTCCACGTAACTGGGTAGAATGGAAAAAAGGCTTAGGGTAGGGAGGCCCGCCACAGTGAGGGATCTGAAAGGTCTGAGAGAACCCTCACCCTGGGGAGCAAGTGGGTTGAGCCACAGACGGGGTGTCCTAGTCCCAGGGTCCTACATGGAGGAGACAAGCCCCCTGGCTGCTGGGAGAATTACTGGAACAGAGAGAACTGGAGAAGCCTAGACTTTACCTGTGAAGAGTACATGGGGGCTGGCCTGCCAATAAACAGGGCAGAGAGAGCTCTGCACTGGTGGCTGCTGGCTCACTACATTTCCCAATCCGAGCAGAAAGAACACCCCAGCCCCACCCACTCCACATCACAGCTTGGCACTAGATCTGGGGCAGACACGTCCTGGGAGAAGACTCGATCTAGGGACACAGAGATGGCCTAGGGGCCTGGGTTGTGGTCCAGCTGGAGTGGTGGCCATTGTTAGCGCTTACTCCTGCAGTGCCTGGGAACCACCGTGACCAACATGATGAGGTCCCTTTCACAGACACATGAGTGTACCAGCTCCACCCACTCCATGCCAGAACTTGGCACTGGATCTTGGGCAGACAGGTCCTGGGAGAAGACTGCCACAGAGGCAGCCCAGATCTCTGGCAGCAGCACAGTCGCCTCATTTCTTACAGCCACAATGTCCTGGCCCCAGCCCCAGCCTAGTGAGTGCTTGGCCTGCCTGCTCCACACCACAGCCTTGCACTAGATCAGGGATAACCACAACAGGGTTAGGGATGTGACTTTGGGTTGTGTCTGAGTGGATCCACAGACACCTACTCAGGTGTTGCATCAGACCTCTGTGAGTGCACGAGCCAAACACTCAAGCAGAATGAAGCCTGATCAATCCAGAACCTCAGTGCTTCTGCTCCAAAAACTGGTGAGCAGACCCTACCACTGACAGGGTGGTGACAGCCACAGAGCAGACAGGAAGTCCTGCTTCATCCCCTGCACAGGCTCTAGATCCTCCAACACCAACCACAACCCCTAACAAGGTGATAGCAGCCAGCACACCCTAAGGGAGGAGCTGGCTGGCATCCATATCAAAACCAGCCTTCGCACCAAAGACACTGGTTTGTGTCTTTGAAGGATATGCACAGTCTGCACAGGGATGCTCCAATATGAAAGCACCCCTACAAGACCACAATAGATAACCATTTCTCCCCAGTTCAGACAGAAAGAGAAAGTTAAGTCAAATGAAAAGGCAGAGGAAATTCTCCCAATTAAAAGAGCAAGAGAAAGCCCCTGAAAAAACTAAATAATGAAACATATAATCAGTCTACCAGACACTGAGTTCAAAGAGTTACTAATAAAAATGCTGACTGAATTAAGAAAGAGAATTGATCTAAACACAGATTATTTCAACAAGGAACTATAAAGACCCAATTGAAAACAGATAATTGAATTTCTGAGATAAAAAGCACTCTAGGAATAATGAATAGCCATCTTAATGACACAAGAAATAATCTGGAAGATAAAATAAATCATCCAATCAGAACAACAGACAGAAAAACAAATGAAAAAAGAAAGAAAAAAAAGAAAGCAACATATGAGATCAATGGGATAATATAAAGTGTGCCAATCTATGTATAATAGGGGTTCCAGAAGGTGAAGAGAGAGAAGGCATTGAAAATGTATTTAAAGAAATTATGGCTGAAAAATTCCCAAACCTAAAGAAGGAAACAGATATCCAGGTATAGGATTGTTGTTCCCCAACAAGAGGAACTCAAACAGACCTACAGTAAGACATAATTAAAATAGCAAAAGTAAAAGAGAGAATTCAAAAGGCAGCAAGGGAAAACCAAAGAATCATTTACAAGGGAACACCCATGAGACTATCTACTGATAGAGGACCCAGCAAAACAAAACACAAAATGAAAGAGGGGCAATTGCAATACCACAGAGACTTAAAAAAAAAAAAAAAAAAAGAGAATACTGTGAACAATTATGTGCCAACAAATTGGACAACCTAGGAAAAATGTACAAATTTCTACACATACAGCTTGCCAAGAATGAGTCAAGAAGAAACAATTTAAACAGACCAATCACTAGAAGCAAAATAGAATCTGTAATTTAAAAAACTCCTCGCAAACAAAAGATCAGGACTCAATGGCTTCAATGGGGAATTCTACCAAACAAACAAAAAAAGAACTTATTCTTCTCAAAGTATTCCAAAAAAGTGAAGAAGAGGGAAAACTCCCAAATTCACTCTACAAGGCCACCATTACCCTGATACAAAACCAGACAAGGACACTACAAAATAAAAAAATTATTACAGGCCAATATCTTTGATGAATATAGAGGCAAAAATCCTCAACAAAAGATTAGCAAACTGAATCCAACAATACTTAAAGAGGATCATATACCATGATCAAGTTGGATTTATTCCAGTGTCACATGAATGGTTCAACATACACAAATCAATCAATGTGATACACCATATCAACAAAAGGAAACGCAAAAACTACATGTATTCTCAATAGATGCAGAAAAAGCATTTGACAGAATTCAACATCCATTCATGGTAAAAACTCTTGTCAAAGTGAGTATAGAGGGAAGGCCATTTATGACAAACTCACAGCTAACATAATATTCAATGGTGAAAAGCTGAAAGCCTTCCCACTAAATTCAGGAACAAGACAAGGATGCCCACTTTCGCTGCTTTTATTTAACATAATATTGGAAGTCCTAGACACAGCAATCAGACAAGAAAAAGAAATAAAAGGTATCCAAATTGGAAGGGAAGAGGTCAAACTGTCACTATTTGCAGATGACATGATACTCTATGTAGAGAACCATAAAGTCTCACACAAAACCCATTAGAACCAATAAATGAATTCAGCAAAGTTGCAGAATACAAGATTAATATACAGAAATCTATTGCTTTTCTATTCCCAAGTAATAAAATATCAGAAAGTGAAAGTAAAAAAAAAATCCCATTTAAAATCACATAAAAACAAAACAAAACAAAACAAAAAAACTTAGGAAAAACTTAACTAAGGAGATGAAAGATTTATACACTGAAAACTATAAAACACTGATACAGGAAATTGAAATGACTCAATGAAATGAAAAGATATCCTGTGCTCTTGAGTTGGAAGAATTGATATTGTTAAAATGGCCATACTACCCAAAGCAACCTACAAATTTAATGTGATCCCTATCAAATTGCCCATGAAATTTTTCACAGAACTAGAATAAATAATCCTAAAATTTATAGGGATAGGGAGGGTGGGAGGGAGATGCAAGGGGGAGGGGATATGGGGATATATGTATACATATAGCTGATTCACTTTGTTATACAGCAGAAACTAACACACCATTGTAAAGCAATTATACTCCAGTAAAGATGTTAAAAAAAAAAAATTTATAGGAACCATAAGAGATCCAGAATTGCCAAAGCAATCTTGATGAAAAAGAACAAAGCAGTAGGCATAACCCTCCCAGACTTCAGACAATACTACAAAGCTACAGTAATCAAAATAGCATGGTATTGGCACAAAAACAGACACCCACATTAATGGAACAGACTAGAGAGGCCAGGAATAAACCCACCCAGCTATGGTCAACTAATCTATGACAAAGTAGGCAAGAATATACATGGAGAAAAGATAATCTCTTCAATAAGTGGTGCTGGGAGAACTGGACAGACACATGTAAAACAATAAGGTTAGAACATTCCCTCACACCATATACAAAAATAAACTCGAAACAGCTTAAAGACCTAAATGTAAGATATAACAGCATAAAACACCTAGAAGAGAACATATGTGAAACAGTCTTTGACATAAATTGTAGCAATATTTTCTTAATTAGCCTCCCAAGGCAAAAGAAATAAAGGAAAAAATAAACAAATGGGACCTAATCAAACTTAAGTTTTTGCACAGCAAAGGAAACCATCAATGAAACAAGAAGACAACCTACGATGGGAGAAAATTCCATTTACAATGGAAGGAACCCAAGCATCAACAGATGACTGGCATAAGAAGATGCGGTATATATACAACGGAATACTACTCAGCCATAAAAAAGAATGAAATATTGCCATTTGCAGCAATGTGGATGGACCTAGAGAATATTATGCTTAGTAAAGTAAGTCATACAGAGAAAAACAATACTATATGACAGCACTTATATGTGGAATCTAAAAATACAAATGAATGTATATACAAAACAGAAACAGGCTTACAGACATAGAAAACAAACTTATGATTATCAAAGAGTGTGCAGGGGGAGGGAATTAGGAGTATGTGATTAACAGATACAAACTACTATACATAAAATAGATAAGCAACAAAGATTTACTGTATAACACAAGGAACTATACCCAATATCTTATAATAACCTATAATGAAATATAATCTGCAAAAAAATTGAATCACTATGCTGTACACCTGAAACTAACATAATATTGTAAATTAACTATACTTCAATTAAAAAAAATAAAATAAAGTGAGATATTGAATAAAATGCCCAGCAATATGCCTGATACATAGACAGGCAAGCAGCTGCCCAGTGAAGGTCAAGTCTAGCTGATGACAAGAGATAATTTCAGTTTATATAACAGAAATACCCATTCTAATAAAATAATTATAAAGTAGCTAAAAAATAATGTTTTTTGGACATTGCAGAATATGTGCAATATTATTTCTGTAAGTGATTAAGCAATACTTACAGCAGAAGTAGAGAGTCCAAGGATTTTTGAAGCACAAATTGTCTTCAGGAATTTAGGTCTATTGCCAAGGGTGCACAGTCTGCCCCGGGCCAAAAACATGCTACAGGACAAAAGAAAAAATTTTAAAGGGAGTAAATATATACTTATATCACTATTAAACATTTATAGCTAGGTGATAGACCATAAACTTGTATAAGATAGAAATAAAATTTATTGATAGCTGAGTTTTCTTTCTATGATATAATCTCTCATCACTAGAATCATTCTAATCATTCTAATAGAATCCTCCTTATACAAATTTATGCATGTGTCGTTTTAAAGTAGAGATCTGTAAGGATATGGTGAATTTAAAAAACAAAGTTCTAATTTAGTCAAGAGCATTAAACTACAGGAAGTAAAAGTTCCATTCCTAGTAGGCATAAAATCCAGAATATTTCAGTCTAAGAACTACTTAAATTTCAGAATCATCTGGAGAAGTCACTAGTAAAAACGCAATTTGTAACAGTAAATTAAAGTTGTTAGAAACAGGTTATTTAGAAAGTTGTTTGAAAAGGATTATAGTAGGTCCTTGATAAATATGAAGAATATATGAATGAATCGTCCCTTATTTTCTCAGGTGGTACTGCCCTCAACAATTCCAGAAGATAGCTAGGTAGCTGGAATCTATTGAAATGGCTTGCTAAGAGGCATGAATCTGGATTACTTCTCTACCTGTAAGGAAATCATTATCAATCATGGGTCAAAGTAGGGAGATCAAAGCAAAATGGAATTCTTATTATACTGCCATTTAGAAGTGAAAGCATTCAGGAAAGCAGAAACTTCCCATAAGGTTTTACTCTGACAATGTTCTATCAGTGGATGGCATTTCCTTCATCTCTAATAATCAAACTTTTAGAAAAAAAAGACATACTTTATGGATTCAAAGGGACCACTGAAACTATCAATAGCTATGAATCTCTTTAAGTTACCAAAATGTGAAGGCTACAGATGTGAAAGATAATATATTGGATGTTTCTTAAAAAGTGAAATAGAACATCCTTACCTTGTCAATAAAATCTCAGCTTAAATGGCAGCCTCTTAGCCATTCTACATCACATCAGCCTAGGATAATTCTCTGCAAAGCACTTTCTGTTTGTTTGGCTGACCACTCACTCATTCATTCGATAATTTAATGTAAGTGCCATGAACAGGGGGACCTGGTGCGTTTAGTTCACCACTGTCTTCTCTGGCACATAGGAGGCACGTGATAAATAAATGTGTCACATGACTGAATGAATACATAAAATCACATTATAAATTAATGATTTCAGTGAACTATTTATGATGAGTCCTTTTATGAAATACTGATTCCTTTTTAAAGTAAATAATTACCTCTTATGTTTTACGCCTTTCAAGTCAAAGACCAGGTTTTCTTAAATCAAGAAATGCCTATTCTTTGGTCATTAATAGTTCTGTTCAGGAATAAAATATTAATTGGATTAGGCAGTAGGGCTAGTTCTGAGGAAAAGTATTACCAAACAACAGTGACTATGTTGAACAATCTTCATTCAGCATCATAGAGTTACTTGATTTAGGACAATATATTTTTCAGAAAATAAATGCCCATTTATTTAAATTCAACCTAATTTATTTGGTATTAAGGAAAGTATAAGTAAAATTCTTTCTTGCAAGTAGAAAAGTGAGAGAAACCTCTTCTACCTTCTTCAGATAAATGGGGCTGGGGAGCTGGGAGGGGAGCAAACAGGACTAGGAGTCAGGATACCTGGATTCTAACCCTTATTTTTGATACTAAAAAAAGGTTTCTATCCTTGGACAATTCCCTGACCCTTGGTGAGCCTTAGTTTCCCCATATTTCAAAACAGATGAATAAATGAATCCTTGGTTTCAAGGTAATCTCAGAAAGTACTGTAAGTCAGTGGCTGGTTGTGTGTGACCTCAGACTGCAGGTCTTGGGAGATTCCCCCCAGGTTGGGTGAGCCACACCCTCTGGCCACCACACCTCAATACCCATTCCCCTTTGAAAGTTGACACTAAATCTACCTGTTTTCATCTGGAAATCCCAAAGCCTAATTCCCACCTCTTCTTCCCTGTTTTCTGCAGCACATTACCGCCAAAATGCAATGTATTGCCTGGAAACTGACCCAGCCCTTCATTTCTCTTCCACTTTCCAAACTTTCTACTGTGTCTTTTGGAACAGCTGCACCATTCTCAGTAAATCCCATTACATCTTTGTTTTCAGAGTGTTCCTTGTACCTCCTAGCTTGAACTGAAACCTTATTGCTCCCTGAAGATACCACTCCTATATGCCTCAGTGTCAGCTTTTGCTTGTATATGCCCCACTTATCTCTTTCTTACCATCTATTTTACCATCACCAGACTACTACTTTCCTCATCTGCCTCAATGATATTATCTTCTGGCCTGCTGATAACTCCTTGTCATTCATCAGAGATTTTGTCATTAGGCACACAGTTTTCTTCTCAACTCTAAATACTGTGATCATCCCAGGTAATTCCCATGTCTTCAGAGATGGCCCATCCAACAACTGACAACCCTGTGCCCATCGCTCTTCTCTTCCATCCCACCCTAGGCACTCTCTCCTATAGTCACACCCTGCACCTTGCCATTACCTCAATCTGGTCTAATTCCAAAACAATTAATTGAAGTATTCTGATCTTTGACCATAAACTACCTATCCTTCCAATTTGCTTACTTATTCCAATGATTACTATTCTTAAATATCATCAAGATCTCTAGGAGGCTGCCTCTCTTTTTCTCAATCAGCCCTCACCTTCCTTTTTCTTCCAGTTTAGACACCAGTTCCACTGCTTCAATAATGTTCTTTACAATGCCCTAGCTCCCCCTGTCTGTCTTTTATAGATAGGCATCTATAAAACCCTGGCCCTGGATGAACTCAATTACAGTGTCTGTTTTTCCTATGGCCCATGAAGCTGTGGACTGCTGGAGAAAATCACAAAGGATAGGATTGGTTTCACCACAAATTATGGTCATTAATCTCAAATTGACCCCCAACACTCTCCAGCATTTCTACTATATTCTATAGGTAGAGGATGGCAGAATATACCCCCCCCCCCCACCAAATTGCCACTTTGGCCTAAGGATTATTGGGAGCTAAAGGCACTGGAAAAACAGCCGAGGCAAGAAGAGTGATCTGATCTCCCCCTTTCTTCCTGAAAACAGGAGATAAAATTCCCATGTGAAAGATACCTGCCCTATACTGGGAAAAAAGAAACACTCTTAGACAGGGAGTTAAAGCTGAGAGAATTCTGTGCAAACAGACCTTGTTAAAATAATTCTTATCTTCCTTTAGTCTCCCCATATTTTTGGGTTACTTTTCCACAATGGCCTCTCTTTGTTCAATCTAGCATAAAAGCACTTGGTTTTGCTACTTCTTTGGGTCTTCATTTCCTTGTGAAAGCTCCTGTGTCACATAGAACTTTTATCAAATGTGTGCTTTTCTCCTGTTAATCTGTATTATGTCAGTTTAATTCTTGGGCCCACCCAAAAGCCATAAGAGACTAGGCAATATTTCTCTCCCATAGTACAAAATTATTTAAATTTTTCCCACACTCCTCTAACATAAAACCCTCTTTAGTCTAAGCAGATGACCTTGCTCTCTATTACAGAGAAAACAGAAGCCATCAGATGCGAACTCTTTCAACCTACCCACATCTAAAGAACCAAACCTAAAAATATTCCTTTTTTCTTCCTACTATAATAAAGGAAGTGACCCTGCTACAAAAGGACAGTCCCTCCTCCCATGACTTAGATGTCATTCCTCTCCCCTCCACAGAGACTTTGCTCCATTGATTATTACCCCTCTCCTCGGCATATTCAGCTTTCCTTGCTCAAGTCCCTTCTAGTTATTGGGTTGGCCAAAAAGTTTAAGGTAAAAATAAAAGACACATTATTCATTTTCACCAAGAACTTCATTGAACAACGTATTCACTGTTTTGTTCCACGACCTTCTGCCATTTTTCAGGCAACTTCATAATTCCATCTTCCCAAAACTTTTTATTTTTTTGAGCAAAGAACTGTTCCAGGTGCCTTTTACAGTCTTCGAGGGAATTAAAATTTTTTCCATTAAGAGAATTTTGTAAAGACTGAAATAAATGGAAATCCAAAGGTACAATGTCTGGTAAATACGGCAGATGAATCAGAACTTCCCAACCAAGCTGTTTTTGTCTGGTCATCAAAGAAACATGTGGTCTTGCATTATCCTGATGGAAGATCATGCGTTTTCTGTTGACTAATTCCGGACGCTTTTTGTCAACTGCTGCTTTCAGTTGGTCTAATTGGGAGCAGTACTTGTTGGAATTAATCGTTTGGTTTTCTGGAAGGACCTCATAATAGAGGACTCCCTTCCAATCCCACCATATACACAACATCACCTTCTTTAGGTGAAGACCGGCCTTTGATGTGGTTGCTGGTGGTTCATTTCCCTTGCCCCACGATCTCTTCCGTTCCACATTATTGTACAGTATCCACTTTTCACCGCCTGTCCCAATTTGTTTTAAAAACGTAACGTTTTCATTACGTTTAAGTAGAGAATTGCATGCGGAAGTATGGTCAAGAAGGTTTTCTTCGCTTAACTTGTGTGGAACCCAAACATCAAAGTGATTCACATAACCAAGCTGATGCAAATGATTTTCAACGTTTGATTTGGATATTTTGAGTATGTTGGCTATCTCCCGTGTGGTATAATGTTGATTGTTGTCAATCAATGTCTCGATTTGATCACTATCAACTTCGACTGGTCTACCCGACCGTGGAGCATCGTCCAGCGAGAAATCTCCAGCACAAAACTTCACAAGACACTTTTGACACGTTCAGTCAGTCACAGCACCTTCTCCATACACTGCAGAAATTTTTTTTTGCACTTAGGTTGCGTTTTTACCTTTCTTGAAACAATAAAGCATAATATGCAGAAAATATTGTTTTCTTCCATCGTCAATATTAAAATGGCTATACAAAAATTCACCAATTTTGATAAGTTTTTAAAAAATGCACACTGATATGACAGCTGTCACAATACAATCTAATAAAATTGTTTCGAATGAAGTTAAAGACAACTAAGTGCTACTAGAGCCATCTTATTGAAAAAAACCGAACTTTTTGGCCAACCCAATGAAAACACATCATTTTATTAACTGTCCCCTCTCCTCAATCTACACTCCTTAACCCAGTGCAATCTGAGTTTTGTACCCATCATTCCATAGAGGCAGCTCTTGTGCAAGTCAATTTTGACATTCATATTGTTAAATTCACTGGACATTTTGCAATTCTCACTTTCCTTGAGCTCTCTACAGCTTTAGATCAGCTGGTCAAGCCCTGTCTCCTCCCAGAAACACCATTTTCCCTTGGCTTTTGACCTATGACAATCTTTCATTTTCCCAAACTTAAATGACAGAATTCCTCAATGCCCAGATCGTTTTTCTTCTCACTCATTACTCTCTCACTAGGTAATTTCATTGTAAAAGGAACTGTGAGGGCACCAGTGAATTATTGGCTCCAAAGAAATCTAAGCAGACTGATAGATACAGATTCAGAACCCCTGAAGCTTTTTTTCTTCTGTACTTTAAATAAACATTTTTTGAGCAGCACTTTTCTAAAGCAATTAACATTCCATATGCATATTCACCGAGAAGCTAAATGAATAAATTGGGATGTCACTGAAAAGTTGGACAAAATCAAAAGGTATATGGCTTTTCATTTTAAACAATATTTTCACTGTATTTTTTTATTTCAAAATCAAAAGGTATATGGTTTTTCATTTTAAACAGTATTTTCACTGTTTCATTTATACTTAAAACCAGGGTTCTGTGAAGAAAATCAGGAAATTGTGAATCAGGGTGATCTAGTAAACCTGATCATGGCATATTATACATAAGATAAGCTCCGTAGTCATATACGCATGATCAATAGAAAATTAAACTATTTATTATCATTGGTGTAGACTGTTTAAAATGAAGATACAGAAGATATGTGTGGCACAGCGTGGGGGGACCTGAAGCTGAGAAGGCTGATGGATTGTTGGAGAATCCAGAGCTAAAAGATGAGTAAAGCAGTCAAGATGAATTGTAAAAAGTTTGAAACTCTGGACTTAAACCCAGATAATCAATTCATAACCACTTTGCATATGTGGAGGAGAGGTAGGAAAAGATTTAGTGAATTTCACAAAGTACAGATGTTCAGGTTAACAACAAGCTCAAGGAAGATTAATGTGAGGTGACTGCAAAAAGGCCTAGTGCTAATGAATGCACAACCCAGGTTAAGAGTCTGACCCAAGGAAAGTTTATTTCCACCTCACGCTGTACCTGTTGGTCCACTTCTAGAATGTTTATAAGGCTTACTGATACAACAGAGGGCATATAGGAGGTGAACAAGGTACTGGCGGGGGAAGTACAGTGGGAATAAGCCTCAAAGCCACGTCACTGAAGCAAGAATGGAAAAAATCAGCCCTACTGAGCCGGCACAAGACTTAAGTTAGGAGACATGATCCTGAAATTGCTGAAAAGCTGTTTTGTGAAAATGGGATTCGTGTAATTAATTATAAATTTCTGCAGAGGGAAGGAATCTGGCTGTCCGGTTTAAGTTGTCACGAGTTTGGTTTCAGCCCCACGTGAGTTAAAACTTTGTAATGGTGGGTGTGCAGCCCGGTGTGGAAGGAGCCAGCTGCCCGGCTGCGCCCTCAGGTAGCAGCGGAGGAGCCGCGCGCCAGCAAGACGGAAGAATGTCCGTACTGGGTGGGGGGCTCCAAAAGCAACAGATTGGGCCTCTTTTCTCTTTTATCTAAAAACTATGGGTTCCACTAAGAGTCACTTATGTGGCAAGTGAGCAGCCTTTGTTCCCTTTTTTTAATTGAGAATCCCGATTACGGATGAACTGGAGTCGGTGTCAGCTTCCCACACCGTTTACAAAATGCCCAAATTGCAAAAATGAAGCGCAAAAGGAGCAGACGAGGACCGGGGTCCAAGGGACCCCACCCTAGAAGACCAGTCACCTCAGGGCCATTCCCTCTCCGGAGCAAGCAAACTCTGAAATTCCAACGCTGACCCTCTGCTACCAGCCCCGTGGTCCGCCAGGGCCGGGTGTCAGCGGCCCAGGCCTGCGCTCCCGCCTCAGCTCCGGAAGGCGAGTCCGAATGCTGAAGGAAATCCAGCCCTGGCTCTTCCTCCCAGCCCGCCAGGCGCGCGGCCCGGCGAGCGCACCCCAGCTAGGCCTGCCTCCCTCCCTCCCTCCCAGCCTCCCTCCGCGCGGCTCCGCACCCGAGACCACTGCCGTCACCGCCACCAAGTGCCCGCCTTGCGCCCCACTCACAGCCCTCGCGCGAACAGCTCGCCTCCCTGAGTTCCAGTCCCGCGAGGTCTCGAGAGCCTGATGGGGCGGGACTCGGACGTGGGGGCGGAGCCTGGACGGGATTGACTGTGGGGTCGGAATTCCAAACGCCGATTGGCTGAGGGGTAGGCCGGGGTAGCGGACTGGACGCAACTGGGCGGGCGTGGAGAAGGGGGCGGTGAAAGGCGCCGGGCATAGGAGAGTAAGGGGGCGGGATGGAGGTGCGCGGGGATGTGGCGGGGGATTGGCTGTGGGGTCTAGACTCGGGCGCGATGTGCTGTGAGGACAGCCGGGAACCCGGACTGGACTTGGCAGGTGGAGGTGCGGAGCCGGATCAGGGCCGTGCAATAGACGCGGGTCTGGGTAAGGGGTGGAATGGGGCGGAGGCTTGTATATGGCCGGGATTGGATGTGAAATTGAGGTCTAATTGGATGTATGTGACCTATTGATTTGGGGCGGGTCATAGGACAAAGGATTGATTTGGAGGAAAAGGCAAGCTGTGAGGTCACAGGGCTTAGGTGAGCGGAAAGCTGTAGTTTGAATGATGTTAGAAGGTGCCAGAGAGGGCAAGGCTAAAGAGAGTGTGCGAAAAGTTTTGTAGATGTATTTATCACCTATGATGGTGGAGAGGGGGGAAAAAAAAGGAACTTTACTTTCCTGAACAGTAAAACGAATTCGATCAGAGAACCGAGAATGGAATAGGGTATGAAACTGAGAAGGAAAATAAGTGACACTTTAAACGTGAAGAAGAAAAATCAGCCAAGAGAAAAAGGAACACCAGAAATTACTCCTTTATTGAGGGCAGTGTTAGCAAAAGGAGAGGTTCTGGTAAGAATTAGGTTTCATAACTAGATTTTCCTTATCTCCTAATTTAAGAAAATGAGAGGATAGAAGGAGTTGGGGGGCAGTAGCTTGTTATTCAACTGCAGAGGAAAGAACAAAGATACTCTCTGGTTGAAGGAATCTACTCTGCAACTAGGTACTGCGAGATTCAGAAGATGATTAGGTGAATGGAGAGATGCTTGTGTACAATAGGGACAAGTATTTGAGCTTGTATTGGGTGATTTGGAGGGGAGGGTTCAAGGAAATGGAGATTCATGCTGTTTTGGGTGCTGTCTGGAAGTGGGGGTGATTATTAGATTGGGCATCATAATACATCTTATGTAGAAGAAGGGAGGAAAGTTGCAAGGCTAAGTCTGTAGTTGGTAAAGAAGCAATGGTTTTGCTAGCCGGGAGAAGAGGAGGTTTGCTATTTTTGTAGTTTGCAGTGACCTTGTTTTTATTTGAGTTTAGGCAAGTTTATTGAGTGATCTTATCTGTTGTCTCATTTCATCATAATCAGAGAGTGACTGATGTTAGTGTTCTGTTGGATTTTCATATTTTACAGGGGAACACCAGGTCTAGTTCCTAACAATACCAAAGCCTTAAGGGTAAGTGTCAGTTCAGTTCCTGATGCCAGGTACTGCTTATCTTTTTCTCATATTTAACAAATACATGAATTGAAAACAGAGGTTTGGAGGCTTCTGGGGGAAATGAGGCAGAGAAAGTGAGTGCCTCAAACCTTAAAGAGGAAGAAACAGGCAACAGACAAGTAAGTATATACAATGACTTCAGATGGTGATAAGCGCTATGAAAGAAGCAATGAGGGGTGGAGACTGCAGATAGTTTAAATACAATAGTCAGGATAGGCTTTTTTTGAGAAGGTAACATTTGAACCAGAATTGAATGATAAAGACACAACTTTGCAAAAAATGATTCTGGATAGGAATATAGCAGTTGAAAAGGCTCTGATATGAGAATAAACTTGGCATGCAAGGAATAAGAAAGAGGCCAGTGTGTCTAAAGCACTGTAATCCAGGGAAAAGTGCTTCCAGATTAGGGTGGAGAGGAAAGCAGGGACCAGATCATGCAGAACCTTGAAGACCACAGATAGTTTCGATTTTATATTGAAGTAGCCATTGGAAGATCTTAAGCAGAGGAATAACATAATCTTAATTACATTTTAAAAAGACACTCTAGTTGCTTTGGAGAAGAGACTTGCAGGTAGGTGAGAGTAGAAGCAGGAAGGAGGAGGTTAGGAGGCTGTTAGTGGGAGATATGATGTTGTCTGGGCTAGGGCGGTGGCAGAGGAAGAAAAGGGGGCTAGGGTCACAACGTTCATTCTGCCGACATTCACTTATTCCTCTTTTTCAGCTCTACCACTCCACAGCCACCTCTGCCTAGTTTCTCCTAATTCAGACACTCTCTGTTTACCCTCTTCAGAGTATAAACTGCCAACCTCTTGCTGAGGTGAAGGAGGAAATTTGGTGGGGATGTGTGAACTTGCAGTGTGGATCTGAGGATCTAGCTGTTTCTTAGAAAGGCCTTTAAATGACCCTCGTGTTTTTAGTCCTGAACCTTTGGAGAGTTCTGTGGAGGTAGATCTAGTTGCTTTTTTGGCTTTCTTTGTGATGAATCTGGGATTCAGCTTTTTTTTTTTTTTTTTATAAATTTATCTATTTATTTATTTATGGCTGTGTTGGGTCTTCGTTTCTGTGCGAGGGCTTTCTCTAGTTGCGGCAAGTGGGGGCCACTCTTCATCGCGGTGCACGGGCCTCTCACTATCGCGGCCTCTCTTGTTGCGGAGCACAGGCTCCAGACGCGCAGGCTCAGTAATTGTGGCTCACGGGCCTAGCTGCTCCGCGGCATGTGGGATCTTCCCAGGCCAGGGCTCGAACCCGTGTCCCCTGCATTGGCAGGCAGATTCTCAACCACTGCGCCACCAGGGAAGCCCGGGATGCAGCTTTTTTGAATCTGCTGTCAGTTTCTACCTGCCTGTTTGCTTTCTAAGGTCTATAAACTTGTTGTCACTGTCTTTCCCCTTGTTCTTTTTCTCACAGGCTTATGGCTTGAAAGAACCCCCTCACTGTTATTTCAGTGTGGTTTAAGTAGAGAGAGAGAGAGTATAAATATGTTTGATTTGCCATCTCTTGTTGTTGTTATTGGTTTACATGCACATTCATTCAATGATTGGAAGACCAAATGCTGGGCATTCAAATACTTTGTTCATATGCCAAGCTTTGTGTTATTCTTTATACTCATGTTGGCTTTTAAAACAGAAATGTAAGTGACTCCTTGGAATTAATAGCTAAAGGCTGTGCTTTTCTTATATCTTGTGCTCATTTGTTTTCTGAATAAAAAGACTATCTCCCTTTTAAAGTCTTTTCCACTTTCTCATACAGAGGGCTAAAAATATTCTGAAATACAGCAGAGAGAAGGCAGTATAGCTTAGTTGGCAAGCCAACCTGTCTGGTTCAGATCTCAACTCTGCAATTTTCTAGCTGTGTAAACTTGGGCAAGTTACTTCATTTCTCTGTGTTTCAATTTCCTTATCTGTAAAATGTGTGTAATAGAACCTTACTTATAGTGCTATTTTAAGGATTAAATGACTTCATAGACCAAAAAAAAAAAAAAAAGAAAGAAAACCTTAGAACTGTGCTTGGTTCTTACTAAGTACTATACAACTTTTCCTTAAGAAAAAGGGAAAGAGAATCTTTAGGATGGGGCTGCTAGTTATGCCCCAATATTTAGTATTCTTTTCTTCTATAGCAATACAACCCCCAAATTTCAGCAGAGTATATGAGTGCTTGGTATAAAGACTGGATTTCCAGTCTCTGTTTTAGCTGGGTGGGAGCCATATGACTAAATTCTAGCCAATGGGATATAAGTGGAGGCTGTATGTGCTGCTTCCAGGAAATGTCTTGAAGGATCATATGCCCTTATTGCTCCCTCTGTTTGTGGTTTCCCTGACAGTTTGAGTACAGACATGTTGGCTACCACCCTCTTGCACCACCAGGTAGAATCTTCAAGTTGAAGATGGTAGAACAATAGTATGGGAGACAAGGATCCTGAGCCCTGATATCATGAAGCTACCACTCTAGCTCCAGACCTACTGTATTGACATAAGAGAGAAATCAACCTCAATTTTGTTTAAATCTTTTGTATAGGTTTCCTGACATGCAGTCATAGTACTGCTGTGATGGTTTACTGACTCCTCTCATTTGCTTACCAAAGGCATCTCACTTTACTTTACATGGACCTTGCAGGTGACAATAGAATGGCAGAGAGGAGAACAAAGTGGAAGATATGCCTTATTATCTGGAATAATAAGGCCACTTCTCAAGCAGCATCTGTCCCTTGTAGGTATTAAGGGTCAGGCAGGTAGAACTACATTCTTCCTTTACTCATAATACTCAAGCAGTACTAGGAAGGACCTGCTCCAGGAAAAAATGACAATTAAGTCTGGGTTTGTAAGTTCCTAAAGCGTTTTCCATCTGACACTCCTGCTATAGTTATGTTCTTGAAAGTTGCTGAGAGTAAATCTTAAGTGTTTTCAACATACACACACACACACACACACACACACAGAGACATATACACACAGAAAAGAGTTAACTATGTTAACTGTGTGAGGGGATGTATGTGTTAATTATCTTGATCTTTGTAATCATTCTAAAATGTATATATATATGGAATTACCATGTTGTCTACTTCAAATATATACGATTATATCTGTCAAAAAGAGTTATGTTTAGAAGACAGACAGCAGAAACAAGAACTACAATTCTGCAGCCTGTGGAACGAAAATCGCATTCACAGAAAGATAGACAAAATGAAAAGGCAGAGGGCTATATACCAGATGAAGGAACAAGATAAAATCCCAGAAAAACAACTAAATGAAGTGGAGATAGGCAACCTTCCAGAAAAAGAATTCAGAATAATGATAGTGAAGATGACCCAGGACCTCAGAAAAAGAATGGAGGCAAAGATCGAGAAGATGCAAGAAATGTTTAACAAAGACCTAGAAGAATTAAAGAACAAACACATAGAAAAATTAAACAACAAACACACAGAAATGAACAATACAATAACTGAAATGAAAAATACACTAGAAGGAATCAGTAGCAGAATAACTAAGGCAGAAGAACGGTTAAGTGACCTGGAAGATGGAATGGTGGAATTCACTGCTGTGGAACAGAATAAAGAGAAAAGAATGAAAAGAAATGAAGACAGCCTAAGAGACCTCTGGAACAACATGAAACACAACAACATTCACATAATAGGAATCCAGAAGGACAGGAGAGAGAGAAAAGACCTGAGAAAATATTTGAAGAGATTATAGTTGAAAACTTCTCTAACATGGGAAAAGAAGTAACCACCCAAGTCCAGGAAGTGCAGAGAGTCCCAGGGAGGATAAACCCAAGGAGAAACACACCAAGACACATAGTAATCAAACTGACAAAAAATTAAAGACAAAGAAAAATTATTGAAAGCAACAAGGGAAAAAGGACAAATATCATACAAAGGAATTCCCATAAGGTTAACAGATGATTTCTCAGCAGAAACTCTACAAACCAGAAGGGAGTGGCACAATATATATAAAATGATGAAAGGGAGGAACCTACAACCAAGATTACTCTACCCAGCAAGGATCTCATTCAGATTCAATGGAGAAATCAAAAGCTTTACAGACAAGCAAAAACTACGAGAATTCAGCACCACCAAACCAGCTCTACAACAAATGCTAAAAAAATTTCTCTAAGTGGGAAACACAAGAGAAGAAAAGGACCTACAAAAACAAACCCATAACAATTAAGAAAATGATAATAGGAACATACATCTTGATAATTACCTTAAACATGAATGGATTAAATGCTCCAACCAAAAGACACAGGCTTGCTGAATGGATACAAAAACAAGACCCATATATATGCTGTCTACAAGAAACCCACTTAAGATCTAGGGCCACATACAGACTGAAAGTGAGGGTATGGAAAAACATATTCCATGCAAATGGAAATCAAAAGAAAGCTGGAGTAGCAATACTCATATCAGATAAAACAGACTTTAAAATAAAGAATGTTACAAGAGACAAGGAAGGACACTACATAATGATCAAGGGATCAATCCAAGAAGAATATATAACAATCATAAATATAGATGCACACAACATAGCACCTTAGTACATAAGGCAACTGCTAACAGCTATAAAAGAGGAAATCGACAGTAACACAATAATAGTGGGGAACTTTAACACCTCACTTACACCAATGGACAGACCATACAGACAGAAAATTAATAAGGAAACACAAGCTTTAAATGACATAATAGACCAGATAGATTTAATTGATATTTATAGGACATTCCATCCGAAAACAGCAGATTACACTTTCTTCTCAAGTGCACACGGAGCGTTCTCCAGGATAGATCACATATTGGGTCACAAATCAAGCCTTGGTAAATTTAAGAAAATTGAATCATATCAAGTGTCTTTTTGGACCACAACGCTATGAGATTAGAAATCAGTTACTGGGAAGAAAAATGTAAAAAACACAAACACATGGAGGCTAAACAATAAGTTACTAAATAACCAAGAGATCACTGAAGAAATCAAAGAGGAAATCAAAAAACACCTAGAGACAAATGACAACAAAACATGACGATCCAAAACCTATGGGATGCAGCAAAAGCAGCTCTAAGAGAGAAGTTTATAGCAATACAATCCTACCTCAAGGAACAAGAAAAATCTCAAACAATCTAACCTTACACGTAAAGGAACTAGAGATAGAAGAACAAACAAAGCCCAAAGTTAGTAGAAGGAAAGAAATCATAAAGATCAGAGCAGAAATAAATGAAATAGAAATGAAGAAAACAATAGCAAAGATCAATAAAACTAAAAGCTGATTCTTTGAGAAAATAAAAAAAATTGATAAACCTTTAGCCAGACTCATCAAGAAAAAGAGGGAGAGGACTCAAATCAATAAAATTAGACATGAAAAAGGAGAAGTTACAACAGACACTGCAGAAATACAAAGCATCATAAAGACTACTACAAGCAACTCTATGCCAATAAAATGGACAACCTGGAAGAAATGGACAAATTCTTACAAACATATAAACTTCCAAGACTGAACCAGGAAGAAATAGAAAATATGAACAGACAAATCGCAAGTAATGAAATTGAAACTGTGATTAAAAATCTTCCAACAAACAAAAATCCAGGACCAGATGGCTTCACAGGTGAATTCTATCAAACATTTAGAGAAGAGCTAACACACATCCTTCTCAAACTCTTCCAAAAAATTGCAGAGGAAGGAACACTCCCAAACTCATTCTACGAGGCCACCATCACCCTGATACCAAAAGAAGACAAAGATACTACAAAAAAAGAAAATTACACACCGATATCACTGATGAATATGGATACAAAAATCCTCAACAAAATACTAGCAAACAGAATCCAACAACACATTAAAAGGATCATACACCATAATCAAGTAGGATTTATCCCAGGGATGCAAAGATTCTTCAATATATGCAAATCAATCAATGTGATACACCGTATTACCATATTAACAAATTGAAGAATAAAAACCATATGATCATCTCAATAGATGCAGAAAAAGCTTTTGACAAAATTCAACACTCGTTTATGATAAAAACTCTCCAGAAAGGGCATAGAGGGAACCTACCTAAACATAATAAAGGCCATATATGACAAACCCACAGGGAACATCATTCTCAGTGGTGAAAAACTGAAAGCATTTCCTCTAAGATCAGGAAGAAGACAAGTCCACTCTAGCCACTATTATTCAACATAGTTTTGGAAGTCCTAGCCACAACAATCAGAGAAGAAAAAGAAATAAAAGGAATTCAAATTGGAAAAGAAGAAGTAAAAATGCCACTGTTTGCAGACGGTATGATACTATACATACATAATCCTAAAGAAGCCACCAGAAAACTACTAGGGCTTATCTATGAATCTGGTAAAGTTGCAGGATACAGAATTAATGCACAGACATCTCTTGCATTCCTATACACTAACAACGAAAGATCAGAAAGAGAAATTAAGGAAACAATCCCATTCACCATTGCAAAAAAATGGAATAAAATACCTAGAAATAAAGCTACCTAAGGAGGTAAAAGACCTGTACTCAGAAAACTACAAGACACTGATGAAAGAAATCAAAGACGACACAAACAGATGGAGAGATATACCATGTTCTTGGATTGGAAGAATGAATATTGTGAAAATGACTATACTACCCAAAGCAATCTACAGATTCAGTGCAATCCCTATCAAATTACCAATGGCATTTTTTACAGAACTGGAACAAAAAATCTTAAAATTTGTATGGAGACACAAAAGACCCCAAATAGCCAAAGCAGTCTTGAGGGAAAAAAATGGAGCTGAAGGAATCAGATTCCCTGACTTCAGATTATACTACAAAGCTACAGTAATCAAGACAACATGGTACTTGCACAAAAACAGAAATATAGATCAATGGAACAGGATAGAAAGCCCAGAGATAAACCCACACACCTATGGTCAACTAATCTATGACAAAGAAGCAAGGATATACGATGGAGAAAAGACAGTGTCTTCAATAAGTGGTGCTGGGAAAACTGGACAGCTACATGTAAAAGAATGAAATTAGAACACTCCCTAATACCATACACAAAAATAAACTCAAAATGGATTAAAGACCTAAATATAAGACCGGACACTATAAAACTCTTAGAGGAAAACTTAGGAAGAACACTCTTTGGCATAAATCACAGCAAGATCTTTTTTGACCCACCTCCTAGAGTAATGGAAATAAAAACAAAAATAATCAAATGGGACCTAATGAAACTTAAAAGCTTTTGCACAGCAAAGGAAACTATAAACAAAATGAAGAGACAACCCTCAGAATGGGAGAAAATATTTGCAAACAAATCAATGGACAAAGGATTAATCTCCCAAATATATAAACAGCTCATGCAGCTCAATATCAAAAAATGGGCAGAAGACCTAAATAGACTTCTCTCCAAAGAAGACATACATATGGCCAAGAGGCACATGAAAAGCTGCTCAATATCACTAATTATTAGAGAAATGCCAATCAAAACTACAATGAGGTATTGCCTCACACCAGTTAGAATGGTCATCATCAGAAAATCTACAAACAACAAATGCTGGAGAGGGTCTGGCGGAAGGGGAACCCTCTTGCACTGTTGGTGGGAATGTAAATTGATACAGCCACTATGGAGAACAATATGGAGCTTCCTTAGAAAACTAAAAATAGAATTACCATATGACCCAGCAATCCCACTACTGGGCATATACCCTGAGAAAACCATAATTCAAAAAGACACATGCACCCGAATGTTCATTGCAGCACTATTTACAATAGCCAGGTCATGGAATCAACCTAAATCCCCATCAACAGACGAATGGATAAAGAAGATGTGGTACATATATACAATGGCATATTACTCAGCCCTAAAAAGAAACAAAATTGAGTCTTTTGTAGAGACGTGGATGGACCTAGAGACTGTCATACAGAGTGAAGTAGGTCAGAAAGAGAAAAATAAATATCGTATAGTAACACATATATGTGGAATGTAGAAAAATGGCACAGATGAACTGGTTTGCAAGGTGGAAATAGAGACACAGATGTAGAGAACAAACATATGGACTCCAAGGGGGGACAGTGGGGCTGGGGGTGGTGGTGGTGGGATGAATTGGGAGATTGGGATTGACATATATACACTAATATGTATAAAATAGGTAACTAATAAGAACCTGCTGTATAAAAAAAAAAGTTATGTTTAGTTTTCAGCCTCATGTAGCTATTTAAAATGGAATATTTTGAGTATGCGTATGTATTATTACTGTAAATTAATGCTTTTCAACCAGGTAATTATAGCTGTACAAACCTTAGCTTAAATATTTCAAAAACTGTAGTAGAAATTGTTCATTTGCCCACAGAAAGTTTGCCCAGCATAACTGTGTATCTATTTATCTATCTGTTCGCCTGCCTGTGTATCTTTTCACATACACATTTGGCTGGATTTATACCAATTCAACTGTTAGTATTGGTTACTCAATATGAGAAAGGCTTCACAGTCTTTGAACAATTTTTTAAAAGAGAAAATGAATTTTGACTTTACAAATCAGTTGGTTAGAAAAAATTCATTCAAAACATGGGTTCCATATGTAACATATAACAATAAAAATTGTGCTGTGGAAACACTGACAAGTACTATGCCCTCCAAAACATGAATTAGGTTGTGGCTTCTGGCTAATGTGTGTTAAAAAATGCTGCTACACAAGTAAGTATCACTGCCTTAGAACCTGGTAGAAATTGCTCTTCTCAGGAAGGTGTTGTGTTCCTTTATCATTCTGACTTTACCTCTGGAATTCGTGGCTCACACTGGAGCTTTTCAGCTTTCAGAGCCCTCTAGGCAGGTTCTCAGCTCCTGGAGGATCTCTATGGCTACTGACCTTTGCTCCCTCAATTTGTTGTGGTGTGCAGTGTCCCTTTGGCACTGCTGCTGGTCCAAAGTCAGTACTGCATGCTTTATGCCAGGTAGATCCCCAAAGCAGTGGCAGGAACATAAATTGACACCAGGTTCTCTAGGTCTCTAAAGAAGGGATAATGACGAAATCCTTTGTGGGGAGAAAGGAGAAGATTCCTTTCTAAATAGTACAAGAATACAAATAACCATCAAATTCTAGAAACATTCAATATGACTTTAGATAATCAAATGGTAAACTTTCAGGGAAAAGCATCAGGAATGCGGTTGGGATGATAAATGCTGTATATAAGATAATCATTCATGTGTTTAAAAATACTTACTGTATGGAGGGTTTACTATGTGCCTGACGGCCTTCTAGATCCTGCTGATTCCATGATGAACAAAATAGAGAAAGTTTCTGCCCACGTGGAGCTTATATTCTACTGAGGGAGACAGGCAATAAATATGAACAAATTTAGGTGATATCAGGTAGTGATAAAATACTGTGAAGAAAAATTAAAATACTTGTATTGGCCACTAGATGGAGCTCATTGCTCTCTTCATTTCTTTCACCAATCGCCTGAAAAAGAGAAGCTGAGTGCATGATACACTATTATCATGTTATGTTTGGGGGCCAGGTGATAGACGCTTTGTTTCCTCAGTTTGTCTCTCTTCCTATTTCTCCCTCCCAATTTGGATTTTTTTTTCCTACTAATTGATTGATAAGGGGAAACATGGTTAAGACATATTAAGGCATCATCTCAAGATATCTTGGTATAGGTGGATTAGATCAACTCCTTCCTAAATCATAGAAATCCTCTCCCCTCCGTTTCCTGGGTATTTAACTTCCTGCATTTATCTGTTTAATATCTGTATTCACCATTAGACTGTTAGCTCCTTAAGAGAGAGACTTCAACTGTGTTTCTCAGTCCTTGGCAGAGTACAAATCTTTTGAATAGATGATTCCCTTTAGTCTGAGCAATTGCTGATTTCCAGGTAGTCTCATTTAACTTAATAGGGGGATCGTTTTGGAGTTAGGTTGGAAAAAAATCTCCACAATAAAAACTGGGTGAGTTTGCCTGTCTTGTGTTCTATGACTGACTCTCTGTCAAGGACCTCCCAGTGGATGGGAAGAGTGGGATATGTGTGTTTGTATATGATAGGCAAATTATTTGGCATTCTGAGTTCCTGCCCATATTTTTTCCTCTTTCTGTTTGGATAAAAGCCCAATGCAACAATGGATGTATTTCTAGTCCATTGGTTAAGCTCATTTGAACTTAACCAATGTTAGGCACATGCTTTTGTCAGGGTTAACTCTAGAAAAAGCGTCTTAAACCTTCTACTCTTCAGAGAGTGGAAGGGTCATTGTGAAAACAACTAGGGAGATGGAATCGATCCTATAATCTCTTGGTCTTAGATTGGTTTTCAACATCTATACATGTTTTGTTAGATTTACGCCTTAAGTATTCATTTTTGGTAGCTATTGTAAATGGTATTAATTGTTCAGTTTTGGTCTACTGTGGTTCATTGCTTGTATATAGAAATACAATTGAAGGTAGATTTTTGTGTGTTGATCTTGTGGGTTACAACCTTGTTAAACTCACTTATTATTTCTAAGAGGTAGATTTCCTGGGACTTTCTATATGGATGATCTTGTCTGAAAATAAGGACGTTTTATTTTATCCTTTCTGATCTATATGCCTTTTATTTCTTTTTCTTGCTATATTATGCTAAGACTTTCAGTATAACGTTGAACTAGACTGGTGAGAGCAGACATCCTTGCTTTTTCCTTTAGTAGGGGCCCAGCACTCAGTTTTTGATCATTAAATATGATGTTAGCTATAGGTTTTTTATAGATGCCTTTTATCAGCTTGAAGAAGTTCATTTTTACTCTAGTTTGCTGGGAGTTTTATCATGATAGGTGTTTTGTCAAGATTTTTCTGCATCTATTTATATAATTAAGTGGTTTTCTTTCTTCAGACTTTAAGTAGGGCGAATTGCATTAATTGATTTTTTAACTACTCTTGCATTCACAGAAGGAACCCCACTTGGTCGAGATGCATTATGTTTATGTATTGCTGGATTTGACTTGCTAATATTTTGTTGAGGATTTTTGCATATATTTTCATGAGGATAATGGTCTGTAGTTTTCTGTTTTTTGTACTGTTTTTGTCTGATTGTGGTATCAGAATAATGCTTCCCTTGTAGAATGAGTCAGGAAATCTTTCCTCTTCCATTTTGAATTGGTGTCGTTTTTTTCTTTAAATGCTTGATAAAATTCACCATTCATAAGGGACCATCTGGCTTGTAGAATTGTTTTCCAAAAGTTTTTAAATGGTTTTATTGAGGTATAATGGACATACAAAGAGCTACATACATTTAATGTAAAATTTGATGAGTTTGCACATATGCAAACACACATGATACCATCTCTACAATCCAGGTAGTTGACATTTCCAACACCTCCCATAACCTCCCCCCACCTCCCTTTTTGTTTGCCATAAGAACGCTAAAAATGTGTTCTACTCTCTTAACACATTTAAAATGCACAATAGCATACTTTTAACTATAGGCATTATGTTGCACAGCAGATCTCAAGAACTTATTCATCTAGCATAACTGAAACTTTATACCCTTTGGACAATAAGTTCCCATTCTCACCCCTTCCCCAACTCCCTGCCTACCACTATTATATTCTCTGTTTCTATGAGTTTGATGATTTTAGATACCTCATATAAGTGAAGTCATAAAGTATTTGTCCTTTTGTAACTGGTTTATTTCACTTAGCATAATGTCCTCCAGGTTTATTCACGTTGCAAATGGCAAACTTTCCTTCCTAATTAAGGCTGAATAATATTCCTTGTATGTATCTATCACATTTTCTTTATCCAATAATCTGTTGATGGACACTTAGGTTGTTTCTATATCTTGGCTGTTGTGAATAATGCTACAATGAAAGTGAGAATGCAGATATCTCTTTGAGATCCTGATTTAAACTCTTTTGCATATATACCCAGAAGTGGGATGGTTGGAACATACAGTAGTTCTATTTTTAATTTTTGTGAGGAACACCCACACTATCTCCGTAGCTGATGCACCATTTTACATTCCTACCAACAGTGTTTGAGGGTTAAAATTTCACCACATCCTCGCCAACACTTGTAATCTTTTCAGGTTTTTAAAAAACAGTAACCATCTAATAGGTAAGAAATGATATCTCATTGTACTTTTTAAATCTTATTTATTTATTTACATCTTTATTGGATTGTAATTGCTGTAAAATGTTGTGTTATTTTCTGCTGTATAACAAAGTGAATCAGCTATATGTATACATATATCCCCTCCCTCCCACCCTCCCCATCCCACCCATCTAGGTCGTCACAAAGCACCGAGCTGATCTCCCTGTGCTGTGCAGCAGCTTCCCATTAGCTATCTATTTTACACATGGTAGTGTATACATGTCAATGTTACTCTCTCACTTCTTCCAGCCTCCCCTTCCCCCCATGTGTCCTCAAGTCCATTACCTACATCTGTATCTCTATTCCTGCCCTGCCACTAGGTTCATCAGTACCATTTTCCTAGATTCCATATATATGCATTAATATATGGTATTTGTTTTTCTCTTTCTGACTAACTTCACTCTGTATGACAGACTCTAGGTCCGTCCACCTCACTACAAATGACTCAGTTTCATCCCTTTTTATGGCTGAGTAATATTCCATTTTGTATATATATATATATATATATATATATATATATATAGCAAATTTTCTTTATCCATTCATCTGTTGATGGACATTTAGGTTGCTTCCATGTCCTGGCTATTGTAAATAGTGCCTTGAACTATTTATAATGAACTATTAATAATGAGCATTGTAGCACATGTCTCTTTTTGAATTATGGTTTTCTCAGGGTATAATGCCCAGTAGTGAGATTGCTGGGTCATATGGTGGTTCTATTTTTAGCTTTTTAAGGAACCTCCATACTGTTCTCCATAGTGGCTGTATCAATTTACATTCCCACCAACACTGCAGGAGGGTTCCCTTTTCTCCACACCCTCTCCAGCATTTATTGTTTGTAGATTTTTTGATGATGGCCATTCTAACTGGTGTGAGGTGATACCTCACTGTGGTTTTGATTTGCATTTCTCTAATGGTTAGTGATGTTGAGCATCCTTTCATGTGTTTGTTGGCCATCTGTATATCTTCTTTGGAGAAATGTCTATTTAGGTCTTCTGCCCATTTTTGGATTGGGTTGTTCGTTTTTTTGATATTGAGCTGCATGAGCTGCTTGTATATTTTGGAGATTAATCTTTTGTCAGTTGCTTCGTTTGCAAATATTTTCTTCCATTCTGAGAGTTGTTTCTATTATATAAAGCAAGGGTCTGCAAACTATGGCTTCTGAGTGCCACCTGTTTTTGAAAACAATGCATTCTGGGAACATAGCCATGCCCACCCATTTATGTATCATCAATGGCTGCTTTATGGCAGAGTTGAGTAGTTGAGTCAGAGACCATATGGCTCACAAAGCCATGAATAGTTACTATCCCATCTTGTACAGAAAAGTTAGCCAACCTTGGCTATATAAACTAGAACCTTATTTTTTTGGTGAAAAACTTTAAAAAATCAGAAATGTAAAGTTCAGTGATGCATAATTTATTTCCAGATTGAAAATAATTCTCAATTGCTTTAAGAAACTTCAACCACATACCTAGGGCTTTTGACAATTGTGATAAAGTCTATACTAAGTAATATCAAGAGCATTACTTTACTGGTCAAAAAAAATAAAAAACAACCCATATTCTCTTGGGGGAAAATAAGCAGGCTTTCAAGTATGACTCTTAAGAATTGGGAAAAGATAGCCTAAACTATAGGGTTATAAATGATCTAATAATTAATTTAGCTCAGTTTTCTAACACATTATCAGTCATCATTTCAAGTTCACCTTTGCAAATTATAAATTGCTACAAACACACAATGTATAATTGTCATCATGTTACTATGTTTAGTCCAGGGTCACTTACCTAAAGTTCTAAAGAGTCCCATTAAAGTTATAATCTGAACTGAGCAAGAAGGGAAAGTTTCCTTCTTTAGCCCATTTATTTATGATCCAACTGATACTCATGCTAATGGTTTCTTCCATCTTCCTATGGAAATTCTGTAGAGCTTCTAGATCACTATATAAGGTGATTTGCTTTAGCTTGGAATTCACCAGTAAGCATTGCCCATTCCCAGTGTCCAGGAATCACATCATTGCTGACAGAATATGCAGTCTTGAAACAATGGGACACTGTATACTGTCTTCACTAAGAAGCTAGAATGGTTGTCCCTGATATTGGAACTTGTGGTGCACTTGGCCAAACCCATGACCAACTATGTCCCAAGACTTTAACCTAAGACTTTGCTCAGTATCCACTTGTCTAACTCATAGTCATCTGGAAGAAGAAGCTCCTGGGTGGTACCAGGTTATGATACCTCCTGGGTTGGCACAGAGGTAAAATGCATCTTGTTACACAGTTTACAATATTGTGAGGAAGATGGACATGATTTCAATTATAGTACTGCATGTCTTTGCGAATATTTAGTATAATAAAACTGTGAAATCTAAATATTATCAAGTGTGGTGACATTTTTCTTAATTTTAAACTGCTTGAGTAATGCCTCTGATAAGAGTGACCAGGAAAGCTCTATTTTTTAGTTCTTTAGCTTAGGCAACATTGCTGCCTTGGTTTGTTCATCTTCTTCTGGAGATTCTGTATTTCATTATGAAGTCGTCTGTTCTCTTCTTGGAATCCTTCCTGTAGTAGTCGGGCCTGTTCCTAAAAAAGTACAAATGGAGACTGAATAACGTGTCACATTAAGTAAATCCCTAACTTCTTTCTAGTTTCTACATTCATAGATTTTTTAAAAAATATTTAATTTCTTCTTGAAATTTTCTCTACCATTAATTTCATTATACTTTCTCTTGGGCCTTCTAGCTCTGTGATTACTTTTTCTGAGTCTCCTTGAGTCAAGAAAGATTTGGGACTTATATCTCCCAATATGTTGATGAACCTAAATTACCAGTATTAATTTTTTTGTTCCATTAATTGTACACAACCTTTGTCGGCAATCTTAATGAAATGTCTGGCTTCAGATCTTATCTATGCATTATGTTTTTTTATGCACACACACACAACACACACACAATAAATGAAGAATTTTCAAAATCTGATGCAGTATCTGAATCTCAGATCAGGGAATTTGATCTAAGCTTCCACAACTTGGTGGCAGGGGGAGCAAAATACAGGTAAGGGAATCAGGGCCCCAGACAGACCATACTGGATTTCTGCACATAATTCCCAACTCAACACATACTAGGAGCACGACAAAGAAAACAGGTAGGAGTGATAGACTGACACAATGGTGTGAGAGTTGAGTCCTTCTGCTTATGAAGGTTCTCTTAGAGCTAAAAGCTGTGACAGAAGAAAAATTCATGGATTCCTCTAACTGGTGAAGACTGTTCAGATATCTTCCCTAGCATTGTGGCCCTATAAAAACTATTTAGTCTTGTCTGAACCTCTGTTTCGTCTCCTAAGTAATATGGACATAGCAGCTCTTGCTTCGTATAGTACTAAGCAAGAGATATGGATAAGACTTTTTTATAATGTCTAGCAGATAATAGCTACCATGATTGGCAGATATAGTGATAATGGACTGGGTGTGGCATAACTGCAAATAAAATCTTTTAACAACCAGACATTGTAGGGGCCAGTTCAGGCTGGCAGATAGGGATTGAAAAGTACAAGTGGGCAAGCAAGGTCCTTTTCTGGGCTTCATGTTTTCACTGCCATGCCAAGTTTGTGAACAGGGAGTGTGGAGAGAAAACAGAATAACAGGAGCCTCAAGGTGATGCAATTAAATACCTGAAGTTTGAGAGAGAGAGTTCTCTCTTGCTCTTCCAGCAACTGAGCCCTATCTCTCTCCATCTTCTTAGTCAGTTGTTGCACATGTTCCTGATAACTCTTTTCTTTCTGTTCCATCATCTGCTGATTCTTTATTTGCATTTCCTCCAGCATTTTTGCTGCAGCCTGTGCGGATTCAGCTTTCACACGTTCCACTGTCAGGAGGAAAAGGAAAAAGAAAAATGAATGTGGGTGACCATGTTGCTTCTTTCTTCCATGTACACTTAACCTGTCACTGTTGCTACTGACTGTGTATGCCCTACTCAAAAATGACTTTAGTGAGTAAGAGGCATCTTTTCTCATCTTGCTATAGTTTAAGGATCCTAGGTTCACCCAGCCGAATTAATTAGAACTTTTAAGCGCTTTCAAGGCTGTCTAGTCTCTTGACTCGCTCCTCACCTTCAATCAACTTTTCCTTCTCTGAGAGAGTCTGGTCTGTCTGTAGAATTGCACCACTCACAGACTCCTTGGACTTCAAATATTCCTGAAGAATTTCTTCAGCCTAGGACCCAGAAAAAAATGGGGTTAGTAATAGGAAATGGCTGTAAGCACTTATTCCTATTTTCCCACCATCTTTCCCTCTAGGAATTGCTCCTCTTGGTCCTGGCATGCCTGGTAGTCAAGATTCCCTGTCACTGGGGTGAGCACATGCTCCAGGCTGGCCAAGCATGACAGCTTCTTGAGCAGAATCCTTTATAAGGGATTGATATAGATATAAATAGTGATTCTCTGTTCTTTTAGACTGAGGGCTCTAATTTTGGAGCTGTTGGTACTGTGGTCTCATATGGGGTGAACTTGTTGGAGAATGAAGCCATCATTGAGAAAGCAGATCAGAAAAAGGGATGGAGGGAGGGAAGTGTGAGGTTGAGGGGAGGACCATGCAGAGAGATAAATGATGACATTATTTGAAATTTTGGATACATCTGATAATCCAATTTGTAACTCAGTTGTTAATTGAGTGCACTCTTTTGGATGAGCACATAGGATATATCTGGTATAACAGGCTCCCTGTATGTGTTTATTAGATGAGAGTATGAATGCTGTCAGTCCTGTAATTGCGCATCTGTGTGCAATACGCTTGGTCATGTTGTTTCAAGGAACACGTCAGCAACTTCCCAGAATCAATTTTGGTTACCTGTATTCCCTTCCTGGGCTCCTGAAGATACTTTTTCTTCAGCTCTTGTATCTTTTCAATGAAGAGGCGATAGCCTCCTGGTTTAGAATAAATCCCCTCTTTCACACCTTCTTCTAGAGGACTGAAAATATCCTTAAGTAAAGCTGAGCAATGATCTGATGATGCTTTAAGATTCTTGTTACAAAAGTCATCTCGCTTTTTGTCTAGCTGGGCCTTTAATGTAAAAAATAGGAAGTAAAAAGAATAGTGAAAAGATGTTAAATTGACCTCAGAATTTCTGGAAAGTCTTCTCAAAAAAATAAAAATATAAAAGGTCTGTGACCCCCTAGAAGAACTTACAGGCACTCAGCAACACCATATCCTTCCTGCTGATCCTGACTTTCTACAAAGGTCCCTTTCACCATGGGGGTGACCTTCAGAGCAGAGATTACTAGCTATATACTACACCTTTGGAGATAAACTCCTGCTTTTCAAACTGGACCAGTGATTGCATATGCAATAAATGTGGTTCAGCATAAGCCTGCTCATGATAACTAAGGCTAAAATTTTCTTTGCTTTTGGCCAAAATATCCAATCAGCCTGATAACAATGAGCATGGAATTTGATTAGAAGCTCTGATTGTTACTTATATGTATGTAATGAAATTATAGGGAAGAATATTAGTTTATTCATGAAAGAAAAAAGTTTCAATGCACCATAATAAAGTATATCATAATAAAATTGGTTCTTCTTATGATAATAACAAATAGTGTTTGTCACCATTTAAAAGTCTAGTAAAAATTGCTTTTCTCAAAATAAGCACCCATTTCATTTTCTAGTAGTACTTTACTTTCCAAGAGCCTAATCTGTATAAACTTAAGAAAAAAATTACCGCTAATTCCTTTTGAAATATATGGTCTATATCTTTCAAGGACCTCCTCATGAAGACTTCAATGGCCTCCTTCTCAATAGTCCTGTGCAGGTCCAGCAGCTCCTGGAGGGTTTCCGTGGGCAGCTGCAGCTTCTGGCCCATCTGCTGGTCATAGTGGGCAATGGCCTTTTTCACTGCAGCTGTGTTCTCGATCTCGGCCAAGGCCAGGACTGCATTCTCCATGCAGGGCAGATCCCCGCTATTGATGGCATTGACATAGGTCTGCACCAGGGTCTCTAGACCTACAAATAGAGAACAAATGATGATGTTTATTGTAGGAGGAGTGAGGAAACTTTCTATTCCATGCAATTCTGATGATGTCTATTACCAACCATTTGCCTTACAGCATCAATGTCCTCAGTATCACCTGAAAACTGGCTAAAAGTGCAGACTCTCAGCCTCTGCCCCAGTTCAACTGACTTAGACCCTCGTCTTTGGCAAGAGCCTCAGGTGGTACATATGCACATCAAAGGTTGAGAACCTCTGTTCTAGATAGCCTAGGCCTGTGTTAATTGAGTACATTTACTTCACCCCCAAGCATTGTTAGGACAGAAACCATATCTCTCTCATTTATGTCTGTATCATCAGCCCTGGTAGGTCCGTGGGAAACATTCGATTAATATTTGTGTAACAAATCAAAAGGAGTCCTCCATTTTGTTTATTCTAGCAGAGCATTGTCCAGAAGAACTTTCTGTGATGATGGAAGTATTCTATATGTGCTGTCCAGTGTGGTAGCCACTAGACATGTGGAGTATGAGCCCTTGAGACACAGCTGTGTGACCAGAATGTTAAATTTCTTTAATTTTAATTAGTTTACATTTAAATTTAGATAGCTGCACTTATCTAGTGACAACCATATTGGACAGGGCAGGTCCAGTTTACTAGGACAGTTTTAAGCTTTTAGAGCTATTTTCCTTTGGCCTTTTCTATCTTTCCTCACCTAAGAAATGTGACTAATAAAACCTGTTAGAAGTGTTGGTGCCATCTAGAACTTAACACAATAATAGCAGTAGATGTGCATTTTTCAAAGCCGAAGCTAGGTGGATGTTATTACACTGTCTTTTAGTCTTAACAGTGAGAGTAAAGACTGGGAAGAGGACTCACGAGGTCCATTGACCTTGATGCCTCCTGAAAGGGTTTTAGTTTTGGAATTTCTAAAGATGTAGGAACAGAAGACTGCAGCTTGTTGCACAAATTCAGAGTCCAGCTCATCATCACACAGTTTCTCAAGCTGGCCCAGTTTCTTCCTGTTAGTGGGCCGATCGAAGATAAAGCATTTCTTCTTTGGGAAGAACTTCCGGATACAGAGTCGAGGCAGATTAAAATTTTTATCTTTTTGACTGGTACCTGGAAGAAGATAAAAAGAATTTGCCTAATATAGGGGCTTGCAAACTTTTTATGTAAAGGGCCAAACAGTAAATATTTTAGGCTTTGCAAGCCAGATGGTCTCTTTTCCAAGTACTCAATTCTACTACTGTAGCATGAAAGCAGCCATAGACAGTCTATAAATGAATGGGCATAGCATTATTCCAATAAAACCTTATTTACAAAATCAGCTGGCAGGCTGGATTGGACATTATTTGCCTGTGAGCCATCCTTTGCCAACCCCTAGACTAGTGCACGGTTCATGCTTTTATTTATTTTCTTCAAATAAATTACCTGTTCTACTCCATATTCTTTGATTAATTACAGCACCACAAGCCCTAAGCAGGGATATAATGTAAGTCTAATCACAGCACAGGGAAACGTGAAAGAAATGAAACCTGTTCTTAAAACAGGGAGTAAATAAAATCAAATCTATTAATTCAGATAGTAAACAAGTGTTAATTTTTAGTAATCGCCCCGAAAAGAAATAGAAACTATAAATATAAGAAAACTGTTGATAGAAAACTAAAGAACGATAGTTTTTAGTGTTTTGTCATCCCATTTACCAATTCTAAGTTCCCTTTACCTTTCTTAAGCTTGAGTGAATTCTCCAGGTACTCATCTGCTGTGATGGATTGTCCATCTGCCTCCAAGTCTAGGGAGAAATCCCTCAGTGTCCATACAAAGTCTGGAAAGAAGCTCACAAAGTCAGCTGAATCCTCAACCCCATCCACTTCAGGTGAGACTTTTGCCCTGATTCTATCTGTGAGCTCCGTCACATAGCTGAGCAGCAAATTAAGGAAAACTGGCATAAAAGAACAGTGCCCACCACCCTATATTAGTTACATATACAAAATCCTTGTTTCGCCTTTGTTCTTAACCCAAGTATCAATTCTTCAGTAGGTATTGATACGTAGGATTTTCCCCCTGCCCTTGAATTATTTTTTATGTTTCCCTTTTTGTGCTTGATTCACAAGGACTCACAGTTAGGCAGCTGTTTTATTAATACCTCTGACTTTGATGCTGGTTTGAACCTGAAAAGGATACTGAAGTTGGTCCATGGCCTGCTGGTTGATGGTTCCCATACTATTGTACACAAAAGTGCTGCTCAGGAGTATTGCTAGGGCAAAGATCCAGGAGTCATTCTGGTTGTCACCCTGGAAATCAGAGTACATTTGGACCAGGATTATTTTTCATTCTCATGGCACTTTTCAGATCAGCAGTAGTAAAAGGATGCTCATTTAATTAGAGTTTTTTTTAGACTAACACCCTATAAGAGGAAACCAAATCCAAGCAAAAATGATTGTTAGTAGGACTTGAACTTTGAATAGTTTTCTGATTAGTGTTTTTGGTTTACCCTGATTCTCACTAGACCGTCTTATAATCATTGGTAGATAATTGCAAACAAATAGTCATTGCTTGTGGGCATTCTAAGGCCTTAAATATAATTTAAATGTAAACTTTTCTCTTTATTTTTACAGAACAATTGTCTTAATATAAGGGTAATAATACATGTATCTATCTCACTGAGCAACTGTTGTGCACCTAACACTTTCCATTACTTATCTTTTAAGTATTCAAAACAATACTATGAGGCAAATGTAGATCTATTACATCTGTTTTACAGATCAGAAAGCTGAGGTTAAAAGAGATCAAATAATTTGCTAAGATCATTGAATTACTGACAGACTTTAAATTTAAAGCCAAGGGTATGGGACTTCAGAACCTAAATCCTTAACTAAAGTTCTTCGCAGGATAAGATTCATTATGTTGAATTTATTTGTATTCTCTTTATGCATCTGGGTTAACTGGCTTAGCTTACAGCCTTTTAATAATTAGAATACTGTCAACTGACCACTATGCTCTTCTTCTAGGATTCTGCCTTATGAATATTTTCCTGACCCCTCATTGCTAAACTGGGTCTCATGGCATGTAAACAGAAATGAAAAAACGTGGTTAAGTGCAAGGTCTTATTTAAAGAAAAATTAAATAGTGTAGAGAATATTCAGACATGAGGGGCTTAGTCCAAATTTGAATCCTCAGTCCTTACCTTCTCCACATCCCCCAGGCCCTCAGTATCAAGCAGAACTAGGGTATGGTCTGGCTTCTTGGGATGAGGCACACACCACATCCAGATGCCCTTCGTGTGAGATTGTACCGTGGAGCCCAGAGAAAAACCTGCAAGGGGGCATGGGGTTAAGAAAGGGTGGAGTTTTAGTAGCAGATGGATCTTGAAATTGAGATAATAGTTAACAAAATCAAGGTTTAAAGAGACAAATGAAAACATAATCAGTATTGATCTTAATTGCAACCAGAAAAAGAGAGAAATTAGAACATTCAGTACAAACTGAAATATTTATTTTACCTTAAAGATTAGTATAAGCTTGATGTTAATCCACATACATTTTAGTAAATGTCTTATTGTTTATTATTATCTGCATTAATTTTCTTTATTACTACCTTACTCCTTCCAGAAAGGCATATTTATACTTTAAAGAGAAAATTAAGGCAAAGTGGTGAGAAAGAGTTGACTCTTATCTTCCAGCACAGAGTAAGTGTAAGAAGCCCATCACTGTATTGAAAGTTAGCTTTCAATATTCCTCCCAGGTCTCTAACTTCCTCTCCTCACATCACTGTTCTGCACGCTGGGAGTGTGGGTGGGCAGAAGGGACTTGGCTGGGCTTTGCTGGTGCCACTCACCCTTGTTCTTCCCAGCCAGCTTGTTCATCAGGTAGGATTTGCCGGTGCGGTAGAGGCCCACGATAGCCACCACCACAACGGGCTGCTGAATGGCAGACAGGATCTTCAGAGCTTTCGGATTAACCAACAGTCGCCCATTAATGTTCTCGATGAGGCACTCTGGGCCTGACATGTGGATCTCTGAGGCCATGTTCCCTTGTCTGCAGGGGAAGAGATAGGATGAATTAGAATTTCTGGTCAAAGCAGATCAAGAGCTTTCACAAGGTTATTTTGCATTCAGAAGGAGGAATCATAAAATCCCCCAACATGACCTAGTTTTGTGTCAACAGTGAGATAGATGAGGGAAAGACATTTTAGAAAGTTACGGAAGTATTATCAAAGTAGTCCATTAAAAAATATTGATATGACAGTGATTTATCAACATTCAACCACCCTCATGAACAAAATCTTCCATTTAGTTTACCATGGAAAACTTTTATTTTGGACTTTCATTTAAAAATTTATACTAGACATTAAATGTAAAATAGAATAAGATTCAGAGAGATTCGTTGTACATCCTGGCTATCTGTGAAAAATGCAATATTTATTTATTTATTCACTAATTCTTACTATGAATAAAGAATTTCATGAATAAATGTTCGTCACTTGATATATGTCTCTGAACAATTTCCAGTGATTTGAAATGTGTTTTTTCTCACTAGTTATCCTTATTTTTACTGGGATAAGGGTCCACAGAACTTCTCACACTGCTATTCTAGAAGTGGAACTTACTTTGGCAAATTTTATAAAAATATGTGACCTTGTGAAACACATGGCTAGGGACCCTTCCAAAACCTTGGTATGGGCTTGTGGAAGCAAGGGGCTCTGAAACTTAAAATTTATTAGCTTCAAAATAAATTAGCCTCCAACTAAGTGGGGGTAAAGTGCACATCTGCAAATACTGCATGTTGCTAAAAATCGTATTTGTACGTGTGTGTGTGTATGTGTGTGTGTGTGTGTGTGTGTGTGTGTAAGGGAACAAAAGACAATGAAATAAAGATTAAAAGCTCAGGAGACGGATCAGGAGAACTAAAGAAGAAAGTTGTTGAAAGAAAATATCTATATTTCCAGCCATGCACTTCCAGGTTTTCTGTTTTCTTCTTTTTTTCCATTTTGTAGAGGAGAAGTAGAAACAGGAAGAGGAGGAAGAGGAGTAGGGGTAAAGAGGAGGGGATGGGGATGGAAAAGGGGAGGGGAAGCTGAAAAGAAGAGAGAGGTGTCAGACAAGGTAGGTGATGAATAAGCTAATGCCAAGCCAAGGAGTTCAGAGGAAGAGTTTCCAAAAGGCAAGATCAAAACTACTTGAGAGCACAGAGAGGGCAAAGTAAACAAAGGTGGTGCCTTCAGTGCTGCACCACAGTAGATTCTTTAAAGAGGAAGCTTTTTAGAACAATTAGAGAAAGAAGAGCAAAAAAACCCCAAAGCTAGCAGAAGGAAAGAAATCATAAAGATCAGGTCAGAAATAAATGAAAAAGAAATGAAGGAAACAATAGCAAAAATCAATGAAACTAAAAGCTGGTTCTTCGAGAAGATAAACAAAATTGATAACCCATTAGCCAGACTCATCAAGAGAAAAAGGGAGAAGACTCAAATCAATAGAATTAGAAATGAAAAAGGAGAAGTAACCACTGACACTGCAGAAATACAAACGATCATGAGAGATTACTACAAGCAACTCTATGCCAATAAAATGGACAACCTGGAAGAAATGGACAGATTCTTAGAAATGCACAACCTACCGAGACTGAACCAGGAAGAAATAGAAAATATGAACAGACCAATCACAAGCACTGAAATTGAAACTGTGATTAAAAATCTTCCAACAAACAAAAGCCCAGGACCAGATGGCTTCACAGGCGAATTCTATCAAACATTTAGAGAAGAGCTAACACCTATCCTTCTCAAACTCTTGAACACTCCCCAACTCATTCTACGAGGCCTCCATCACCCTGATACCAAAACCAGACAAAGATGTCACAAAGAAAGAAAACTACAGGCCAATATCACTGATGAACATAGATGCAAAAATCCTCAACAAAATACTAGCAAACAGAATCCAACAGCACATTAAAAGGATCATACACCATGATCAAGTGGGGTTTATCCCAGGAATGCAAGGATTCTTCAATATACGCAAATCAATCAACATGATACATCATATTAACAAACTGAAGGAGAAAAACCATATGATCATCTCAATAGATGCAGAGAAAGCTTTCGACAAAATTCAACACCCATTTATGATAAAAGCCCTGCAGAAAGTAGGCATAGAGGGAACTTTCCTCAACATAATAAAGGCCATATATGACAAACCCACAGCCAACATTGTCCTCAATGGTGAAAAACTGAAACCATTTCCACCAAGATCAGGAACAAGACAAGGTTGCCCACTCTCACCACTATTATTCAACATAGTTTTGGAAGTGTTAGCCACAGCAATCAGAGAAGAAAAAGAAATAAAAGGAATCCAAATTGGAAAAGAAGAAGTAAAGCTGTCACTGTTTGCAGATGACATGATACTATACATAGAGAATCCTAAAACTGCTACCAGAAAACTACTAGAGCTAATCAACGAATTTGGTAAAGTAGCAGGATACAAAATTAATGCACAGAAATCTCTTGCATTCCTATATACTAATGATGAAAAATCTGAAAGTGAAATTAAGAAAACACTCCCAAAAAGAATAAAAAATCTAGGAATAAACTTACCTAAGGAGACAAAAGACCTGTATGCAGAAAATTATAGGACACTGATGAAAGAAATTAAAGATGATACAAATAGATGGAGAGATATACCATGTTCTTGGATTGGAAGAATCAACATTGTGAAAATGACTCTACTACCCAAAGCAATCTACAGATTCAATGCAATCCCTATCAAACTACCACAGGCATTTTTCACAGAACTAGAACAAAAAATTTCACAATTTGTATGGAGACACAAAAGACCCCGAATAGCCAAAGCAATCTTGAGAACGAAAAATGGAGCTGGAGGAATCAGGCTCCCTGACTTCAGACTATCTTACAAAGCTACAGTAATCAAGAGAGTTTGGTACTGGCACAGAAACAGAAATATAGATCAATGGAACAGGATAGAAAGCCCAGAGATAAACCCACGCACATATGGTCACCTTATCTTTGATAAAGGAGGCAAGCATATACAGTGGAGAAAAGACAGCCTCTTCAATAAGTGGTGCTGGGAAAATTGGACAGGTACATGTAAAAGTATGAAATTAGAACACTCCCTGACACCATACACAAAAATAAACTCAAAATGGATTAAAGACCTAAGTGTAAAGCCAGACACTATCAAACTCTTAGAGGAAAACATAGGCAGAACACTCTATGACATAAATCACAGCAAGATCCTTTTTGACCCAGCTCCTAGAGAAATGGAAATAAAAACACAAATAAACAAATGGGACCTAATGAAACTTAAAAGCTTTTGCACAGCAAAGGAACATAAAGAAGACCAAAAGACAACCCTCAGAATGGGAGAAAATATTTGCAAATGAAGCAACTGACAAAGGATTAATCTCCAAGATTTACAAGCAGCTCATGCAGCTCAATAACAAAAAAAAAAAACCCAATCCAAAAATGGGCAGAAGACCTAAATAGACATTTCTCCAAAGAAGATATACAGATGGCCAACAGACACATGAAAGAATGCTCAACATCCTTAATCATTAGAGAAATGCAAATCAAAACTACAATGAGATATCATCTCACACCGGTCAGAATGGCCATCATCAAAAAATCTACAAACAATAAATGCTGGAGAGGGTGTGGAGAAAAGGGAACACTCTTGCACTGTTGGTGGGAATGTAAATTGATACAGCCACTATGGAGAACAGTATGGAGGTTCCTTAAAAAACTACAAATAGAACTACCATACGACCCAGCAATCCCACTCCTGGGCATATACCCTGAGAAAACCATAATTCAAAAAGATTCATGTACCAAAATGTTCATTGCAGCTCTATTTGCAATAGCCAGGACATGGAAGCAACCTAAGTGTCCACCATCTGATGAATGGATAAAGAAGATGTGCACATATATACAGTGGAATATTACTCAGCCATAAAAAGAAATGAAATGGAGGTATTTGTAATGAGGTTGATGGAGTTAGAGTCTGTCATACAGAGTGAAGTAAGTCAGAAAGAGAAAAACAAATACAGTATGCTAACACATATATATGGAATCTAAGGGAAAAAAAACGGTCATGAAGAACCTAGTGGCAAGATGGGAATAAAGACACAGACCTACTAAAGAATGGACTTGAGGATATGGGGAGGGGGAGGGGTGAGATGTGACAGGGTGAGAGAGTGTCATGGACATATATACACTACCAAATGTAAAATAGATAGCTAGTGGGAAGCAGCCACATAGCACAGGGAGATCAGCTCGGTGCTTTTTGACCGCCTGGGGGGGTGGGATGGGGAGGGTGGGAGGGAGGGAGATGCAGGAGGGAGGAGATATGGGAACGTGTGTATATGTGTAGCTGATTCACTTTGTTATAAAGCAGAAACTAACACACCATTGTGAAGCAATTATACTTCAATAAAGATGTTTAAAAAAAAAAAAAAAGAGGAAGCTTTTTAGTAAAGTAATGGGGCTGAATTCTGCTCCTAAGGGGTAAGGAGTGAGTTGACACCAAGAAATTGGATCTAGTGAACTTGTGCTATTTCTAAAAGAAGAAGTCCACTTTGAAACAAAGTTCAAATGTAGGACTGAAGAGTATGGTATTTTCATGAATCTACATCTTTCACTTTGGGTTTCAGTTATTTTCTTTGTCTTTAACAGTGTCATGTAGCTGTTTCCACTGCATCTCATTTACTATTCTTTCCTTCTCATGAAAATAACATATTTGTCGCCCTTTCAGTTTCTTAGCTGCAGTCACATCAGTATTGAGCAAGTTGTATCAAAGACAATGGTAATTTAATTGTGTCCCCAGTCAACACAGACAACATCAGCAAAGAGAAAGACAATCCTAATGCATTTCAAGATCTTAGTTTAGCTCCATGTCCCTGGTGCCTAATTCTACACAAGCACAGTAATGACCCAGGGATGTGCTGCCACCTGATAACACCAGGATTTCATCTGACCTCGTGTCCCACATTAGGCTCAGCTGCAGCCTATTTTAATGCTGGTCATTTTTTAGAAAACTAACTAACCCTTAAAAATCCCTTCCCACCCCTGCACTAATCTTAACATGGGCTCCTTTTCTCAGAGCAAGGCTGCTTTAGCACTGGAGACAAAGCTGCTTTGAGGAAAAAGTAGAGTTCTTACCTGTTTTCTTCTCAGTTTAGGTGGAGTGGTTCTGTAACTTCTCTCTCACTAGATGGTTCGACTTTTATTTCACCCATCCAATGTCATGGGGCTTGCCTGATTGCCTGTAGAGACCAGACAGAAGAAGTGAAGCAACCTCTGTAACAGATTTAGAGTAATATGAAACTGAAAGCACTGAAAACAGAACAGTGACTCAATAACTGTAAAAGGAATTTTTGGAAGCTATCCTCTTTGGAGGGAACACGGGTTTGACACTACTTCTCAACTAGAACCTTCACATTAATTTTTTTTGAAAGACATCTTAGAAACAATTTGGTGTTTAAAAAAGTGTCTATTAGATGCTTAAATATAATGGAATGTATCCCGGGATAGGGGGTCAGTTTGGGAAACCTAGAATGAGGAAGCATATTTTTAGGTTTAATTTCTTTAAATAATGGACACACTTACAGTGGACCTGGCTCCTCATTTGTGCATGCCGTAAGTGAGGAAAAGGACACATCTTACACATTCGTGAACATGCAGCCCCTGGAACTTAATACCCAGTGCACAGGCTGGAAGGGGCTCCATGTGTTGCACATGTGTTCCAGGCTCAGTGCTGTCCATTCTACATGGGTTAAATAACTGATATCTCATAACAAACATTTCCCCACCATTTTATAGAAACTGAGGCACAGAAAGATTTAATGTCTTGTCCCAAATCACAGCACTGTAAATAATCTGAACCGAATCATTCTTGATTCCAAACCCTCTTGTTAAGCCACTTCACTATACTGCCTTTCCATGTTTGCTAAATGAATAGCAGAAGTAACAGTTTTATTTCTTGATTGCTTTCTAAGAGGTACACATGTTACATGTCTAATTCAGTCCTGAATACAGTCATGCAAAATAAGCGGTATTGTCTCCATCTTGCAGGAGGCTTGAGGGAGGGTAAAATAATATGCCTGTTCAGATTCATTAAGCAAGTTACAGAGGTGGGATGCAAATTTGAAACTCTGTTTACCCTTAAACTATGTTTTTTCTCCCCCTGAACAATGTTTCTGAAGGAAGGAATAGGGACGTGAGGAGAAAGGGAGATATCTGTAAGTTTCTCTCCTGATCTCATAGTATAAACATATTTCTCCACACCTGGAAGCCAGTGTCTGAAAGTTAACAAATAAAGTACACTCCTTTCTTTCCTTCTTTGCCATTATCTTTTAAAGTGTCTCTGAGTAAGTAGCACTTTAACTTGCTTTGAAAAATGTGATTTATCTGGGTCTTTCAGTTGCTGGAACACACCTAGTTTCTTCCTGCCTTAACGATCTATGTACAGCAATTTTCTGCATCTGAAACTTTCTTACCCCTGATCTTGGCAAGATTGGTTCCTTCTTATTCTACTGGTCTCAGCTAAATGGCATCTTCTCACTGAGGTCTTCCATGAAAGTTAATCTCCAACCCATCACCTTGCTTTTTTTTTTTACTTTTCCCTATGACTACCTGAAATTCAAGTTCATAAAATCAGGGACCTCATGTGTTCACAGATGTGTGTGTCTCCAGCAATTAAAACAGAGTTTGAAAGAGAGTATAAGCTCAATGGATATTATGTGTGACTAAATATAAAATGGCTCCAAATATGAAGGTAACCCCACATTTTTCCAATTTGAAGTGTAGAAGAAATAGTAAAATGCCTATGTAAAGTATTTTGTTTGTCAATTTAGTTATACTTTTAAAATTATATATTTTATGTATATATAATATTGATATGTTGGTTTTTGCTTACATTTTATAAAATAACTTTTAAATTGAAATATAGTTGACATACAATATTATATTAGTGTCAGGTGTACTACATAATAATTTGACATGTGCATACATTATGAAATGATCACCACAATAAGTCTGTAACCATCTGTCCTCATACAAAGTTATTAAAATATCATCTGACCATATTCCTTATGCTGTATATTATACAAAGTTATTAAAGTTATTAAAATATCACTGACCATATTCCTTATGCTGTATATTACATCCCTGTGGTTTATGCATTGTATAACTAGAGGTATGTACCTCTTAATCTGTCCTCATACAAAGTTATTAAAATATCACTGACCATATTCCTTATGCTGTATATTACATCCCTGTGGTTTATGCATTATATAACTAGAGGTATATACCTCTTAATCCCCTTCACCCTTTTGCCCACCATGGCTCTGTATTTGCAAAGGTGGACTGAAACACGCTAGTGCTGTAGCCTTATTAACTATACTAGCATTCTGATTAGTCATTTTATAAATTAAAAGTCTCTGGCTCTCCTCTACTTTTTCTCATGAGAAAAGGTTTTCTTATGTCAATTAAAGCCAACTTGCAACTATTTTATTGAACACATGCCAATGGAAAGCAAAAGCAGGTATAAACTTAGTTTCTCAGAAATTGACTAGATGTTGGGAAACCAGCTCCTTCCTGATTGATACAGGAAAGAGAAACTGACTCATAGATACTATTTTTAGTTAATTGCTTTCACTTTGGAGTATGGATTGTTGCTTTATTTATTTAAAACTCTTTTTTAGTCTTTCAGTATTATTGTGCAGTTTTCTATATTTCAGTTCAAATTGTTATGTATATTCTTACATTATTATGTTTCCTTTTTAATTGTGGTTAAAAAACAACATAAATTTTACCATTCTATTTTAAGTGTGCAGATTAACTATACTTACATGTTAATTATATTCCGTCATTGTGGAACAGATCTCCAGAGCTTCTTCATCCTGCAAAACTGAAACTCTATACCCATTGAACAACTCCCCCTTAACCTTTCACCCTAGCCCTTGACAACCACCATTCTACTTTATGTTTCTATGAGTTTGACTACCTTACATACCTCATATAAGTGGAATCAGAAGGTACTGATCTTTTTCTAACTGGGTTATTTTTTTAAAATAACATCTTCATACTTAACCCATGTTGTAGCATGTGACACGATTTTCCTTTTCTAAGGCTAACATTTTTTTAAATTTTAAATAATTTATTTTTTATACAGCAGGTTCTTACTAGTTATCTGTTTTATACATATTAGTGTATATATGTCAATCCCAATCTCCCAACTCATCCCACACCCTCTCTTTCCCCCCTTGGTGTCCACACGTTTGTTCTCTACATCTGTGTCTCTATCTCTGCCTTGCAAACTGTTTCATCTGTACCATTTTTCTACATTCCACATATATGTGTTAATATACGATAATTATTTTTCTCTTTTTGACTTACTTCACTCTGTATGACAGACTCTAGGTCCATCCACATCTCTAAAAATGACCCAATTTCATTCCTTTTTATGGCTAATATTCCATTATATAAATATACCACATCTTCTTTATCCATTCATCTGTTGATGGGCATTTAGGCTCCTTCCATGACCTGGCTATTGTAAATAGTGCTGCAGTGAACATTGGGGTGCATGTGTCTTTTTGAATTATGGTTTTCTCTGGGTATATGCCCAGTAGTGGGATTGCTGGGTCATACGGTAATTCTATTTTTAGTTTTTTAAGGAACCTCCATACTGTTCTCCATAGTGGCTCTATCAATTTACATTCCCACAAACAGTGCAAGAGGGTTCCCTTTTCTCCAAACCATCTCCAGCATTTGTTGTTTGTAAATTTTCTGATGATGACCATTCTAACTGGTGTGAGGTGATACCTCATTGTAGTTTTGATTTGGATTTCTCTAATGATGAGTGATGGTGAGCATCCTTTCACGTGTTTGTTGGCCATCTGTATGTCTTCTTTGCAGAAATATCTATTTAGGTCTTCCGCCCATTTTTGGATTGGGTTGTTTGTTTTTTTGATATTGAGCTAAATGGCATGCTTATATATGTTGGAGATGAATCCTTTGTCAGTTGTTTCCTTTGCAAATATTTTCTACCATTTGAAGTTTGTCTTTTAGTGTTGTTTATGGTTTCCTTTGCTGTGCAAAATCTTTTAAGTTTCAATAGGTCCCATTTGTTTATTTTTGTTTTCATTTCCATTTCTCTAGGAGGTCAGTCAAAAAGGATCTTGCTGTGATGTATGCCATAGAGTGTTCTGCCTGTTTTCCTCTAAGAGTTTTATAGTGTCCGGTCTTATATTTAGGTATTTAATCCATTTTGAGTTTGTTTTTGTGTATGGTGTTAGGAAGTGTTCTAATTTCATTCTTTTACATGTAGCTGTCCAGTATTCTCAGCACAAGTTATTGAAGAGACTGTCTTTTCTCCATTGAACATCCTTGCCTCCTTTGTCAAACATAAGTTGACCATATGTGCGTGGGTTTAACTCGAGGCTTTATATCCTGTTCCATTGATCTATATTTCTGTTTTTGTGTCAGTACCATACTGTCTTGATTACTGTAGCTTTGTAGTATAGTCTGAAGTCAGGGAACCTGATTCCGCCAGCTCCGTTTTTCTTTCCCAAGATTGATTTGGCTATTTGGGGTCTTTTGTGTTTCCATACAAATTGTGAAATTTTTTGTTCTAGTTCTGTGAAAAATGCCATTGGTAGTTTGATAGGGATTGCATTGAATCTGTAGATTTTTGGGGGTAGTATAGTCATTCTCACAATGTTGAATCTTCCAATACAAGAACATGGTATATTGCTCCTTCTGTTTGTATTGTCTTTAATTTATTTCATCAGTGTCTTATAGTTTTCTGCATACAGGTCTTTTGTCTCCTTAGATAGGTTTATTCTTAGGTATTTTATTCTTTTTGTTGCAGTGGTAAATGGGAGTGTTTCCTTAATTTCTCTTTCTGATTTCTCATTGTTAATGTATAGGAATGCAAGAGATTTCTGGGCATTAATTTTGTATCCTGCTACTTTACCAAATTCATTGATAGCTCTAGTAGTTTTCTGGCAGCATCTTTAGGATTCTCTATGTATAGTATCATGTCATCCGCAAGCAGTGACAGTTTTACTTCTTCTTTTTGAATTTGGATTCCTTTTATTTCTTTTTCTTCTCTGACTGCTGTGGCTAAAACTTCCAAGACTATGTTGAATAATAGTGGTGAGAGTGGGCACCCTTGTCTTGTTCCTGATCTTGGAGGAAATGCTTTCAGTTTTTCACCATTGAGAATGATGTTTGCTGTGGGTTTGTCATATATGGCCTTTATTATGTTGAGGTAGGTTTGCTCTATGCCTACTTTCTGGAGAGTTTTTATCATAAATGGGTTTTGAATTTTGTCAAAAGATTTTTCTGCATCTACTGAGATTATCATATGGTTTTATGCTTCAATTTGTTAATATGTTGTATCACATTGATTGATTTGTGTATATTGAAGAATCCTTGCAATCCTGGGATAAACCCCAATTGATCATGGTCCTTTTAATGTGCTGTTGTATTCTGTTTGCTAGTCTTTGGTTGAGGATTTTTGCATCTATGTTCATCAGTGATATTGGTCTGTAATTTTCTTTTTTTGTGACATCTTTGTCTGGTTTTGGTATCAGGGTGATGGTGCCTCATAGAATGAGTTTGGGAGTGTTCCTCCCTCTGTTATATTTTGGAAGATTTTGAGAAGGATAGCTGTTAGCTCTTCTCTAAATGTTTGATAGAATTCACCAGTATAGACATCTGATCCTGGGCTTTTGTTTGTTGAGAGATTTTTAGTCACAATTTCAATTTCAGTGCTTGTGATTGGTCTGTTCATATTTTCTATTTCTTCCTGGTTCAGTCTTGGAAGGTTGTACTTTTCTAAGAATTTGTCCATTTCTTCCAGGCTGTCCATTTTATTGGCATAGAGTTGCTTGTAGTAGTCTCTCATGATCCTTTGTATTTCTGCTGTGCCAGTTGTTATTTCTCCTTTTTCATTTCTAAATCTGTTGATTTGAGTCTTCTCCCTTTTATCCCTGATGAGTCTGGCTAATGGTTTATCAATTCTGTTTATTTTCTCAGAGAACCAACTTTTAGTTTTATTGATCTTTGCTATTATTTCCTTCATTTCTTTTTCATTTATTTCTGATCTGATTTCTTTCCTTCTGCTAACTTTGAGGGTTTTTTGTTCCTCTTTCTCTAATTGCTTAAGAGGTAAGGTTAGGTTGTTTATTTGGAATTTTTTTGTTTTTGAGGTAGGACTGTATGACTATAAACTTCCCTCTTAGAACTGTTTTTGCTGCATCCCATAGGTTTTGGGTCGTCGTGTTTTCACTGTCATTTGTTTCTAGGTATTTTTTGATTTCCTCTTTGATTTCTTCAGTGATCTCTTGGTTATTTAGTAGTGTATTGTTTAGCCTCCATGTTTTTGTATGTTTTTACAGTTTTTTCCTGTAATTAATATCTAGTCTCTTGGGTGTGTGGTCGAAAGGACACTTGATACAATTTTGATTTTCTTAACTTTACCAAGGCTTTATTTGTGACCCAAGATATGATTTATCCTGGTGAATGTTCCATGTGCACTTGAGAAGAAAGTTTATTCTGTTGTTTCTGAATGGAATGTCCTACAAATATCAATTAAGTCCATCTTGCCTAATGTGCCATTTAAAGCTTGTGTTTCCTTATTTATTTTCATTTTGGATGATCCGTCCATTGGTGGAAGTGAGGTGTCAAAGTCCCCTACTATTACTGTGTTACTGTCGATTTCCCCTTTATGGCTGTTAGCATTTGCCTTATGTATTGAGGTGCTCCTATGTTGGTGCATAAATATTTACAATTGTTATATCTTCTTCTTGGATTGATCCTTTGATCATTATGTAGTGTCCTTCTTTGTCTCTTGTAATAGTCTTTATTTTAAAGTCTATTTTGTCTGATATGAGAATTGCTACTCCAGCTTTCTTCTGATTTCCATTTGCATGGAATATCTTTTTCCATCCCCTCACTTTCAGTCTGTATGTGTCCCTGGGTCTGAAGTGGGTCTCTTGTAGACAGCATATATACAGGTCTTGTTTTTGTATCCATTCAGTGAGTCTGTGTCTTTTGGTTGGAACATTTAATCCATTTACATTTAAGGTAACTATCGATATGTATGTTCCTATTACCATTTTCTTAATAGTTTTGGATTTGTTATTGTTGGTCTTTTCCTTCTCTTGTGTTTCCTGCCTAGAGAAGTTCCTTTAGCATTTGTTGTAAAGCTGGTTTGGTGATGCTGAATTCTCTTAGCTTTTGCTTGTCTGTAAAGGTTTTAATTTCTCCAACGAATCTGAATGAGATCCTTGCTGGGTAGAGTAATCTCGGTTGTAGATTTTTCCTTTTCATCACTTTAAATATGTCCTGCCACTCCCTTCTGGCTTGCAGAGTTTTTGCTGAAAGATCAGCTGTTAAGCTTATGGGGATTCCCTTGTGTGTTATTTGTTGCTTTTCCCTTGCTGCTTTTAATATTTTTTCTTTGTATTTAATTTTTGATAGTTTGATTACTATGTGTCTTGGCCTGTTTCTCCTTGGATTTATCCTGTATACTCTCTGTGCTTCCTGGGCTTGATTTACTATTTCCTTTCCCATGTTAGGGAAATTTTCAATTATAATCCTTCAAATATTTTCTTAGACCCTTTCTTTTTCTCTTCTAATTCTGGGACCCCTATAATCCGAATGTTGGTGCATTTAATGTTGCCCCAGGTGTCTCTGAGACTGTCCTCAATTCTTTTCATTCTTTTTTCTTTATTCTGCTCTATGGTAGTTATTTTCACTATTTTATCTTCCAGGTTACTTAACCATTCTTCTGTCTCAGTTATTCTGCTATTGATTCCTTCTAGAGAATTTTTAATTTCATTTATTGTGTTGTTCATCATTCTTTGTTTGCTCTTTAGTTCTTCTAGGTCCTTGTTAAACGTTTCTTGTATTTTTTCCATTCTATTTCTGAGATTTTGGATCATCTTTACTATCATTACTCTGAATTCTTTTTCAGGTAGACTGCCTATTTCCTCTTCATTTGTTTGGTCTGGTGGATTTTTACCTTGCTTTTTCATCTGCTGCATAATTCTCTGTCTTCTCATTTTGTTTAACTTACTGTGTTTGGGGTCTCCTTTTCGCAGGCTATGGGTTTGTAGTTCCCGTTGTTTTTAGTGTCTGCCCCCAGTGGGTGAGGTTGGTTCAGTGACTTGTGTAAGCTTCCTGGTGGGGGGGACTGCTGCCTGTGTTTTGGTGGGTGTAGCTGGATCTTGTCTTTCTGGTGGGCAGGGCTGCATCTGATTGTGTGTTTTGAGGTGTCTGTGAACATAGTATGATTTTAGGCAGCCTCTCTGCTAATGGGTGAGTTTGTGTTCCTGTCTTGCTAGTTGTTTGGCATGGGACGTCCAGCACTGGAGCTTGGCTGGTTGTTTGGTGGAGCTGGGTCTTAGCATTGAGATGGAGATCTCTGGGAGAGCGCTCGCCAATTGATATTAAGTGGGGCCGGGAGGTCTCTGGTGGTCCAATGTCCTGAACTTAGATCTCCCACCTCAGAGGCTCAGGCCCAACACCTGGCTGGAGCACCAAGACCCTGCCAGCCACATGACATGGAAGAAAAGAAAGAAAGAAAGAAGAAGAAGAAAAAAATAGACAGCACCCCAAAACAAATAGTAAAAGCAAAACTAAACAAACAAAATCACACAAAGAAACACACACACTCATAAAAAAAAGAAAGAAAGAAAGAAATGAACAGACAGAACCCCAGGAAAAATGGTAAAAGAAAACTAAACAGACAAAATCATGCAAAGAAACATACACACACACACACACAAGGAAAAAGAAAAAAAAAGGAAGAGAGCAACCCAAGAAATAAAGAAACCCACCAATGAAAACAAGCCCTAAAAACTAAGATAAACATAACACCAAAAACAAATCAAACACACAAAGCAAACCCCAAGTCTATAGTTGCTCCTAGAGACCACTGCCTCAGTTTTGGGAACATTCATTTTCTATTTAGGTATTTCACAGATGCAGGATTTATCAAGCTGATTGCAGGGATTTAATCCACTGCTCCTGAGGCTGCACGCAGAAATGTCCCTTTCTCTTGTTTGTTTGCACAGCTCCTAGGGTTCAGCTTTGGTTCTGGCCCCATCTCTGCATGTAGGCTGCCCTCAGGCGTCTTTTCCCCACCCAGACAGGAAGGCGTTAAAGCAGCGGCTGATCAGGTGTCTCTTGCTCACTCAGGCTGGGGAGAGGGAGGGGTATGGTAGTCATAATTGGAATGCAGGGTGTGCCTGCAGTGGAAGAGGCTGGCATGACATTGCAACAGCCTGAGGCGTGCCGTGTGTTCTCCCAGGGAAGTTGGCCCTGGATCACGGGACCCTGGCAGTGGCGGGCTGCACAGGCTCCCAAGAGGGGAGGTGTGGATAGTGACCTGTGCTTGCACACAGGATTCTTGGTGGCAGCAGTGGCAGTGGTAGTGGTCCACGCCCGTCTCTGGGGTCCAAGATGATAGCCGCGGCTCTTGCCCATCTCTGGAGCTTGCTTAGGTGCTGCTCTGCCATCTTTGGGCACACAGAACAGGAAGCCCCTCTTCTCGCGCACCCTGAAACAATGGTCTCTTGCCTCTCCGGCAGGTCCAGACTTCTTCCTGGACTCCCTCCTGGCTAACTGTGGCACACTAGCCCCCTTCAGGCTGTCTTCACGCAGCCAACCCCAGTCATCTTGGGGTCTGACCTCTGAAGCCCAAGCCTCAGCTCCCAGCCCCCACCCACCCCGGTGGGTGAGCAGACAAGCATCTCAGGCTGGTGAGTGCTGGTTGGCACCAATCCTCTGTGTGGGAATCTCTCCGCTTTGCCCTCTGCACCCCTGTTGCTGCACTCTCCTCTGTGGCTCTGAAGCTTCCCCCTCCCTGTCCCCACAAGTGAAGGGGCTTCCTAGCATGTGGAAACTTTTCCTCCTTCACAGGTCCCTCCCAGAAGCACAGGTCCATCCCTATTCTTTTTTCTCTGTTTTTTCTTTTTTCTTTTGCCCGACCCAGGTACATGGGGATTTTAATGCCCTCTTGGAAGTCTGAGGTCTTCTGCCAGCATTCAGTAAGTGTTCTGTAGGAGTTGTTCCACATGTAGATATTTTTTTGATGTATTTGTGGGGAGGAAGGTGATCTCCATGTCTTACTCCTCTGCCATCTTGAAGGTCTCCCATAGTAAGTTTTCAATAAATGTTTGTGGAATGAATGAATGAATAAACTAATTAAGAAAAATTATTTTATATAAGCTCTGGGAGAAAATACAGCATAAAAAGGTGCTACTCATTTTCTGCAGTTTTCCTATGTTAGCATCTCAGCTATGTGACAGAACTGACAGATCGAATCAGGGCAAAATCCTCACCTGGTGAACATGAGGTCAAAAATCAGCTGAGTTTGCGAGCTTCTTTCCAGACTTTGTGTGGACTCTGAGAGATTTAACCCTGGAGCTGGAAGCAAATGGACAACCCATCACTGCTGATGAGTACCTGGAGTTTCACTGAAGCTAAAGCAAGGTTACTGGGCCTGATGATTGGCTAACATAAAAAGAGAAAACAATATCACAATGACCATTTCTATGTAGGTGCTGAAAATTATAATTTCATAACTTTGTTATCCTGACTGTTCTGTTAGAGGAAATGAAACATTCTTTAGATGAATCAATTGGGTCTAATTTTAAGTTACCTCCTTCTTGGAGAAGAAAAGAAATTTCATTTCTCTACTCCTTTAATTTTTTGGTCTGATCCATGATTAGTTAATATTTACCTCTTAATATAGGATTTGTGCAAATTACTAAGTTGAAGGGTCATATATTTGAAGCAATCAGCCTGAAGTTGTACTACCTCTAATTTTCATTCCTCCAGGTACTGATAAAAAAACTAAAAGCTTTAATGAACCTCAGTTATGTATCCGAAAGTTCTTCCCAGAGAAGAAGTGCTTCATCTTTGACTGCCCTGCTCAGAGGAAGTACCTCACCCTCCTGGAGCAGCTACAGGAGGAAGATATGAACCCTGAATTCAGAGAACAGTTTGAAGACTTCTGCTTCTACATCCTCAGCCATTCCAAGGCCAAGACTCTCTCAGGGGGCATCACAGTCAATGGGCCTTGTGAGTCCCTCTCACTGCCCCTCCTTACGTGGACTTTCCTATTGCCCATTGTAGACAATGGAAGTGGGAACCATGAGGGTTACTTCTGACAAATACAGAGTCTAATGATGCCAAGGAAAACATACCACAAGGATCACATTGTGAATTTTACATGGGAACTAAAACTATTTCTAGTGTTATCTAATATTCACATGAGCAAGGTGAATAAAGGAAAAGAACTAGAATCCAGCCTTCTCAGCTCCCTATTTATGAAATTTCCTTCCAGGAGAGCTATAGATTGACAAAGTCAGGAAAAGGCAAATACACCATGTATGTGAGGCTTTGCCGTTAACCTTAGCACAATTCTCTTGTTTATCAATTCAAAAATATGTGAATTGATTAGGAGTGCCTGCAATGCACCAACCACTAGGCATAATCCTCATTCGAGCATGATGGGAGCAAAAGGTATTTAAACAATTTATTTAACCATAATGACAAGCAGTGATAAGTACAATAAATCAAAATAATACACTGCTATGAGAAAGGAAGGGGTGTAGGCAGGTGGGAGAAAATTTGCATTTGAAGGCAGAGAATATTTGTCTCTGAAAGTGACATGTAACATGAGAACTTAAAAATGGGTAGGAGTTAATCAGAAGAACAGTCAGAGTAGTTTTCAGACAGAGATAATATCATGTGAGAAGGCCTGAGACAGAAAAGATCTCTGCAATGTCAAGAATGTAAAGGCAAGATAGTGTGATTTGAACAAGAGTAGAGTGAATAAGAGTGGTGTCATGGTTGGAGAAGTGTGCAGGGAACCATACCTGAAAGGACTAGTGGATGACTTCAAGGAGATTAGAGTTTGAGCCCAGTGAGAGGATCTTGAAGAATTATAGGCACAGAGGTAATGTTATATAATTTATGTTTAAAACAATCCTTCTGAGTATTTTGTAGATAATGTTTTGGAGGGATGTACATGAAACAATAAGAAGATGAATGATATTTGCAATATTTTAATAATAAATAGGGATTATGCTAGGCTAAGACAGTGGCAACTGAGATTGTCAAAATAGATAGAATCCACACATATTTTGAATGTCAAATTCATAAGTTTTGATGATGGAGGGCATATGGGTGTGTGGAAGGAATTAAACGGAAGTGTCAAGCCTGACTCCAGGGTTCTGAGCTTAAGCAACTGCTTGAACGGATGTTACTTACTAAGAGAAATACCTGGAGGAAGAATTGTTTTCCAGAGTGGATGAAGGTGTTTAGTTTTGGATTATTTAGTATTTTCCTCTGATGTGTACAAGAAGGAATACCATCCAGATATTTAAATACACAAATCTAAAGCTTAAAAATCAAGCCAAAGCAGGAAATTAAAATATATGTGGTACTTAAAACTATAGAAAGAGAAGGCCCAGGATTGAGTCCCCAACACTGATAGTTGTAGGGTGACCCAACCACTCCAGTTTGCCTGAGGCTGTAATTTCCTGATATGTGAGATTTTCAATGCTAAAACCAGCAAATCCCTGGCAAAGCTGGATGAAATGGTCACATTGCATGGAGCTCTGATGAGAGAATATCTAGGAAGACCCTGTTATTTAGGCCAGACACAGGACTAACGGCCTGCACCACATGTACGCATACACTCACACACATACACGTGCTCTTGTACACTTGTGCACTAAACTGTCTCCTTGACCTTTTTCATAAATTAGAAGTTAGGAGGGAAATAGAAAGAAGGCAGACAAAAGGGAGATACAGGAAGGCTAAGAAAAGATCAAGACCTAATATCTCGTCACCCAAATATCCTTATTCTAATCCATTCATTCCAACATCTTCCTTTTGGTTGAGGGAAGGAGAAAGAAAGAGCAGCTTTAAACTCCTCTGAACTAAGAGGTTAACAAAATATTCCATCACAATTCTTTCTCAAAAAGTCTTTAAAACTACTGTTTGTGACACTTGAAAAGCATACAAAATACTATAGCAGTTGATTCAAAATAATTAAATTTACATTCTCAAGACTAAATAGAATACATTTTTGGGACTTCCCTGGTGGTGCAGTGGTTAAGAATCCGCCTGCCAATGCAGGGGACACGGGTTCGATCCCTGGTCCAGGAAGATCCCACATGCTGTGTAGCAACTAAGCCCATGTGCCACAACTACTGAGCCTGTGCTCTAGAGCCTGCACGCCGCAACTGCTGAAGCCTGCATGCTCTAGGGCCCATGCTCCGCAGCAAGAGAAGCCACTACAATGAGAAGCCTGCTCACCGCAGTGTAGAGTAGCCCCCACTCACCGCAACTAGAGAAAGCCATGCACAGCAACGAAGACCCAACGCAGCAAAAAAAATAAAAAATAAATAAAAACCATCATTCACTTAAAAAAAAAATTTAAAAAAATAGAATACAGTTTGTTCCTCTCTCAACAACTGATAACTACTATTTCTTAAAATCCCCTTTCTTAGGTCTAGAGACCCTGGTGCTGACCTTTGTCAATGCCATCAGCAGTGGGGATCTGCCCTGCATGGAGAATGCAGTCCTGGCATTGGCCGAGATCGAGAACGCAGTCGCAGTGCAAAACGTCATTACCAATTATGAAATGCAGATGGACCAGAAGCTGCAGCTGCCCACGGAAACCCTCCAGGAGCTGCTGGACCTGCACAGGGCCAGTGAGAAAGAGGCCATTGGAGTCTTCATGAAGAACTAACTCTTTCAAAGATGTGGACCAAGTTTTCCAGAATAAATTAAAATGAGATATTTGCTATTCTGGTTCATGAGGGGCAGAAAAAATATCTTGATATGAGTAGTCCTCCCAGACTCAAAGACAGCCGCACTCAGTTATGTGTACTCGCTTGCAGTCTTTACTAAAAGAATAGACTGCTCCTGACCTTATTCCAAGAGACTATGGTACAATGACTGACTGATGATTACAAATATCTTCTTCTGTTAATTTCCGCCCTCTGGATACCATGTTTTAAGCAAACAAGTAAACTGTAAAACTGTATTTATATGAGATTATTTTATTTTTTTCATTTAAAGTTAGTCAAAGACACAGTACTTTCATGTTCCCTGCTAATAATCTGGGAGGATTCACTTCTTTCTGGAAACGCTAAAAATGTATTTTGTTTAATGTAAGGCAATAGCAAAACATTCAGAAAGCCAGGAAAGAGAAATCAATCATAAGAATGCTATTTGAAGACATGAGTCCTTCCAAATTAAGGAAGGATTGTTGCATGACAAATACTCAAACACTTGATGGTTCACCATCCCTTCCCTGGCTTGCAGGGCAGGATTTTACAAATCATACCTTGCTGCATTCAGAATTTTGATGAAACTAAATAGTGAAGGTCAGTAGACAGTGGACATTTTTCTAGACTAAAGAAAAAGCTTAATGTATAAGTTCTCTTTAATGTTTTAACGTAGGTAAATGTTATATTAGACTTTTGTAATACAGAAAATACCTGGGGTAAAATCTCCATTACCTTCATTAACGTTATACTGAGAAAATATGCAAAAATATTATAATTTTAAATGTACCACTGATATTGACACATTAATGAGCATTTATGGAAAAGTCACTGAACTTAGCACTTTACATCACCACATATAATGCTGACAAGATATCTGTGACATAGATATAATTTCCCCTGTTTTACCAACAAGGAAACCTCATTTTAATAAGGTTGAGTGTCACTAAATCACAAAGTGGTGGAACCAGGAACTCCCTGCAGGCCTGTCCTACTGGATATTTGTGCTCTAAACTATTTCTGAAATTAGAGACTTGAAAAAAGAAGTTTCATATGGAACAGCGTCTGTGCTTTGAGAATCATTCTCTGAAGCAAGAGAAGTATGGAAAAGAAGCTTCAGATAATCACACAGATGTAGTTTTTAAACCAGCACTCTGTTTAGGGGTATTCTAGAATCTCCCAGCTTGGTGAGGGGTGTGTCATGTTTATACGCCACAATCTTTGCAGGAGAAGCATTTCCCAGTAATTTATGTGTGGTTAACATCCTAGTCATGTCTTACTGTACCATCTGTGCAATTTTTTTCCCTTCAAAGGAACGGTTAGAAGCAAAGCAAGATGACTTTTTTTTATAAAGATTTATTGATTGATTGATTGATTGATTGCTATGTTGGGTCTTCGTTTCTGTGCTAGGGCTTTCTGTAGTTGCGGCAAGCGGGGGGCCACTCTTCATCGCGGTGCGCGGGCCTCTCACTATTGTGGCCTCTCTTGTTGCGGAGCACAGGCTCCAGACGTGCAGGCTCAGTAGTTGTGGCTCACGGGCCTAGTTGCTCCGCGGCATGTGGGATCTTCCCAGACCAGAGCGCGAACCCGTGTCCCCTGCATTAGCAGGCAGATTCTCAACCACTGTGCCACCAGGGAAGCCCCAAGATGACTTTTGTAAGCAGAATATGAAAGCATCCTCAGATTACTGCATGGCTTTACTTCAGGATACTTCTGGCCGTCTATGTGAAGATGTGAAGCAAGGAACATTTTCTAAACCAGGAGGTTATCGGTTTGTTTGGAAGAGGCAAGAGCTAAAGAATAAGTACTACCAGGCCCCCAGAAAGGGGATACTGGTAAACTACCTACTGAACACCATTTCTTGGGCCTTGCTGAAGTGACTCTTTCAAACTACAGTGGGAACAACCAAAATGTGATTGGTAAACAGTGCCTCTACCTTTCATTGATCCATTCATTGATTTATTCAGTAGGAGAGACTACCATGGGATGAATAGCAGATTCCTTCTTGGAAGCACAGATGGAGCCCCCAAAAGTGTTTGTAGAATTTATTCAATAATTTAGTCATTCAATCATCCAACTATTGTCTATTCAGGCCTAACGATATGCCAGATATTATCAAATTTCTGGGGTTAGGGCAATTAAATAAGAACAAACTAGTTCTCTCAAAGTATTCATCAAGCAATCAACAAATTATAGCTTACAGAAAAAACTAATAATAATAACAGCTAATACATATAGAGCATATTTTGTTTCAGACAAATGAATGGGCTTAACTCATTCAATCCTTATAACAACGTCAGGAAATACATGTTGTTAATATCCCCATTTTATTAATAAGAAAATTGAGACACAGAGAAGTAAAATAACTCACCTGAGAATGTACAGGTAATAAGTGTACAGCTGGACTGGAAATGCTTATAGCAACTCTCTGCTCTTAACTATACTTCTATGCTGGTATACTCAGGTGATATCAGTTAGAATTAAGTTTGGGCACATATTACTCAAAAACAAAACAAAATAAAACAAAACAAGAGTGGCCTAAAACGGCAAAAGTTTCTTTCTCTCTTACATATAAGAAGTAAGGCAGAGGGAGTCCAGGCTGCCATGACAACTCCACAATCATCCTGTTCCCAGGCCCTTTCCTTGTTCTGCTCCAGCACTTTAGCGCCCAGCTTCCATCTTCAAGGTCAGTTTATGGTCTAAGATGGCTGCTAGAGTTTCATCTATTACTTCCACATTATAGATGGAAAGAAAAGGGAAAAACAGAAGAGTAAATGTCTCTGGGTCAACTGTCTTTAAGGTGTTCTGCAAAAAGTACCATATAACACCTCTGTGTAAGTGGTATTGGCCAGACTTTAATCGTATGGTCACCTCAGCCACCAAGGAGGTTGACTAGAAAATGCAACATTTTATCATGGTCCACAATGTGCCCTGGTGGAAAAAAATGAGTTCTGTTTCTAAGGCAATGGGGAGAATAATATTTGGGTGACTCCAGAAGTCACTATCACAGTGACAAAAAGTGCCCTGAAGAAAAACAATGTAGGGTACAGGCATAGGAGAGGAAGGAAATGTGGTACTATTTTATATGTAGGTTTTTAGAGAAGGCCTCTCTCGTGAGGTACAGTTTCAGAAGAATCTTCAAAGAAGTCAAGGAGTGAGCCAAGTGGGCATCTAGAAGAAGAAAATTTCAAACAACAGAAAATCCCAGAAGCATAAATTGGTTTATGTTCTAGGAATAGCAGGAAATGTGGCAAGAGGGCAGTGAGCAAGGGAAGAGGTGGCAGGAGGTGAGGTCAGAGAGATGCTCAGAGGCCAAATGCTAAACAAAGTAGTATCCTGGAGGCCACTGAGAGACGTTTCAATTTTACTTGGGAAGAGTTGGAAAATCAGCAGAGGATTTGGTGCATCAGAGTGAAGTGATCTTTCTTAATGTAATATAACACAACACTAGCTGATCTGAGGAAAACAGACTATAGGGGAGCAAGAGTGGAAGGAGGTAGGGAGACCAATTGTGAAGCTAATGTCATGGTCCAGGTAAGAAGTGATGATGTCTTGGACCAGGTTGTCAGGAGGAACAGGTGACAATTGATGGGCCCTGGCTGGTTTTATCTTGAAGTCAGAGCAAACACCATTAGCTGATGATGGTACCTGGGACTTGGGAGAAAAAAAAGACATAAAGGATAACCATAAGGTTTTTAACCCATACAATTAGAAGACAAGATTTACTAATTAAATTACTAAAATTGGGGTGACTGAGAATAAAGCAAATTTGAGGATGGATCCAGAATTGGGTTTTAAGCCAGTTTAGGTTGAAATGGTATTTAAATTCTAAAATGGGTGCTAAAATGAAATTGAATTAAGAGACATACTGCTAGGTTTTACTTTGACCCATAGTTTCTATTTCCTAATTCTAATTTCCTCTGTTATCAATAGGCAGAAGAGATACTGAAGAAATATTTGGATTCCAAGGAGGATGTGGCTATGCACTTCTACAGACTGATCAGTCACTTACAAAAAAGGAAAAAGAGATTGAAGGTGAGAACAGCTGAAAACACTCTAGATAGCTGGAAAGCCCTAGAAATGTTAATGTTAGCCACAGTAGTCCACCTGGAATATTACTATAGAGCAAAAAATATCAAGTATAGATCATAGCTTTAGGGGATTCTTTTCTTAACCAATATTTATGTTAATCTGTCTTCTGATTACTCTTCTGATTACTCAGTGCAAAAATTACCCAAAGAAGTTTTCTATATGAAATAAGAATAAAACAAACAAGCAAAAAGGGGTGAACGGCAAAACAAAGCTATAACAATTTAATCCTCATATTTCTCTGCTTATTTTTCTTCTTCAGTGGAGTGGAGAAGTCTGAATCTGTAGAAGCTGCAAACAAAATTTTGGAGGAAATGCAAAAGAAGAATGGGCAGATAATGCAAGAAAAAGAAAAGAGTTGTCATGAACATATGAAACAGTTGGCTGAGAAAATGGAAAAGGAGAGGGCCCAATTAATGGCAGAGCAAGGGAGGGTACTAATGCTTAAATTTCAGGTATTCGATTGTGTTATCTTCATTCTGTGCTGAATCAAAAACACTGCTTAGTTTTTGAAGGAACGTCCATACTGTTCTCCATAGTGGCTGTATCAATTTACATTCTCACCAACAGTGCAGGAGGGTTCCCTTTTCTCCACATCTTCACCAGCATTTATTGTTTGTAGATTTTTTGATGATGGCCATTCTGACCGGTATGAGGTGATACCTCATTGTGGTTTTGATTTGCATTTCTCTGATGAGTGATGTTGAGCATCTTTTCATGTGTTTGATGGCAATCTGTATGTCTTCTATGGAGAAGTGTCTATTTAGGTCTTCCACCCATTTTTGGATTGGGTTGTTTGGTTTTTTTTTATATTGAGCTGCATGAGCTGCTTGTATACTTTGGAGATTAATCCTTTGTCAGTTGCTTTGTTTGCAAATATTTTCTCCCATTCTGAGGGTTGTCTTTTCTTCTTGTTTATGGTTTCCTTTGCTGTGCAAAAGCTTTTAAGTTTCATTAGGTCCCATTTGTTTATTTCCATTACTCTAGGAGGTAGGTCAAAAAGGATCTTGCTGTGATTTATGTCATAGAGTGTTCTGCCTATGTTTTCCTCTGATCCAGGAATCCCACTACTAGGCATATACCCTGAAAAAACCATAATTCAAAAAGACTCATGTACCACAATGTTCATTGCAGCACTATATACAATAGCCAGGACATGGAAGCAACCTAAATGTCCATGGACAGATGAATGGATAAAGAAGATGTGGCACATATATACAATGGAATATTACTCAGCCATAAAAAGGAAAAAAATTGAGTCATTTGTAGAGACGTGGATGGATCTAGAGACTGTCATACAGAGTGAAGTAAGTCAGAAAGAGAAAAACAAATACCATATGCTAATGAATATATATGAAATCTTAAAAAACGGTACTGATGAACCTAGCGGCAGGGCAGGAATAAAGACACAGACATAGAGAAAGGACTTGAGGACACAGGGTGAAGGGGAAGCTGGGATGAAGTGAGAGAGTAGCATTGACATATATACACTACCAAATGTAAAATGGATGGCTAGTGGGAAGCAGCCGCATAGCACAGGGAGATCAGCTTGATGCTTTGTGACGACCTAGAGGGGTGGGATATGGAGGGTGGGAGGGAGACGCAAGAGGGAGGAGATATGGGGATATATGTATACATACAGCTGATTTACTTTGTTTTACAGCAGAAACTAACACAACATTGTAAAGAAATTATACTCCAATAAAGATATTATTAAAAAAAAAAAAACTGGTTAGAAGTTAGAGCACTAGGTTAATTTAAGAACTTTTCTAGCCCAAACACTAGTAGACATTTCATTCTCTTACTGCTTCTACCCCTGACCATCTCTGGTTACTAAAGGCTATTTACTTGCAGGATCAAATCTCATGGAGCCCTTCATTACTAAATTACTAATAAACCATAACTATTCATTACCAGGCACTGCACAGTGACTTTACAGATATTCTGTGATCAAATCCTCATGTTATGTTACAGGTACATGTTATATTGTCATGTTTCAAAAGAGGAAATTGTAATTTCATGAGAAATAAGTAACTTACCTGAGTCCTTCCTTGTGGGAAAATATCTGGCCTGTCTCACCTACTGAGTGGAGTCCACAGTGACTGTTTCTGCCATACCTGGTGACTTTATCTCTGGAGGCACCCTAATGAGTAGGAAGACTTCATGACCTTCTACACAATTAACTACATAATTAAATACCCAGGCTGCTAGTACTCCATGCCCTACTCCAAGTCTATATTGATTTGGGTTGTCCACCCAGAGATACAGTAAGGACCAGTGCAGACTTGATGTCAACTGTTTTCTATTACCTCTGCCACCAAATTTTGGAGACTGTTATTAAATTTCCTGATCAAAGCATCTGCTGTGATTCTGGATCATGTAGTAACCTTCCTATTGGATTTCATCCATCTTCCTTACCTCCTTACCTTAGATATGTATTTAAGAGTCCACACTGCATAGATCAGAGTTGAGGGGGTAAAAAGAGTTTTTCCAGAAAGACTGTGTTGCCTGTGGCTGAAGGGGGCCACAAAATTAATTCTGGGTCACTAATATTTTAGAAACTATAAAGCGAAGAACACTTCTGCAACTAAAGCAAGCCCAGAAAAATTATTGACAGGCATAGGAGACTCAAGGAAGAGTGATATAATGGAAGTTAAGGGAGGAAGAGATTTCAAAAACAAGTTTCAAAAATTTATGAGGGATTAATGTAGGTATGGACAGGGGAAATTATTTAGCAAATGTGGGAAATGTTTTAGGTTGTGTGAGTACAGTCTCCACTTTCCCTTTTAGGAAAAAGAACGTCTTCTTGAACAGGGATTCAAGAAGGAGAGTGTGAAACTTCTTAAAGAGATTAATGCTATCCAGATGAGATACAGAGAATCATTCCCAATATGTAACATTCTCTAAAAATCCAAGGAATGTAATTTCCTAACCCACTCCTGTGTGCTAGGAACAAGTTAAACAAGTAACTTCAAGAAGTCAAACAATTGCCACTAAACTAAACTCAAAAACATGAGACTTGAATTTTTGTTGAGCCATAAAGTTTGCAAAGATGAAACAAAATGTGAAGGCAATGTGTTAACCTAGAGAGTACTTCAATGCATCCTCAATTATAGTGATTAGTATGATCCCTAACTGGATCCTATATTTTAAATCATGCATATTGACTCTAGAGAGACTTTAAATTGGGATGCATTTTACAATGGAACGATATCAGGCAGGTTCTGTTCAGGGTAGACATTTTCCCCACTCATACACCACCCTTCTAGATTTTCTCAGCTCCATGCTCTTACTCAAGGGTTTACTTTGGACCTGGGATAGAGTTGGAGTGTTGTGCACACAGGAAAAATCTGATGGGAGTGAACAAACCATGGAGCACAGTTAAGCATCACTCCTGCCAAGTGGTCATTGGGTCACATGACGACTTCCAATAAGGGAGGTGTGGGACAATTAACTTCAGGGTGCAGACAGTGTACAATTCTCCATTGGGTAGAGGCTGCATTGCTGTGGTCACTGATGGGACTCCTGGACACTATTAAGGGAAGTGCTTATGCCTGTGCAAAATAGATTTATGAATGTATGTTCAACTTCTCTGTCTATAAAATCCCTCTAGATAATTACTGTCTCATTTCCAGGTCACCCAACATCTCTCTCTTCTCCTCTTTTCTTAGTTTTACCCTATTCCCACAGTTCCAAGTATAATTTCTACAATCACAAAAATGGAACTCTAGCTCAAAATACAAATACATTCCTTTCCATTCCTCTGAGAATCATAAGTATAATCCAACAAAACCGAAAACTTGACTCCATTTTTTCTTTCTCCCCCTCTGCTGTGACATCACACCCTGGGAGCCACTCAGGGAAAATGTCTAGTATGGAAGGACAAGAAACAGAGGAAAAGTAAAAAACAATTTATTAATACAAAAATATTAACCTACCAAAATTGTTTCAGCACATGTAACGTTCGAGGATCTTTTTTGCAACAAATGGTATCTCCTCAGTAACTTAAATAAAAAAGGAAATTGATTTTTAAGTCTGATAGGCAGCAGACAGATTCTCCAGGATGGCAGGGTGGCCAAACTCTACTGCTGTTTCACCAAGAACAATACCAACCACACAGTGAAGACATCTCAAGAGAAAACAGCACATCCATTACCACCTGGCATAATGGTCTCATGTCAGAAGCTCCACCAATGTCAGCTCTGAATGTATGGATGCCTCTGCCTTCATATCTGCAGTAAACAAGTTGCATATTGGGTTGCTCATGTCTCCATATCAGTCTCACATAGGTGTATCTGCTTGACAGAATATAAATCACATGCCTCCCCATTGGAACGTCTGGGAATGAGAGTTGTCTATCTTCCACTTTGGTGATTAGCGTCTCATAATGTGAGCAATTTCCATCCATGTTAGAGTCAACCAATTCTTCTAGGTACCTCTCTGGAGATATACCTCATGTTAGAAATAATAATAATAATAAAAACTCAATAGTATCATGTACATCACATACAACATTCATTATTTTTACCATGATATCTCACTATTCTTTTTAACTCTTCCTCTATTGTTTTGTAAGTCATACACTTCAGTTTGTTAACATTCTTCAGTTACTCTTATCTTTTAACAGTCATACTTAACAAAGCCTTAAAAGTACTACAGAACAAATATCTACCTCACTCCCCACACATAGCATCTAACATACTACTTTGTTTGTATTTAAGCTTATCTTATTTTTATTCCTTAAATTAGATATTGTTCTTACATTTGAACAGTTAATATTTTGTACCTAGTTCTGTGTAAGCAGAAAACAACTTTATTCTGTCTCAAAAGTATCCATTTAAACTACTTTATTGGAGCATTCTTTCCTGCCATTAGTTCATTAGTCACTCTCAGATTAATGAATAATCTTTTTTTCAAAGTAAATAAAAAGTTCAACTTGATATAAATTTTAAAATCTCCCTCTCAAATTTGATTCATAGTTTCTCCTCTTTTTTTTCACCTCGCATTCAGACCCCACTTACATACCCAGGTCTGATCAGCCTTGTAAGCACACAGCACAGGAGAAGTATGTCTTTTTCCTTCTCATTTCCCAGCTCTACCTTCCCCTGGACACACCAACTCATGTTTATAATACCTTGAAGTTGTGACCTTGAAGTCCAGGGAATTAAGGAAAAGGAAATCATCTTACATGATACACTAGTAATCTGGCTTTTTTGCCTTGTGTATGTGACTTAGATCTTTTTCCTATAAAAATGATTTGAGTTATTTGCTGATCCCCTTCTTGGGCCCTCCCATTGGCAGCTTCCTCCTGTGGTCCACTTTTGATTCCTTTCTTCAAATACTCTCTTCTAGAGATTTATTCATTCATATAATCTTCTTTCTGTATTGAAGTCAAACAAACACCTGCCATTTAGACATCTTGTGATCTTGTGCAGGGTTTATTTCAAGATCGTCCAAGTCCAGAGACACCTCCCCACCAGTCAGTACACCCAGGATAAAAACTCATATGTGCCTGCTTAATTGACCACTAGAAGGGCAGGCTGCTCCCAGCAGCCCTCTCTCTTCTCTCTGTTGCTGCAAACTACTCTGGTCAACCTTTAACTATTAGAAGATTTTAGGTATGTGTTGGGCACCAATGTTAGTGTTTCCATACTCCAGGGAGCAGATGTCAGCTTCCAATAGGATCTTTGAAGTACCTAACACTATTTAACTTGTGGAGGAAGTGAGAAAGCAACACTCTTCACTGTAAAAACTAAGAGTTAATCAATACTAAAGCTACCCTAAAATAAATTGTTGATGGATCTTCTCTAAGTGGAAAAGAAGAATCAACAGGAAATGAAAAATCCCACTAGGAAAGGCAAATATATAGTAAAGACTGAGGAACAACCACTTAAATAATTCAATACAAAGATTAAAAATAAAAAAATTATAAGAGCAACTATAACTACAATAAATACTTAAAGGATAAACATGAAGATGTAAAATATGAAATCAAAAACAAAATGTGGGGAGGGGAGTAAAAAAGGTAGATGATTTAGAATGTGTGTAAACTTAAATGACTAGTAATTTAAAACAAATAGATACAGTTACAGGTCAACATATATGAATCCCATGGTAACCACAATTTCAAAATCTATAATAGTTACACAAAAACTAAAATGAAAGGAACAGAGCATACTACTAAAGAAAAACATCAACACAAAAGGCAAGAAACAAAAAGAAGAAATGAACAGAGAACTGCAAAAACTCCCTGAAATCAAGTAACAAGATGGCAATAAATACATATCTACCAATAATAAATTTAAATATGAATAGACTAAATGCTCCAACCCAAAGACATAGGGTGGTTGATTAGATAAAAAAATAAAACTCTTCTATATGCTACCTATAAGACATTCACTTCAGAGTTAAAGACACACAGACTGAAAGGGAGAGGATGAAAAAAGATATTTCATGAAACAGAAATGGCAAAAATATGGGGGTAGCAATATTCATATCAGACAGAATAGACTTTATATCAAAGGCTATAGCAAAAGACAGAAAGGGAATTATATAATGATAAAGGGATCAAAACAAGAAGAGGCTATTATACTCATTAACATATATACACCCAATACAGGAGCACCTAAATATATAAAACAAATACTAAGAGATGTAAAAGGAAAATCTGAAAATAATACAATAATATTAGGAAACTTTACCACCCCACTTATATCAATGGACAAATCATCCAGACAGAAAGTCAATAAGGCAACAGTGGTCTTAAATGACACCATAGACCCATTGGACTTAATAGGTATTCACTGGACATTAAATCCAAAAATAGAATACACATTCTTTTCAAGTGCACCTGGAATTCTCCAGGACAGATCACATCCTAGACCACAAAACAAGTCTCAATGAATTTAAGAGGATGGAAATTATATCAAGCTTTTTTTCCAACCACAGTGGTATGAAACTATTGGGTGGGCCAAAAAGTGCCTTTGGTTTTTAAGTAAAGATAAAAGACACATTTTTCATTTTCACCAAGAACTTTATTGAACAACGTATTTACCCTTTTATTCCACTACCTTCTGCTGTTTTTCAGGCAACTCCATAATTGAATCTTCCCAATACTTTTTACCTTTTTGAGCAAAGAACTGTTCCAGGTGCCTTTTACAGTCTTCCAGGGAATTGAAATTTTTTGCATTAAGAAAATTTTGTAAAGACCAAAATAAATGGGAATCCAAAGGTGCAATGTTTGGTGAACATGGTGGATGAATCAGAACTTCACAGCCAAGCTGTAACAGGTTTTGCCTGGTCATCAAAGAAACATGCAGTCTTGTGTTATCCTGATGGAAGATTATGCGTTTTCTGTTGACTAATTCTGGATGCTTTTCATTGAGTGCTGCTTTCAGTTGGTCTAATTGGGAGCAGTATCTGTTAGAATTAATCATTTGGTTTTCCGGAAGGAGCTCATAATAGAGGACTCCATTCCAATCCCACCATATACACAACATCACCTTCTCTGGATGAAGACCGGCCTTTGGTGTGGTTGGTGGTGGTCCATTTTGCTTGCCCCATGATCTCTTCTGTTCCACGTTAGTGTACATACCCACTTTTCATCGCCCATCACAATTTGTTTTAAACACGGAACACTTTCATTACATTTAAGTAGATAATTTCATGCGGAAATACGGTCAAGAACGTTTTCTTCGCTTAACTTATGGGAAACCCAAACATCAAAGCAATTCACATAACCAAGCTGGTGCAAATGATTTTCAGTGCTTGATTTGGATATTTTGAGTATGTCGGCTATCTCCCATGTGGTATAATGTTGATTGTTTTCAATTATTGTTTTGATGTGATTGCCATCAACTCAACTGGTCTACCCTACGGTGGAGCATTGTCCAGCAAGAAATCTCCAGCACAAAACTTCACAAGCCACCTTTGACACATTCGATCAGTCACAGCACCTTCTCCATATACTGCACAAATCTTTTCTTGCATTTCAGTTGTGTTTTTACCTTTCTTGAAATAATAAAGCATAATATGCCAAAAATGTTGCTTTTTTTCTTCCATCTTCAATATTAAAGTGGCTACACAAAAATTCACCAATTTTGATGTCTTTTTTTAAATGAACATTGATATGACAGCTGTCACAATACAATCTAACAAAATTGTTTTGAATGAAGTTAAAGACAACTAAGTGCTACTAGAGCCATCTCACAGAAAAAGCCAAACAAATATTTTGTCCAACCCATAGATATCAATTACATAGAGAAAAATGGGAAAAGATTAAACATGTGGACATTAAACAACACACTACTGAAAAACCAATGAGGCAATGAAGAAATCAAGGAGGAAATCAGAAAATATTTTGAGACAAATGAAAATGAAAACACAACTTTCCAAAATCTATGCAATGCAACAAAAGGACTTCTGAGAGGGAAGTTTATAGTGATACAGGTCTTCCTCAAGAAACATGAAAAATTTCAAATAAACAACCTAACCTACCACCTAAAGGAATTAGAAAAAGAAGAACAAACAAAGCTCAAGGTCAGTAGAAGGTGGAAAATATAAAGAATAGAGAAGAAATAGAGACCAGAAAAAAAAAAAACAACAGCACTAGAAAAGATCAATGGAGTCAAGACTCGTTTTCTTTTTTTAAGAGGGACATTTATTGTTTCTAGATTTTTTTTTAACATCTTTATTGGAGTATAATTGCTTTACAATGGTGTGTTAGTTTCTGCTTTATAACAAAGTGAATCAGTTATACATATACATATGTTCCCATATCTCTTCCCTCTTGCATCTCCCTCCCTCCCACCCTCCCTATCCCACCCCTCTAGGTGGTCACAAAGCACCGAGCTGATCTCCCTGTGCTATGCGGTTGCTTCCCACTAGCTATCTATTTTACGTTTGGTAGTGTATATATGTCCATGCCACTCTCTCACTTTGTCACAGCTTACCCTTCCCCTTCCCCATATCCTCAAGTCCATTCTCTAGTAGGTCTGTGTCTTTATTCCCGTCTTACCACTGGGTTCTTCATGAACTTTTTTTTTTTTTTCCTTAGATTCCAATAATAGGTAGTCTTCATCTGGAGAAATGTGTCAAATATGTCTCTGTACTTTGAAACACATACACTGTCCTAACCCAGCCTTGGTCCTGGTTTCTCTTAAGTCTGTCCCTGGGCAGGGTCTGGGTCAGATGGAGGAAGTCAGACACCCCAGTGGCTTCCTCCTCTTACCGTACAGGATGCCCCCTGGAGCTGCCAAGGCCCATCTTGTCTTCCAACTCATTGGTCCTTAATCTTTGCTCTGTGTCTGCATTCACATGTTTTTCACCCAGGCTTGATACCTCAGTCTGACTCTTACTCTGTTGATTTTTTACTCAATCATGTTTTCAGATTTTGATCTCTCCGCATTTTTTAAATTTATTCTTTATCACTTCCATATGTATTAGCTTGCATATTGCTTTAAATTCATTCAGGTAATGAAGCTACCATCATGAAACATTCTCTGATGAATCATGGCTTATTTTTTTCTCTGAATTCTAGTCTACATAGTGTATTTATTTACACAACTGTAGGCATGGCGTCTTTAACCAGGGCTAGGTGATTCGATAATTTTGATACTTTTGTAGAGCTAAAAACAGTGAAAGACTTCTGTTAGTAGTCTTTTCTGTGTGTTTTTAATTTCAATGTCTCGATCTTGATAACTTGAGGTGATCATGATCCAGTATTTGTCAACTCTTTGAGATACAAATAAACACAAAACATAGCACCCTGGTTTTCAGTCTTACCCTATAATGAAGAATGATTTGCTTCCAGTGTAGAGTTGATTATTTCTGACCTGCTCACACTGAGGGCTTATTTCTAAAAGGATGCCAATCCTGTCCCCTATTTAGTTTCCCAACTCTTCAGAGGAAAGCGGTAAAAGAGCCATTTTTTTCCCCTATGATCAGGACCCATTTCCTCTTACAACAGGCCTACAAGATTTGTTGGACAAGGTGATAGTCTGTTCAACATTATAGCATGAAACACAACATGATAAAATGGGAATCAATCAATGGCTGACTCAGAAAATTTGGACTAGATGACTTGATGATGAAAGTCCATGTGAAGAGAGAGGTCCCAGTCTTCAGGCCATCTCACTAAGGCCACAGACATGTGGATGAGGCAATGCAGGGTCCTCCACCTCCTACTGATTGACTAGTGGAATGCAGCCACATGAGTGATACCAGGTGGTAAGAACTGATCTCACCAGCCATGTGAATGAGACCAGGTAAAGAACTACCCACACAACTCACAACATTGTGAGAAATAAAATAATTGTTGCTTTCATCCAGTAGGTTTTGGGTGTTTGTTATGCAGCAACAGACAGTAGAGTCCACCAGTTGGGAAAACTGTTTGGCATTATATATTAATACTAAAGTTTAACATAAGCACCCAAGGACTTGGCCATTTCACTCTTAAATATATTGCTATCAGAAATGTATGCACATGCACACCAAAGAGATACATATAATGATCATATCATCAATATTTATAATACTTCAACAGTGAAAATAGCCAAATTGTTAACCAACAGTAAATAGATAAGTACATTGTAGTATATTTGCACAGTATAACTTATAACTCCTTATAATCCCTATAAAAGACTTACAGTATGAAAATTACAAAATTACAGTTATATCCAACAACATGAATGAATCTCCCAGTGGTAATGTTAAGTGAAAGGAACCAGACACAGTAGAATGCATATTGTTTGATTCCATTTATGTAAAGTTCACAAACAAGAAAATCTGATCTCTGATGTTAAAAGTCAGGTAGTAACTATCTACAAGCTAAAGTGAGGAGTTAATGTTTTAAAGGGGTATAAGAAAACTGCGTTTGGGAGTGTTCTTATTTTTGACCTGGGTAATAATTACTGACATGTGTTCATTTTGTGATATTTCACCTATTGTACACTTTTGAACTGAGCATTTTTGTGTTCCTTTGTCATGTATTAATTTAAAAATTTAAAGATCTTTTGGGAGAAAACTTACACTAATAGAAAGGCCAGTTGAGGCCTCCAATTATCAATACTTTTTCTCAAAAACAGAGAACAATTAAAACATGCCCTGAACTGCTGCTTCTTCTATGTCACAGTCAGGTCAAGAATTTAGACTCTTTTTAGTCACTGGACAATATCAACCTGATCTAAAGTTAATTTCTTGCCAAAGCTTTCAAGAAAATAATGTCAGATCCTCAAATGACAAGACATTGTTTTGATAGAATTTAAGACTCTATTCAACTCTAATCTGAGAAAAATTGGGCAAGAATGCATGAATTCTGCCTGTCTCTCTCTTTGCCTTTCCTTTCTTTTGTCTGATTAACATTTTGTTAATAAGGTCTAAAGTTCATCCCCACCTTTCTTCAAGAATGTAAAGTTCTGGTGTCAATTTCAGGACAAAATTTGAAACCCGATTTATGGTTAAAGAAGGTGAGATTGAAAATGAAAATCGGGCAGGACTACTTGAAATAAGACTAATGCTAAGAAATTAGCTGCTTATTCTCCTGAACAATAAAATCTGCTTTTTGTATCAGGGAAACAAAAATTTATTCTAGGGACAATTAAAACTTTTTGTGAACTGTGTCTGACATAAAGGTAAATAATGGTGAATTCTTTATGTTTGTAACCTGAAAAAAGGGCAATTTACCCATCTCCTTTTTAGAGTGTTTCTTTGGACACAATTGGGCAAGAGTCCTTTCCCCACTTCTTTTAATATAACTTTCATGTGTACAGCATTATAATTTGACATTTGTATACCCAACAAAGTGATCACCACCACAAGTCTAGTTGCCATCCATCATCCTACAGTTGACCCCCTCACCAGTTTTGTTTACCCCTGACCCCCTTTCCCTCTGGTAACCACAGATTGTCTGCTGTATGTATGAGTGTTTTGTTTTATTTTATTTGCTCATTTGCTTTTTTTAGATTCCACATATGAGTGAAATAGTATGGTATTTGTCTTTCTCTGTTTGAGCTATCGATATTTCACTTAGCATAATACCTCCAAGGTCCATCCTTGTTGTTGCATACGGCAGAATTTCATTCTTTTTTATGGCTGAGTAGCACTTATTTTATATATAAACTATTCATCTTCTTTATCCACTCATCCATTGACAGGCACTTAGGTTGTTTCCATATCTTGGCTATTGCAAATAATGCTGCAAAGATCATAGGGGTGCATATATCATTTTGAACTAGTGTTTTTGTGTTCTTTGGGTAAATACCCAGAATTGGGATAGCTGGGTCACATGGTAGTTCTAGTTTCAGTTTTTGGAGGAAACTCCATACTGTTTTCCATAGTTGCTGGACCAATCTACTTTCTCTAAAATTCTGAATGCCAATAAAACTTCCCAGGAACTAATTAAAACCATTGGCAGCTTAACATCCCAGAGAGGTCTCCAAGTGTTTGGGCTCCATCCTTTTTGAAGTGTGAACACCTAGAAAGTTAGAGCTCCAGGCTGCCTGACACCTTGGGAGCTTAACCTAGGCTCAATCCTGGCTGTAACCATTTCTTCTCAGGGAGATAAGAGGAGTTAGATTATTCTTTTAGGTGAGGGCAATTAACCAAACAATGGATACCTCAGTTCCCAAGTTAGCATAGATTGAAGTCTATGAAGGTAGGTACAAAAAGTTCACCATATAACAGCAAACTGTGCTGTCCAGTCTACTTATGGGAAAACAGGATACAATTGATTCTAAGAAAACGTGTTATATACTGGCTAAAAATTGTGCAATGTAAAAGGATTCATATATGCTTGCATATATAAGTAACATTATTTTATTCTTTCTAGTCATTTCAATCTACCTATATGTATGTACTAGGTACTGCTTATTCAATAATATAACAAATTTCCTTCTATTTATATTGTTATGGAGAGGATTTTCTTTGTTAAGACTTTTAATTCACCGATAATACGCAAGAATGAATTTCCTGGCTACAGTGCACATACATTTCCAGATGACCAAAGTTATTATCTATAGATAAATTTGGGCATGTTGGTTGTGAATAATTCAATTCATAATAGGTACAAAATTATTCTGTTTATGAAAAAATTTATAAGCTAATAAAAAAACCTTGATCATTATATGTTTCATTAGTAACAGCATCTAGCTCATGGTTGGGATTTTAGTTTACTATTTTTATTCTTTCTGTGACTAGTGAATTTTTAAAATGATTTTGAATTGTTTTATAGTCATAGAACACATACACAGCAGTAAATTACTTATCTTTTGAAAAACAAAAATCTTTTGTTTCAAGAAAAAATTTCTGCTAGGTGTTTGGTATTGAAATCCATCTTTCATTCATTTATTAGATGAGTATTTACTAAGCAATGACACTGTACAAAGTCGGTCATATGTAGTGTTCAATATACACAGATGAATTATCTTAATCAAGTAGGTTACATAGGAAATGTGACCACAATGAGAGATTTTACTAGTCCTCTTGGTTTGGACAGAAACCAGGGAAACCAGAGGCAATTGATGAAGTTGGAGGGTACAATAAAGGTGTTTTATTCTAGTGACCAAGTAGGAGACAAAGATTCAAGACAATAGCAGCTTGGAACTGGAAATAATTACTTTTTTCCATGTGGTAATTAACATTAAAATATTTCAGAAATATAAGTGTGCTGTGTAGTTTTACATGCTGACTCCAATTTATACCCGTAGGGTGGTTTATAGAATGTGAATTTACCAAATCTAGAATAAAATGTCTTAAGATAAGGTGATTTTTGTACAGGATGTCTTCTTTTCTGAATTAACAAAAAGAGTTTGCTAGCTGGCATAACAGTCAATAATAATAATGAAGTCAGTGTGGCTTAAAAGAGAGAATTGAACAGGTCCCAACCCCCTTGTATGAACAGGACATAAGGTAGGGCAGGGGCAGTGGCTCCTACCAAGTGTGCATGTTCCTGGGTTCGCTCCTGCTGCCCTGCTTCTCCCCACTCCAGAGAGGACCCAGGCCCTGATAGAACTTCAAGCCCAGAGGACCTGCCACAGCTGCTCACGGCATCCACCATGGACTGTGCCTTGGCTTCATACAGAAGGACTTCCCGAGGCTGCAGACTGGTTGTTTAAATGTTCTTGCCTGTGTTACACTCAATGTACACAACGAGCAGAATTTAACCTAAGCCCGAAGAGACCAAAGGAGACCACCTGACACTGTCTTGTCAGTCTTGCTTCCTTAAGAAGCTACTTCCTGTATTCTTGAAGAGAAGTCTCTTCTATTTTTTTTGCATTTCTAATGAGTTCCTGTAACCCACCTGTAACACTGAAGAATCTCCTTAATAAATACATTCTGTGAGGACTATACAATACCCAGCTAACTGGTGAGAGAGCACTTGTGAGACAGGCTATACACAAATTTGAGGAGAAGGGGAAAGGAAAGTAGAAATGTCCAGAGTAGCTCACTTCTTCCTGCTCCAAAATACTGTGTGAAAGAATGGTTGTGATGCTGCCTTCCTACAAAATTGTTGAACAAGTACTTGTATAGATCTTTGATTCCTTCAGTAACTTAACAATTATTTATTAATTATCAAGTATGGAAGACACCTTTCACCTGGAGCCTTATCTTGAGATGTGTATAACTTTATTCCAACAGATGCCCACTTATGACTGAACATCAAAGTAGTGAAGATTCCTTTCACTCTGCTATAATTGTCCTTTCCCTCACTCCTGATCCCTTCCCTTCTCTAAACCATGATCACTTCATGGCACCAACTTGTGTGCCTGTTTCTTATTTACATTGCTTGTCATGTGTGTTGGGGAGATTTGATGGGGAAGCAGAACTCATCACTGCCCCCTCACCCCCTTTTCCAGACCATCCAGACATTCGGTATTCAGGGCATTCCTTCGGTGACACCAGAGGGCCTTTGGGGACTGGACCAGCTGCAGGACTTATTCCAGTGGCTTTGATCAGAGAAATGGCAACTGAGCATAAACTCGCAACCCTTAAGAAAGCAGAGCCATCCTATAGATTCCACAGTCTGTCAGCCTGTGGGTGTCATGTTCATTGAGAAGCTGATCCTCGTACCAAAAACATAGTTTTATTTCAACGGAAGCTCCTTGAACAGGTGACAATTGTGGTGACAATGAGAGCTTTGCCAATTACTGGCTCTTTCTTTACTATTTTAAACAATATCCTTGTTCTGTGAGCCAAAGGTGGTGGCTTCATTGCTGGCTAAGTTTCCTGGGAGAAAAACTCAGGGAACTCAGAGCACATGGAGTGTCCATCTCTCTCAGAGAAGAGCAGCAGGTTCAGACAGGCGTGCATGCGCTTTCTTCCCGACGCCTTTCAGTACTAGTTCCTAAAACTGTGCACTTCATCTTGAGAACACTAGGCAGCAGTTAATAGAGTAAGGAAATGGCAATTTTGGGCCCTGATGGGTGGAAGCTTATGTATTTATTCACATGCATTGTTTGAACACCTGGGGCTTATGTGGTGGGTTTTGTGGTGGGAGCTAAATACACAGTGAGGATCATCAAGTAGATGAGATCATCATGTGGTAGGGGATACAGAATGCAAATCGGTCATTTCAGTTATCTAAAAAGTCCTGTGGTCGGAGGGAAACATGGTACAATGGCAGCACAGAGGAGGGACACCACACCCAGTCTCAGGAAATCAGGAAATCGGAGACCGTTAAGGAGTAACAGATGTTAGCAAATAAGGGGTACAGGGGGAGGAAGCCAGGGTGTGTAGTGAAGTCTGTGTCCTGTGTGCAATATCCCTGAATCAAGAGAATTTGTCCAATTGTGGAATTAGAAGCAGTTTATTCTAAGTACAAGGGTCAAGCATTAGACAACTGAGAATAATTCCTAAAATGCTGAGTTGAACTTGAAGAGAAATTTTCCTTTGAAATCACCATCTTTATAAACCTGAGTATTTAGAGAACATTTTAGCCAACATCCCAGGGGACGTTTTATCTGTAAATAAATTAGGGACTAGAATTTCCAGGCCTTACCAAGAGCCCCAAATGACAAGAAAATTAGGATGCACATCTTATACTTCTTGTTTCTGGCTGTAATAAGTAGATTTTTCCTGTTGAGCTGGCATGTTATTTCTAGTAGTGTTTAATACTTTCATCCTGGGACTTCCCTGGTGGCACAGTGCTTAAGAATCCACCTGCCAATGCAGGGGACACTGGTTCGAGCCCCAGTCTGGGAAGATCCCACATGCCGAGGAGCAACTAAGCCCGTGTACCACAACTACTGAGTCTGCACTCTAGAGCCTTGGAGCCAAAACTACTGAGCCCATGTGCCACAACTACTGAAGCCCGCGCACCTAGAGCCCGTGCTCCGCAACAAGAGAAGCCACCGCAATGAGAAGCACACACACCACAACTAAGAGTAGTCCCCACTCACCACAACTAGAGAAAGCTCGCGCGTGGCAACGAAGACCCTACGCAGCCAAAAATAAATAAATAAATAAATATCCTGCATGCTGCAACTAAGACCTGGTGCAGGCAAAATAAATAAATAATAAAATAAATGTAAAAAAAACCCTTTCATCCTGTCATGGGCACTTTTCCATTCCATGTATTATTATTTCTGATTTTAATTTTAATAACTGTATTTATTTATGTTTCAATAAGCAAGAATTCATACAAAATATAAAAGGCACAGAAGAATGTGTCATGCAAAGTTAGTTATCCTCTCATGTCTTACCTCAAATATGCAGGTCCATTCCTGTTGTGTTCATGGATACCAATTTCTTTTGTATTTTCCAAAGATAGATGATAATATATGCATATACTCATTATTTTTTTAAATTGGTAATACAACTATACACACTTTCTGCATCTTGAGATTTTCTCATGTTAGCACAAATAAGAGTTTCCCTTTCCATTTCAGTGACTGTAGAGTATTCCTTTGTAAGTGTGTCTCAGGATTTACTTCACCAGTATGTGACAGAGAGACTTCAAAGTTGTTTCCAGTCTTCTGGAATTACAACAATCCTTCAACGAATATACTACTACATAAGCCATTTTCAACTTGGGTAAATAAATCTGTAAGACAAATTCCTAAATGTGGACTTCTGTATCAGCAGTATTTGCATTTAAATTTTTGGTATATATTTGCATCAGTTTGCACTCTCCCTAGCGAATATCAGAGACTGCCAAATTCCTGGAACTCTTGCTAGCTAGTGCCCTGTCCAAACTGTACTTCCTGGCCCATCTGAGAGGTGACACAGGTACCTCCTAATTTTACCTTGTACATCATTTATAATCAGTAAAGTTAAACACATTTATTCTCTTGGTATATTTTCGCACATTTAAAAAATTGTGTTTGTTGCTCTTTCCTCACTGATTTATAAGGGCTCCGTATAACTTAATGAATTGATCTCCATGACTGTATCATAGATTGCGAGTGTTCTTCTTCTTACCATTTGTTTTTTTGCTTTTCTTAACACTTTTCTATAATTAATCATTATCCTCCAACTTGTTTTCCATTTCTTTAAATTAACTAATTCTCAGAATTGTTTGTTTTTTTGCATTTCAGGCCCTGGTAATCACTTTGGTAATTCTTTGGTAATCAGTTTTTATTTTTAAACTCCTCTTCAACAAAACTGTCGTGACAACATATTTTAAAAATGAGCTACAGTGTTACACTATTAAAACATAAGAAGCCTTTCAAGATATACTTAATAGGGATTCTCAGCCCTTTTCATAGCATCACTGAGAACTTTCACTCCCATACCAAGTACTTTATACCCCCCAGGTAGTACTGCAACTAATGCCATGCTAGCCATATCAAGGACCTCTGAAATCTTTATGGACGTATTATTTTTAGTCATTTCAATGTCTTCTTTTAGTTGATCTATCTCTTTATTTAACTCTTCAGCTTCCTTTTTAAATCCTTCTGTAAGTAGTTCTTCTTGCATCTGTAAAAAGGAGAGAGTCTCTTTTGAAAATAGCCCAAATCAAGATTTTGTATCAAACAACTACAGCAGGTAAGTATGTGTGTCTATTTCTATAATACCTTAGATGCTTTTTGACATTTGTCTAATATTTGCAAATGTTTGGACCTGGGTAGTGAGAGCATCCAAGGTTTAGAGCTTCCCATGTTCCCTCAACACCATCTACCTGGGCACAGAAAAGATGGGCCTAGGTCAGGCCTGAAAACTACCCCAGGACTGTGTTCCAGCCCTAATAATGCACTTTGGGAGGGAATGTAGGTGAATTCTAAATATTTGTCAGTTTCATTGAGGGAGGATGACCACACATATGTCACAAAAATGGCACTGCTGACTCTCTTTAGGACACTGTCTATCAAACTCCAGGTTGGGACAAAGAATGCATTTACTCTAGGTATTTAAAATGAATCAGGCAGACCTGGAAATGAATGCAGCAAATTTTAGAGCTTTCAGAATCCAGTAGTTCATACCAGGCACAATCTGATACTTTCAAGAGTAGATGGAACTATTCCAGGTCTCTGATGGCTGTACCAAAATCCTAAGGACTCTAAGACTGAGGTCCTGTTCCTTGGGGGCAAATGCTACCCTATCATCACCACAAACAGCAGTCCAGGAACCTGGGCCATGTTATTTGTATGCTCCAAACCCTAACACTACACAAGGTGCTCCAAACCCTAACACTACACAAGGTGCTCCAAACCCTAACACTACACAAGGTGCTGAGTCTTACAGAGGTAAGTCTTCAGCACGATCCACATCTCTTTGACATTACAGAGAATCACATGTCTTTGGATTCCCCTCTGGGATCTGACTTAAGGTCAAATTTCTGTTCCTTTATTCCTGAGAGGCTAACATTTTGTCCATCAGGCCCTGCCCAGGCCCATCCAGACTTACCTTCAGCTTGTGCTTCAGCATTGCTTCCTGCTCTCTTAGAAGGTTTTCTCTTTCCCTATCCATCTTCTCTTCCAGTTGGGTCATATTTTCCTTGAAGCTTCTCTCTTGTGCCGCCATTTTTTGCTCTTCTTCATTCTGTTTCTCTCTTAGCAGCTGCTGTTCCCTCTCAGCTGCATGCTTCTTGGCACACTCAACTGTTTCACAAGAGTTTTAAAGAGGGAAGAATATAACAGTTACGCCAAGCTGTCACCTCCTTAGCTCAGAGATAAAATGACTTTAAAATGGTGGGAAGGACTCTGAATATTCTTACTACCACATCAGAAAACACGCTTCAGCATGTGATGCAAAGGCACTGATTGGATGTACATGCAACCCAAACTCCCCTGGTTATTTTCACATGCAGCAGAGAGGTTCCACAGAAGAAGAGGAAGCTCCCGTGTCAGGAAGTGTTTGTTTTCACACCTGCCAAAGGGAAGCACAAGAGCCACCTTTCCCTTTGTGAGCTCAGCCCTCGCCCGTACCTGCCATGGCCTTGTCCCCATCAGTGAGGGCTTTGTCTGCCTGCAGGATGGCTTCCTCTACTCCTGCCTGGGACTGCAGGAAGCTCTGGAAGACCTCATTTGCCTGAGGACACAACAAGGAGCAAAGACTTGTCAGGCAGCAAAGATGTAGTGTCTTGCTGAGGAAATTATTGTTCAGTAAACCTACAGATTGGACCCTTTAAGTTCTCCATCCTTTGTAGGATCCCCAAATGGTTACAGACCCCAGAATTATGTGCAATTCTACAAACATCCACCCTCCCTTGTGTGCAGCTCCTATATCTGCACATTGTTTTTCTTCCGACTAATGCTCATCTACTCTTTCTTTATTACGATTTCATTTATAGATACTTCAACTTGTAGCTTCTATCTCCTCTTCCAGGAAGCTTTCCTAAGCTTTATTCTGAGTTTTGAGTGACTGCCAAGACATTACATTTGCCCTATCAGCACTACCACTTGATGACTGTGTGATCTTAGGCAACTTAGTAACTTTTCCACACCTCATATTTCTCAGTTTTATAGTGGGGATGACAGCAGTACCTAATTCATTTTTTTGAGGACTAAATTGATTATCTCGGCAATATGGTAGAGCAGAAAGATCCTGAGCTCTCCTCTTCTCACAGGCACACTGAAGTCACAACTATTTGCAGAACAACCATTGGTGAAAAAGGTGGAACCTATCAGAAAAGATCTCCTACAACTGAAGATATAAAGAAGGAACCACAGTGAGATGGGTAGGAGGGGTGGAGTCTCAATATAGTCAAATTCCATACCCCCGGGTGGGTTATTCACAATCAAGAGAATGATTACAACCTCAGAGGTTCTCCCAGAGAAGTGAGAGGTCCGAGCTCCATACTGGGTGCCACAGCCAGGGATCCAGCACCAGGAAGACAATCCTCCAGAGCATTTGGCTTTGAAAGTCAGTGGGGTTAACTTTCGGGAGTCCCAGAGGGCCTGGGGAAATAAAGTCTTAACCCTCAAAGGGTGCACTCTAAATCTCACATGCTCCGGGACCCAGAGAAGCAGCAGTAATTTGATAGGAGCCTGGGTCAGACCTACCTGCTGACCCTGGAGAGTCTCCTAGAGAGGCAGGAGGCAACTGCAGCTCACCCCAGAGACATAGGCACTGGCAGCAGCCATTTTTGGGAGCTCCTTCTACCACATGGACATTGGTGCTGGCATTCGCCATTTTGGAATATTCCCCCTAGCTTATTAGCCCCAAGACCCAGCCCTGCCCTGGTCCAGTGGTCTGCAGGCGCCAGTGCTGGGATGCTTCAGGCTAAGCAACTAACTGGGCATGGACAGAGCCGCACCCACCAGCAGACCTCCTGAGCCCACCATCGCCTCTGGACATGGCCTTGCCCAGCAGAGGTCCAGGGACCTGGTCTCACTCACCAGGGCACAGGCACTAGACCTGAAACCCCCAGGGCCCTTTAGCCAGAGACCCTGGGACCCAGCTCTACACACCAGGGGGAAGATACCAGTTGCAATAAAACCTCAGTTTCGCAGTCTGCAGGGCCAGCCCACCCACTAGCAGGCTATATCCTGCCTTGGGACCAGCTGGGCTCAGGCCTGGACCAACATGAGGCCAACAGAAGCTTCAAGACACCCCAGATCCAGCAGCCCAACTGGCTGTACCCAACAGTGATCCAACACATGCTCTGGGACTCCTGGGCCCTGCACCCGGACTCCAGGATCTGGCTCTGTCCTCCAGAAAGCTGGCACTAGCCCCCACCAGTGGGCAGGCAACAGTCCTGGGGTCTCCTGGACACTTACTCTGCTCACCAGAAATGCAGCACTAGACCCAGAGCCCCCCGGGGTTCCACAGTCAGCCTCCTTGTGACCAGCAGCCTCTGCACAAAGCAGGACCTGGCAACCAAATGAACCAACAAAGACCCTCTGACTCCAATCTTCTGTTCTTTCCCACTCCCATTACTCCTCACCTTAACTCCTTTCCTGGGAACCAGTTTATAGTCCTGTTCAAACTTGCTCCTTGCTTCTAAGTAGAGACTGTGTCCTCCAGGGACAAAGAAAGTTCCTCCTGAAATACTTTTCATCAAGGATTCTGAAAGCTTCTTAAGCTCAGCCTGACAATATTTGACAGAGGCCTCTTCATTTTGGATCATGAAAACATCCTTCTTTTTCTCCATGATGTCCTGCCAGGGAAATATGGGGAAATCCAATAGAAAGAAGCTGTTAGAGGGAAGGTCCAACTGTGATCCTCTTGGAAGAAGTAGTCTGACAGCATCAGGTACATGAGACACAGAATAATAGATGTGGAGTCAGGAGTCTAGTTTTAGTTCCAGTTCTGACAAACTCTTTGTGTGATTTGTATGAAGTCCCTTAAATCCCCTGGGCTCAGTCTCAACATCTGTGCAATGATGGGGTTGGCAGAGGCAAACTACTACTTTAACAGTAGTAGCATTAATAGTGATCCATCCGTCAACAATGAACAATGAAAGTACAGTTATGAATGGAAGTAGGGTTTCCTCTTCAAACTTGGGTGCTATGGATAAAAATATGTACATAGCAAATCAACTTCCTACTAACGAATTAAGTATACACTGAACAGAGTTTTGAACTCTTTTTGAATTCTTGTTTCATTGAGGATTTGAGTGTGTGAAATTATAGGAACAGAAATTTTTTGCTTGTACTTATAAATTACAATTGAGCTGGTTTTACTCTGTATGTACTAAGAGATCTTTGTAAATTATAAGATGGTCAAGGGAGACTGAAAGTCAAACTTTCAGTGAAGGTGCCAATGGTAAGCAGAATTATGATCTCCAAGAGTTCTCTCTGCTGGTGTCCACACTCCGCATAGTTCCTAGACTTGTGAAGATGATGAACAATTATTCTGTGTTTAGACTATATTACATGGAACAGGTTGACTTTAAGAAATGGAGATTACCTAGGTGGGCCTTACCTAATCACAAGCCCCTTAAAAGATGTTTTCTCCAGTTGGTGGCAGAAGAGGTAGTCGGAGAGATTAGAAACAGAAGAAGGAAACAGTGCACCACTGCTGGGTTGAAGATGGAGGGGGGTTCCCCAGAGCCTCCATGTGAGTACCAAGGCCACTTGAACCTTGTTTTCAGCTATGGTACACGGAGCAGAATACCCATAGACCCTGGGCTGGTATCTGACCTGAAGAACTATAAGCTAATAGATGTGTGTTGTTTCAAGCTGCTAAGCACAGTGTAATTTGTTTTGCCACAACAGAAACTAAAAGCCCAACTTTTAGAAAAGAGATGGACTGTAGCCTGTAGAGCCCTATCACTCACTAGAATCTAAACTCCTTATATGATGAGAAGCACATGAACCATGGTGTCAAAAGGGGGAGTCTAGGTATCATTCCAGAAGAAAGGAATCAGGAAGGATATATTCTAGGGCACATTACCACCAGCTTCTTCTGGAACGTCTGCTTGTCATCCTTGAAGGAGCGCCCTAAGAAGATTGCAATGGCTTCCATCTCACAGGCTGCGTGCACCTCCAGAAGCTCCTGGAGCGTGTCCGTGGGGAGCCTCAGTCGCTGGGCCATCTGCTCACTGTAGTGGTCGGCTGCCTTCTGCACAGCCGCTGAGTTCTCACGCTCGGCCAGAGTTATCACTGCGTTCTCCAAACAAGGAACTCCTCCACTGTTGATGGCATCTATGTAGGCCACCACCAGAGTCCCCAGCCCTGAATGAGACATGATATTTATGAAATGGAGAGAGAATTCTCACCTGTTTTAATAGCTTTAGAGATTAGCATTCTAAAAATCACTAAAATTTTATTGAATTTGAAGTTTTCTTTTCTTCTATCGATTCTTCTCCTCATTTTCTTCATTCTTGTAGCCTCCTCCTTTTTGTTCTATGAATCCACTTCTTTATAATAACATCACTGTGTCTCCTATTCACTCTACCTTTTATGGTTCTCAAATTCATCCCATTACAATATTAGCCGAATGATTTCAAACGATATGCTCAAGGGTCTCCCAGAACACTTTTCCCATTTCTATAAAATAAACCTGTAAGTAAATTACATTACTTGTGGGCACTATTTGTAAATGAAAATGTCTTGATGAAAATGTCATCAAGAATTTCAGGACAGTGACACCAACATTAAACCAAGCAGGGCCCATCTCACCACATTACACTGTGACTGTCCAGGTTGCATGTCCGTGAAGCCAGCCCTGTACATAAGATTGTATTTACATTTGTTTCTCAGACTCTCAATGAGCTTACATGGATTCATGGACTACTGTTTATTTTCCGATTCATGTAAATTCACAAAATATCTTGCATATCCTCACTCGAAACACTTATCCCGTCAGACACCTCATCACCATGAAGATTTCAATCTTTAACTTACATCATTAGTGTAATACTTTCATGAGATTTGGTAGCCTTACATAGGCTTCTTTTAATGAAGAAACATGCATTTACATGTGTTGCATGAACATACATCTTTCCAAGTTACACAGAGAAGAAATCACAATTGCTGACAAACCCGGAGTGCAATCACAACTTCATCACACACACTGAACCACAGAGAGACATGCTGTAGCACAGGAGACTCACTTCCCCCTGTGACAGTGATTCCTTCTCTTAGGGTCTTGGACTTTGCATGGGTAAAGATATATGAGCAGAAATTTTTTGATTGCTTCTGGAAATTCTCATCCAGTTGGTTATCTGGCACTTCCTCAATATGGAGTAATAATTTTTTGTCACTTGTAGGCCGGTCAAAGACAAAGCACTTTCTTTTTGGAAAAAACTTCCTGATACATTCTCTGGGCATGTTGGAATTTCGGATTTTGGGATTCTTGCCTGCAGGAGTGGAAAGAGAGCAATCACTGAAGGAACAGCCTTCAGGTGAGGGGGCTGAGGACTTTCATTTCTGTGGATCTTTGCATCACTGTAACTACTGTGCCTGTGTATCTCCTATTATTGAATCACGCAAATCAACCTTATGCTAATCTATTCAGGACATGGGAAATCCCCTCCCCCTCCCGCTTTATTTTTGTACAGAGCTAAGAGTGAAGGAAGTACTTCTGAGGAGGCAGGGGAGGAATCCATTCCAAGTGAAGAAACTACTGATTATTTTCCTTACCCTTCCATGGCGGGCAGTGGATCAAGTATTTATTAGATGTTTCTTGAATGATAGATTCATCCAAGAAATTGTCAGAAATATTTTTCTGACATTATAGTCCCTATGCCAGAAATGGCATGTAATGTAATGTAATGTCAGTAATGTAACGGTAGACACAAAGATATTTATGATATTGCTGAGAAAATAACCCGTGGAAGACAAATGATACTCAGGACAGTAAAGAGAAGATTTATATATCAGAGTAAAAACGTACACATACTATAAATATGTTTGGAGATTACTTTAGCGTACACCATCTCATGGTAAGATTAGCCTAAATGAAACTAGGAGACCTCATCCATCCTCTGCGTCATTTTACATTGGACGTGACTATCATACAAAGGGATTCTGGGCATATATCAGTAGTTCAACAAATATTTATTGAAACAATGAATAAATGATTAAATTAAAAAATGAATATTGCTTCTAGGTACCACCCATTATCCTCTCTGCTATAATAATCTGAGTAACTAATTTATTATATTAACATGACATATACGGTGTTAGGTTCTAGAATGAAGAGTGTGATACTATGAGGAAGAACATATTAAGGATCTGACAGTCTTACTGGAAGGACATGGCAATGCTTTTTTTTCTGAACTCTTTATTGTATAAATAGCCTATCTATCAATATGAAGGATGTAGCTATGTATGCTGGTAAGATACACTGTGTTAAAGGTATTTCAAAAATTAGTTCTTTTGTTTATCTTGTGATTCTGTGTTTCCAATTTGATGGATTATATTTCTCAAATAGGAAAGGAGAAGCACTTAGACTTAATATGTAATATAAGTATGTGAGCCTTTTTTTCCCACGGTGTCCATTTTTCTAAAATCACTTGGTCTAATATTGGATTATAAATTTCCTCTGTGAGCTTAAGCTCTGGTCACTGAGGTTTTCCCAGTAACAATAATGACTGAAGCCACACCCACCTGCCATTCACCAAGCACCATTAGCATGGCCTCAATCCAACCCCAAATCAAGACTGACATCAAGTGCTGAATGTCAGACCTCTGTTGACCCCACCTCCTACTGAACCTTCCACCACCCTGGCCCTGCTGTGATACCTGGAATCAACTTCAAGGCATTCTCCAGATACTCATCTTCAGTGATGGGGTATCCATCTAACTCCAGCTCCAGCATGAAATCCCGTACAGCCCAAACAAAGTCTGGAAAGAAACTCACAAACTCGGCTGAGTCCTGTACTTCATCAGAGCTGGCAGAGGATGTTGTCCTGATTAGCTCTGTTAGTTCAGTCACGTAGCTGGGATCTTAGCTAAGGAATGAGAAGTGCCCTCCAACACAATTTCCAGATCTCACCCCAGAACAAGTTTTATCAACATTCCCTTTTGCCCCATTTTCCCTTCTCATCAGCCATGAGAAAGGAGTCATGGGAAAGAAGAAACAGTGTCAGTTGCTATTCCCATAAACTCAATGAAACATGGTGGTTCAGTTCCTGGAAGGATACTGCAGCTGCTCCAGGGCCTGGTGGTTGATGGTGTTCATGCTGTTGTAGACAAAGACGCTGCTCAGAAGCACGGCCAGGGCAAAGATCCACGAGTCATTCTTGGAGTCACCCTAGAAAGCACATTGCAGCAGGGGACTGAGGACGCTCCTCCTCATTCTCTCATTCAGTTGTTCATTGACTAAAACAGCTGTCCTGTTACTCAACAGTAAGGCAAATAACATAAATTTTCAAGACAGTGCTAAACGCAAACCTTTCTGGTGTTGACACTGACACCTCTCAGGGCCTCAGTTTCATTAGCTGTTAACAGAAGTGAGCGACGTGAAATGTGTCAACTGTTTAATACAGTGCCTGGAACACAGAAGTTATGCAGTAATAAGTGGGCCATGATTCCTTTGCACTTTTTTTCTTGATCATGGGCTATATTAGGGACTAGTGCTATCCAATTAAATTCATCATCTATTCATTGTGCATTTAGAAAACAGCAGATACTGCATCTGCTTGTGTGGATATAGAGTTTCATATGAGAGTCCCTGCCCTAGAGAGATGGAGGGGCAGATATACCTGGGAACCTATAAATACATTCAAGATGATAAACCGCCAGGCATGGAACCAAATATTATCATGTAAAAGACAAAGGGGCAATTCCAAAAAAACAGAAAAAGTACTCTGTGCATTCAGAGCAAGAAGTGATTATGTCTGACAGTGATACGATGGCATTAAGATGAAAATAGCTGGGCTTTAAAGAATTGACAGAATGTGGATTTGTGGAGCTCTGGGGATCATGCAGGTAGAAGGACCCACAGAAGCCGATCACAATTGCCAGAAAGTGTGGTCATATAGAGGTATTACAAGGTTACTTTATTTGACTGAAGTAGTGGTTACCCATGTGGTAATAGATGATGAGGCTGAAAATGAGATTCAGGACAAGTCATGGGTGACTTTGGAATAGATTATATATACTACCAAAATACACTACATGTAGTAAGGACAGCAAGTAGTTCTGCTCTATCAGTTTGCAATATGGTGTGCTTTAGTTCCTTGACAAATGCAGTTAGATAAAAAGAAGAAGATTATACAAACTAAAATCTAGTAGGAATCAGTAGACCATCTTGGGCTGACACTGAGGTAATTACTGAATACTTTAAATCTGGATTTTTAAATTCACAATTTCTTAATTCATGCCCCAACCCTTGCCTGCAGTGATGAAAGCCAAAGATTCACTGCTACTACTTTAATTTAGATGCAGATTAATATAAATAAGGAGAAAAGACTGATTGCAAGTAACACTGTGAAGACAAAATACCTAATATTATCCCATTTACATTTTTATGGTGGGTCTAGCTCATGTTTTTATAGAATTCATTGAAGGATTCATCTCCAGAGCCCCGAAACTCAGAATAAAATGTTCCTGGTATAGTGGAAGCTTTTCTGGAGATTTTAAAAATAGTTTATTCACTGAAAACATATTTTCATGATTCCTACCTCTAACCCCATATACCTTAACCTGTAGAGCCAGTGGATTCCATGGATTATAGCTTCCACCAGGATGTCTTCCTGAACCTGAACAACTGGGGTAAGGTCTCACTTTTTTTGTCCATGGCTCCCTGTACTGATAAGACTGCATATTTCTTATCTTCCCAACTCAGCTCTGGGCCCATACCTCACTCACTGTGATAGAAAAGCCCTGGAATTCAGATGCCCAATAAATATTTGTTAACTTGTATCTTTCACCCCAGTGTTAAAAATAAGGCGATCGGGCTTCCCTGGTGGCACAGTGGTTGAGAATCTGCCTGCCAATGCAGTGGACACGGGTTCGAGCCCTGGTCTGGGAAGATCCCACATGCCCCGGAGCAGCTAGGCCCGTGAGCCACAACTACTGAGCCTGCGCGTCTGGAGCCTGTGTTCCGCAACAAGAGAGGCCACAATAGGGAGAGGCCCGCGCACCGCGATGAAGAGTGGCCCCCACTTGCCGCAGCTGGAGAAAGCCCTCGCACAGAAACGAAGACCCAACACAGCCATAAATAAATAAATAAATAAGTGAAATTCTTTAAAAAAAAAAAAAAAAAAAAAAAGCATAGAGGATTCCCCGCCTTACCTTTTCCACATCACCCAGGCCCTCGGTGTCCAGAAGGACCAGGGTGTGGCTCTCCTTGGAGGGGTGGGGCACACACCACATCCAGATGCCCTTAGTTTCAGACCTCACTGTGGAGCCCAGACAGAAACCTGCAAAGAAAGAGGAGAAAGCAGCACACAGTAAGAGCAGATAGTCCAGGCTGCCCAGTGGTTACTTTGGGTAAACTTGTCGGAAGGTGAGTGCCTATCTCAGAGGAAGGTGCTTCCATTTCAACAAGGACAGAAAATCCAACCTCTGTACACAGTCAGAACCTTCTCAAGAAGCACTTTGTGTCCCCTATTCACCTCCTCATATTAATGGCTCAAACTGTGTCACAGTCCAGAAATAATGTTAGCTCTATTAACCTTTCTATATTTATCCGCCACTGAAGAGCTCCCTTCTCCTCCACTTTCTGATGGACTTCTGCCAGTGAGAGGTACCAGCAGGAGATCAGAAGTCAGCCTCCTGTTCCCCTGGCGTCCACCCTGGTGAGCCACAGTGGCCCAGTGTCTCTGTTCCTCTACTTTGGTCACATCTCCTTTCATTTAGCTCCAACCAGTAACTCTGGTCTCTGCCACATTCTGGAATCTACACATTGCCTCTTCACACTACAGGAGTTATAAAGGCTACCTGGCCATTGTTCCTGCCACTCTCTGGCTACTCTGTATCTTCATTGGTTCCCTTTGCCCTGCTTGTGCCCTTGTAATTGTGCCTCCATTAAACATCTTCAGTTATCCTTTAAATGGATTATCTGTGTCCTTTCAGGACGTGGACTGATAGATCAGCTTTTTTAGTTTTTTTTCCTCACTTCCTCCTTATTGTCCTCATTTCTGTTCTCCTCTTCAAAAAATGATAAATTCTTTGTTCACTGACTCATGTGGTGATATAATAGAAGGGAAAGCAGAAAAGACCTGTGAGAATTGCTTGCTTTTCTTTCCAAAGGCTTAAGCCCACACGGGAAGAGGATATGAGATATATGCTTTGGAAGCTGCAGGTAATGTATCTCGTCCAACAGTCCAAGATATTGACCATATGCCATATGCCAATGCTCCCTTTAACTGAGAATGGAAATGGATATGATGAAATACCTAGGGGAGCATTGTTCAGCATGGCTCAGGCCCCTCAATTGCCACATCCTGTACGTTCTGCTCAGAGAAGGTATAAGACCTGAGATGATCTGCACTCTTCTACATCGTGATGGTATTTGACTGCTTGCTGATTAATACAGAAAAATCTGAACTTCCCCAGGTAGAAAAGACAAGGTGTAACTGGAGTTCATCAGTGCAAGTTATGTGAGGTAAAGAACAGACAAAGAAGTCATCACAAGGAGAAAGAGTAGTGACTTGGTTCTGCTAGCCGACTTTGGGTGTTAATTTTGTTTGTTTGTTTGTTTGTTTTTGTTCTTCCTGTGATATGACTGGGGTGGTGAGTCACAATTCAGGTGTTTTAAAACAAAACTAGGTTAGGTATTTCCTCAGTAAGGGAAATCACCTCCTTGTTACCTGATGTAATCTCAAGTAGAAAAACAAGATTGTTGTTGAAACTCCTTGTATGTATCTTTTTCTTAGAGTTCTCCAATCTTTAATCCCTCCAAAAATGACTTATTTATTAATTTAGGCTGTCGAGGAAAAGTGTCCTCCCCTGATTGGTGATCAAGTTCCTCTCAAAGAAAGACAAACATAAAATGTTTTGTTTGAAGCCAATAAGAGATTGCAAAGCAAAAAAGAGAGAGGGAGAAAGGAAGAAAAAAGAGAGATGGGGGAGAGAGAGATACAGAGACAGAGATAGTTTGAGGGAGAGAGACAATGAGATATTCCCAAGGATCCTTAGAGTTTAGTGGACTGAGGTCCTACCCCCTAATTGTGCTGAGCTGCTGGGCCACAGAGGAAGGCATTAAGAGAGAAATGGTGTGTGGTCTTCTTAGAACTGCCCAACAGGACATAGGCGGATTGTCCTAAAAATCAATAAGAAACAAGTCAGGCAACTTGGTAGGAAAAAAAACCCCTTTTGAAATAGGAAATGCAAATAGCAAATATGTGATAAGGTGCTTAAGCTTATCTGTAGTGAGGCAAATAACATGCAACTACACAGACACCAGATCAGCAAAAGTTAAGAAGTGTTTTTACCAAAATTTTGTAAGGATGTGGATAATTCTAAATTACTGCTAATAAGCATAGAAACTGACATAAAGCATAAAAGGCTCTAAAAGGTTTGATAAAGCTTAAAAGGTTTAAAAAGCTCAAAAGGTTTGATATTATCTAGAAAGGCTGAAGACATAAATACTTCTTGATTCAGCAATTCCACTTCTGGGTCTAACATAAGGAAGTTAGTGTACACGTGCACCAGGATAGAGATGGAAGAATAATCATGAGAACACCATTTGTTGTTCATCAGCAACAAATGGATGAATAAATTGTGGTATCCTCTGTCAGCTGCAAAGTACAAAAGAGTGAAAGTAATTGCAGACACATATGACAAACTAGATGAACCTCACAAACTTCTTATTGAGAATATGAAGCAAGATCCCAATGAATATCAGAATGAAATTCCCTCTATAAAGTTTAAGCTATTTTTAAGAAATGTTTACATAGATTGTAAAACCATGTTTAAATAGGAAGAGGGAAAGAATGCACCATGAAAATCAAAACATCGGTGAGCTCTAGTGAGGGTGTGAGAGGGTGTGATTTGGGCTTTTGGGTATTGGTGATGTTTTATTTTTTGATCTGGGCGGTGATTGAACTGATGATCATTTCATATTGATCAACTTTATTACATGTATATATATTTTCATGCACTCTTCCATATGTTTTAGAGTTCACGTATTACAAAAGACTAGTTAGAGAAAGAGAAGGGGTGCAGTTTATCAAAGTTTTGCTGTGAAATTAAGCCAAAAAGAATGCATGGTAGCCCCACTGAGATATGGGATATAGGGATTTTACTGTCTGTCCTTCCTTCCATCCCTTTTTGAAAATAAGACATGTTGAACAATATTTGTGTGCTGCTTGGAATGACTTTGGTTTAAAGCCAAAGTGAGGAAGGAGGAAGGAAGGGAATAACTGTTGAAGATGAGCCCCTGAGCAGATGACAGTGGATGGGACCAGGACGAATGAGGTGGATGTTTCCATGGGGTTGGGAACACTTGATTACTGGACAAAATTACTGAACACTGTGGGGAGACGGGTTTGAAGTTATAAATTTGGTGGTGAGAATTACAAGTTTTCTTCAGCGGGAGGGGTTAGGCTCTTTCTTAACATGACACTAGAGGAGGATGGTCCACAGCCTGTGTTATCACTGCTTCCAAGCAAATGGTCCTGAACAACACTGAACGACACTTACCGTGGTTCTGCCCTGCCAGGCGGTTCATCAGGAAGGATTTTCCCGTCCGATACAGCCCTGCAACGGCCACCACCACCACAGGCTCAGAAATCTGGTCAAGAATCTTCAGTGCTTTTGGATTTACTGTCAGCTGATTGTTCTGGTTTTCCACCAGACAGATGGGGTCCATTATGGTGGATCCAGACTCCATGGGAAGCTGTAACCCAGAGGAACGACTCAGTAAAACACAAGATCCACAAGTTATCTCTCACGATGCACATCAGGCTTCTGCATTTGGAACTTATACATCAATTTTCTATGTTTTGTATGCTTCTAAAAGGTGAGTATTCAGCCTAGTGTGCCAAGGTCTGTACAGATACATCATGTACATCATCTTATTGATCCTTACATGAACCCTAAAGCAACCTTATCCATGTGATGCATACAGCGAATAGAATGAGAAAACAAAGCACTGATGATGGAGCCATGAGAACACTAACATTTTGGGGGTACGTAGAGGCAGAATGGGACATGAAGGAGATGAGGAGTGACCAGAGACGATTTCTGGAGTTCCAGAATGATTTGGTCACTCATTAATTGCACAAATATTTATTGAGAACCTACCATGTGCTGGAGATTGTTCTAGGGGCTCAGTATCAGACAGTGAACAAAATGGGTACAAATCCCTGCTTCATGGAGATCTATTCTAGTGGAGAAGACAGATAATATAGAAAGTGGAAAAGCAAAATACATGTATGTATATTAGAGGATAGTAAATGATCAGAAGGAAATGAGAGGGAATGGTGTTGAGAGTGTTGGGGGTTGAATTCACATAGAGTTGAATCAGGGAAAAACTTGCCAACAAAGGAAAAATGAATGTGATTGGTGACCTTGATGAGGACAGATGCACTGAATCGTTGGGAGCAGGCTGGAAGAGGAGTTACTGCAAGAGAAAGGAGACACGAAGAATGTAGCTCTCCCTCAAACACAATAGGACAGACCTTAAAGGTACCTAATAAAGTTGTGCATGCAAGAATTAATTTATTAACTGAAATTACAGGACATTTCTTATTATTTAAGCTGACAGGGAAGAGAGGCAAGCAACCAGGGTGTTTTAAGGTCTGCCTACCTATGTCACAGTCTCACATCTGGGCCAGGCTCTACTTTAAATGATTTCGTCACAATGATTGGGTGTTTCATGATCTCAAGAGACAGACAGCAGTCAGAGAGTTTTAACTGTCCCTTTATTTTCTCAGACAATACTAAGCAACATCCACATGTGCCCATACTTTACTAGCTGTGTGACCACTGGAAAGATTAATTTCTCTGTGCCTCAGATTTCTCTTCTGTAAAATGGTAACCCTAAAAGTAAAATTCAGTCTGTCATTAGGGTCATTAGGAGGGTTAAATATCTCATAATGCTTACAGTGCTCTTAAAATTATGCTGGTACATAGTAAATCCTATATAAGTATTGTTTTAAAATTAAGTGTCTCTGAAGACAGAGAGGGTAATTTCTGAATGAAAGTGGAGGATTAGCTTTGGCCTGAAACAGTGACACTTCCTTCCCTGGTTGCAAGCAAGTGGGAGGACACAGCCCATGAGGAAGATGAGCAGGTAGGGGAGGACCAGTGATAACAGCTGAGAAGGAGGAGTCAGGCTGGAGGAACTCAGAGCTGCCCTGGGATGTCAAAGTACAGGTTCTGGAGTCCGGCTGCCAGGGTTCAAACCCGAGGGTTTAAGTCACTTATTGTCTGTTGAGACCTTGAAAAAGGAAGTTACCTCCACAGCCTGCATTTTCTTATCAGTTTATAGGTAAAGCAACAATTCTTGCCTGATTCATTACTGTATAGCTGGTAACAGATAGGCTATCAATTATGGAAAAAAAAATTTCCTGGATTCATGTACTATTTCAATAATCAGCAATTAGACATTGCGTTATAATGTGTCAATGAATTCTGTAAGCTGCAAATTGCCAAGAAATATAAGGTACTGTATCTAAAATCTTTTTATTAGAGAAAAACATGAATTTATTTAACAGCCTTCCTCTGTACAATTTCTTTTCTTTTTCTATAGTGGATTGGGAGCAGAGATGGGGGAGTAAAACATGACCTTTTACTGCTGTGTTATGTGAAAATTAATAAAGGGAAACCTGGGGAATTCCCTGGTGGTCCAGGGGTTGAGACTCCGAGCTCTCACTGAGGAGGGCGCTGGTTCCATCCCTGGTCAGGGAACTAAGATCCCACAGGCTCGCGCCGTGCCCCCAACCCATCCCCATCACAAGGAAACCTCACTCACATGGAGTCAGCGGGCCAGAAGGGGGAGCTCTCATGCAGAACTACTGCCTGGAGGTCAGTTACAGGAAGAATTGTCAATTACAGACCACAGGGGGAAAATCTTCAACAGGAAGGAGTCATCAATGACAGTCCCTTATAGGAAAAGGTGTACATTGCATCTCCTACAAGAATTGACTACCCGGCAACTCAGTCAATGAGAATCTGTCATCACCCTGAACTCTGACTTTTCTCTACAAACCACCCTTCCCAGCCCCTTCCTTTTCTCTATAAAATAAGGTTCTTCTTTGTTGGACTTGCCTGTGGCTTTCTCTATAGCTTGCTTGTCCCAAGTTGCAATTCCTTTGCTATTCCCAAATAAACTCACTTTTGCTGGTAAAATAACTGTTTTATTTTTAAGCTGAATAGCTATAAGCAAGAGAAATTGTAGAGCTTATTTCTTAGATTGAATACTGATAAAGCTTTGTGTAAGTCAATGTGTCTACAAAGATTCTTTTTTAATTCAAAGTATACTGAGGTACCAAAACCAGAAGCTTTTAACTTCAAAACTAAACAAGTGGAAAAGAATAGTGCTACTAGATGGCAGAAGGCAATCAACAGTTTCCAAAGGTTACTGTTCAGGAGAATAGTTAACATACCCCAATCCCTGTATTTTCAGCAAGTACCAGAAATTATTCTGATGCAATTAATGTTTGGGCCACACATGAAAAACAATGTATGATAAACAAACATGATTAGACCTTAACAGTTATTATTAATAGTTTTTTTTAGTGAGAGTGAGATTGAATTATTCTGTATAATACAGTTCTGTAGTATTCGGAAAATCAAATGTTAAGTCAAAAATAATGCAGGGTCAATTTAGGATTTAAATTGTCTCTATGTCAAGGACCATCTTTTCCCTGTTTCTCCAGTGCCCAGCGAGGCGCAGTCAGGATGTGTCCGAGGAAGGGAGGAGGGGGCTAGAGGAAGAGACCGCACCCAGCGCCCCTGCAAGGGGCCGGGGGTTTGGGCCTTCAATTCTGAAAAGGACTTCAGCCCCCTTTCCTCAGAAGATATAGCATGCACTCCTCCCTCTCCCATGCAGGGCTTCTTGCTGCAGTCCTGCGTAGATGCTCGAGGAGGAGAGTGCATCCCGGCGACACGCCTGGCAGCCGCCCCGGATCCAAAAGGAGACGCTGAGCTGCCCAAGCAACGCGCCCGCCGGGGCGCACACCCTCCGCGCCGCGCAGGCGTCCGCGGCCTCCCCTCCTGCAGTGTGGAACCTGCGCGGGGGGCTTTATTGTTGTTATTTAACGGAAATGTGCTTGGAAGGTATAAAGTTTAGCAGCAAACTTACGTGGCGCGGTTGCGGCCGGCCGGGGTCAAGTTAGCTGCTCCGGCTCGCCCCTAGGGCTCCTCCTGCGTCTGACTCCTTCTGCATCTGGCTCCTCCGGAAACCGACTCTTACTTAGAAGCTCAAAAGCCAGCCGAGAATCAAAAGCCATCCCGTTATGGGTCGGGTTTATGAGAAACAAAACCGAAATCGAAAGGACATCATAAGGACACGGCTTTTTTTTTCTTTTTCTTCTTTTAATGGAAGCAGGAACCCGAATGAAGTCGGGGAAAGACAGGGAGACAGGGAGGGGTTCCTCCACACCTGGCTGGGTAAACCCAACTTTGTCCCTTCTCCACAGGTGGCTTAGGTGTCCTTGACCCCGTGGTGAACGTGGCCCGAGTAATGGTAGGATGAGAGAGTTCAACAGCCTGTCTCTCAGGGGCGTCTTTGTGAGAGAGGGGGTTTCTTTATTAATTTTTCTTCACTTGAAAAATGTTTCATTTGCTCATTTCCTTTCTCTTTCCTTTTTAAAAAAGTGTTTTTTTTGTTTTTTTTTTTTTTTTACCGCGGTGGTTTTTTTTCCTTAGCAAGAAAAATACGTGTGTGTATAAAATCCATGATTTTATAGCCCAGACATATTCACTATTATTTTGTTACAGTGTTTCTTTTCTCTTCTTTTCTTTTCCTTTCTTTTACTAGGGTGCATCCAGATTTGGGGGTTGGGGGTTGGGGGGAGGACTGTTTATAATTTGAGGGTGGATGCAAAATTGGGGGTTGAGAGTTGATTCAGATTCCTTCCATCCTGTTCTGTATCCTTTAAGGCACTGTACTTACCTACAAGTTAGAAACTTGACTGCTGCTGTTAGGGAACCAGGTTCTTTTGCTCGAGGGGCTGCAAGCCAAAACACTGAGACGCTGAGGTTTGCAACAGAGAAAAATTTTATTTGTGAGGCAACCCAGTGAAGAGGCAGGAGAACAAGTCTCAGGTCTGCCTCCCAGAAGGAGAGGTGCTTGGAATATTTAGGGGACAAAGAAGCAAGGTGGTCTTAGACCTTGGGGAAAGGTGATCGGAGGTAGGGAAAAGGTGAGGTAATTGGAGTTCTGTGCAGGCTTATCTGAGTTGCATGCTTCTTCATGGGACGCCTGTGCAAATTCAGGGAAATGATTTGGTTTGAAACAGGTCGGAGAATTTGGGGCTGTGATGACAAAATTCACCTATGGGACAAGCAAGTATATTCTGTGCAGACTCTGATCAGCCATATTGGTTTCACCTTGTTTCAGCCAGTTTTGTTGTATTACAAGAGGAGGGATTTTCGATCTGTTCCCTTATCTGCTGTTCTGTAAGATGAGCTCAAGAATTTCTGTTAGTCACCAGTTTCTGTTACAGGTTTTTAACCCTATGGAGTGGGGTTTCACTACCACACCTGTATTTCAGACTGTAGTGAGGGAAAGCAAGGACAGGGAGAGTATAGTCTCAAAGTTCTATGGCCAAGACTCCCCAAGAGCAAGTGCTTTGACACATATTCCATATGCAGACTTATCTAGCTTCAAAAGCAGCTAGAAAAGTATAATAATCCTTAGCCAGATTGCCCTGAGCTTATTCTGTAAAATAGAATGATACCATATTTGAAGGTGCAAAGCATGTTATAATTCTAAAAGTATATGCACAATATTGACAGATTTTTCTAGACTCCTGAGATGAAACTTGGCAGATTCAAGACTTGAACCCAAGCTGGAGAAATTACCGTGACCCCATAATTCCTGAGCCGCCGAGATTGATTTAGGGGGAGATTGAGCACATGACCTAAGGCCAGATAAAGTTAATCCTTTCTCAGTTACCTGGATCCAAGACATTTCTCTCTTTTTCTGTATCACTCTTGGTCTTCTTCTGACTCTCTTGATCTCCTGTCTTCTGTTTTCATTAACTTTTTGTTGTTGTCAATGAGGGTATAAAGATGTGTGTTTCAAGATGAAGACTGTAAGGCCACTTAGGTATGTTTGGCTCTGAAACATGATATATATCATAACTTACAAAGGGGTAGAATACATTTGGAGTCTCACTTCCAGCTTCCATGGTTGTAATTGCTTCAGGAAAAATCCAATAATATTGGAAAAGGAAGAATGATTAAAATGGGTTCCTAAACTGAAGGCAGTCAGTGAGACTTGATTTAACTGAAATGAAGTTTTTTTCAGTTTCTATTAATTTAACTCCAGAAAAAGTGGTCTAGCATCTTGTTTTAGAAATTGTGCTTATTTGTCACCTAGTGTACTCAGCTTTGTGTCTAGTGAAAATTCTGAGAGGAAGAGTCTCATTTTTACATACTGCTACTCAGAGTTTAGTGAAAGACCACAGCTGTGGATGGACCAGAGTTCTAAACAGCTCAAACTTGAAGCGCTTTCAGTTCAGAAATATGAGTGCAGTTCATCAGGTGAGGAAAACGTGGGTACAAAGGAAAAATAGTCCTTTGGGGATAAGATTCTTAGGCTTGGGGAGTCTAGAATTGGAGAGAGTAGCCACTGTGACAAAATGTTTGTAAAAACGAGGCAAAACTAAAAACGCCTTGGATATTTAATGTTTGTAAAAACGAGGCAAAACTAAAAGCACCTTGGATATTGCAGAGAACAGAAATAAACAAGATAAAAGAATAGGCATTCAAGACTATACAAAATGTAAGGCAGTAGACCTTGATGCTTATTTGGCTATAATAAATATGTCAATTTACTCACAAGCTGGAGTGGAAGTGTATCACCTGAGGAAATTCAGCCTTAGTGTATCTGTAACATGAGGTAAAGGGAATACTGAAATTCCAGTTTTCTGCATCTGGTTTGGTGTGGTGAAGACATATGTATGTGTATACCTCCTTTATACATCTCCAACACTTGTCAGGGATGGTCCATTTAATGTTGAGGAATGTTTAATTTGTCACTAGGGTGTCAGGTTTCACTGCTGAACTGATAGTGTTCAAGCTAAACTCTCTTTAGATCCCATTTATAAAAGGAAAAAAGTTATTTCTGGTTTAATGTTTCCTTTTATTATTTTTGGAGTGTCAGAGAGTTCACATGATCAAAGTTCACAGACTTTAATACTGTTGGGTAGGGGTTGGGGGGAAGGTGTCCATTAGAGCTACCTGAAAAGAGAAAGCAGGATCTAATACAAACTGAAAGCCCCAAGTGTCTGTGCATTCATCCACTGTAATGGAGGTCTCATTCAGTGTTGTCCGTTCCTCTAATTTTTTTGGATTTACACATACTTCACCAGGAGTATTTACCTTCTCACTCACCTCCACTACTTTTTAAGAATATTGGAGCCTAATAGTCATATCACAATTGTAGGAGTAAAGTGCAAATCTTAAACTATATAATACTGGCCCACCTAATTCCTGCATGAGAAGTGGTTAGATGTCTATCAATTAAACTGCTACCTTCTTTTGTCTTGGTTCTTACTTGGATGTGAGGGGAATAGAAACTGCAGCCGTTACTTGACAAGGAGCTACTCTGGTTAGGCACAAACTTTCTCTCTTTCAAAGCATTCCCAACTCTTCAGTATACTCAGCTGAATCTACTCCCTATTTTGTGCCCTTTGCATATACCCAGTACGCTATAATGATAAGAAAACAAAGGAAAGTCTGCTTGCTAATGAAGCCACATTTGGAAGAAAAAGTGTAAATCTCTTTTTAAAGCTGTAGCTTTTCAGCTGGCTCCTTTTCTGTGCTGGCTAAGACCATAGCAGGACGTCAACACATCCCTCCCAAGACGAGCTTTTTTTCAATTCCTGGGGATGAGTTTGGCCACTTACACAATACAGAATGAGCTTAAAATCATGTGACATGAGTTACACTTGTTGTACCACAAATCGCACAATTAATTCAGAATTTGTTTGCCTAGTAGAGCTGTGGAACACTCTTATAGAGGCAGTTGAGAGGCCAGTTTGACCATGACTCTGAGAGGATGGGCACCATTGTCTGGATGTGGTAAATAACTTAAGCCCAAAGTCATTACAGGGTGCTGTGTACCCAATAGGCATAATACATGGGTTTGGAGGCCAATGGCCCTCAGTATCATTCATTGTGACTTCTTTGGGGGAATTTGTGCTCCTTGACCTTGAAAATCTAGGCTTGTGGTTCTAGAGGTCCTGGTTCCTAGAGAGGGGATGTTTCCTCCAGGGGACACACTAAGGGCACCACTAAACCTAAAGCTATAGCTGCTGCCTGTTTTCTCTGGGCATCTTGTGCCAATAGAGCAGCAGGCACAGGAAATAGTAAACATACTAGTAGTTTATCATGATAATTGGCTTTGATCATCATGAAGAGGTGGGATTACTGCCACATTATGGGAGCAGGGAGGAATATTTTGGCTAAAGTAATAACATACAAGTCCTAAGGGCATACATGCAGCTTTGCAGACCTTGTTTTCTTTGGAAGCAGAATAAAGGCATTGATGATTTTAAATCATGATATGTTAGGAATGCATGTTTTAATTTCTGAGTTAAACAGTAGACTCAATTCAATTAACAACTTCTAAACAAATAGAAGACAAATGGAGGAATAAAATATATTCAGTCTATCTGAAAGAAGATAGAGATGAGAGAAAAAGAAATACATAATAGGGGGAACACAAGGAAAGTGTAAAACAATATAACATACAAAACCAAATGAAGCAGTAATGTAGTAAATAGAAATGAAATTAATGCAACAGGTATAATGCATACTAGGTACATAATATCAATTAAAGCATATGTTATTTATGAGACACATCTAAAATATAAGCCTATGGAAAGGTTAAACATAAAGAAAGGGGATTTGTACACTATACAAATAATAAAAAAATATTATAGAAAACAAAAAATTTAGTATAATATAAAAACAAAAGTATTTACAAGTGTTACATGAAAACAAATTATAGTGTGTGCATGTAATATATAGCAGCATATAAAAATAGACTTTAAGGGCAAAAGAGCCTGTCTGTAGTCATACAGAAAATTGATGAAAGTTTCAGTTTTACAGAGAGACATAATATTGTTATATTTTTATGTACCTTATAATATAGCTTCCAATAAATTAAGAGGAAATGGGCAGAACTAAAAGAATAGGCAAGATCACAAGTTTAAGGACACACTTATCCCACCTCTGTGATTAATTGATAGGACAATCACACAAAATCAGTAATCATATTGAAGATTTGAAGGGGATAATTAATAAATTGAACAAATGGATATTTTGTATGTTAATAACTGTGATCAAACACTGTATAAAACATATTTTTTCAACTTAAAGAATTAAAGTCAAGCAGAGTTTACCAATTTACAATAATGCAATGTTAAAAAACAATGACAAAAAGATAACTGGAGAGTCTTATATATATAAATTAAAAATTATAATTCTAAATAACCTATAGGTCAAAGAAAATTTTATTTTGAAAAACATAAAATATTTTTAAATGAGCAATACTGATAATACTATATATCAAACCTTCAGGATGCAGTTAAATCACTAATGTCAGTGAAATTCATAGCCTTAAAGCCATGAGCTAGTAAAGAATTAAAGTAGAAAACAAGCTAAATATCAATCTCTACAAGTGATACAAATGCAGAGAAAGTAGAAGGAACCAAAATAAAAATGAAAGCACACTTAATGAAATAGAAAACCAATATACAATAAGAGAATCAAAGCATCCAAAATGTTGTTTCTTTATAAAACTGGTAAAGCTAGAGTGACTAATCAAGAGAAATGAGATCCATGTTCCAAATTGCTAAGAATGCAAATGCCTCAAGATAATATTGCTCCAATCTGAAAAACAAGAAAGGACCAAATAATCTATAAAATCATGGTTTTTAAAATCTATCACAGGTGAGGTCACAAGGCAAGAAGATAAACTGAATTCCAAAGGGTCGCAATCTCCTTTGAGAAGAGAAGCCACATAAACTTTTTTAACCTTTATCTGATTATAGAGATTAGAATAAATTAATAAAATTTTAATGGATTTCTTGAAGATTTAATGAGGGCTAGAATCCCTGAGAAACCTTGGCATGAGAGGAATCCACACATACTTGTAAAAAATTTCCACTGACCTCCGTCAGGTGTTCATAAGAAATAGTAGATGTAGGGCAGGAGATATGGATACCCTTGGTTGGGCAGGCTGACTGGGTTTTCGAGGTTTGAGGTACAGCAGGAATACCTGGAGAACCTAGGAGTATGCAGGCATTCAACAAAGCCTTGCATTGAGTAAACAAACAAACAAACAAAAAAAAACAAAAACAGTAGTCTACCACTGGAATATGTCAAGAGCATAGAGAGAGACTGCCTACAAGACAAGTATGCAGGGTCTGCTAAAAGTTGAGGGTGGAACAGGAATACTAAGAAAATCTTTTGGTGCTTCAGGCCTTCCACTACAAACAGCGTAGTGGTAGAATTCCACTGGAGGAGTGTGAAGCTTGTAGTGTACTTGATGTAGTATAGCAACAACAATACCCAGCACAGATGAATTACTACATGGAATCAATGCCCCCCACAATCATCCTAACTGAAAAAGAGGTGTGCCATTTTTCAAACATAGATATTATTATCTCTATATCCAATTTTTTTTTACAATGCCAAGCATACAATAAATATGGAGTCAAGCAAAAAACAAAACAAACAAAAAAACATACCAGTTAAAACTATGCATTATAATGAGATAAGACAAGGAGCAGAACCAAAATTAGGGATAAACCTAATGTTGAAACAATCAGACAGGGCCTTTGAAATCGCTATTATTATTATGTTGAAGGATCCAGTGGAAAGGTGAATAACACACATGAACATATGTAAAATTTTTTAAAGAATGGACACTATTAATAGAGTTAAATGGAAATCCTATAAGAGTAAAGCACAGTATCAGTGATTAAGACTTATTTTAATGGAATTAACAGAAAAGATGTGGACAAATTGGTGGAAAGAATTAAAGAAACTGAGATAGATTGATAAAAATTAACCACATGGAAACACAGAAATAAAGAGAAAAAAAATTATAACTGAGTGTTCAATAGCTGAAGACACCTCACAGGACAATCCCAAGAGGTTTATTGTGCACATAATCGAAAAAAATAAAAGTAGAAGAAGTAAAGAAAGAAGCAGAAAAAAATGTTTGAAGAGAAAATGTCCCAGAATTTTCCAAAATTAATAAAAGACAAAAAATGGCAGATCAAAAGCTCATAGAACCCTAAGGAAAACAAATATAAGATAAATATGGCCATGCACCTCACAGACTAGCAATAAAAACCAAGCATAAAGAGAAAATCTTGAAACAACTGGTGAAAAAAAAAGAAATATTACAGAGGAACAAAAACTAGGATTGGAAATAAACATTGCTAGAAATTATATAAGCTAAGGGAAAGTGGAATAACATCTCTAAAGTATTGAATGAAAAATGTCCAGCAGAATTATTTACACAGTCACAATGTTTTTGAAGTGAATGCAAAATAAAAACTTTTAAAGTATAGCTTTCGAACACTTGTACCCTGTTGGTGGGAATGGGAATTGATGCAGCCACTATGGAAAAGAGTATGAAAGTTCCTCAGAAGACTAAAAATATAACTACCATAGCAAGGGAGTTCTCTTGGGCCTCATTATAAGGGCATTAAACTCATTCATGATTGTTCCGCATTCATGAACTAATCACTTCCCAAAGGCCTCACCTCCAAAAATACATTGAGCATTAGGTTGTCAACGTATGAATTTTGGGGAGACATACACATTTAGATGGTAGTAGAAAAGTTCTCTAGGGAAACCAAAAGACAACAGGGAGACAAAAACAAAAACAGTAAGGAAATTTTAGTTCCTGACACCACACCTACAACAAGTGGTAAACACAACCTAACCTCTAGACAGATAACATAAAACCTCACACTAAAGGCATATTTACCTCAGTTCCTTTAAACCTATTAAATCACGCCAGCTTTCAAGAAAAAATTACGAGGCAAAAAACATAGTCTAAGGAGACGAATCAAGTATCGGAACCAGACTCAGACATGGCAGAAATTTTGGAATTGTCAGACAAGAAATTCAAAATAACTATGATTAATATGTTAAGAGCTCTGATGGAAAAAGAGGATAACATGAAAGAACAAATGAGTAATATAAGGAGAGAAGTGGAAACTCTCAGAATCATAAGGAAATACTAGGAACCAAAAACATGGTGACATAATGAACAATGACTTTGTTGGGTTTATCAATAGACTGGACATGGTTGGGAAGGACTCAGTGAGTTTGGAGGTGTGTCAGTAGAAACTTCGCAAGTTGAAAAGCACATCGTATTCAAATTGCAGAAAATGAAAGACAAAGAGAAAATCTTGAAAGGAGCCAGAGGAGCCAGAGGGATAGAATGCCTTGCTCATAGAGGCACTAGGTAAGAATTACATCAGACTTTTCAGACTTTTCTTCTTGCTTGAAAGCATACAAGAAAGAGGAGAATGGAGTGAAATATTTAAAATCTTGAAAGAAAAAGCAGCACCAAATTAGAGTTCTGTATCTACTGAAATTATTCTTCAAAATGAAGGAGAAATAAATACTGCATAGTAACAAGTTGGCCTTCCTCTCTTCACTGGCATGGTATCAGAAGAGGCAACGCCACCACCACCTGGTCGTAAATAGATCATCTCCCACTGGAGTCAGGGGCGGGCACGTGGGTCAAAGTAACTAGGCACTACCACACTTTATAGACAAGTTGTTATCAGTGGAGGACTAATGGGACCCACCCCCACCCAGCAGTAACAAGGAACCCCTCCATCCAAGGCATCCAGAGAGGCTGAAGTGGGAATTTACACTCACCTCACAGTAATGGTATGGCCATTACTCATCTTTCTTTGCCAGCAAATAGAATTTGATTTCTTATAAGGGGTCACTGGACTATTTAAAGTCTGCTCTAAAATTAGAGTATTATCCAAGCTATCAGGAATAAAGGCTTAGATCCTAAAATGACCAGTCAGTGTGTAAATAGAATGTGGGACCATATTCAACTCTGAATTGAGACAAGTTGGGCAAGGACTCAAGAATTCTCTCCTCCTGCCTTCTCCAACTATCTCAGTCTCTCTGATTAATTTTTGTAAATGATAAGATTTAAATTTTATCTTCACCTTGTTTATGAATGTAAAATTCTAGTGTCCATTTTGGAAAAATACTGGAAACTTTATTTCCTATTAATATAAGTGAAATTAAAAGTAAAAGTAGAGCAAGGCTACTTTGAAATAGGACTAAAGTTCAGAGTCAGCTGCTTTTTCTCTGACCAAGGAAATCCAGTTATTATCAGGGAACCAAAATTAGTTCCAGGGACAATTGAACCTCACAATTTTTATGTATGAAGTAACCAAATTTCCTGCTTATCTTTTTTTATAAATTAATTTTTATTGGAGTATAGCTGCTTTACAACGTTGTGTTAGTTTCTATTGTACAGCAAAATGAATCAGCCATACATATACCTATATCCCCTCCCTTTTGGACTTCCTTCCCATTGAGTTCACCACAGTGCCTTAAGTAGAGTTCCCTGTGCTATACGGTATGCAGTCATTTGTTATCTATTTTATATATAGTATCAATAGTGTATATGTGTCAATCTCAATCTCCCAATTCCTCCCACCCTCTCTTTCCCCCTTGGTATCCATACATTTGTTCTCTATGTCTGTGTCATTATTTCTGCTTTGCAAATAGGATGATCTATACCATTTTTCTAGATTCCACATATATGCGTCAATACACGATATTTGTTTTTCTTTCTGACTTACTTCACTCTGTCTGACAGTCCCTAGGTCCATCCACGTCTCTACAAATGACCCAGTTTCGTTCCTTTTTATATATGTACCACATCTTCTTTATCCATTCTTCTGTTAATGGACATTTAAGTTGCTTCCATGTCCTGGCTATTGTAAATAGTGCTGCAATGAACATTGGGGTGCAAGCATCTTTTTGAATTATGGTTTTCTCTGAGTATATGCCCAGTAGTGGGACTGCTGGGTCACATGGTAGCTCTATTTTTAGTTTTTTAAGGAACCTCCATACTGTTTTCCATAGTGGCTGTATCAATTTACACTCCCCACCAACAATGCATGAGGGTTCCCTTTTCTCCACACCCTCTCCAGCATTTATTGTTTGTATCTTATGTATTAGTCTGCTTGAGTTACCATAGCAAAGTTTCACATACTGGTTGGCTTAACCAACAAAGACATCTATTTCTCACAATTCTGGAGGCTAGAAGCCCAAGATCAAGGTGCTGTCAGAGTTGGTTTCTGATGGGGTCTCTCTTCCTGGCTTGAAGATGGTTGTTTTCTTGCTGTGTCTTCATATAACCTTTCCTCTGGGTCTGCTGAGAGATTGAGAGAGAGAGAGAGAGAGAGAGAAAGAGAGGGCTTCAGGCTCTCTTTTTCTCTTATAAGGACACTACCCCTGTCAGACTGCAGCCCTAGGCTATGACCTTATTTAACCTTATCTCCCTAAAGGCCTTATTTCCAACGGGAGTGACATTGGGGGTTAGGGCTTCAGCATATGAATTTTCAGGGGAGGGACACAGTTCAGTCCATAACACCTATTCTACATTTCATTTTTTTAAATTTTATTTTATGTGGTAAGAGCACTTAACATGAGATCTACCCTCTTACCATTTTTTATGTGTACAATACATTATTGTTTACTATAGGAACGATGCTGTACAGCAGATTTCTAGAATGTATTCCTCTTGCTTACCTGAAACTCTACACCCATTGATTGGTAACTTCCAATTTCCCCCTCCCTACAGTGCATGGCATCACCATTCTACTCTTTGATTCTATGAATTTGAGTATTTTTATACCTCATGTAAGTGAATCATACAATATTTGCCTCACTGTGACTGGATTGTTTCATTTGACTGGACATTTCATAATGTCCTCAAGATTCATTCATGTTGTTCCACATTGCAAAATGTCCTCCTTTTTTAAAAGACTAAATAGCATTCCATTGTATGCATATACCATCTTTTCTTTATCCACTAATCTGTTTATGGCCATTTAGATGTTTCAACAATTGGTTATTGTGAACAGTGCTGCAATGAACATGGGACTGCTGATACCACTTTGATGTCCTTATTTCAACTCTTTCAGGTAAATAATGAGAAGTGGGATTGCTGGATCATATGGTAGCTCTACTTTGAATTTTTTGAAGATACACCACACTGTTTTCCACAGTGCTGAGACATTTTGTATTCCTGCCAATGGTGTGCAAGAGTTTTCTTTTCTTCACAGTCTCACCAACATTTGTTGTCTTTTGTTTTTTGATAACAGCCATTCTAACAGGTATAAGGTAATATTTCATTGTGCTTTTGATTTATATTTCCCTAATAATTTGTGATGTTGTATATTTTTTCATATACTTGTTGGCCATTTGTACATCTTTGGAGAACTGTCTACTTAAGTTCTTAGGCCATTTTTCTATTGGGTTAGTAGTTTTTTTGCTATTTAGTTGTAAGAGTTCTTACATATTTTGGAGGTTAACCCCTTATCAGTATATTGTTTGGAAATACTTTCTACTATTCAATAGGCTGCCTTTTCACTCTGTTGATTATTTTCTTCACTGTACAGAAGCTTTATAGTTTGATGTAGTCCCAATTATTTATTTTTGTTTTTGTTGCCTATGATTTTGGTGTCATAGCTATTAAACCTTGCCAAAACCAACATTGTGAAACTTTTTCTTTATCTTTTGTTTTAGGAGTTTAACAATTACAGGTCTCCCATTTAAATCTTTATTTCACATTGAATTGATTTTTGTTTATGGTGTAAGAAAAAGGTCCAAATTCATTCTTTTAAATGTGGTTATCTATTATCTCCAACATCATTTGTGGAAGAGAGTATCATTTTCCCATTGTGTATTATTGGCAACCTTGTCAAAGATCACTGGATTGTATATGTGTGGATTTATTTCTGGGCTTTCTATCCTGTTCCATTGATCTATATTTCTGCTTTTGTGCCAGTACCATATGGTCTTGATTACTGTAGCTTTGTAGTATAGTCTGAAGTCAGGGAATCTGATTCATCCAGCTCCGTTTTTTTCCCTCAAGACTGCTTTGGCTGTTCGGGGTCTTATGTGTCTCCATATAAATTTTAAGATTTTTTTGTTCTAGTTCCGTAAAAAATGCCATTGGTAATTTGATAGAGATTGCATTGAATCTGTAGACTGCTTTGGGTAGTATAGTGATTTTCACAATATTGATTCTTCCAATCCAAGAACATGGTATATCTCTCCATCTATTTGCATCATCTTTAATTTCTTTCATCAGTGTCTTATAGTTTTCTGCATACAGGTCTTTGGTCTCCCTAGGTGGGTTTATGCCTAGGTATTTTATTCTTTTTGTTGCAATGGTAAATGGGAGTCTTTCCTTAATTTTTCTTTCAGATTTTTCATCATTAGTGTATAGGAATGCAAGAGATTTCTGTGTATTAATTTTGTATCCTGCAACTTTACCAAATTCATTGATTAGCTCTAGTAGTTTTCTGGTGGCATCTTTAGGATTCTCTGTGTATAGTATCATGTCATTTGCAAACAGTGACAGTTTTACTTCTTCTTTTCCAATTTGTATTCCTTTTTTTTCTTTTTCTTCTCTGATTGCCGTGGCTAGGACTTCCAAAACCATGTTGAATAATAGTGGTGAGAATGGGCATCCTTGTCTCATTGCTGATCTTAGAGGAAATGCTTTCAGTTTTTCACCATTGAGAATGATGTTTGCTGTGGGTTTGTCGTATATGGCTTTTATTATGTTGAGGTAGGTTCCCTCTATGCCCACTTTCTGGAGAGTTTTTATCATAAGTGGGTGTTGAATTTTGTCAAAAGCTTTTTCTGCATCTGTTGAGATGATCATATGGTTTTTATTCTTCAATTTGTTAATATGGTGTATCACATTGATTGATTTGCATATATTGAAGAATCCTTCCATCCCTAGAATAAATCCCACTTGATCATGGTGTATGATCCTTTTAATGTGTTGTTGGATTCTGTTTGCTAGTATTTTGTGGAGGATTTTTGCACCTATACTCATCAGTGATATTGGTCTGTAATTTTCTTTTTTTGTAGTATCTTTGTCTGCTTTTGGTATCAGGGTGATGGTGGCCTCATAGAATGAGTTTGGGAGTGTTCCTTCCTCTGCAATTCTTTGGAAGAGTTTGAAAAGGATGGGTGTTAGCTCTACCCTAAATGTTTGATAGAATTCACCTGTGAAGCCATCTGGTCCTGGACTTTTGTTTGTTGGAAGATTTTTAATCAGAGTTTCAATTTCATTACTTGTGATTGGTCTGTTCATATTTTCTATTTCTTCCTGGTTCAGTCTTGGAAGGTTATACCTTTCTAAGAATTTGTCCGTTTCTTCTAGGTTGTCCACTTTATTGGCATAGAGTTGCTTGTAGTTGTCTCTTAGGATGCTTTGTATTTCTGCAGTATCTGTTGTAACTTCTTCTTTTTCATTTCTAATTTTGTTGATTTGAGTCCTCTCCCTCTTTTTCTTGATGAGTCTGGCTAATGGTTTATCAATTTTGTTTATCTTCTCAAAGAAACAGCTTTTAGTTTTATTGATCTTTGCTATTGTATTCTTTGTTTCTATTTCATTTATTTCTGCTCTAATCTTTATTTCTTTCCTTCTGCTAACTTTGGGTTTTGTTTGTTATTTTCTCTCTAGTTCCTTTAGGTGTAAGGTTAGATAGTTTATTTGAGATTTTTCTTGTTTTTTGAGGTAGGCTTGTATTGTTATAAACTTCCCTCTTAGAAAAACTGCTTTTGCTGCATCCCATAGGTTTTGGATCGTCGTGTTTTCATTGTCATTTGCCTCTAGGTATTTTTAGATTTCCTCTTTGATTTCTTCAGTGATCTCTTGGTTATTTAGTAATGTAGTGTTTAGACTCCATGTGTTTTTATTTTTTACATTTTTTCCCCTGTAACTGATTTCTAATCTCATAGCATTGTGGTCAGAAAAGATTTTTGATATGATTTCAAGTTTCTTAAATTTACTGAGGGTTGATTTGTGAACCAAGATATGGTCTATCTTGGAGAATGTTCCATGCACACTTGAGAAGAAAGTGTAATCTGCTGTTTTTGAATGGAATGTCCTATAAATATCATTTAAATCTATCTGTTCTATTGTGTCATTTAAAGCTTGTGTTTCCTTATTAATTTTCTGTTTGGATGATCTGTCCACTGGTGTAAGTGAGGTGTTAAAGTCCCCCACTATTATTGTGTTACTGTTGATTTCCTCTTTTATAGATGTTAGCAGTTGCCTTATGTATTGAGGTGCCCCTATGTTGGGTGCATATATATTTATAATTGTTATATCTTCTTCTTGGTTTGATCCCTTGATCATTATGTAGTACCCTTCCTTGTCTCTTGCAACATTCTTTATTTTAAAGTCTATTTTATCTGACATGAGTATTGCTACTCCAGCTTTCTTTTGATTTCCATTTGCATGGAATATCTTTTTCCATCCCCTCACTTTTAGTCTGTATGTGTCCCTAGGTCTGAAGTGGGTCTCTTTTAGACAGCATATATATGGGTCTTGTTTTTGTATCCATTCAGCGAGCCTGTGTCTTTTGGTTGGAGCATTTAATCCATTCATGTTTAAGGTAATTATCGATATGTATGTTCCTATTACCATTTTCTTAATTGTTTTGGGTTTGTTTTTGTAGGTCCTTTTCTTCTCTTGTGTTTCCCACTTAGAGATGTTCCTTTAGCATTTGTTGTAGAGCTGGTTTGGTGGTGCTGAATTCTCTTAGCTTTTGCTTGTCTGTAAAGCTTTTGATCTCTCCATCAAATCTGAATGAGATCCTTGCTGCGTAAAGTAATCTTGGTTGTAGGTTCTTACCTTTCATCACTTTAAATATGTCATGCTACTCCCTTCTGGTTTGTAGAGTTTCTGCTGAGTAATCAGCTGTTAACCTTATGGGAGTTCCCTTGTATGTTATATGTCGTTTTTCCCTTGCTGCTTTCAATAATTTTTCTTTTTCTTTAATTTTTACCAATTTGATTACTATGTGTCTTGGCGTGTTTCTCCTTGGGTTTATGCTGCCTGGGACTCTCTGAACTTCCTAGACTTGGGTGGGTATTTCCTTTCCCATGTTAGGGAAGTTTCCCACTATGATCTCTTCAAATATTTTCTCAGGTCCTTTCTCTCTCTCTTCTCCTTCTGGGACCCCTATAATGCAAATGTTGTTGCATTTAGTGTTGTCCCAGTGGTCTCTTAGGCTGTCTTCATTTCTTTTCATTCTTTTTTCTTTATTCTGTTCTGCAGCAGTGAATTCCACCATTCTGTCTTCCAGGTCACTTATCCGTTCTTCTGCCTCAGTTATTCTGCTATTGATTCCTTCCAGTGTATTTTTCATTTTAGTTATTGTATTGTTCATTTCTGTTTGTTTGTTCTTTAATTCTTCTAGGTCTTTGTTAAACATTTCTTGCTTCTTCTCGATCTTTGCCTCCATTCTCTTTCCAAGGTCCTGGATCATCTTCACTATCATTATTCTGAATTCTTTTTCTGGAAGGTTGCCTATCTCCACTTCATCTAGTTGTTTTTCTGGGGTTTTATCTTGTTCCTTCATCTGGTACATAGCCCTCTGCCTTTTCATCTTGTCTATCTTTCTGTGAATGTGGTTTTTGTTCCACAGGCTGCAGGATTGTAGGTCTTCTTGCTTCTGCTGTCCGCCGTCTGGTGGATGAGGCTATGTAAGAGGCTTGTACAAGTTTCCTGATGGGAGGGACTGGTGGTGGGTAGAGCTGGCTGTTGCTCTGGTGGGAAGAGCTCAGTAAAACTTTTGATCCGCTTGTCTGCTGATGGGTGCCGCTGGGTTCCCTTCCTGTTGGTTGTTTGGCCTGAGGCAACCCAACACTGGAGCCTACCTGGGCTCTTTGGTGGGGCTAATGGGGGACTCTGGGAGGGCTCACACCAAGGAGTACTTCCCAGAACTTCTGCTGCCAGTGTCCTTGTCCTCATGGTGAGCCACAGTGCCCCCCCCCCCGCCACTGCAGGAGACCCTCCAACACCAATGGGTAGGTCTGGTTCAGTCTCCTATGGGGTTACTGCTCCTTCCCCTGGGTCCCGATATGTACACTACTTTGTGTGTGCCCTCCAAGAGTGGAGCCTCTGTTTCCCCCAGTCCTGTCGAAGTCCTGCAATCAAATCCCGCTAGCCTTCAAAGTCTGATTCTCTAGGAATTCCTCCTCCTCTTGCCAGACCCCAGGTTGGGAAGCCTGACGTGGGGCTCAGAACCTTCACTCCAGTGGGTGGACTTCTGTGGTATAAGTGTTCTCCAGTCTGTGAGTCACCCACCCAGCAGTTATGGGATTTGATTTTATTGTGATTGCACCCCTCCTACCATCTAATTGTGGCTTCTCCTTTGTCTTGGATGTGGGATATCGTTTGTGGTGAGTTACAGTGTCTTCCTGTTGATGATAGTTCAGCAGTTAGTTGTGGTTCCAGTGCTCTCGCAAGAGGGAGTGAGAGCACGTCCTTCTACTCTGCCATCTTGAACCAATCTATTCACATGATTTTAATCATGACCTCTTTAACCAGGGCTTGATAATTTGATAATTTTGATAATTTTATAAAGTTAAAAGAAATGAAAGTCTTCTTTTAGTAATGCCCTATCATTGTCTTTTTAACTTCAACGTCTCAATCCCTGTAATTTGAAGCGTTCATGATAAAACATTTGTTAACTTTTTGAGATACAAGCAAATGCAGACTACAGGCATGCCAGTTTTTATTCTTATCCTGTAAGAAAGCACTTCCACTTCCACTATGGTTGATTACTTCTGACTTGCTCTGGCTGAGGACTTAGATCTAATAAGATGCCAGTCTTGCCTGCTATTTTGCTTCCCATCGCTTCGGGGGATGATGGCCAACAAAAAGCCTCTTGTTTCTATGATCAGGACCTGTTTCCTTTTACAACAATGGCTCACTGGGACTGCTGCAAGAAGATAGTCTGTCCGATTTTATAACCTGAGGCCTAGCACTTTTATAAAAGGGGAATCAATCAGTGACTGTCTCAGAAAAAGTGGCTGCACAAAGATTTCATAAGCTCCCAAATTACAATAACCTGTTGCCTTTTTTGTAGACCCCAACTTCTATTTACTTAGCACTAGAAAAGTTTGCAATAAAGAAAGAAATGAAGTCTGAGCTTTATTAAGTGGGCTTTATCAAAGATAAGGTACTTTAAGAAAGTGTCAAGAAAGAAATAATGTTGAAACATTCCTGGTTCTCAGTTTAGACTCTACCTCTCTGCTGGAACCTAATTCGACACAGAGCTGCAGCAGTGGGCACTTAAAGGACAGCCTGCTGCCCAAAATCAGACTTTCATATGAACTCATTTGCCAGATCAGGCTCAGCTGCAGCCTGTCTTGGGATGGTCATTTTAGAGAACATTTACTGCCTATTATAAATCTCTTCCCACCCAGCCTCAATTTTAGCTGGTGGAGAGATCCTTTAGCGGTGAGAAGAAAGCTGCTTTAATTGGAAAGTTAGAAGTGCTTATCTTCTTCGTTTTTTATCAGAGTTTAGCTTCACTGGTTTCACTTTTCTCTCTCACTAGCAATTTGGACTTGACTTTATTCCTCCAATGTCCTGAGACTTTCCAGATTTTCTTCTGAGACCCAATGATAGAAATCAAAACTAGCAGGCGACATCTGCAAAGAAATAGACTGAAATGAAACTGAAAGTAGAGTCCAAGGCAATCACTCAGCAGAGGAATCACTGAGACCTATGCTAGTGAGAGAGTTTGACGTGATTTCTCAACTGGAAACTTTATTTTTTTTTTTAATTATAATAGTTATTTTAATATTTGACAATTTGTTGGTATTTATTTGTATTTGACATTTGACTGACGTTTTTTAAATTTGAAAATACTTAAGAAATAATAATTACAGTTTTGATTTGTTATTTAATTATCAGTAAAGTTATATGAATGTTATATGAAAATGACAGATATTCATATCATTAATCTATTTTTCCACTTGTTTGTCTTCTTTATTGGTTTATTTGTTTCTTTATAGACCTTTACACAGATGTAGAGAACAAATGTATGGATACCAAGGGGGAAAGAGAGGGTGGGTGGGAGGAACTGGGAGATTGGGATTGACACATATACACTATTGATACTATGTATAAAACAGACAACTAATGAGAACATAGTGTATAGCACAGGGAACTCTACTTAATGCACTGTGGTGACCTAAACGGGAAGGAAATCCAAAAAAGAGGGGATATATGTATATGCATTGCTGATTCATTTTGCTGTACAGTAGAAACTAACATTGTAAAGCACTTGTACTCCAATAAAAATTAATTTAAAAAAATGTTGTTAGGGCAAAAGAAAACATAAACAAAGTTAAAAAGGAAACAACAACTGAGAAAAAATATTTGCAATCTAGATAACAAAGAGTAAATTTCAACTGGAAGCTTTAAATTCTATTATTAGAAGACATCTTAGAGACTGCTTATAATAAAAATGAAAGAAAGGTCCATTGGATCAATTAAAATAATGTTATTTACTTCATGTTTGGGGCCAGTTTGAAAAGCATTAGGATGAGAAAACCTAATATAATAATTTTCTAGGTCAAGTTAGACTCAGTCACAATGGAGCTGGTTACTCTTGTTTAGTGAATGAAGACTGTAAGTTCTTTGAGGGAATGACTATGTCATACATTTTTGAATTCTCTTTACCTAACCCAGGTACTGGCACTTAGTGCTTAATAAATAATAAAAAATAATGAGGACAGATTCCATTTTTTTGCACACTTGATTCATAGCCAGTGACAACTTCTTTACAGAAATTAGCCCCTCTGAGTCTTATTACAAATACTTTTACCACAATATCAGAGAGGTTTAATAATTTGTTAAAATCACAAGGCACTAAGTATGATTTGAACCCCAAAAGTTTTCTCCAGAACCCACGCTATCAACCACCTCAATACCTCTGTGTTTGCTGAGTGAACAATAATAACAGTAATGTTTCTTATTTATCAATTGCTTCCTAGGCCAAACTCTTTACATATATAATTTGAGACTCATAATAATGCTTTATGTTATGGGTAATTATTATCCCCACTGTCCCAGGAGGAAAAAGAGTCAGGAGGTAAGAAATATGTCGACCTAAATGTTCTTTGTTCAGTTTAAAGGATTATGTACCCTACAAATGTTGAGTGCAGTGTTCTATGGATATTTAATAGAACTCAACAGAATTCAGTGGAATTCCTTTCTTTGCTCTTCATTCCATTCTCTGTCTCTGAGTTTCCATCTGGGTATATATACAAATAAATACCAATATAATATAAATATGAATAAAATTAATCTTTACCTGAAATGGGACATACTCTTTAGTTGAAGAGAGAGTTACATAATAAAGTACTAAACAGGAAGATTAGAATCGGTGGGAATAAGAAGGGCGAGTGTGGACTGAACAAATTGTAATGCTAAAGCTATAGTGGATGCCCATTTAAAATATTATCTCAGACTTATAGTTAAGCGCCAGCATTATGTCTCAACTGGGAGCAGGAGGACAAGCCAGGGAACATTTAAAACTGTTACAGGCAGAAATGATGAGTTTTTAATTGAATGGTCCTGGGTCAATGAATACCCATAAAGAAAAACAAGGAAATGACTTCTACCTCATACCATACACAAAAAGCAAGTCAGCGAGATTGTGGAATTCAAAATAAAAGGCAAAACAATAAAGTCTCTAGAAAATAATATGGAAAAATATTTTCAAGTGTTTGAGGATAGGGAAAGTTTTTTTTAGGACCCAAAATGTTCTAAACATAATTGTAAAGACTGACGAATTTGACTATATAAAATTAAGTTGTTTATCAAAAGACACCATTAATAGAGGAAAAAGGTAAAGCACGCATGTAAGAAGACATACATAAATGATAAATGACCATATATAAATATATAAATAACTTCTATAAAGATAGGTACTCAATAGAAAAAAGGATATGATACGTAGACTGCAAAAAGAAGATATCCAAATGATCATAAACATTAGAAAAGGGTCTAGTATCATAAATCATAAGAGAAATCAAGTGAGCATCAGTAGGATATTGTTGTGCACACCTACCACAATGGCTTAAATTAACAATACTGATGATTGCAAATGTAGACTAATATATGGAGCAACTGGAATTCTCAGACATTGCTCCTGAGTAAATTCAGTACAACCACTAGGGTAGGCTTTGATTTTGATATTGATGGCACCAGGAGATGTCTCCTGGTACTTATGCCCTTGTGTAGTCCCCTCCACATTAAATACAGGCTTGGTCTTGTGACTTGACAATGATACATCAGCAAATATGACCCAGGGTTGTTTAAGTCTCCTGAATGGAGACTTGTGCTTTTGGAGTCGAGCCTCTATAAAGATCAGGCTAGACCACTGAATGATGAATATTCCATGTAAAGAGATTGGCTTCTGTCTTCCAACAGTCACCACCAAGACCCCATAGATGTGTATGAGTCCATCTTGTGTCCTCCACCTCCAGCTATTCACCAGTAGAAGGTAGTAGCTACATGAGGGTAGCAGGTTAGTCTAGCAGAACAATCCACCCAACTCACAAATTTGTAAGAAATAAAATAATTGTTGTTTTGAGCCACTAGGATTTGAGTGTTTATTATACAGCAATAGAAAATGGAGTCAACCACTCTGGAAAACTGGTTGGCATTATATACTAAAGTTGAATATAAGTACTCTATGGACTTGATCATTTCACTCCTAAGTACATTACTATCAGAAATATATGCACATGCATATCAGAGACATATATAGAATGATCGTTTCATAAGTATTTATAATATCGCCAAACTGAAAATTATCCAAATGTAAATCAACAGTAAAATGGATAAGTGGTATGTCTGCACAATGGAATGTCTTATAGCCATGAAAATGACCATACTACACTTATACCCAATACTGAAAATTAATCTCCAGATTGTCATGAGTGAAAGGAGTTGGGCCCAATAATATTCATTCCATTTATGTGAAGTTCACAAACCAGCAAATCTAATCTCTGATGTTATAAGTCAGAAAGTAGTTACTTTAGAACTGGAAGGAGGGGTTATTGATTAGAAGGGGGAACAAGAAGACCTCTGGTGTATTGGTGCAAAATGAACAGGGTGGTTGTATTCATTTTCTGATGTTTCACCTACTGTATACTTTTGAGCTGAGCAATTTTCTGTTCTTTTCTTATACATACACTAACATTTTTTTAAAATGTTATGGGACATGTCTTTACCCTTATAAAAAAGCCAGTTGGGGCCTATTTTATAAATGTGTTCTCCCCACAACAAAGAAAAACAAAATGACTATGCCCTGCCTTGCTTCTTCTCCAATGTCACAGTCATCTGATAATATTTAGATGGCTTTGTGAAATAATTGGAAAATGTAAAGCCCAGTCCAAAATTAAGTTTCTTACCCGCACTTTCAGGAAAATTGGCTCAGATCCTAAAATGATCGGTCACTGTGTCAACAGGGTTTGGGGCCATATCAACTCTAATCTGAGAGAAACTGGGCAAGGACCCTCCTATCCTACTTGTCTCTTTTCTTGCCTTCTCTAACTTACCCTGTTCAGTATTTTGCAAATTATAAGGTCTATAGTTCATCCCTATAGTTTTCATGAATGTAAAATTCTGGTGTCAAAGGCAAATTTGAAACTTTAGTTCCTGTTACTACAAGTGAGATTGAAAGTGAAAGTAGGGCAGGGCTGCTTTGAAATAGGGCTAATGCTGAGAAATCACCTGTTGCTTCTCCTGACCAGTACAATCTGTTGTTTATATCAGGCAACCAAAAAATAATTCCAGGAACAATTGAATCTTCTTGTGAATTGTGTGTAATATAAGGATAAATAAAAGTGAATTACACCTGCTGGAAAAAGCTCATTTCCCTATCCCCTTTTCAGAGGGTTTCTTTGGTAACAATGAATCAGTGTCTTTTTTTTTTTTTTTTTAATGTCTGAAACAGAAACATTTATATTAACATATTTCCATACAAATAACCCAATGAAAGTGTAGTATTAGTTGTCTTGTTTGTTTTTTTATACTGCAGGTTCTTATTAGGCATCAATTTTATACACATCAGTGTATACATGTCAATCCCAATCGCCCAATTCAGCACACCACCATCCCCACCTCACCACAGTTTTCCCCCCTTGGTGTCCATATGTCCATTCTCTACATCTGTGTCTCAACTTCTGCCCTGCAAACTGGCTCATCTGTACCATTTTTCTAGGTTCCACATACATGCATTAATATACGATATTTGTTTTTCTCTTTCTGACTTACTTCACTCTGTATGACAGTCTCTAGATCCATCCACATCTCAACAAATGACTCAATTTCGTTCCTTTTTATGGCTGAGTAATATTCCATTGTATATATGTACCACAACTTCTTTATCCATTCGTCTGTTGATGGGCATTTAGGTTGCTTCCATGACCTGGCTATTGTAAATAGTGCTGCAATGAACATTCGGGTGCATGTGTCTTTTTGAATTATGGTTTTCTCTGGGTATATACCCAGTAGTGGGATTGCTGGGTCATATGGTAATTCTATTTTTAGTTTTTTAAGGAACCTCCATATTGTTCTCCATAGTGGCTGTATCAATTTACATTCCCACCAACAGTGCAAGAGGTTTCCCTTTTCTCCACACCCTCTCCAGCATTTGTTGTCTGTAGATTTTCTGATGATGCCCATTCTAACAGGAGTGAGGTGATACCTCATTGTAGTTTTGATTTGCATTTCTCTAATAATTAGTGATGTTGAGCATCTTTTCATGTGCTTCGTGGCCGTCTGTATGTCTTCTTTGGAGAAATGTCTATTTAGGTCTTCTGCCCATTTTTGGATTGAGGTGTTTGTTTCTTTAATATTGAGCTGAATGAGCTGTTTATATATTTTGGAGATTAATCCTTTGTCCGTTGATTCATTTGCAAATATTTTCTCCCATTCTGAGGGTTGTCTTTTCGTCTTGTTTATGGTTTCCTTTGCTGTGCAAAAGCTTTGAAGTTTCATTAGGTCCCATTTGTTTATTTTTGTTTTTATTTCCATTACTCTAGGAGGTGGATCAAAAAAGATCTTGCTGTGATTTATGTCAAAGAGTGTTCTTCCTATGTTTTCCTCTAAGAGTTTTATAGTGTCCAGTCTTATATTTAGGTCTCTAATCCATTTTGAGTTTATTTTTGTGTATGGTGTTAGGGAGTATTCTAATTTCATTCTTTTACATGTAGCTGTCCAGTTTTCCCAGCACCACTTATTGAAGAGACTGTCTTTTCTCCATTGTATATCTTTGCCTCCTTTGTCATAGATTAGTTGACCATAGGTGCGTGGGTTAATCTCTGGGCTTTCTATCTTGTTCCATTTATCTATGTTTCTGTTTTTGTGCCAGTACCATATTGTCTTGATTACTGTGGCTTTGTAGTATAGTCTGAAGTCAGGGAGTCTGATTCCTCCAGCTCCATTTTTTTGCCTCAAGACTGCTTTGGCTATTCGGGGTCTTTTGTGTCTCCATACAAATTGTAAGATGATTTGTTCTAGCTCCGTAAAAAATGCCATTGGTAATTTGATAGGGATTGCATTGAATCTGTAGATTGCTTTGGGTAGTATACTCATTTTCACAATGTTGATTCTTCCAATCCAAGAACATGGTATATCTCTCCATCTGTTGGTATCATCTTTAATTTCTTTCATCAGTGTCTTATAGTTTTCTGCATACAGGTCTTTTGTCTCCCTAGGTAGGTTTATTCCTAGGTATTTTATTCTTTTTGTTGCAATGGTAAATGGGAGTGTTTCCATAATTTCTCTTTCAGATTTTTCATCATTAGTGTATAGGAATGCAAGAGATTTCTGTGCATTAATTTTGTATCCTGCAACTTTACCATATTCATTAATTAGCTCTAGCAGTTTTCTGGTGGCAGTTTTAGGATTCTCTATGTATAGTATCATGTCATCCGCAAACAGTGACAGTTTTACTTCTTCTTTTCCAATTTGTATTCCTTTTATTTCTTTTTCTTCTCTGATTGCCGTGGCTAGGACTTCCAGAACTATGTTGAATAATAGTGGTGGGAGTGGACATCCTTGTCTCATTCCTGATCTTAGAGGAAATGCTTTCAGTTTTTCACCATTGAGAATGATGTTTGCTGTGGTGAATCAGTGTCTTTTACAAGAGTAAGAAGGTGGACAACTTCTTTCTGGAAACTGTGCAAGTTAGGGAAAGTGGAAAAACATTTCTAAAGTACTGAATAAAAAAACAATGTCAACTCAAATTTCTTTACTCAGTAAAAAAGTTTCAAAATGGATGTAAATACAGAGATTTCAAAGCAGAGCTGATAGAAATATTTTTTAATGGATTCAATGTAGTCCCAATGAAAATTTAAACTGTTGTTGGGGGGAGTAAGGTGATTATGAAGATTTCATATTTGTAGGATAGACACATAGTTAAAAGAACGTATCCTAGATATGGCATCAGGTATTTGTGAATGTGAAAAAAGACAAAAGGCTGTCTTTCCCTCCTTGAGAGGCACTGATCTTCCTTCTGTTCCTTGTCCTTCATCACAGGTTCAGCTGACTCTACCTTTTCTCCTCTTCTACCACTAACTGAGCATATTCACTTCAAGCCACATCATCAATGGTGATAATAAGCACTACTGCAGATACAGCCCCGGAGTCTTGATTGTTTCTCATTTTGCCCTAACTCCATTCCATAGAAACAGATTTGGTGCCTCTCAAGTGAGGCCAATTGGAAAGAGCATCTTCACCCTTGGTCCTAAGATCCAATCTGTGAAATTAAAACAATAGTTAGATAATTTGGCGTCCTCTGTTACCTGTGACATCTGTTTCCAAATGTTGAATATGTATGTGAGTAGATTATCATAAACTTGAAAATGTCCATTATACATTTCCAAAACTTTTCAAGGCTAGTTCATTTTAGGTTAAGAAATTTTCAAATTTGTGACTTTGGCATCCAGTCAATCAAACTCTGCTATCAAAAGCAATTGATTTTCATTTTGCCTATTTGTCATTATTATAGCTCCAATGCCTTCAAAACCAGCATTTGTGTTGATAAAACAGAATTAATAGACACAGCATAGTCTAAGACCAATAAGTACCTCTGAATTGCCTGATCTAGGGTTCCCACAAGTGCCCTCTGAAGGATTCAAGGTCCCAGGACATCCTGGATTCTAGTTGTTAGATGGACTTCCCTCATATTACTTGAGCTGTTCCATCCCCAACCTCAACATCAGAATTAGGTCACTGATTGGACCACTACTCAGGAAAAATCCTTCCCAAAACTGTGGGAGGAATGATGCAGCCAGAAGGAGAACATCAATTCCTTGTAACAGGAGAGCTGTTATTTTTACAGTGGTACCCACTTTTTGCTGAGATTACATGCCCAGCATATTTCAGACAAGTTTGGCAGAATCAGCATCCTTTGCTCCTTTTACCTCACTTTTCCTTCTCCTGCCTTGTTCTCTTCTTTTTCTCCTCCACTCTCCTCCATCCTGCTCCTCCTCTTTTGGGGGTGTTATCTAGAGTCTGTTGAATCAGAAAAATATATTTATAGCCAAGTGCGTTCTACACATTATTTTACTAGTTTGCATGAGTATATCATTTCTAAATAGATATAAATATTTACTATGAATTCTCAATCATTAAACACATATACATTGTTTTGGCCTAAAAATACTACTACTGGAAAGCTTTTAGAAACCATTATAATTTTAAGGATGATTTTCAGTATTTTGGAAAAGTATTTGGAATCAACTACTAAAGTTGAACATAAGTAGCCAATAGCTTGCGCATTTCACTCCTAATTATGCATCCAGCGAAAGGTGGTAGGTAAGAATATTTGTGGACCACTGATGAAAGCAACATGTGCCTCTGTAAGTTCTAAGAGAAAGGAGGAAGCCTTTTTCTTTTCCTGAAAATATAATAAAAAAGTATTATACTAGAAATCAGACACTTTGTAATATAGTCTAAGCTAACAGTACCAAGCTTGGAATCTTAGATAAGTGACTTAATTTTGCTTAGTTGCAATTTTTAAAAAGCTCTCTAAGAGAGGTAGTAATGAAATCAATATTTATTTTGAAGATATTGTTCTTTTCAACCATGACAATTCCTTGGGTATTAAGATGTATTTTTTTTCCTTTATTAATTGTACAGCTTGCAAAGGCAGTTCTAAAGTATTATTAGGTAAATGCTCAGCCAAATATGTTATGGTCTTTGGTACCTTTGGATGTTCAGTTCAAGTCCAGAAATATAGCTGAACAGCACAAGACCCTATCTGATTATGGAAAATTCAGCATAATAAAACTCTGCAAAGAACAGGAAAAAAGACAGATGTTAAAATATGTGCTTTTCTTCTTTAAACAGTAAATCATATTTTGAGCAACTAAAAAATTTCAAGCTCCTATAATGTAATCCAATTGGGAAACACCTTATATAAATAAGTAAGCAATTTAAGGAAAACAAAATAGAGTTTTGTATAATGTTTCTATAATTTTTAAAACCGATTTCACTAGAGATTTATTAAACAAAGAAACAAAAAGCAAATAGAAAGGTATAAGAAAATGTGTTTTGTTTCCAATATTAAAATAATTCTCGGGAGGAGAGAAGATGGCGGAAGAGTAAGACGCGGAGATCACCTTCCTTCCCACAGATACAGTAGAAATACATCTACACGTGGAACTGCTCCTACAGAACACCCACTGAACGCTGGCAGAAAACGTCAGACCTCCCAAAAGGCAAGAAACTCCCCCCGTACTTGGGTAGGGCAAAAGAAAAAAGAAATAACAGAGACAAAAGAATAGGGACGGGACCTGCACCAGAGGGAGGGAGCCGTGAAGGAGGAAAGATTTCCACGCACTAGGAAGCCCCTCCACGGGCAGAGACTGCAGGTGGCAGAGGGGGGAGGCTTTGGAGCCACGGAGGAGAGCACAGCCACAGGGGTGCGGAGGGCAAAGCGGAGAGATTCCCGCACAGAGGCTCAGCGCCGAGCAGCACTCAGCAGCCCGAGAGGCTTGTCTGCTCACCCGCCGGGGCGGGCGGGGCTGGGAGCTGAGGCTCAGCTTTGGTCGGATCGCAGGGAGAGGACTGGGGTTGTCGGCGTGAACACAGCCTGAAGGGGTTAGCGCACCACAGCTGGCTGGGAGGGAGACCGGGAAAAAGTCTGCAGCTGCCGAAGAGACAAGAGACTTTTTCTTGACTCTTTGTTTCGCGGCGCGCAATGAAAGGGGATTCAGAGCGCCGCCTAAACGAACTCCAGAGACGGGCGCGAGCCGCGGCGATCAGCGCGGACCCCAGAGACGGGCGTGAGACGCTGGGGCTGCTGCTGCCGCCTCCAAAAAGCCTGTGTGCAAGCACAGGTCACTCTCCACACCGCCCCTCCCGGTAGCTTGTGCAGCCCGCCACTGCCAGGGTCCCGTGATCTGGGGACAACTTCCCCGGGAGAACGCACTGCGCGCCTCAGTCTGGTGCAACGTCATGCCGGCCTCTGCCGCCGCAGGCTCGCCCCGCCTCCTCTGTACCCCTCCCTCCCCGCGGCCTGGGTGAGCCAGAGCCCCCAAAGCAGCTGCTCCTTTAACCCCGCCCTGTCTGGGCGGGGAACAGACGCCCTCAGGCGACCTACACGCAGAGGCGGGTCCAAATCCAAAGCTGATCCCCAGGAGCTGTGCGAACAGAGAAGGGGAAATCTCTCCCAGCAGCATCAGTAGCAGCGGATTAAAACTCCACAAACAACTTGATGTGCCTGCATCTGTTGAATACCTGAATAGACAACGAATCATCCCAAATTCAGGAGGTGGACTTTCGGAGCAGGATATATTAATTTTTCCCCTTTTCCTTTTTTTGTGAGTGTATATGTATATGCTTCTGGGTGAGATTTTGTCTGTATAGCTTTGCTTTATAATAGCTTTATTTTACTTCACTATATTATAGCCTCTTTCTTTCTTTCTTTCTTTCTATTTTTTCTCCCTTTTACTCTGAGCCGTGTGAACGAAAGGCTCTTGGTGCTCCAGCCAGGCATCAGGGCCGTGCCTCTGAGGTGGGAGAGCCAACTTCAGGACACTGGTCCACAAGAGACCTCCCAGCTCCACGTAATACCAAACGGCGAAAATCTCTCAGAGATCTCCATCTCAACATCAAGACCCAGCTTCACTCAACGACCAGCAAGCTACAGTGCTGGACACCCTATGCCAAACAACTAGCAAGACAGGAACACAGCCCCATCCATTAGCAGAGAGGCTGCCTAAAATCATAATAAGGCCACAGACACCCCAAAATACACCACCAGACGTGGACGTGCCCACCAGAAAGACAAGATCCAGCCTCATCCACCAGAACACAGGCACTAGTTCCCTCCACCAGGAAGCCTACACAACCCACTGAACCAACCTTAGCCACTGGGGACAGATACCAAAAACAACGGGAACTACGAACCTGCAGCCTGTGAAAAGGAGACCCCAAACACAGTAAGATAAGCAAAATGAGACGACAGAAAAACACACAGCAGATGAAGGAGCAGGGTCAAAACACACCAGACTTAACAAATGAGGAGGAAATAGGTAGTCTACCTGAAAAAGAATTCAGAATAATGATAGTAAGGATGATCCAAAATCTTGGAAATACAATAGACAAAATGCAAGAAACATTTAACAAGGACGTAGAAGAACTAAAGAGGAACCAAGCAATGATGAAAAACACAATAAATGAAATTTAAAATACTCTAGATGGGATCAATAGCAGAATAACTGAGGCAGAAGAAAGGATAAGTGACCTGGAAGATAATATGGTGGAAATAACTACTGCAGAGCAGGATAAAGAAAAAAGAATGAAAAGAACTGAGGACAGTCTCAGAGACCTCTGGGACAACATTAAACCCACCAACATTCGAATTATAGGGGTCTCAGAAGAAGAAGAGAAAAAGAAAGGTACTGAGAAAATATTTGAAGAGATTATAGTTGAAAACTTCCCTAATATGGGAAAGGAAATAGTTAATCAAGTCCTGGAAGCACAGAGAGTCCCATACAGGATAAACCCAAGGAGAAACATGCCAAGACACATATTAATCAAACTGTCAAAAATTAAATATAAGGAAAACATATTAAAGGCAGCAAGGGAAAAACAGCAAATAACACACAAGGGAATCCCCATAAGGTTAACATCTGATCTTTCAGCAGAAACTCTGCAAGCCAGAAGGGAGTGGCAGGATATACTTAAAGTGATGAAGGAAAAAAACCTACAACCAAGATTACTCTACCCAGCAAGGATCTCATTCAGATTCGATGGAGAAATTAAAACCTTTACAGACAAGCAAAAGCTGAGAGAGTTCAGCACCACCAAACCAGCTTTACAACAAATGCTAAAGGAACTTCTCTAAGCAAGAAACACAAGAGAAGGAAAACACCTACAATAACAAACCCAAAACAGTTAAGAAAATGGGAATAGGAACATACATATCGATAATTACCTTGAATGTAAATGGATTAAATGCTCCCACCAAAAGACACAGGCTGGCTGAATGGATACAAAAACAAGACCCATATATATGCTGTCTACAAGAGACCCACTTCAGACCTAGAGACACATACAGACTGAAAGTGAGGGGATGGAAAAAGATATTCCATGCAAATGGAAATCAAAAGAAAGCTGGAGTAGCAATTCTCATATCAGACAAAATAGACTTTAAAATAAAGACTATTACAAGAGACAAAGAAGGACACTATATAATGATCAAGGAATCAATCCAAGAGGAAGGTATAACAATTGTAAATATTTATGCACACAACATAGGAGCACCTCAATACATAAGGCAAATACTAACAGCCATAAAAGGGGAAATCGACAGCAACACAATCATAGTAGGGGACTTTAACACCCCACTTTCACCAATGGACAGATCATCCAAAATGAAAATAAATAAGGAAACACAAGCTTTAAATGATACATTAAACAAGATGGACTTAATTGATATTTTTAGGACATTCCACCCAAAAACAATAGAATACACATTTTTCTCAAGTGCTCATGGAACATTCTCCAGGATAGATCATATCTTGGGTCACAAATCAAGCCTTGGTAAATTTAAGAAAATTGAAATCGTATCAAGTATCTTGTCCGACCACAACGCTATGAGACTAGATATCAATTACAGGAAAAGATCTGTAAAAAATACAAACACATGGAGGCTACACAATACACTGCTTAATAACGAAGTGATCACTGAAGAAATCAAAGGGGAAATCAAAAAATACCTAGAAACAAATGACAATGGAGATACGACGACCCAAAACCAATGGGATGCAGCAAAAGCAGTGCTAAGAGGGAAGTTTATAGCAATACAAGCCTACCTCAAGAAACAGGAAACATCTCAAATAAACAACCTAACCTTGCACCTAAAGCAATTAGAGAAAGAAGAACAAAAAAACCCCAAAGCCAGCAGAAGGAAAGAAATCATAAAGATCAGGTCAGAAATAAATGAAAAAGAAATGAAGGAAACAATAGCAAAAATCAATGAAACTAAAAGCTGGTTCTTTGAGAAGATAAACAAAATTGATAAACCATTAGCCAGACTCATCAAGAGAAAAAGGGAGAAGACTCAGATCAATAGAATTAGAAATGAAAAAGGAGAAGTAACCACTGACACTGCAGAAATACAAAAGATCATGAGAGATTACTACAAGCAACTCTATGCCAATAAAATGGACAACCTGGAAGAAATGGACAGATTCTTAGAAATGCACAAACTGCCGAGACTGAACCAGGAAGAAATAGAAAATATGAACAGACCAATCACAAGCACTGAAATTGAAACTGTGATTAAAAACCTTCCAACAAACAAAAGCCCAGGACCAGATGGCTTCACAGGTGAATTCTATCAAACATTTAGAGAAGAGCTAACACCTATCCTTCTCAAACTCTTCCAAAATATTGCAGAGGGAGGAACACTCCCAAACTCATTCTACGAGGCCACCATCACCCTGATACCAAAAGCAGACAAAGATGTCACAAAGAAAGAAAACTACAGGCCAATATCACTGATGAACATAGATGCAAAAATCCTCAACAAAATACTAGCAAACAGAATCCAACAGCACATTAAAAGGATCATACACCATGATCAAGTGGGGTTTATCCCAGGAATGCAAGGATTCTTCAATATACGCAAATCAATCAATGTGATACACCATATTAACAAATTGAAGGAGAAAAACCATATGATCATCTCAATAGATGCAGAGAAAGCTTTCGACAAAATTCAACACCCATTTATGATAAAAGCCCTGCAGAAAGTAGGCATAGAGGGAACTTTCCTCAACATAATAAAGGCCATATATGACAAACCTACAGCCAACATTGTCCTCAATGGTGAAAAACTGAAACCATTTCCACTAAGATCAGGAACAAGACAAGGTTGCCCACTCTCACCACTATTCACTATTTGCAGATGACATGATACTATACATAGAGAATCCTAAAGATGCTACCAGAAAACTCCTAGAGCTAATCAATGAATTTGGTAAAGGAGCAGGATACAAAATTAATGTACAGAAATCGCTTGCATTTCAATACACTAATGATGAAAAATCTGAAAGTGAAATTAAGAAAACACTCCCGTTTACCATTGCAACAAAAAGAATAAAATATCTAGGAATAAACCTACCTAAGGAGACAAAAGACCTGTATGCAGAAAATTATAAGACACTGATGAAAGAAATTAAAGATGATACAAATAGATGGAGAGATATACCATGTTCCTGGATTGGAAGAATCAACACTGTGAAAATGACTCTACTACCCAAAGCAATCTACAGATTCAATGCAATCCCTATCAAACTACCACTGGCATTTTTCACAGAACTAGAACAAAAAATTTCACAATTTGTATGGAAACACAAAAGACCCCGAATAGCCAAAGCAATCTTGAGAACAAAAAATGGAGCTGGGGGAATCAGGCTCCCTGACTTCAGACTATATTACAAAGCTACAGTAATCAAGACAGTTTGGTACTGGCACAAAAACAGAAATATAGATCAATGGAACAGGATAGAAAGCCCAGAGATAAACCCACACACATATGGTCACCTTATCTTTGATAAAGGAGGCAAGCATATACAGTGGAGAAAAGACAGCCTCTTCAATAAGTGGTGCTGGGAAAATTGGACAGATACCTGTAAAAGTATGAAATTAGAACACTCCCTGACACCATGCACAAAAATAAACTCAAAATGGATTAAAGACCTAAGTGTAAGGCCAGACACTATCAAACTCTTAGAGGAAAACATAGGCAGAACACTCTATGACATAAATCACAGCAAGATTCTTTTTGACCCAGCTCCCAGAGAAATGGAAATAAGTACCCAAATAAACAAATGGGACCTAATGAAACTTAAAAGCTTTTGCACAGCAAAGGAAACCATAAACAAGACGAAAAGACAACCCTCAGCATGGGAGAAAATATTTGCAAATGAAGCAACTGACAAAGGATTAATCTCCAAGATTTACAAGCAGCTCATGCAGCTCAATAACAAAAAAACGAACAACCCAATCCAAAAATGGGCAGAAGACCTAAATAGACATTTCTACAAAGAAGATATACAGATTGCCAACAGACACATGAAAGAATGCTCAACATCATTAATCATTAGAGAAATGCAAATCAAAACTACAATGAGATATCATCTCACACCGATCAGAATGGCCATCATCAAAAAATCTACAAACAATAAATGCTGGAGAGGGTGTGGAGGAAAGGGAACACTCTTGCACTGTTGGTGGGAATGTAAATTGATACAGCCACTATGGAGAACAGTATGGAGGTTCCTTAAAAAACTACAAATAGAACTACCATACGACCCAGCAATCCCACTACTGGGCATATACCCTGAGAAAACCATAGTTCAAAAAGAGTCATGTACCAAAATGTTCATTGCAGCTCTATTTACAATAGCCAGGACATGGAAGCAACCTAAATGTCCAGCGACAGATGAATGGATAAAGAAGATGTGGCACATATATACAATGGAATATTACTCAGCCATAAAAAGAAATGAAATGGAGGTATTTGTAATGAGGTGGGTGGAGTTAGAGTCTGTCATACAGAGTGAAATAAGTCAGAAAGAGAAAAACAAATACAGTATGCTAACACATATATACGGAATCTAATTGAAAAAAAAAAAAAAAGGCCATGAAGAACCTAGTGGCAAGACGGGAATAAAGACACAGACCTACTAGAGAATGGACTTGAGGATATGGGGAGGGGGTGGGGTGAGATGTGACAGGGTGAGAGAGTGTCATGGACATATATACACTACCAAATGTAAAATAGATAGCTAGTGGGAAGCAGCCGCATAGCACAGGGAGATCAGCTCGGTGCTTTGTGACCACCTAGAGGGGTGGGATGGGGAGGGTGGGAGGGAGGGAGATGCAAGAGGGAAGAGATATGGGAACATATTGTATATGTATAACTGATTCACTTTGTTATAAAGCAGAAGCTAACACACCATTGTAAGGCAATTATACTTCAATAAAGATGTTTAAAAAAATAAATAAATAAAATAAAATAATTCTCATAAAAAGTTCTCAATATTTTTAGGGAAATTCAGAAGTTCCCTATAGACTTTTAACTATTGGGAGGGAAAAAAACCAAAGTAGTAGAGTTATGTAAAAAAATTTTATGGTTATTTACAGTTAAAATATATATACACAGTTATATTTATAGAATCCATAGTTTTTAATAAAAATCAGTAGGCTTTCGTATATGATTGCAAAGAATTAAAATCATTTAATTTTAGTACTATAAGCAAGCATAAAATTAAATAAGTCCCATCAGATCTTTTGGAACATTATCTTCCATACTTTATACCAGCAGTCCCCAACCTTTTTGGCATCAGGGACAGGTTTCATGGAAGACAATTTTTCCATGGACTGGGGGAGGGGGGATGGTTTCTGGATGATTCAAACGCATTACATTTATTGTTCACTTTATTTCTATTATTATTACACTGTAATATAGAGCGAAATAATTATACAACTCACCATAAAGCAGAATCAGTGGGACCCCTGAGCTTGTTTTCTCTTGCCACTCACTGGTAGGGTTTTTTTTGTTTTTTAAATTTATTTTATTTTATTTTTTTAATTTTATTTTTTCGTATTATTTATGGCTGTGTTGGGTCTTCGTTTCTGTGCGAGGGCTTTCTCTAGTTGCGGCAAGCGGGGGCCACTCTTCATCGCGGTGCGCGGGCCTCTCACTATCGCAGCCTCTCTTGTTGCGGAGCACAGGCTCCAGACGCACAGGATCGGTAATTATGGCTCACGGGCCCAGTTGCTCCACGGCATGTGGGATCTTCCCAGACCAGGGCTCGAACCCGTGTCCCCTGCATTGGCAGGCAGACTCTCAACCACTGTGCCAGCAGGGAAGCCCACTGGTAGGGTTTTGATATGTCTGCAAGCAATTGATTTATTACGGTCTCTGTGCAGTCAGACCTCTCTGCTAATGATAATCTGTAGTTGCAGCTGCTCCCCAGCACTAGCATCACCCCTCAGCTCCCCCTCAGATCATCAGGCATTAGATTCTCATAAAGAGTGCGCAACCTAGATCCCTCACATGCGAGGTTCACAGTAGGGTTCACGCTCCTATGAGAATCTAATGCCGCAGCTGATCTGACAGGAGGCGGAGCTCAGGCGGTAATACGAGCGATGGGGAGCGGCTGTAAATACAGATGAAGCTTCGCTCGCTTGCAGGCTGCTCACCTCCTGCTGTGCGACCTGCTTCCTAACAGGCCACGGACTGGTACTTGTCCATGGCCCAGGCATTGGGAACCCCTGCCTTATACCATTTATTTACAGACTTAAAGGATTATAAAGATGTGATACACAATTACCAAGTCCAATATAAATTGCTTCATAATATACAATGTCCTATTTAAGTTATGCCCTTGGTGAGGATAACAGGAAGGTTAGGCTTCTTTAGCTCTTCAGCCTATGACACAATTTCCATGCTGGTAGTTCCTTCCATCTTCTAGAGCACCTCTGTTTCATTATGATGTTATTTTCTTACAGCTTAGAATAGTCTAAGCAGCCTGTCTACTGATCATGACCAGGAGTCATATAATTGCCCATAGACTGAGCAGTTGGGAACTGCAGTTCCCACCCAGGTGGGAACCATACACATCTCCACTAAGAAGCTAGGTTAGTTTTTTGTGTGTGTTTTACCATCAGTGCCTCTCCCTGATGGCATCCAGCACAAAATCACTTGGCAGGAGTGATGCCCACCTGATTCCAAGTCACTGGGTAAATTCCATGTGACTTAGTTTATTGTAGAAACACCCTCCCATGTCTCTTCCAATTCCCACTGAGACAAATATGGAAAATTAGAGGGGTGGTATTGGTGTACAAGAGAAAGTTTCCCTTGATAGATCCTGCCTAATATCACTGCCAATAGAGGCAATGATAATATGTCCCTTATAATACAAGTCATAATCTCTTTAAGGAAGCAAACAACATTTAAACTATTGAAATTAGTGAAATGCACATTTTACCAATTATGAGCATCATAACTTTACAACTCAATACAAAAGCTCAATATAATTATTATGAAGTTTATTTAAATGGTGATTGTCTCAAGTTCTATAGTTTCTTGTTCCTTTGTGTCTTCAGTGAAAGTGAACCAGAAAATGAATTTCTAGTGTTTAGTTCTTTAGAGTAAGATACATGTATCATCTGCTGAGTCATTCCTCTGGAGATGCTGGATCTCATCCTGAAGTTTTCTGCTCTCAGCTTGGAATCTCTCCTTGAGCTTTTCAGCCTCCTCCTAAAGAGTGATACATAAAACCAAAGAGCTTAGCAAAAAGTAGTGTCCAGATCACTGTGGGGGGAGGGGGGGGAAGGGAGGAGCCCAAATCATTGACTTTCCCTTAGTTATTTTAATCAATTGGTAACAAAAGACAGACCCTGATTCCTCCTTTCTGTTCATGTCCATTTTACGTCTCACTCTTGGTTTCCTACTTGTGTAATTCTTCTCCCATGTCTCTTTCTCTAGCTGCAGAAACATCATCATCTCTCAATCCCTGAACTATTGGTGTTCCAAGAATTATATCCTAAGGCCCCTTCCCTCTTTGCCTTTAGGGAATCTGAGTCATGTTTTGACTTCAGTTCTCATGTATATACAGAGGAATGTCAGATCTAGTATTACAAGGAGAGATTCATACAACAACTAGGTGTCTAGGTGATATCCACAATCAGGTGAGGAGTCTGAGCCTTAGATAAGGGAATTTGTTTCATGTCTCCACAGTTATGGGGTAAAGGTAGAAGGACAGTGTGGGGAGATCAGAAACACCAGGTTGAAAATACTGTCCTTCAGTGCAGGTCTGTAATCTCAAAATTGTCTTGGAGCAGTGTCTGGAAAACAAGGACCTACAGATAGATCAGCCACCCTGGAGGAGGAAGAAGGTGTCCTTTGTCTCATAAGGGTGCTCACATAAGAATTTCAGACTAGGTCTGTAGAAACGAAAGCATTGTAGATCTCACTCACTGGGAAGGCTGTTTTGATAACTTGCTAGGATGTATGATATTGGCATTTAGTTATCTCTTTGGAACCTAATTTTTCTAATCAGAAAAATAAGGACATAATGGTTCTGATTCACAGTGAACAGATTAGATTAGAGAATGTGTGTAAAGTTCTTTGTACAGTGCTTGGTAAATAAGAACTACTGTTAATTGAGTGATAATAATAGTAGAGGACTGGATGAAACAAGTTAAAGGCTTTCAGAACCAGTGACAATTAAGGAAAGGACAGGGGCATAAACACAGTAATATGAAATTAATTTAGCAAGGTAATCTATGACCAGTGGAAAAGACTAGCTAGAGCAATTAACAAGATAACAAAAAAGACTAATTACCCTGGGTTAGAAATATCCTTGGATTTTGCTTAACAAATTAATAATGCTTATGCTGTGCCAAGCGTCATTCTAAACACAAATATTGACTCATTTAAGTATCAAAATAGCCCTATAAAATAGGTATTATAACCATCTCCGAACAATATATGTAGTAAGAAGTGGAGCTGGTTTTCTTACCCAGGCTGTCTGATTCCAGAGTCCTGGCCCTGAGCCACAATATTATGCTGCCTCTCCCACATTGTCAGTGCTTCATGTTCTTATCAATACAGAGAGGGGAATATGATTAAAATCCAGAAATGAAATAATTGATATGAGTACCTTGAGCCGACGTTCTTGGGCCCTCTGTTGCAGTGCCTGCTGGTACACTCTGTTTATCTCCATTTGTCTCACTTGTTCCCGATGGAGTCTCTCCCTCTGCTCCATCATTTGCTGGTGCTGCATCAGAATTGCCCCCAACCTTTGTATTTCAGCCTTCATAAACTCTGCTTTCGCACGTGCCTCTGAAAAGGAAGAAAATGGCAAACTTCTCTAGGATTAAAGTACCTTTCCTTCTGCCTCCCACTCATTTGTTATTGCTGCTACTTCATAGAGAAAATTCCCTGGGGTCATATTTCCCCTCCAGGCAATCATATTGTAGCTGACGGTATATGCCCTATTCAGATATAGACTGAGGAGCTAAGAATGGCACATCTTTGCCATTCTTGCTCTTGTTTAATGATCCCAGGTGAACCAGGCCAAATTAATTTAAAATGTATAGAATTTGTCTTGCATCTTTTTTTTCCATTTTCTTCTCACCTTCCATCTCCTCTTCCCTTGCGGTGAGAATCAGGTCTGTCTGCCAAATGGTAACACACTCAAACTCCTTGGACTGTAAATAGTTCTGCAGAGCTTCCTCAGCCTGGGAACCCCAAAAAATGCAGTTAGAGCTAGGAAATGATTAGAAATGTTATAAACCTCTTTATTTCTTTTTCTTCCCAGCATCTTTTCCTCCCTGGAAGTGCTCAGTCTGTACTTGGTGAAACTATCAGTCAAGGCTTTTCTGTCAAGGGGTGGGCACAAGCTCCAGGCTGGCCTATCAGAGTACCCAGGGCCACTTGATGCAAAAGATTTGGGTGCAGGCGGGAAAATACTGCAGCTTGGGTGTTTTAAAGACTGATATGGATGGTGGGAAAGATGCTTTCTCTCCCGTGAGACTGAGGGCACAAAGGACTAGTTAAGCTGCGAACTGTTGGTGTCATCTTTGCTGCTGTGTGGGGTGAGCCTGCCTGAGAATGACGCGAATGGTGAGGAAAACAGAACAGAAAGCTGGAGTTGAGATTGGAAAGAAAAAGGAAAGGGGAAAATTGATTACATTGTTACATGTAATCAACTGATTATGTTAAACTCTTGAACATATCTACACTTACAACTAAATTTAAACATTTTGCCTTTAGTTTATGTGAGCCAGTGAATTATTTTCTTAAGTTAGTTCGATTATTGGGATTCTGTACTGTGTAACCAAAAAAGTCCCTTTGTTGCAATGGGTGTTGAAGGTTGTGATAAAAGTCTGGTGACTATGGTGATAGTTCAGTTTAATACCACAGCTCTCATTCTTCCTGTCCGAAAAAAGAAGACCCCTAGCAATTCCTCATAATTAATGCATAAAACTAGGGATACCTGTATTCCTTTCCTGGGCTCCTGATAGTACTTTGCCTTCAGCTCTTCTCTCTTCTGAAGGAAGAGACGATGCCCCCCAGGTTTTGAATAAATCCCTTGCTTCACATCTTCTTCTAGAGGACAAAAAATATCCTGAAGTAAAGCTGAACAGCGATTCAGTGATGCCTCCAAATTCCGTTTACAGAAGTCATTCTGTTTGGTTTCTAGCAGGGTCTTCGAAAGGAAAAAGGCCCACGGAGAAGGTGTTAGCAACACTTCAGTACTTTTAGAAATGGTTTACAAAAAGAATCTCTGTATTTTTTCTGTAAATTCAAGGACTACAAGTAATACTATATCCTCCCTACCAAACCTAGAAAAGTTCCAAGGATGATACACTGTAGAAAAATGACTTTACTTTTGCTTTTGAAATCTCCTGGAACCCCATTCTTTTGCTTTTTCTGCTTTAGATAGGATCTTCAGACTGCAGATCTCTAGCCTCATGCCCTAATTTTAAATGTAACCTACTGTTTTACAACCACCCCAGTATTATACTGGGCTGGGATTCCCAATGAGGTAGAATGGATGAGTGGGTGCTATTAAACCTAGGGACATTATATTTTAGTAGACCCATTTGGCAATTCTGTATGCTTGATTAATAAAAAAGGAAAGTTAATTAGTACTTTATGAATACATTTTTTTAAGGGATAAGATTACTTAAAAACAATTAGTCCATGGGTGTAACATAGTAAGTTGAGTTGTCTGCATGTGAAAGTTTCAGAATCTATAGGGTCCAGAGTAGTTACATGTTTATTTATTTGGTTTTTTGTTTGTTTGTTTTCAGAATAATAGTGATATCTTGGTCACATAAGTGATAGTCATTGTCTCTCAGTCTAGTAAGAATTGTTTTTCTTAATTAAGTCCTCATTTTGCCTCATTTTTGCCTCATAGCAATACCTTGCCTATATTGCCCCTAAGCCCCATGAACTACAGCAGTAAAACTTAATTACCTCTAATTTTTCCTGGAACCCTTGGTCTATATCCTCGAAAGAGTTCTTCATGAAGACTTCCATAGCCCCTTTCTCACTGGCCCTGTGCAGATCCAGCAGCTCCTGGAGGGTTTCCGTGGGCAGCTGCACCTTCTGGCCCATCTGTTGGTCATAGTGGGCAATGGCCTTTTGCAGTGCGGCCAAGTTCTTAATCTGGGCCAAGGCCAGGACTTCGTTCTCCATGCAGGGCAGATCCCCACTGTTGATGGCATTGACATAGGTCAGTACCAGGCTCTCTAGATCTTCACAGGAGGAAGAGATGCTTGAATTATTTGCAGAGAAAAAGGACATGCTCTGAACTGAGTAATTCTGAGAATGTTAATTTAGCGTATTCAGCCTCCTGCACAGTGTTCAAGTGGCCCAAATAAGTTCCTTTGGGAAATTATGTGACCAAGAAGACAGATCTTTAATTCTTTGAGAAAAGAAAGTGTTCAAAGAGGAAAGTTCAAGATCTATGTGATGATCCACATTTCATCATTTTCTCATTGAGAAATGAGGAAATGGTTATATAAAATTGTGTGTATTCATTTGATTAGAATACTATAGACCTTTTGCCTCTTTATACTTCCCATTTTTTCTCTCTTCCTCAGGTTTCTGTTTCCTTCAGAAATCCGTTTTCTCCTCCACTTCAACATGTAAAGCTGGTATGAGTGTTACCCTCATTGGAAAAATCACAAAGTAGGCAAATTAGACCAGGTCAACTTACTCTTCGTTGGAACATTGCTGTTTGTCTTCCTTGTCCTTAGCTATTTTTGTTTGCACTCAACTTCCCTTTAGAGCGTAGCAATAATTGACAAAGTTCCAAGACATAGAGTATTTAGGAACAACTGGACCAAGAAGTCTGCTTAGATTTCTTTAAGGGTTCTAGACAACTTGGGCATCTGCTTGTTTAATGCTTGTATCAAGCACATTCTATTTATACAGAGAATGTATGTGTTTTCTTCATCTTCTGCCTATCAAAGGCATAATAAGTATCCATAATATCGGTAGAACAAATGCTGCCAACCCACGTGGGTTAGTCTAGTTCAACAGTGTACCACTTATAGGTAGAACTTTTTTAACCTGACCTTTTCATCAGGTTATATTCCTAATTTATCTTACTTTGCAGGCATTGCTAAAAAAGCCTACAAATATTTTTGGTGCTCACCTGAATTTAATAAATATGATACATATGGTTTTCTTGGTAATAGCTGATTATGTATTTTCAACAGTGGAAGGAGAAAATTACAACAGTGCTCCCATTCTCTATTTTGGATTGAAGGAAAATCCTCGAAGAGGTACTCACGAGATCCATTGACCTTGATGCCTCCTGAAACAGTTTTAGTCTTGGAATGGCTGAAGATGTAGGAACAGAAATCTGCCACTTGTTGTACAAATTCAGGATCCAGGTCATCATTATGCAGTGTCTCAAGCTGGGCAAGCTTCTTCCGATGAGTGGGCAAGTCAAAAATAAAGCATTCCTTTATTGGAAAGAATTTCTGTATACACAGACGGGGCAAATTAAAATTTTGAAGATGTTGATCGGTGCCTGAGGAAGGAAAAATAGGATTATTTAGTACAGGGTTAACTTTCATTTTAATCTCTTTCCCACAAATAAATGTGCTTTCTACCTACTGTTATTTATTTCACTACATTTTCACAAACCCTAAGCAAAAACTTAAAACGTGATCAATCAGGGAAAGGAAAATGGAAAAGTAATTTTCTCCAAGAACAGGGGAGTAATACAATTTAATATTGAATGTATTAGTTCACTTTAAATCAATAGTATTAATTATTTATGTGATAATTTAGTCAGGTGAGTAAATATAGGAAACTATAACTTTAACCAGCAACACACAGGAGATAATTTCTTGTGCTACTTTTCTCCCTCTTTCCAAAACTGAAGTCCCTGTTACCTTGCTTTGGCCTCAGTGAATTCTCCAGGTACTCATCTGCTGTGATGAGTCGCCCATTTGCTTCCAGGTCAAGGTAGAAATCTCTCACAGTCCACACTAAGTCTGGACAGACGCTCACAAAGTCAGCTGCATTGTCTACCCCATCAAGATCAGGTGACGTAACTGTTCTGAGCAGATTTGACAGTTCTGTCACATAGCTGAGATGCAATTAAGGAAAACTGTTGGAAATAGAACTGCGTCTAAACCATACTTAATTCCATGCCCTCCTATACTTTTATATTCCCTTTGGGTTATAACCAATCCTCATTTCATCAGTAAATATAAGGACTATTTTTCTTGCCCCATTTTTTCCCCAACATCTTCATTGGAGTATAATTGCTCTACAATGGTGCATTAGTTTCTGCTGTATAACAAAGTTAATCAGCCATATGTATACATAAATCCCCATATCCCCTCCCTCTTGCATCTCCCTCCCACCCTCCCTATCCCACCGCTCTAGGTGGTCACAAAGCACCGAGCTGATCTCCCTGTGCTATGCAGCTGCTTCCCACCAGCCATCCATTCTACACTTGGTAGTGTATATATGTCCATGCCACTCTCTCACCTCATCCCAGCCCACCCTTCCCCCTCCCCATGTCCTCACGTCTACTCTCCATGTCTGCGTCTTTATTTCTGTCCTGCCCCTAGGTTCTTCACAACCTTTTTTTTTTTTTTTTTTAGGTTCCATATATGTGTGTTAGCATACGGTATTTGTTTTTCTCTTTCTGACTTCACTCTGTATGACACTCTGTATGACACTGTATGACAGACTCTAGGTCCATCCACCTCACTACAAATAACTCAATTTCATTTCTTTTAATGGCTAAGTAATATTCCATTGTATATATGTGCCACATCTTCTTTATCCATTCATTTGTCAATGGACACTTAGGTTGCTTCCATGTCCTGGCTATTGTAAATAGAGCTGCAATGAACACTGTGGTACATGACTCTTTGAATTATGGTTTTCTCAGGATATATGCCCAGTAGTGGGATTGCTGAGTCGTATGGTAGTTCTATTTTTAGTTTTTTAAGGAACCTCCATACTGTTCTCCATAGTGGCTGTATCAAGTTACATTCCCACCAACAGTGCAGGAGGGTTCCCTTTTCTCCACACCCTCTCCAGCATTTATTGTTTGTAGATTTTTTGATGATGGCCATTCTGACCGGTGTGAGGTGATACTTCATTGTAGTTTTGATTTGCATTTCTCTAATGATTAGTGGTGTTGAGCATCCTTTCATGTGTTTGATGGCAATCTGTATATCTTCTTTGTAGAAATGTCTATTTAGGTCTTCTGCCCATTTTTGGATTGCGTTGTTTGTTTTTTGATATTGAGCTGCATGAGCTGCCTGTATATTTTGGAGATTAATCCTTTGTCAGTTGCTTCATTTGTAAATATTTTCTCCCAGTCTGAGTGTTGTCTTGTCCTTTTAATGTTTACAATGTTTTCATTTTTGTGTTTGATACACAAGGACTCATGAACATAGCTGGTGAATAAAGCAGTTCTCTCTGGCTTTGGTGCCATCCTGGACAACAAAAGGATACTGCAAGAGGTCGATAGCCCTCTGGTCAATTGTGTTCATAGTATTATATACAAAGGTACTACTCAGTAGTAGTGCCAGTACAAATATCTGGGTGTCACTCTTTTTGTCACCCTAGAAGTCAGAACAAATTTCAGTCATGTCTCATGGCATTCCATATGAGCAGTTATTAAAAATAGACCCTTGACTTACAAATGTTAGACAAGACAAACAGAAATGGTTGTGAGAAACATATGAGCTTTGAATAGTTCTGTCATTAGCGTTGATAATTTTATACAAAACCATATTTTGTTAACTTATCAGTCCCTCTTATAACTGGTTAGGTGTTTGAAAAATGGATAGTCAAAGTTCGTGAAGGTAACCAGAGTGCTTAAAATGAAGATTTTCAATTGTGTAAAACAAAATTGGTCTGTATAAATAATACATGCATCTATTTTATTGAGTAGCTTTTATACACAGGACAGTTCACATTACTGAGCTTATCTAATACTCAAAACAACACTGTGAGATACGTTTTTCTTTTTTCTTTTTTTTGTTTTAGAGAGAGAGATGGGACAAGTGACAGCATACAGCTAAGCTTCAGCACCAGAATTGCTCAAAGAGTAGGGATGTATTAGGGATACATATTCAGGAGCCTACCGGGGGTGAAGGATGTGAATAAACTGCACAGGTAATAAGGCAGTTCTCTGAACTGACTTGGTATTTCTCTGCTGCACAAATGGATCAGGAGCCCTGCAAAGGAGAACCTTCAGAGTTCACTGTATTCAATGCAAACCTTTAAATGGTTCTCTTCCTCTTTTAGAGCGTGTAATCTAGACTGGATACCCCCAACCTTGGGCTCCAGGGCACCTTCTTCGTGTTGGGATCTGTACATAGAAGATGCTAAAATACAAAGATATACAGTCCCTGTACATGGAGGCCATTTCTTACAGTTCTCCGAGTGATTATCTAATCTGGTAGGGATGAGAAAGGTAAAGTCCTTATCAGCCTGAGCCCCAGGGCCTCTTCTCCACAGAGTACTGTCATATTTTTTCCCCTTGTTGAGGTTTCAGATAATGTTTAAAATGTAAAATGGATCAGAGATAATTCTGCACTGGTCAGCAGGACTGGAGCAGAAACATGTTTTGATTCCTGGTACTGTTGAGATAAGTTTTTAAACTACTGTCTCCATGTTACAGGTGAGGAAACTAAAGAAAAAATGAGTTAACTATTTTGAATTGTGGTAAATTAAAGGCAAAATGAAGACATAAAAAACAAGAGCTCAGGCTTCCCTGGTGGCGCAGTGGTTGAGAATCTGCCTGCTAATGCAGGGGACACGGGTTCGAGCCCTGGTGTGGGAAGATCCCACATGCCGCGGAGCAACTAGGCCCGTGAGCCACAACTACTGAGCCTGCGCGTCTGGAGCCTGTGCTCCGCAACAAGAGAGGCCACGATAGTGAGAGGCCCGCGCACCGCGATGAAGAGTGGCCCCCGCTTGCCGCAACTAGAGAAAGCCCTCACAGAAACGAAGACCCAACACAGACAAAAATAAATAAATAAATAAATTTAAAAAAAAACTTTAAAAACAAACAAACAAAAAAAAAACGAGAGCTCAAGGGAAAGATCCAGTTTTGTGCTCGAGCCAGCTCACGAGAGCTGGCTGTGTACATCTTTCCTGAGCCCTGAGTTTAGTGACTTTACTTTGGTAGCTTGGAGTGAGCTGTGATGGGAGTACTTGGAAAACTGGCAAGTACTACAAAGCAAGGCTTTTTTTCCCCAGTGGGCTGGTGGTTAGACACTTACCAGCGTAGAAGTGAAAAAATCCCATGTTACTCCTGTGCAAGTGATAAAATGGATGAGACCAAAGGGGAAATAGAAGATTTGAGGAGACATTCTTGCTTGTCAGAGTCCGAGAGCTCCTACTGCCAGGCCCCTGATTTGGACTCAAGTCTCGCTGCCCTGAAGCTTACTGCATATCTCTATCCTCTACAGGGTCAGACTCGTGACAGTGATTTTGTTTGTACCGCCTTTCTGCAGTTCGGTTAAGTGCCTAGCTCCACGTTCGCACAGCCTCCCAATTATGATTCTGGCTTATACATATATTTTTCTCACTTCAGGTTTCCAAACTTTGACTATTAAAAATAGAGAGGGGGAAAAAAAGGTATACCCTTGTCAAGCAGAAGTACAAAAAAAAAAATCTCCCTGTGTAAAGAATGTTCAGGGATGAGGAGGTTGATTAAAAAGGAATCCTTGTTCCTTGCCTTCTCTATGTCTCCAAGTCCCTCCGTGTCAAGAAGAACCAGGATGTGGTTTGGCTTCTCAGGGTGAGGCACACACCACATCCAGATGCCCTTGGTGTGAGACTGCACCGTGGATCCAACAGAGAAACCTGCAAGGGGGAGTGGAGAGGCTGTAACTGAGGAGGGGATCTGGAAATTGGAGACTTTCTTGACAGCTGAGTTACCGTGTAAGGAAAGCAAGATGAAGATATGGCAGAAAGTATAACCCAGTATTGATCTGAATTACAATAGAGGGATGAGAAAATAAGAATACCAAGTACTGTAGGCTGGAAATTTGATGGATTTTTTTGCAAGAATATTATGCTATTAAAATTTTAATCATTTGTAATTACATATGTAGAAGTATTTTAATGATGTCTTACCCTTATAATTGGAAAATAGTAAGATTTTTCTAAGAAAAAAAGAGGTGATATGTCAGAAACAGAACTCAACCCTTTATCTCCCAGAAGATAATTAACTAGCTGCGGCCCAAACATTAGCTTTCAATATTCCTCCGCATCTCTAACTTCCTCTCCTCGCATCACCTTCCTGCATGCTGGGAGTGTGGGTGGGCAGAAGGGACTCGGCTGGGCTTTGCTGGTGCCACTCACCCTTGTTCTTCCCAGCCAGCTTGTTCATCAGGTAGGATTTGCCGGTGCGGTAGAGGCCCACGATAGCCACCACCACAACGGGCTGCTGAATGGCAGACAGGATCTTCAGAGCTTTCGGATTAACCAACAGTCGCCCATTAATGTTCTCGATGAGGCACAAGGGTTCTGGCATGTGAACCACTGGGGCCATGTTCAGGGGGGTCACCTGATCTGCAAGGGAAGAGATGGGATAGACTGGAATTTCTAGACTTTAAACAGAGAAAAATCATTTTTCTTCCTCAACCTGCAGGCATACTACTCTGCAGCATGGCCTAAGTTTCTGAAGAAGTTTACAAAAGACAAAAGAGCAAAGAGGGCCATAGTAAAATATGTCCTAGGCCCTTCAGAGTTCTACTATAGGCTACCCCACTGGTGCTTAAATATTTGGTGGCCTTATGGAAAACCATTTTCTGAGACTAATTTACTGCTGTTTTGAGTCTGACGCTTCCCCACTGGTTTTGGCTTGCTTATATTTCTTAGTTTTTACCTCTTTGAATCCCCAGATTGAATCTTTATGACCACTATTTGTTACATGACACTTCTTGCTTTTACACCGTATCAACTTGCTTTTCTCTAATTTAGGGCTATGTCCAGTCAAAGCGTATTATACTAAATCCTGCCAGGTCATTACGTAGCATTATCTAACAAATAACAGTTGTTTACTTCTTAAAGCTTTACTTTTAAAGAATTTTTTATGTAGCTATTAGTGTGTGTTCTTCAGTCAAAACTTTAATGAGTGTTCATTTTATGAATGAGAAAGTGAGTGAAAATACTTTCTAAAATAATACTTAACCAGTTATTTTCTAATTTCTGGGCATCAATTTCTGTAACCTAAAGAGTCCCCAGTAAAACATGTTTAAGCTATCTGAGATTAAAACAAATGCTTGCTTTTCTGCCTTGCCACATCATAAAGAACAATTTTCTTCCATTTTAGAAGTGATTATTTTCAACAGAAGCTAAAAATCCACCATCTGCTTGCCTTTTTTAAAAAACTGAAATCTTACAATGCAAAGGTCTGGATTCCCTTGCTAGCTTTTAAAAAGTTATAAAGACCCATTCTCCCCCTTTCTTCATAGCCAATGCCCCAGAGATTATCCAGATGACAGATAAATAAAAAGAGAAACTGCTTGGCAGCAGTAATATATCCATTGCAAATGTCATCACGTCAGGGCATGGGAGCCAGGAAATGTTCAGTCCAAGCCACATCCAAAAAGAGGGGATCCCACACAATTTTACATTCTCAAATGCAAAGTTTCTTTTTACTCTAATCCACTTCCAATGCAGTATTGGCACCTTCTGCTTGTTGAGTTCTGTTATCTGATTTGTATATAGCAGGGGTCATAATCATTTTTAGGTTAGAAAGATATGGGGACCTGGCAGTGATGATCTATAACAGTTAGCTAGAAAGACAGAAGATACACAATCTAAATCTATTTGCAGATTTTTGGGAACCTACAAGCTCTTGTGCTTTGGAATGAGGTCACTAATGGGAAAGGAAGCTAGTTTGTCTGAATTTTCAGACCTCCTAATGAATAACATTTAGCGCTGTGTATCTATATTAATGAAAGTATTTTATACATTGTCCCCAGATGTTACCCGGGTAACATCTTTAATGTTTTTAGGACAGCCCAATCTCCAAAACATCTCTGCAGATTCAATGTGTTTGAGCCCCATACATAACTATTGCTCTATCATAACTCAGCCTATGATGTGTGCTCTGAGTTGCATTCTTCTCCCTAACTCTGTTAGAGCCCCATACTCTTTGGTAAATAAAAACAATGCAAGAATGCATCAAAACACACAGAAATACAAATATACATTTTGACTTTGAAATAGGGTAGATCTGATTTCTAATCTCAGACCTCCACCTGGCTCTCTGTGTGACACTGGCATTTCACTTAACACTCTAAGCCTATCTTCAGAAAAAGAAAGTAAATAAATAACTATTTATATACATCAGTATAACTGCTAGCTTACAAAAGAGAGAGAGAACTGTAGGAAAGGAAAAAAATGTGTAAAGAAGGAAAATGCTGAGAAATACAGGAGAAAAGGCTCGGAAGGACTCCTAATGGAGTTTCTAGAAGAAGACATCTCTGTTTTCAGTCATACAATTCTAGATGGGTTTTGTGTTACTTTTATGTTGTTTGCCTTCACTTTGCTTTGTGTTGTTTCTGGTTTGAGTTGGTAGGAAAAGGAAAAAGCTCTTCTTAAGGAGAAAAATGGAAATCAAGCAAGAAGGAGATGCACGAAGTATGTGCTGTGATAAGAAATTCAAAGGAGGAGAAAGTTTCCAGGAGTAAACAAAATTTCCAGACAGTGTTAAGTGATTCGTTGGGGCTTCCCTGGAGGCCCAGTGGTTAAGGCTCCACGCTTCCACTGCAGAGGGCAGGGGTTCAGCCCCTGGACTAAAGGTCCCAAGTGCCATGCGGTGCAGCCAAAACAAAACAGAACAATAATGAAAAATACATAAAAAACAAAAAGTGATTCGTAATAGTAGAATTATTAGAGGAGAAGAAACAAAGTCCGACACAAAAGGCCTTAAGGAATGAGTGGGTGTCAATCAATCAAGACTAATTCATTCAGGGTTCTTTCTAAAGGAAGACATTCATCTTCAAAAAAGTGCAGGGCTATGACTAAAATATATAGCCATTTTCATGAAACTTCTTCATTGTTCATTCTGGGTTTCAACTTTTTTCTTTCTTTTTTTTGTCCTTAACAAGGTAAGCAAGCCATTTACATTACATTTCGTTCAATGCTCTTTCTCATGAAAATAGTACAGTCATAGTTCTTCAAAAGTTAAGGCTGCAGTTTGAAGGATCTTTATCAGGTTTTATCAAAGGTGACTTAAGTGGCAATTATGATCCCCATAGATCATAAGGTGGCAAAGGAAGAAAAGCAGTATGAAGACATTTCAAACTCTCAGTCCCCACACATGCTCGTGTCTAATTCAGCGGAACTGGCACTTAATGAAATCTGCTGCCTGTCTGAAAGCACCACAATTTACCTTTAATAAGAGGTGATAGTCTACGTCGAGCTCAGCTGCACTGTATCATGAACAGACTTTTTAAGACATCCTGACCCTTTCCACCCTTGCCCCAGACTTACCTTCACGGTGAAATCAGTAGCAGAGATCTTTTAGAGCTGGTAAGAAAGGTGCTTCAATGAGAAATTGGTAAGAGTTCTAAATCTGTCCCTCAGGTTAGCTGTGTTGGATTCTGATATACTTTTTTCTTATCCAGTCCTGGGGATTTCTTTTCTTTCCACTCCACTCTGCCAGAGGGCGGAGGATTAGAGTATGAAACAAAACCTGAAAGTGGAAAGGGTTTTTGAAATGTCGCTGCAGGAAACTGAAACCACAAGCCAAACAGAAACCACAAGCCAAACCACCAGCCAAATTGTACATGGAAGAGAAATTTGAAATCATTTGCATTTTTTTCTACTCCAAACTGTCCTCGGGGCCGTGGGAAACCATAATAAGTCTACAGTAACAGTGACTATAACCCCAAGGTATGTTTACATTATGTGAATATACCATTTTTGCTTGTTTTTTGTTTTTGTTTTTGTTTTTGCTTGGCTGCACCACGAGGCATGTGGGATCTTAGTTCCCCAATGGGGATCCAACCTTTGCCCCCCCCAGTGGAAGCGCAGAGTCTTAACCACTGGACCGCCAGGAAAGTCCCCGCTTGTTTGATTTTAAGAAACCAGCCTTCCTATGCAATTCAGGTCATCTCTTGCTAAATATGTAGGAATTTTGATAGAATTTTTTTCTGAGAAAACTTGAGTTTGACACACAGAATAAACTGCTGTATAATTTCAGTGAAGAAAAATTCACTTCCTCAATAGACAAACTAGATGCTAAACAATTTTAAAGAACTTAAAAAAAATCAGTCATTAAATAGTCAACAGATTTTTATAACTGCATCTTTCATCAGTCAGGCAAACATTCAAAGCGAACACTTTGAATACCTACTACACGCTGCAGTGTTCAAAGAGAAGCAAGAAACCAACAATCAAGAAGCATCATAATCCCTATGAGGAGATTTTGTTCTAGATGAATGCAACCTACAGCCTCCTTTGCCTCCCTTAAACCCACTCCTCCCAAACATGCAAATATTTATTTGGTTGTCTTCCTTATTTTCAACTATTGTCTGGTAGCGTTGGCACATTGTTTTTCAGAGCTTTGTAACTTAAATCTTTCAACCACCCAAGATATTAATAATAGAAAGTTCTCTATGTCTTTTTATTATTATTACTGAGATATAACTGACGTATAACATTGTATTACTTTTAGGTATGCAACACAATGATTTGACATATGTATATATTGCAAAATGATTACTACAAAAAATTTAGTTAACATCTGTGACCACACAGTTACATTTTTTTCTTATGATGAGAACTTTTAAGATATACTCTTTTAGCAACTTTCAAATATACAGTGAAGTATTCTTAACTATAGTCACCATGCTGTTCATTATATCCCAGGATTTATTTATAACTGGAAGTTTGTACTTTTTGACCACCTTAACACATTCCACCCTCCCTCCCCTCACCTCTGGCAACCACCCATCTGTTCTATGAGTTCAGTTTATTGTTATTTTTTAAGATTCCACATATAAGTAAGATTATACAGTATTTGTCTTTCTGTCTGACTTATTTCACTTAGCATAATACCTTTCAAGTCCAACCATGTTGTCACAAATGGCAATATTTCCTTCTTTTTTATGGTTGAGTAATATTCTATCATATATACATACCACATTTTCTTTATCTACTCATCCATTGATGGATAACTAGGTTGTTTACACATCTTGGCCATTGTGAATAATCTTGCAATGAACATGGCCGTGAATATATCTCTTCAAGGCAGTGTTTTCATATTGTTCAGAGATATACCCAAAACTGGAATTGCTGGGTCATGTGGTAGATTTATCATTTATTTTTGAGGAAACTCCATACTGTTTTCCATGGTGGCTGTACGAAATCTATATTCCCACCAACAATGCATAAGTGTTTGCTTTCTCCACATCCTTATCAACACTTGTTATTTATTGTCTTTTGGATAATAGCCTTTCTGACAGGTGTGAGGTGATATCTCATTGTGGTTTTGATTTGCATTTCCTTAATAATTAGTGATGTTGAACATTTATTTCAGTTACTTGTTGACCCTTTTTATGTCCTTTTTGGAAAAATGTTTATTCAGGTCCTCTGCCCAAATTTAATCAGATATTTATTTCCTACTGAGTTGTATGAGTTCTTATATATTTTGGATATTAACTTCATCAGGTAGATGATCTGCAAATATTTTCTCCCATTCTGTAGGTTGCTTTTTCATTTTGTTGATGGTTTCCCTTGCTGTGCAGAAGATTTTTCATTTGATGTAGTTACATTTGTTTATTTTTGCTTTTGTTGCCTTTGCTTATGGTGTTAAATTTTAAAAACTCTTTGCCAAGACCAATGTCAAGGAGATTATCGCTATGTTTTGTTTTAGGAGTTTTTTGGTTTCAGGTCTTAACATTCAAGTCTTTAATCCATTTTGAGTTTATTTTTGTGTGTGGTGAAAGATAGTGATCCAGTTTCTTTCTTTTACATGTGGCTGTCTAGTGTTCCCAACACTACTTATTGAAGAGACTATTCTTTCCCTGTTGCATCTTCTTGGTTCCTTTGCTGTAAAATAATTGATCATATATGTGTGGGTTTATCTGTAGGCTCTCAATTCTGTTCCGTTGATCTATGTGTCTGTTTTTATGCCAGTACCATACTATTTTGATTATTATAGCTTTGTAATATAGTTTAAAAGCTAGACGCATGGCTTCAGTTTTGTTCTTCTTTCACAAGATTGCTTTGACTATTCAGGCCTTTTTGAGATTCTATACAAATTTTAGGATTCTATTTATATGAAAAAACTTTGCTGGATAGAGTATTCTTGGCTGATAGTTTTTACCTTTCAGTATTTTGAGAATGTCATTCCACTCTCTTCTGGTCCATAGAGTTTATTCTGAACAACCGGCTGAGAGCCTATTGGGGATTCCTTTGTACGTTAAAATCTTTTTTTCTCTGGCTGCCTTACAAATCTTTCTTTGCCATTGACTTTTGACAGTTTTAATATAATGTATTTTGGAGAAGGTCTTTTTGCATTGAAGTAACTAGGTGTCCTCTTTCTTATCTTCATGGACTTGAATATCAAGTTCCTTCCCCAGGCTTGGGAAATTCTTAGCTATTATTTCTTTACATAAATTCTCTGCTCCCTTCATCTGCTCTTCTCCTTCTAGGAAACCCATTACCCTAATGTTGCCCTTCCTAAAAGAGTCAGATAGTTCTCATAGAATTTCCTCATTTTTTAAAGATCGTAATTCTCTTTCCTCTTCTGCCTGTATTATTTCTAGATTTCTATCTTCAAACTGACTAATTCTCTCTACCATGTGGTCTGCTCTATTTTCAACACTTTCTAATGCATTCTTCATTTTATTTATTGAGTCCTTCAGCTCCAGAATTTCTATTTGACTTTTTCTTAGAGTTTCAATCCCTTTAGCAAAGTATTCCTTCTGTTCATTTATTCCTGAGCTCATTGTACTGCCTTTCTGAGGTTCTGATGAATTGTCACTTTCTTTTTGTGATACAGTGTTACTGTTGTTCTTCATGCTGTGATGAGTTGTTTGTTCCTCTGCTGGTGCATTTGAAGTAGCGAACACCTGTCTTTATATAAAGCTTTCTCTGTGTGTGTGTGTGTGTGTGTGTGTGTGTGTGTGTGTATGTATGTTTTACTTGATTCTAATGATTCAACAGGTTAGAATTTAGAGATAAGAGCCTGTCTTTTGTTTTCCAGTAGGTGGCGCTATAGCACAGGTTTTTGATTTCTCTTACCTGCGTGCCTCTGGTTGGTTATATTAGAGAGTTGGCACTTTCCACCCTCCACTGCCTCTGTCAGAGGTGTAGTTTGGTGCCTTCTTGTCCCTGCTTGTGTCTCTAGGGTTGTTAGGGCCTTGCTACTGCTCATGTCCCTGGCGTCGCCGTCCGGGGCACCAAAATGGCAGGTGCTTCCACCGCATCCAAGATCTCCTGAGTCACAGGCTCCACCTCTGCTGTGGGAGGAGAAGGGGGAGGAGGAGCTGGGATCATGGGCACTTCTGCCGTATCCAGGGTTGCGGGGTTCGCTGGCAACGCTGCTGTGGGTGGTGATGGATGGGCGGGCTGGAGTTGTGGGTGTCTCTGTAGCTGGAGGGATGGTGTCACAGGTCCCACCGCTGCTGCTGCCCAGATATCTGTCGCCACAAGCATTGCTATGGCCAGGAGGTCAGAGTCGTGTGTGCCACTTCCCTTGCTGCTCCTGGGTTCCCTGTGGCTGCCAGCTCAACTGCTGCAGCGGGGGGACAAGTACTGCAGGCACTGCCTCCACTGTTTCCCCAGTTCTGCGTCCTCTTGTGTTACAGTTCACCCACCTTTAGATGTACAGGTTTATGGAGTTCTCCGGTTTCCTGGTGTGTTGGGCAGAGGTATCTATGCTGAATTGTGGATGTTTAATGGTCGTACGTTGTAGGGGGGAGACAAAGAAAGCATCTGTCTCTGCCCTGATGTTGATATCACTCCACAGTGTTCACTTTAAAAATATCTATTGGAAAACCATATACATAAAGAGAAGTGACCAAATTACACATCTACATTAGACACTTTTAGTATCTAATTAGATAAAAAGTATCTAATTAGTATCTACATTAGGTACTTTTCCAAAAGTAGTTATGTTCTTGTGCTTTCATGTCAATAAAGGAATAGATTTTTACAGATACTCCCAGAAGCTCAGTCACAGAACCTTGCAATTTCAACTCCCTCCTCCCACAGGGAAACTGGTAGACAGCCTCTGACATGGCTCCCAATGATCCTAGCTTCATTACACTATTCCACTTCCTAGTATTCACACCCTTGTGCAATCCTCTTCCCTCTGACAGTGGGCTGAATCTAGTGAATTTCTTCTGAAAATATGGTGAAAGTTGTGAGGTTTTACTTCCATGACTAGGCTATAAAAGACTGATCTCTCTCTTGCTCTCTCTCTCCCTCCCTCCCCTTCTTGGTTTGGTGATACTGGTGCAGCCAGTTGCCATGGTAGAGACACTCACGTGGCAAGACATTGAGAGTGGTCTCCAGGCAACAGCCAGTGAGGAATTGAAGGCTTTAGCCCAAAACTCATGATGATTAATGCTGCCAATAACCACAAGAGTAAGGTTGGGATGTGAATCCTTCCTTGGTCAAGACTTGAGATGACTGCAGTCCCAAATGGCACGTTGTAGCAGGGAGAGACCTTGAAACAGAGGACCCACCTGAGTGTCAAGAGGTCAAGGACCTCTTGACATTCAGAGTCTGTGAGATAATAAATGTTGTTTTTTCAAGCACTAAATTTTGGGGAAATTTGTTTTGTAGTAAGAGATAACAAATTCAGAAACTTTAATCTGACTTCTAACATCATAAATTACTACTGTCTTTCATCTTAATCTGAATTAAATTATACAGGATGTTTTGTTTTTGTATTTCACTTCTTTTGCTTAACATTATGTTTTTATAGTCGTTCAGGTTGTTGAGTTCAGTAAAAACATACTACTTCATGTATTAATGAATAGTTTTCAATGTGGTTGTCTCAATTTATACTCTCACCATCAATGTATAAGAATTCCCAATGTTCCACATACTCACCACCGGTTAGATATGTCAGACTTTTAGATTGTAATCATCTTGGTGAGGGTGTGGTGAGTGTGGTAAATGCAGGTTTAATTTGCTTTTCTTTGATAATCAGAGAGATTAAGGATCTTTTCATATCTATCGCTTATTTGGATATCCTTTTTGTCACACCTATTCAAAACTCTTGCTTATTTTTCTAGTAGGTTGTCTTTTTTATTTCTTGATATAAAGATTGCTTTATATATTCTGAATCTGAGCTGTGTGTGTGTCTGTGTGCATAGATCTAAACTCATCAATTCTTTATTTCTGTTTAATGTTCTGCGTCCTATTTCTCAACCCAGAGGATGTAAAAATAATGTCTTTGTTATTTTCAAAAAAATTTATTTTTTCTTTCATATTTTGATCTACAGTCCACCTGGAATTGATTTTTTTTAATGCCAGCTGGTATTGAGCAGTGCACCTCCTGGATGTTCATCTGGCTTAAAAGGAGAAATGATCAGACATCGATTATATACTGATTCATGGCCTAATGGACAATGGTTTGGCTGGATGATCAGGGACTTAAAAGGAACATGATTGGAAAATTGGTGGGAAAGAAAAGGTATGTCTACTGTTCTCTCTGAATGGGTAAAAAACATGAAGATATTTGCATCCTATGTGAATTCTCACCTAAGTGTGACCCTCAGCAGAGAAGGATTTTGGTAATCAAGAGGAAAGGTGGCAGGGTTGAAGGTCATACATGGGCTCAGCAACATGGACTTCTGCTCACCAAGGCTGCTCTGGCTACCACCACTGCTGAGTGTCTAGCCCGTAGCAGAGATCAACACCAACCACTGACATGGCCCATGATGGTGCCTTCTCTGCATGTAATGCTTTTGTCAAGATTACTATCCGTGGACTTACAGCATGCCTTATCCACCACCCTGGCATTCCACACAGCATTGCTTCTGATCAAGGAACTCACTTCACAGCAAATGAACTGTGACAATAGGCCCATGCCCATTGAATTCATTGATCTTACTGTTCCCCACCATCTTGAAGCAGCTGGTTTGATAGAACTGTGAAATAACCTTTTTAAAACTCAATTACAGTGCCAGCTAGGTGTCCACAAACCTTGCAAGGCTGGGGCAGGTTTCTTCAAAATACTGTGTATGCTCTGAATCAGTGTTCAATATACGTTGCTGATTCTTTGACAATCAAGATTCATGGGTCCAGGAATCAAGGGATAGAAATGGGAATGGCACCACTCACTATTACCACTAGGGACCCCCTAGGAAAAGTTTTGCCTCCTCTTTTCACAACTCTATGTTCTGCTAGTTTAGAGGTCTTAATTCCAGAGGTAGGAATGCTTCTACCAGGAGACACAATAAAGATTCCAATGAACTAGAAGTTAAGACTGCCATCTGGCCACTTTGGTGTCCTTGTGCCTCTGAATCAACAGGCAAAGAAGGGAGTGACAGTGTTGGCTGCAATGATTGACCCTGATTACCAAGGGGAAATTGGACTACTACTCCATAATGGAGGTGGGGAAGAGTATGTCTGGAACATAGAGGATCCTGAGGGCATCTCTTAATATTACCATGCATAATTGTTAGCGAAAGTGGGGTCCGGCTGCTCTCCACTTGAAAGCCAATAAAGAGGCAGGGTTGGCGGAAAGGACGGTTTGCTTTATTCTGGAGGCCAGCAACTGGGGAGAGGTGGACTCGTGTCCAAAGGCCAACTCCCCCCACTGACAGTCAGTGGGAAGGAGCTTCTAAAGGGAAGTTTCAGGGATATATAGGCAGAGGGAGGGGGCTACATGCGGGAGTAGCACAGTCAGCTCTGACCGTCGTCTGGAAACTGGTTGTGCAGTGGTCTGATCAGCATCATCTCGATTGTTCTAAGGACAGTGAATCTTCAGTTCCAGGGTCGGTTCGTTCCCATTTCCTTGGGGCCAGTTCTCAGAATTGTGGCAGCTTATGTCATGGCTACAGTCTGGTCATCGTGTAGTTAACTTCTTTCACCTGGTGGGCGTCTCAGTATCTAGAAGACAGCTCACAGGATATGGCTCAGAATATTACCTATAGCCCTTGAAGAGGGAAGTAAAGGTCCTTGACTTTGTTTAATGTCTAAACTAATATTATTTGGTCTTGTTTGACTGTTTTTCTTTGCTTCTATATTTTCTCACTTCTCTGATTAGACTTATTCTTTGGATAAAGTTTTCCTACAGGCAAAAGGCAGGCGGAGGACATGGGTGGGGGGGGCGGGGAAGGACCATAGGCCCTGCTCCGTTTCATAATGATTAAGGTCAACAGAACAGTAAAACAACCCAATCCAGGCAGGACTACTAATGGTCCAGACCCTGAAGAAATGAAGGTTTGGGTCACCCCATATCATGTAAAGAACCATGACCAGCTGAGATGCTTGTTAAAGGCAAAGAGAATATGAAGTAGGTAGTAGAAAAAGGTAGTTATAAATACCACATGACTAGTTACAGAAACACAGACTGTAATTGTCATGAGTATTTCCTCCTTATTTTGCTATAATATGTTTGCATGTATGTGTATATATACAAATTTTTGTTTTCTTTCCTCTCTTAGTCTTTCAAGTAACATAAGACTTATTGATTTTACATCGTAGTTTTAAGAACTGTTAACTTTACATCACAGTATTTAAGTTATGGGATATCAAGGAGAAGAGTAAACATTACTCAAGGACTTTACCTCCTTTTCTGGGGAAGGGATTAGTGCACTTTTATTTATTTATTTATTTTTGGCTGTGTTGGGTCTTCGTTTCTGTGCGAGGGCTTTCTCTAGTAGTGGCAAGCGGGGGCCACTCTTCATCGCGGTGCGCAGGCCTCTCACTGTCGCGGCCTCTCCCGTTGCGGAGCACAGGCTCCAGACGCACAGGCTCAGTAGGTGTGGCTCACGGGCCCAGTTGCTCCGCGGCATGTGGGATCTTCCCGGTCCAGGGCTCGAACCCGTGTCCCCTGCATTGGCAGGCGGACTCTCAACCACTGCGCCACCAGGGAAGCCCTAGTGCACTTTTGAATGCATGTAGTATAGCTGTATCACGTTATATGGAACTATGAGCTTGTTATTGTCTTTATTTGGAGAATAACTATGATTTAAGGAGCTGTGTATGGGTGCCAAATTGTCAAAAGGTGAACTTGTGATGGTTAATTTTATGTTTCAACTTGACTGGCTTTGGACTGCCCAGATTAAACATTATTTCTGAGTGTGTCTAAGAGGGTGTTTCCAGATGTGATTAGCATTTGGACTCAGCAGATTGTCCTCTCTAACATGGTGGGCATAATCCAATCCACTGAGGACAGGAATAGGACAAAAAGTATTGGAAGTAGGAATTCATTCCTTTTTTTCCCCTGCTGCTTCACTGTTGAGCTAGAACATTTCATCTTCTCCTGCCCTTGGAATGGAATTTACACTAATGGCTTCCCTGGTTCTCAGGCATTGGGACTCAAACTGAATTACATGACCAGCTTTCCTGGGTCTCCAGCATGAAGATGGCAGATCATGGGACTTCTCAATTAATTACAAGAGGCAAATCCTTAATATGTGTGTGTGTGTGTGTGTGTGTACAGATAGATACATAGATAGACATATTATCTTTTTATTTTTATATCTATCTATCTATACACACACACACACACACACACCTCTAGATAGGTAGGTAGGTAGATAGATGGATAGATAAATAGATAGATAGATAGATCCATCTCCTATTGGGTCTGCTTCTCTAGAGACCGTAACTAATACATCCCCTAGAGGGAAAATCAGATCAAAGAATGACTCCATTTTATTCCCATGATATGACATTTAGGTGGTTCTCCAGGGCTGGCTGAGACCATACTGAGTCATGGTCTGATCTAGCGTAGCATGAATTTTCAGTCATGGTGAAGGTGAACACTCAGTTTTTGGATTGGAATTTATCTGAGGTAGAGTTGGAAACAGCAGTTCTTATAAACCCTACTCTCAAATGCAGGCTATATAAAAATCATGCGGTAAGTGTAGTAGATTCCATTAAAGGTGTACTGTAGGCGGCATCTCTTTTCCTAAGACTTCTTTGCTCATCACAGCTTTGATGGGTATACAAGCCTTCTGCTCCACCAAAACTCATTCTCCTACCCTGATGACTCCATTCTCTCTTCCTTACTCTGTCTGCTTTCCTCTACTCACTACCTTGCTTTGTGGAGCAAACAGGTTTCTACTGGGACTTACATCCTTGTATTTGCTACCTCTGCTCCAACAGCCATGTCAATAAATTTTTACAAACATGCACATTTCCCCTTCTAGCAAGAATTTTGGTGTGAAATGTTCAGATACTAAACATATGCTTTACCTTTTTATAATATGTTATCCCAGTAGCTCTTCCACTGCTAGAGAGTAGGAGGCTGAATTAAAAATGTGGGGCATTGTAAATTATGCACAGACACCTGTGCTCTGGAAACCATGTGAAAAAATGTCCTACAGGAGTCCAGAGGCATGCAGCTTAAAATGAATTATACATTTTGTGGGCTCTGAGCCTTTGGTGATGTTTCCAGACAAGCAGCAGCTGCATGTGATATTTTTCTAGCCAGTGAATCACAGGGGGCCACAGTGGAATAAGGAGGTTTCTAGTAACCATCTTCAAAGGCATCCTCAGGAACAGTGGCTTCATTGTCCTTTGAACAATTTTTATGCAGTCTGGTACAAGTTTAAATATTTTAAGAATCATGTTCTTGTTTTGCTAGAACAGAAGAGCAGCTGATTTCCTAGAATTGAGCCTGTTATACAAGTAACTGTTTATTGCTTTCAGTTTCAATCTGAATTCTATCCCAGAACATGCTGTTTTGAGTAATCTTGAATTGACCTAAGGGATTGTTTTCCTGGCTGGAAAACATTTACAGTAGGTCATTTAACAACATAATATCTGGAAATGCCTGTAACTTTTGGGGGCTAAGGAGGGAGTTCCAACACTTCACTTTTTACTGTTGCTTTTCAGGAGCAAGTGTGTGGCGTTTAGATCTTTTAAATCTTTCTGCAAACAGGCTGGTCAATACAGGAAGCTGCAGGGGGAACAATTGACAGGGCTGATGTCATGACTTATAATCATTATTTTTGATTGTTTTCAATTCATTCTCCACTCAGTAGGCAGTGATTTAAAAAAAAAAAAAAAAAAAACCCACAATGAATCCTGTTGTTTTTATGCCCAAAAGTTTTAAAAAGTTAAACGTTTCCAGTTGCAGTGAGTATAACATCCAGTCTCCTCTGTGACTTGCAAGAATCGACATAATCTGGCTCCTGCCTACCCCCTCTCTAAACCCAAGCTATCTCTGCTTTACCACATGGGCCTTCATTCAGGACCAAACACACCAAGCTGTTCCTCAGTGAAGAGTTTTGAAGAAAGTCTCCTTCTACTTGGAACCCCATTCCCTCCTTCCTTTCCTGACTCAATTTTCTCCTAGTAAAAATTCATCTTACATGGAAGCAACCTAAATGTCCATCCACAGATGAATGCATAAAGAAGATGTGGTATATATATATTCCATGGAATACTACTCAGCCATAAAAAAAGAATGAAATAATGCCATTTGCAACAACACGGATGGACCTAGAGATTGTCATACTAAGTGAAGAAAGTCAGACAAAGACAAATATCATGTGATATCGCTTATATGTGGAATCTAAAAAATGATACAATTAACTTATTTACAAAACAGAAACAGACTCACAGACATAGAAAACAAACTTATGGTTACCAAAGGGGAAAGCGGGAAGGAGGGATAAATTAGAAGTTTGGGATTAGCAGATATAAATAACTGTATATGAAATAAACAACAAGATCCTATTGTATAGTGCAGGGAACTATATTCAGTATTTTGTAATAAACTATTGATATAATGGAAAAGAATCTGAAAAAGAAATATATATATATATATATATATATATATATATATAATTGAATCACTTTGCTGTACACCAGAAACTAACACAACATTGTAAATCAACTATACTCCAATAAAAAAAATTCATCTTAACTCTCATTTTCTCAGGGAGGCATTTCTGACCAACTCATCTACATTGGGTTACCCCTCTACACTTCTTCATGCATCCTGGACTAGTCCCTTACAATGCTTTTCAGAAGTTGAAATATTACACTTATTGGTATGACAGTTTGTTGATGTCTTACTTGTGAACTAAAAAACTGCATGAGCATGGGGACCATGGCTGTTTTACTAACCATGGTATTCCTGCTGTTATCCCCAATGCCTTCCACAGTGTCCAGCACATGGCCAGTGGTCGATAACTATTTATTGAACAAATAAATGCAATCATGTTTAAAAGCACATGCCCTATGTCAGTCAGGTCTGCATCTGAGTTTGGCTCACAGCATCCTGGGTGTTTGACATAATGTGGGAAATCTACCCCAAGATGCTCAAACATGACTTCGTGAATATGACCTCCTTTACTATTGTACTTGTTACCATCATTGTCATCATCATCATTATCATCTTCTCATGTTAGATTTAGCTTCATGGTTCTATGACCGAAAAGAAACCCTTATCTCTGTGAAATACGTATGTTGTACAAGAGGCAGTAACCTTAGGGGTTTTACTTAGATTTGTCTTATAATTTTAGTGATGGTGTTGGATTTTATTCTGATATAAGTTCTTTACTTAATATTATTCTGAGTAGAAATAAAAAGGAGAATTACAAGAGGCTTCTGATTCTGGCAACATTTTTTTCTTTTTTTATTAATTTTTATTTTATATTGGAGTATAGTTGATTTACAATGTTGTGTTAGTTTCAGATGTACAGCAAAGGGATTCAGTTATACATGTACGCATATCTATTCTTTTCAGTTTCTTTTCCCATATAGGTCACTAAGGAACATTGAGTAGAGTTTCCTGTGCTATACAGTAGGTCATTGTTGATCATCTATTTTGTATACTGTAGTGTGTATGTGTTAATCCCAAACTGCTAATTTATCCCTCCCCCACCTTTTCCCTTTGGTAACCATAAGTTTGTTTTCTAAAACTGTGTTGAATAAAAGTGGCAAGAGTGGACATCCTTGTCTTGTTTCTGATCTTAGAGGAAATGCTTTCAGCTTTTCATCATTGAATATGATGTTAACTGTGGGTTTGTCATATATGGCCTTTATTATGTTGAGGTATGTTCTCTCTATGCCCACTTTCTGGAGACTTTTTGTCATAAATGGGTACTGTATTTTGTCAAAAGCTTTTTCTGCATCTACTGAGATGATCATATGGTTTTTATTCTTGAATTTGTTGATGTGGTGTATCACACTGACTGACTTAACGGATATTGAAAAATCCTTCCATCCCTGGGGTAAATCCCACTTGATCATGGTGTGTGATCCTTTCAGTGTGTTGTTGGATTCAGGTTGCTAGTATTTTTGAGACAATACAACACTGATCACAATCCACTGCTTATCATACTAGTAATTTATCTCCACTAAAGCCTAAGCTTGGAGATGCGGGGAGAGGACATCGGGCAGGTACCATGTCTCTCTTGCTCTCTGCTCAGTCCCCAGGCTGGGGACAGTAGATTTGTTAAATTGAAATAATCAATCCTGAGGAAAGGGGTCTATGTGAGTAATATAGGCAATCAGATCGTGTGTTGATATGACTTAATTCAGTCTAATAGTACAAACGAAGAAGAGCCTTGGGAAATCTAAGGGGTGACAGTCCTGAGGGAACATGGAGTTTCAGAGGCAAGGAGACAGAGTGAGCATCAAGGAGAGGGGAGAAGCCAGCGATGGTAAACACCCAGAGAGTTCATCACAGTTGTCAGCAAGGAGGCCAAGGGTGACCTTCCTGAGCACAGGTTCACTAGAGTGATGGACCAGGAGCCAGAGCTGGAGGAAGGAGCAGCCATGGAAATGAGGGAGATCCAAGGAAAGCAGCTCCCTTCCAAGAAGGAAAGGTAGGAAGTTGTCTGGATCTCAAGAGATACGTGCTGAGTTGTGTAGTGATGAAGGGTCATAGCCTCTGCTATTTATTCTCTAAAATAATAATCAGAATAAGAATGTAAATAGAAGAATTTTTACATCTATTTAGAAAAAGAGAATACAAATGTCACAAAATATCACAACAGGATGAACCTATCTAAGTAGTATAAGATTTCACCATAATCTTATTTTTCTCTGTAATCGAGGATTTTATTTTTTAAAATAGGTTTAATTTGAAATATTGCTTGTGTTCAGGCAAATATTTGATTGGCTTTAGTAAAATGGTTCTCTATACTATCACTTTATTTTTATAAGTTTATACAAACAGCATTATATACAAAAGTATCAAATGTCATAAATAACATAAATGTCATAATTTACATTAAATATTTAAGATTCAAAATATTCCCACTATAATTGACTTCTTATGTGATCTGAGCAAGGCAATAACCTTACTAAATCACAATTTTCACATGGTAATTATAGAGTACTATGAATAAATCCCCTTGGGATGATTGTTAAAAAAACAAAACAGATTATCACTGCCCAGAACCTGTATGTGTAAAAAGTACCACTGTCACCACCCAGTGAAAATAATTTTCAAAAATGAAGGTAACGTCTTTTCCAAACATATAGAAGTTGAAATTCATTGGCATTAAACCTATACTACAAAAATGTTAAAGGAAGACCTTCAAGCAGAAGAAAATAATATCAGATGGAAATCTGGATTTAGAATGTAGAGCACCTGATATGTTACCTACAAGTGTACAAAGACTTGTCTTCTTTTTATTAATATAATTTGTCTAAGTGACTATGTAAACCAAAAGTAGTAAGCATAGATTATACAGTTATAGCATATGTAGTACTAACATATGTGACAATAATAGTACAAATCCAGTAGATGGAAAAGAAGGTAATTGTAAGGCATTTGTACTACAAATGAAATGTTATAATATCACTTAAGAATGGACAGTGGTAATTTAAAGATGTATACTATAAATCCTACCTCAAACATAGAAAAAAAGGCAAAGGACTAAAGCTAATAAGTCAATCAAAGAGACAAAGTGGAATCATAAATCAGAAAAAGCACTCAATAAATGCAACACAAGTCAAAAAGAGAGGGAAAGGGGAACAAAAAACTTGTGGAACAAATAGAAAAAAATAACAAGAATGTAAATTTAAGCACAACAAATAAATGCATTACATGTAAAAGTGTTAAACAACCCAACTGAAAGACAGATATTATTTATACAATTGAAAAAACATGGAACAGTGACCTATCTGTGTTACCTTCCTATTGTGACTGTAACAAATTGCCACAAAGTTAGTGGTTTAAAACAACCACAGTGTCTTCTCTTATAGTTCTGCAGGTCAGACTCAAAAATGGATTGGCCAGCTGCGTTCCTTCTGGAAGCTCTAGGGGAGAATTCATTTCTTTGCCTTTTCTAGCTTCTTGAGACTTCCTTCATTTCTTGGCTCATGGTCCCATCCTCCATCTTCAAAGCCAGCACAGTAGCATTTATGAATCTTGTTTTCTGTGCTTTCATCATCACATTACCTTTCCTGACTCTGACCCATCTGCCTCTCTCTTAAAAACACTCTTGTGATTACATTGGGTCCCCACAGAGGATGTAAATAATCTCCCCCTCTCAAGATCTTTAACTTGGTCACATTTGCAAAGTCCCTTTTGTCATGTAATGTAACATATTCACTGATTCCAGCGATTAGGATATGGACATCTTCTGGAGACCCATCCATTATTCAGTCTACCACACCTCTACATGCTGCTTGCAGAAAACCCCCTTTAACTGTAAAGACAAATAGAAGTTAAAAGTAAAAGAATGGAAAAAGATGTACCATGTTTGCCCCAAGGAAAAGAAAGCCAGAGAGGCCAAATTAATATGACAAAGTAGATTTCACAGCAATTAATATCACTAAGAAAGAGAAAACCCTTTCACGATGAAAAGGCCTCTGTTTAACAGGAGGACATAATAATCATAAATGTTTATACATCAAATTATAGAGCTTCAAAAATGCATGAATCAAATTATGATAGAACTGCAAGGGGAAATAGACAAATTCACAATTATAGCTAGAAATTTCTATGCCTCTATCTCCATAACTGACAGAACAAGTAGATGGGAAACCAGTATACAGAAGACCTGGACAACCTTATCAACTTACTTGTTCTAATTGATTTTATGGGACATTCCACCCAACACTAGCAGAATGCATATACTCCTCAAATGCACATAGAACATTTCCCAAGATAGACTACATTCTGGGAATAAAACATGTTTAACTAAATTTATTATTTTCTTAACTTGGCTAGACTATCTAGTAAAGTTTATTTCCCCCATAGTGTGAAGCATCTGGTGTCAATCCTCAGAGGGAACAGCCTTGGGCAGGCAGACAATCACCTGGGATGGCAGTGGTTTTATCAGGTTTTTCTTGGTCTCTTTCCCTAATTCCTCTGTCAAACTGTCTTCCACTAATGGAATTCCAACCATTTGTTAGGGTCAACTAACTTCCAGCTGAATGCTCTATAGTTTTTGACAATGCCTTAGGGAATAAATTGCTCCACTAGGATTCAATTAAATTTGGAGAAGGGTAGATATTACAGGCAGTTTGGGGGGTTCTGATCACAGCAGGGCTCTTAAGCGTTTCTTTTTCTGGTTCTCTCTCATAAACTAGCTGGCCTGCTGTTTAGCTTATTGCTCTTAATTAAGAAGAGTATATAATTGCTTACCAATGAAATGTCTAAACTGCTTACCACCCAAATTTCTTTCTTGATTACCACTCAAACATCAGTTGGTTTTGACAGAGGCTTTAGGTTTGGACTCCCCTACACTTTGTTACAAATAAAGTCAGTTTCTTTGGAGACAGTTTCAGAGTCTCTTATCTATGGATTTCCCTGACCCTGGGCAAAATCTCTGAGTTCCTGCTCCAGAGCTAGGGGTGACACATTGGCCCATTTCTGTCTAACACCTCTGTTTAAAAGCAAGTTGCTGGGCAAAGGCAGTAGCCTCTTTTTTTCTGTTTGCGTCTCCTGAACCAGTATATCTGCCCTAGGAGTGAGCATTGCAAGTGTGATCAGGACTCCAGCATTCTAGGCCTGAAGGCACCGGCCAGAGATCCCCAACCAGGTGAATGGAGGATGGGTGGAGGAAGACAGGATCTCACTTCTTGACTGCACTCACCAGGAGTTTAGCCTCTGCAGCTCAGAGCTGGGAATGATGAAAAATGCTAGTGGCTGCTCCTCTTAGTGTGGTAGTGTCCCTTGACTGGAGCTGATGGTAGGGAGATCTCTGTTACCCTGGCCACACCAACCCAAAGTGAAGATTCTGTCATGATGAGCTGGGAGTGTGGAGAGGGAGCAGATAGTGGCTCAAGTATGATAGATTTGCACTGTTATTTCCAAAATTTAGTCATTTATTTTCTTGAATAAGTGCCTATTTATTTGCTGTATGTCCTAGGGCAATTTCCAGAGACATTAAATGGTTGCTGTTTAAGTAATTTACACCAGTACAGTTCTTCTGCTGGGGAGTAGGTCTGTAAAATTCCTAACGCTGCCATTCCAGAAGTTGAATTCCAGTTTTAAAACATTTTAGTTTAGTGTAATAGTATAAAGGACAGAGAAAGATCTTTTCCTGCTTTATAGGAAATGGTTTCTCAAGCCTATAGCTAAAAATAAAGGTGGGTAAATATTTGCCATTTTTAGTTGAAATGCTCAGATCCTGCCATCAGCCACCTCCCTCTTCCTAGCCCTCTGAGAATGGCCTTTTTAGCACAATTGGAACCACTGCTCTCTATCCTTCTTCTCCATCATTTTTCCAGGAACCACGACAGTATCCCCAAAGGACTGTCACCAAGAGGCCACCAAAAATCAGAATCTATAAGATGTAGCTAGGTGAAGTTTTCCAGGGGTTGAGGTGGAACCCTTGTCCTTAGGGCCTGATGAGTCTCAACTCATTTCTAGGGAGAGCTTAGAGACCAACAGACAGAATATTAAAGAAACTTTTAACATATCTCTCTTCTTCTCTCTTTCCCAATTCTTACAACACAAGAGAAACAAATTCATGGAGTAGAAGCGTGTGTGTGCAGACGTATACCATGTCTTCTGGAGGTGTTCAATAAAATCACAAATGATACAAAAATATTATATCTTGGCTTGCACTGGTACTTATTACTGAAAGAGGAACACTAAAGTCATTCTGTTCTTTAAAGTCTGGATTAGAATATCTTGGACAGGAGGATATAGAATAAGAAACAAAGAGAATTTATAAACATGGTAATAGGAAGTAATTTCCTGTTTATACCCATTCCCCAATACCTCCTTCACAGAAAAGCACTTTGATACCCTCTGAGTGTCAAGCAAGAAAGAGGCACCATGGTACCTGCTCCAAATATATTAGTTTTTATCTGTATTTAAATTGTATTAGTTAAAATTCCACTGGTCAAATTAAAGAATAGACATGTATTTCATAAAGATAAACCATATTTGGCACATCAGACCACTCTCAATAACTTTCAGAGGATTAAAATCTTTCAGAATATGTTCTCCGACAAAGAGAAAATTATATTGTTATTTTTTTTAAAACTCTGTAAAAATGCCCAATATTTGTAAGTTAAGTATGCGCACCTATGTAACTTCAGAAGTAAAGGTGAGATCACAAGGGTAATTTGGTAAACATTGTAAAAACACAGTATCAATATTTTAGTTATGTATGCAATAATTATAATAAAATTTATAATTTTAAAACTTCCTAAAATAGAAAAGGTTTAAATATTGATCCTAGCTTATGTCTTAAGAAATAAGAAAAAAATTAAACGGAATGCAAACCAAAAAAGTTATAAAATAGAAAACTTGCAGGCAAAAACCAAAATTTAAATAATTAAACATTTTCTTATTTGAAAATATTTATAAAATTGGTGACCACTTAAAATGGTCGAGATAAGTGGAGAAAACATAAATCTAGCTATCAAGAGCCTTGTATCAGTACATTAATGTAGTCCTTCTATTTGAGATCTTGTCTGTGTCTTGGTCCTGCTGGATCCAAGAACACAACATCCTCAGCAAAAGTCTTTAATTTTTGACTATGAGTTACAGGAGAGATATTTACTATCCCTCAAAATATTTTTTAAAATGTTTCACTTATTCATTCAGTTTTTCAATCACCACCCTCCTTGGTTTATACTATGCTAATGTTAATGTATTGGATCCTAGGGATTCAAAAGTGAATATCTCCTGAAGAAGCATTCAATTTTATTTCCAGGAAATATAAATTAGATTGAAGCTAAACTTAAGGAAAGACTGTTCTTTCTTATTCTAATAGAGCTGAATCTCTAGCCAGAAAAGAAAAATTTTCAATTTTTATTCCCTATAAAATATTACTTATTTTTAATATCCCCATGTAGCATAAGCTCCATGAAGAGAAGAGCTTTATCTGTCTTGTCCTTTTCTTCATAGAGCTCAGACAATGATAGGTACAGAATGAGAATTGAGCAGTCAAATAAATGAATCTAAAACTTAATGTATATGAAATACAGATGTGTACAAATTATTAATTAGATGAAAGCATTTTTTTTCTTTTTGTTCTTTAATTCACGGTGTTTTAATTCCCTGTTGTTGCTATAACAAATTACCACAAACTTAGTGCTTTAAAATAACCCAAATGTTTTCTTTACAATTCTGGAAATCAGAGTCAAAAGTGGGTTGGCAGGGATGCTTTCCTTCTGGAAAATGGGAGAATCTTCTCCTTACTTTTTCTAGCTTCTGAGGGCAAAGTCTATTCTTTGGCCCATCTGGTATCTTCAAGGACGACATGGTACATCTTCCAAACTCTCTTGCCCTTTCTGTAGTCTCCTCACTGTTTTCTGCCTTTTACCTTCCTACCTCCCTCTTACAAGGATCCTTGTGATTACATTGGGTTCACCAGAATCATGTACCCATCTCCAGAGCCTTAACTAAATCACATCTGCAAAGTCCTTTTACCATGTAAGGGAACATATTCATAGGTTTTGGCAGTTATAGGGGAACCTCTTTGAAGATTATTCAGCCTACCGATAGGATCTCTTTAGTTGAAGGAATCAGAACATCTGTTTAATTTGAGCTCTCGATGGGAACAGATATTTCTATAGAGTAGCTTGGTTTTCTATTAAACTCTCCAATTTATGGACACATTCATTATCGTATGGTTTCTCTCTTAAAAATGCAAAGCCACCTTCCTTCTGAACACTTAAGTTTCAGCTGAATAGACCTGATTAAAATTCCTGGTGCAGATGTGTTAACTTCCTCACAGAACCACAGATCCTGTGACGTCAAGGTTACAGAGGAGGAGACCTCTCTACAGAAGTTTCTTTTGTTCTGATAGCCTTTAAATCACTCTAGAGACATGAATCTGATGTCTAAACTGCAAACTACTATTACCTCCTCTGATACTGGAAGGGTTCATGGAATTCTTTTTTTTTTTTTTTTTAAATAATCTTTTATATATTTATTTATTTATTTTTATATTTATTGTTGGGTCTTCGTTTCTGTGCGAGGGCTTTCTCTAGTTGCCGCAAGCGGGGGCCACTCTTTATCGCGGTGCTCGGGCCTCTTCACTATCGCGGCCTCTCTTGTTGCGGAGCACAGGCTCCAGACGCTCAGGCTCAATAGTTGTTGTTCATGGGCCTAGTTGCTCCACGGCATGCGGGATCTTCCCAGACCAGGGCTCGAACCCCTGTCCCCTGTATTAGGAGGCAGATTCTCAACCACTGTGCCACCAGGGAAGCTCTGGAATTCTTACAATTGAAAAAAGAATCATGTAAAATATCATCTTCGTCTTATTTAGCACATCCTATGCCTAAACATACTTTGAGAAGATGAGCAGAAAAATGGTCTCTGCCCTCAGATGAACTTTACTATCTACCTTAAAATAGTTACTAGACGCAAGTTAATTGTGCCTGGACAAGGACTCTGGTTATTACCTAAATCCATATGCCCCTACTTTATCAGGGGGTGTGTGAATCTTTCTGGTATTGGGTATCAATGCCAAGTTGGATCCTGAGTCAAGAGTCCTTAAATGTGTGGGTAGTTCCATTTCCTGAGTGCATATGTACTTGAGTAAATGGTCAGTGGTCCCCCATAGGGAGGGCAGAAAGACTTGTTTTCATTTTTCTTGTCCTGGAGTCTCAGGATCCTTCTTCCCAAGGACCCGGATCTCCTCCAGATGATGGGTTCCTGGTCTGAAACTGGCTCAGATCAAGGCTAGGTATTGGAACGCTTTACTAGGGCTATAAATCCATAGCCTCCTCCTAAACCATCCTTGACTCCATTGATTTTTTTCCTCCCTGTCTCACTTGACCATGTTCTATTCATCGTCTTCTGAGTGCTCTATGATCAGGCCTAGCAGGCTGTCACTCCAACCTTGCTACTCAACTATCACTGCTTCCACTTGGCTTCTGATGTGTAGGAACCAACACATGGCCTCCATGTGACATGGTCTCTCACCTCTCGTCTCTCTTGCTCAACACCACCAGGAGTCCAGTTCTGCAGTGGCAAGTCATCCCACCTACCCTGACATATTGCAGAGAGGTCAACATGGAATGTTTTAAGGATGACAGGATCCCTCTCACCAGTGCACATTCTTGTTTTTGGCTAGTTTTCCTTCTAACACCTTAAAGCTCCACTTCAGAGATAGAAAATGGAGGCCACTCTAAGTGAGATTTCAAAGATCACCAGAAACTTTTTACCTTAGTTTTGAAATGAATATAGGGATTAAAGAACCAAGGTCAAAATGAAAAGAAGATTAGGATGCAAATTTTGTGCTTTCCAGTCCTCTGATTCTGCCTTAAACCCTTCACTGAACTGGGTGATGTCATTTCTTGGAGCAAGGAGCAATTTATCATCTAGTGGTCAGTTTCACATCGCATTAGTATTGATTATTAGTATTATTTTATAATTTCTTTTTTATTTATGAATATTAAGCTTTCTTTACAAAATTTCAAATATAGAATATATAATGCAAACTATGTATCCTTCCTCCACCTGATCTCACTCAGTTTTCCCCAGAAAGAATGTTCCTAGTTTTCATGAATTCCTCTCTTTTTTCACAAAAACTACACTATACACATGGTTTGGCACCTCATTTTTTCACCTTAAGATATATCTTGAAGATTGTTCTATAGTAGTATATGTAAACTCCATTGTCAAATTATTTAATGGCTACCTAGCATTTACTACATGTATGTGCTAACTTTGTATTTATATTACCACTTTTTATTAAAAGCAATACCACAATGGATCTCATTTTCATATGTGTGTGTGTATAATTGTGCACATGTATTTTCCTAAAAGTGAACATGCTATATCAAGGCATAAATACATTAAAATGTAAGAAATATTAAGACAAATTCTCAATAGAAATTGTACAATTTATACTCCCATATGAGATAGCTCTTCTTTCCATACCTTTCTAACATAACTTGCTATCAGATTTTTTTGACCTTTGTCAATCTGAGAAGTGAAAGATTCTATCTGGTAGTTTCAGTTTCATTTCACTAATTATGAATAAGTTGGAATATGTTTTATTTATTTTCTGTGAACTTCTACTCACATATCTCTTTCATATTACTTAAATAAACTAGCTTTTCCTATGATAAAAGCTGAAAATATATTTTCAGACAGCTGTTTGTCCTTTGACTTTGTTTTCTTGACATAAAGGATTTATTTCAGTTTTATGTGCTTTTGTATGTATCTTATATCTTCTGGGCTTTGTGTCTTGCTTAGAAAGGACTACCACATTCTAAGATTTTAAAAAATTATTTGCAATTTCCAAATTTTATAATTTCAATCTTCATGTTGAAATCTATAGGAAATCTGGAATTTCTTTGCCATAATATATGTATATATATATGTTGCCATAATATATACATATATATATGTTGCCATAATATATACATATACATATATATGATATCTAATCTCTATTTTCTCTAGGTGTCTGTCAAGTTGCCTTAGACAATTTATTCAACAGTTCATTATTTCCCACTGATATCAAATAAAACATTTAAGATAAATAGTTTCTGGAAGTGTTTGTCTCTATCTCTAGACTAGGTAAACTGTTCTAGAGCTTTGTCTGTATTGTTAGGACCCAGAGCTGCACTGGTCTGATGAACACAGCTCTAGAACAGGTTTTCATATGGAGTAGATATGGCTCCTCTACTTTTCTTCTGTATTATCCTGACAATTTTTAAAAGTATGTTAAGCATTTCCATTTAAACATGTAGAAAGGTAGTAGCCTACCTCTCTTTATAAAAACATAGTTTTACCACAGAACACATTACATTTATAAGTGAATTAGAGGAGAATTGACTTTAATATGTATAAATTATATAATTCTTCTTTTGTGACTTTCAGTGTCATGCTTGACACATTTTTTCAAGGTAATTTTTACCTCTATTGCAAATTTAGTCTCTTTCTACCTCCTGAAACAGCAGGTGGCAAACTTTTTCTGTAAAGGACCCAAGAGGAAATACTTTATATTTTATGGGTCAAACAGTGTTTGTTGCAACTATTCAACTCTGCAGATGTTGTGGCATGAAAGCAGCCATAGACAATATGCAAATGAATGAGTGTGGTATTGTGCCAATAAAACTTTACTTACAAAAATAGCAGGGCAGATTTGGTCTATAGGCCAAAGTTTGCCAACCCTTTTTATAAAGTTATTTGTTTTCCCCTTTAAACTAACTAGTAAAACCAACATTTAATCTATCTAAAGTGTGTCAGGCAGTGATATCCTCTAGTAGGCACTTTTTATGTTTAAAGCTTTCTGAGTGAAACTAAAAAACATACATGTCAAAAATAGGGCAGAGCATATATCCATATTCTATAATTTCCTTAAAATAAAAGCTAATCCTATTTAAACAGTGAGCTCAGGCCCTTCAGACCCTGACCAATTAGTTTAGCAGGAACAGACAGAATTGCAGTTGTTTCAGTGGCAAGTGTGTCCAAGGCCCGTGCAATCCAGAGAGTCTTATCCTTTTTATTATTCTCAATCATATTTCTTAGACGATTCATCTCTTCTCTCATCTGCTCGGATTCATTACTAAATCCTTCAGTTAGCAGATCATTTTGAATCTAAAACAAAGGATTGTGGGCAGAGGAAAAAGCGAACTTTTGAAAATCCCCATTTTTTCAAGAGTCAGATTTTATATTTAAGAACTTTGCTAAATTGTCTCTGTTTGACACATATAATTATTCTCTCTTATTAGATCATCAAAGGACAATATTTGAAGCAAAGAATATCTTCTGGTTTAGACCTGGACAGTGAGAGGAAGGATAGTTCCCAATCTTACTGATATTCATACACCACTAGGGCTTTGCTAGGGTTCTAAGTCAGGCATGAGGACAAATGCAATCATACGTTCCAACCAAAACTTATGGTTGGGAGAGAGCCATTAGTTCACTTGCACAAATTATCAGTCCCATTTGGGATGGCACGGTCACCCATATCGTGGAAATAATGGGAACTTATAAACTGATCAAGAAATCCCATATAAACACTTCTAGATGGGAAAGAGAATTCCCCCAATTCTATGTGGTGACACAGGCAAGCTATCCACACCTGGAGAAATCTACAGCAAGTTTATAAGGTGTCAGTTCCCCACACTTCTATATCTGGACATATCAGATAGTTTTAGGTCAGCATAGATCCAAATCAGGGTCTTTGGTGCTAGTAGGGTTCCTGACCATTGACAGTGATCTTAGCAAAACACCCAATTGCCGCTAATATTAAAAACACCTAGATGGAATAGCTACTTGATAATCCACGAAACCCTGAATAATTTGGGCTCCATGAGATCTTCCTAGAATCTCAGCTATACAGAATCTAAAATCTTGGAGAGGTTATTTATATTCTTCAAGGACTTGGAGGGGCCAAGGTCATCCTGGACTCTGCAGGGTCTCAGTGTGGAGCAGAATTCAAAGATCTTTTGAAAAGCCAGGATTCAAAAATTTGAGTGAATCAAATGCAGTAAATGGTAGTAGTGCTTTTTTTTTTTTTAATTTTGCTTTAACTTTCACCCATTCCTTCCTGATGTGCCAGGTCAATGACAGTCAGGAACTAGTGAGGCCATGCCAGACTTACCTTCAGCCTGTGCTCCAGCATCCTTTCCTGCTCTCTCAGAAGGTTTTCTCTTTCCCTCTCCAGCTTCTCTCTCAGTCGGACTATGTCTTCCCTGAGGTTTCTCTCTTGAGCCTCCATCTGCTGTTGCTGCTCCCAGTGTTTCTGTCTTAGCAATTCCTGTTCCTTCTCAGTTGCCTCCTTCCTGGCTCGCTCCTCTGCCCCATTAAGGTTTCAGAAAGAGAAGAAAGTAGCAGATCAGGCTCAAACTGTACCTTCTTGGGATCAGAGACCAAATCAAATTTGAAAAAGAGGGTGAGAAATCTCTGAATTCACCTAGTGCCACACCATCAAGAGCAGGTCTGAGAATATGATGGGAAGGGCCTTGACCGTCTGGTTGATGTCCAACCACAACTCTGTTATTTTCAGATTTAGCAGAGAGTATATTCCACAAAAGAATTGGAAGCTCGTTATTTTGGAAAGCTCTTCATTCGATCTGTCAGAGGGCATTGCAGGAACATCCCAACCCTGCTAAGAGTTAAGCCCTGCCCCATACCTGCTATGGCCTTCTCCCTATAGGTCAGGGCTTCATCTGCTTGCAGAATGGATTTCTCAGTTGCCACCTGAGACTGCAGGAAGTTCTGGAGCACCTCATATGCCTGAGGAATTAAGAAGGACCAAAGCACTTTAGATTCCTACTGAGGAGGCTTGTTCTGTACAAACAAGTCCATCCATGTCATTTTTACTTTCTGCTTCAAATGCTCCAGGATCCTCCTACAAAGCATCCAAGCTCCCGAGTGTCACCAGAGGCTCTCCCTATCTCTCTCCAGTCCCCTACCCAGTGCTACTTCCTTCCATCTGCTCCAGGTATCAAGCAGTCAGAATTAAACACAATTGTACAAACCCACAGTCTCATATATTTGCATGTTTACCTGGGGCTCTTCCCTTTGGATAACATCTCAACCTGAACAACATGTACAAATATTTCAACTTACATCCCCCTCTTTTTCAGGAAATTTTCCTAGACTATGTGCCCAATGTGAAAGTCTGACTGTAATCTATGCAGCTGTTCTCTCCTACCACTTGCTAGTGTGTAAATTTAGGCAAGTTATTTAACCATCCCGTGCCTCCTAGTTCACATATATAAAATGTGGGTAATAAGAGTAGATGCTTCAGAACATCTTTTGGAGGATTAAATTTAAATCTCTAGAGAAAGAGTTTGACATTATGCCTATAGGCAATAACAGTTCGATATATATTCTTTGTATTGTTATTATGATGTTTATTACCACCATCAGTGCAGCCCAGGGTCACAGTTTCATAAGCGTTATTCCTCCGTATACAATTGTCTACTTATTTCACTTCCCCTCTCACTTTAATCAGCCTTGAGTACAAAGATTCTGACTTTGCATCTTAAATCCTCAGCATGTGGCACATTAAATGTCATGTTTTTGGATAAAGAAAATGAATAACTTCTGCTCTGTCTCTGGTGGATTTTAGAAAGCCATACTTGTTTTGGGGGACTGGACATTTCTCCTCAGGGATAAATAGCATGTAATGGGCCTTGAGAGCTAAAGCTGTCATGATATGCCCATGCTCCCTCATTACCCACACCTGGTGCTGTGCTCTCAGATTTTCAGGAAACCCCCTTGACTCTATTATGTAGGCTCCCCATGCTTCCCTTATCCCTCACCTTCACTCCTTTCCTGGGTACTTGGCAATAATCCCATTCAAACCTTTCCTTTGTTTTCCTGTAGAGTTTGTGCCCTCCAGGAACAGAGAAAGTTCCTGCTGAAATACTTTCCATTAGGGCCTTTGAAAGCTGATCAAGTTTAGCCTGGCAGAATTTGACAGATGCCTCTTCATTCTGCAGCAAGAAACCCTCCTTCTTGTTCTTTATGATTTCCTGCAAGGGAAATGTAGAGGGATGTCACCAGAAGCAAGGAACAGAAGAGATAGATTTCCAAGGAATCTGGTAGAAAGATTGGTCGAACTGTGGTCCTCATGAGAAAAGCATTCTAGTGGACAAACACAAGCAATGTAGCCAGAATACAAAGATTCACTCCCAACCCTGAAATCTCTGCAAGACTATGGAAAACTTTCTTAACGTCCCTGGGACGCAGGTTCTTCATGCGTGAAATGCTGAGGTTGAATTATCTATTCTCTATCGTTCTTAGTAACTGTAGCATCCTGTGGCTCTATCGTCATGAAAACAATAAGACAACTAAAGAAGAAAGTAAATATAAAGAAGGATCTTGATTCTTCCAAGCCAAGAACATGGTATATCTCTCCATCTATTTGTATCATCTTTAATTTCTTTCATCAGTGTCTTATAATTTTCTGCATAAAGGTCTTTTGTCTCCTTAGGTAGGTTTATTCCTAGATATTTTATTCTTTTTGTTGCAATGGTAAATGGGAGTGTTTTCTTAATTTCACTTTCAGATTTTTCATCATTAGTGTATAGGAATGCAAGAGATTTCTGGGCATTAATTTTGTATACTGCAACTTTACCAAATTCATTGATTAGCTCTAGGAGTTTTCTGGTAGCATCTTTAGGATTCTCTATGTATAGTATCATGTCATCTGCAAACAGTGACAGTTTTACTTCTTCTTTTCCGTTTTGGATTCCTTTTATTTCTTTTTCTTTTCTGATTGTTGTGGCTAAAATTTCCAAAACTATGTTGAATAATAGTTGTGAGAGTGGGCAACCTTGTCTTGTTCCTGATCTTAGTGGAAATGGTTTCAGTTTTTCACCATTGAGGACAATGTTGTCTGTGGGTTTGTCATATATGGCCTTTATTATGTTGAGGAAAGTTCGCTCTATGCCTACTTTCTTCAGGGCTTTTATCATAAATTGGTGTTGAATTTTGTTGAAAGCTTTCTCTGCATCTATTGAGATGATCATATGGTTTTTCTCCTTCAGTTTGTTAATATGGTGTATCACATTGATTGATTTGCGTATATTGAAGAATCCTTGCATTCCTGGAGTAAACCCCACTTGATCATGGTGTATGATCCTTTTAATGTGCTGTTGGATTCTGTATTTTGTTGAGGATTTTTGCATTTATGTTCATCAGTGATATTGGCCTGTAGTTTTCTTTCTTTGCGACATCTTTGTCTGGTTTTGGTATCAGGTTGATGGTGGCCTCATAGAATGAGTTTGGGAGGGCTCCCCCCTCCGCAATGTTTTGGAAGAGTTTGAGACGGATATGTGTTAGCTCTTCTCTAAATGTTTGATAGAAATTGCCTGTGAATCCATCTGGTCCTGGGCTTTTGTTTATTGGAAGATTTTTAATCACAGTTTCAATTTCAGTGCTTGTGATTTGTCTGTTTATATTTTCTATTTCTTCCTGGTTCAGTCTTGGAAGGTTGTGCTTTTCTAAGAATTTGTCCATTTCTTCCAGATTCGCCATTTAATTGACATATAGTTGCTTGTAGTAATCTCTCATGATCCTTTGTATTTCTGCAGTGTCAGTTGTTACTTTTCCTTTTTCATTTCTAATTCTGTTGAGTTGAGTCTTCTCCTTTTTTTTCTTGATGAGTCTGGCTAATGGTTTATCAATTTGGTTTATCTTCTCAAAGAGCCAGCTTTCAGTTTTATTGATCTTTGCTCTCGTTTCCTTCATTTCTTTTTCATTTATTTCTGATCTGATCTTCATGATTTGTTCCCTTCTGTTAACTTTGGGGGTTGTTTGTTCTTCTTTCTCTAATTGCTTTAGGTGTAAGGTTAGATCGTTTATTTGAGATTTTTCTTGTTTCTTGAGGTAGGATTGTATTGCTATAAACTTCCCTCTTAGAGCTGCTTTTGCTGCATCCCATAGGTTTTGGGCTGTCGTGTTTTCATTGTCATTTGTTTCTAGGTATATTTTGATTTCCTCTTTGATTCCTTCAGTGATCTTTTAGTTATTTAGTAGCATATTGTTTAGCCTCCATGCATGTATCACCTCACACCAGTTAGAATGGGCATCATTAGAAAATCTACAAACAAGAAATGCTGGAGAGGGTGTGGAGAAAAGGGAACCCTCTTGCACTGTTGGTGGGAATGTAAATTGATACAGCCACTATGGAGAATAGTATGTCAGCTCCTTAAAAAACTAAAAATAGAACTACCATACAACTCAGCAATCCCACTACTGGGCATATACCCTGAGAAAACCATCATTCAAAAAGCGTCATGTACCACAATGTTCATTGCAGCTCTGTTTACAATAGCCAGGACGTGGAAGCAACCTAAGTGTCCACTGACAAATGAATGGATAAAGAAAATGTGGCACATATATACAGTGGAATATTACTCAGCCGTAAAAAGAAATGAAATTGAGTTATTTGTAGTGAGGTGGATGGAACTAGAGACTGTCATACAGAGTGAAGTAAGTCGGAAAGAGAAAAACAAATACCGTATCCTAACACATATATATGGCATCTAAAAAAAAATAATGGTTCTGACGAACCTAGGGGCAGGACAGGAATAAAGACACAGATGTAGAGAATGGACTTGAGGACATAGGGAGGGGAAAGGGTAAGCTGGAATGAAGTGAGAGAGTGGCATGGACATAGGGAGGGGAAAGGGTAAGCTGGAATGAAGTGAGAGAGTGGCATGGACATATATTCACTGCCAAATGTAAAATAGATAGCTAGTGGGAAGCAGCTGCATAGCACAGGGAGATAAGCTCAGTGCTTTGTGTCCATCTAGAGGGGTGGGATAGGGAGGTTGGGAGGGAGATGCAAGTGGCAGGAGATATGGGGATGTATGTATATGTATAGCTGATTCACTTTGTTATACAGCAGAAACTAACACACCATTGAAAAGCAGTTATACTCCAATAAAGATGTTAAAAAATATATATGTGGTATATATATAAAATGGAATATTACTCAGCCTTAAAAAGGAACGAAATTGTGTCATTTGCAGATACATGGATGGACCTAGAGACTGCCATAGAGAGTGAAGTAAGTCAGAAAGAGAAAAACATATAAATGAAATATTATAGGAGTAACAAAGAAAGAGAAAAACAAGTATCATATATTAACATATATATGTGGAATCTAGAAAAATGGTATAGATGATCTTATTTGCAAAGTAGAAATAGAAACACGGACATAGAGAAAAATCATATGGATACCAAGTGGGAAAGGGGGGTGGTGGGATGATTTGGGAGACTGGGATTGACATATGTACACTACTATGGATAAAACAGATAACTAATGAGTACCTACTCTATAGCACAGGAAACTCTACTTAGTGCTCTGTGGTGACCTAAATGGGAAGGAAATCCAAAAAAGAGGGGATATATGTATATGTATAGCTGATTCACATTGCTGTACAGCAGATACTAACAGAACATTGTAAAGCACCTATAATGCAATAAAAATTAATTTGAAAAAAGACTACAATAAAATAATACTAGCTTTTAGGCTAATTTTTTAATGAATTGATCTCTTAAATATAATTGAAAACAAAAAGTATAGTTGCAAAATGTTGTTATAGTAATACTAGCTTTTATACTTGGCTATGTATTTACCTTTAATTAGATCCTCATTTATTTCACTGGTGCTTCTGCCATGAAGAAAATGTGTATAGAAGGGCCCTGAGTAGATCTGAGTTATTCCAAGCTCTTAATACTGACTTTTTCCCTGCCCACCTTCATGTGCACAGTGCAGGGAACCTTAGGACCAGAGACGTGCCTGCTGTCCAAGCCACAGACTGAGAAAATAAGGTTTTCACTAAAACAAACCTTGTTAACCATAAATACTTGACCCTTTCCCTTCTAACGTCCATCAATGCCTTGATAGCATCTGAGGTCCACCTACTCAATAGCCTACATTCTGGTCCTGGTGGAAACTCCATTCCTTAATTATATTTCAGGGAAACTGGGAGAAAAGAAACACAAAATTAGTAACCAAAAGGAAACACTGAAATACAAGAGCTCTTTCTGGTGGTCCCTAACCATCAATCCAACACTAACAGGGATAATCATCACCTTGTGCCTCTGGAAATAGGATCTTCATATCTAGGCTGCACTTCAGAGTCTCTGAGTTTAGTCATTCTTTCTTACTGTGTTCCTGACACAGTATGCATAGGCTAAGGCCTACAATTAAAAATTCATCTATTTTTGGTTACATCTTTGCAATGAATATCTAAGATGGCTAAAGTGCTCCCAGAGCTGTGAGGATCTCAGATTGGATGTTATTGCTGGCATAGGGCAGCCATATCCTATGATGCAGTACAGTGGCTCTACCCAAAGCCAGGGAGGTTGTGGGTGGTGGAGGGTGACCATCATTGTATTGAGAAGCAAAGTCATCACCTTATCTAACCATCCTCTCCCCAGATCTAAGGCTTAAGCAGATGCTAAGAGAAAAATGATCAGTGAAGCCAATGCTGAGGGAAGACCTGGGACTAGGATGACCTTGGGAACACAAGACGTGAAATGTTAAGACAGAAATTTCATGCATCTCTTCTGTCTCTTGGACTTAGTTGTTGAGAACAGCTATAGAACTAGTGATGAGGATACCAAGTATTCATCAAAATCTGAGTTTTTAAATTGACAATTCCAGTTTGATATATGACAAATCAATGAAATGTAATATATAGAGAACCATTTATAACATTCAAGGGACTGAAGAAGTTTGGGGTTCCAAAGGAAAACAACTTTGGATTTTTCTCCTTTTTTAGAAGTCATCAAAATTGTTTTGGCCACACAGCTTAAGAATCACCCTCTGTGCAGGGAAATTGAGTCATCATTGGGAAATTGATTTTTTTTAAAAAATAGAAATGTGCATCAACTTCAAAAAAAGGATGTATAAGTCAATAAAATGTCTATTTCAATTAAAATCAGTGAAGAATGATAAGAAGACCAATTTCTGCACCTTTCATGTAACTGTTCAAAAATATTCATGTGAAAAGACTCAGAACCAAACTCTGCCCTCAGGTGGCTCTGCATATCTCCTGGACATGTCTACCACAGGACTTCATTAAGGAAGAAGAAAACTACTTATTTCCCAGGAAGTGCTGAGTTGGTTCTTCCCAATTTTCAGAATATACCCATAAGGAAGCGTCCCCATGTGGTGTCAGAGGCAAGCTTGGGCCTGAGCAATGACTTACAGCCAGGAGACAACATGCTTGTGTCCCAAATTTTAAGGGTGAGACTGGGGGTAGAAGTAAGGCTGCCACCTTTAGGTAGCCCATTTGTTTTTGAATCTCATTTTTTTTAGCCATTGAATAAATAAAGGCAGTCAGAGCTCTCTGAGTCAAGTATAGTCTTCACTCAAAAAAAAAAAAAAAATGTGTAGGAGATTAATGTGGAGCCCTGGTTGAGAATAAGCAATGAGTCTTTCCTAATGTATACAGAGTGAGGAAACTTTAGGTCATTGATGAAGAAAATGCCTCCCAACCCTACCCCCTCCAAAGAGCCAGGAGGAGACCCTAATCTCTCATCTCTCCAGGCAGGGTTCTTTCCACTCCACCTGCTGCTGTCCTGGTTATGTGACACAGTGTGAGGCTGTCACCTTGCACCTACCACTAGTCCAAAAGGAAAAGCTGAGCTTTCTCAGAAATAAAGCCAGCATCTGAACCCTGCAGTATAGACTATCAGGCTACATTCTCCCTGACCTCCTCATTCCTCACATACCATTTTGAATCAGAAAGTGAGAGTTTTGAGCTCAAGACTAATTTGCATGCAAAAGAAAGTTGACAAATCACCATTTCTGCTCCACAGCTCTTCAGATCAGTGAGTTCCAGAAAAAGCTCCCGGTTGTTTCCCACTCATCCTTGCTCTCTGTCCTCCTCCCCCTTTTTTGTTGTTATTTTTATAGAAGTTGAAAAGAAACTGAGCAATATTTTTTCATTCTCACAAGGGAAAAAGAGCAAACAACTGAAACTGAAAATAATACTCATTTATGGTTTTCTTTTTTTGTTTTGTTTTGTTTTTGTAGGGACCACATATTTGGAAACAACGAAGGATAAAAGTAGGCCTTACAGTCATTTTTAAGAGTTGATTGGAAAGAGTGAGAATGAATTATTTCATATAAATACAGCTTTGCAGAAACAAAGCAAAAAACTGAAACTGTTTGTTTGGTAGGGGCTATAATTTGGAAACAACAAAGCATAAAAATACAGGCTTAGACCTTATAATTATTTTCTGAGTTGATTAGAAAGAGTGAGAATGAATTATTTCATATAAATACAGCCTTGTAGAATCTCTGTAATATTAATATGGTTAATATAAGAAAGAGTTTTAAAAAGTATTTAATTTGTATGTCAAGGATCATCATTTCTGTTTTTCCAATACCCAGAGGGGCGCAATCAGGATGTGTCTGAGGAGGGAAGGAGGGGACAGAAGGGAGCAACTCCACACAGTGCCTCTGCGAGGGAACAGGGGTTTGGTCCCTGAGTCCTAGAAAGGACGTCAGCTCCCTTTCTGTGGATGACATCGGATGCACTCCTCCTTCACCCAAGCAGGCCTCTTCGTTTCAGCCCTGCGAGGCTGCTTTAGGAGGAGCAGAGCATCACAAGGACACAACTCACGGTCGCCCCGCATCCAAACAAAGACGCTGAGCTGCGCCAGGAAAGCACCCTGCTTGCCACACACACCCTCGGTCCCGCAGTCAGCAGCCTTCCCTCCTGCAGTGTGGGGTCTGGGCTGGGGGATTTATTTTTGTTATTTAACGGAAATGTGCTTGGAAGGCAAAGTTTCGAAGCAAGCTTACTTGGCGCAGGCGCTGCAGCCGGGGGACAAGTTCTCAGCTGCTCTGGCTCTGTCCTGGGGTTCCCCTTGCGGCTGGTTGCTCCGGAAACCAACTCTTCTCTTTAGAAGCTGAAAAGCAAGCAAGTTATTATAGCCATCCTGTTATGGGTGAGGTTTATAAGAAACGAAATCGAAAGGACACGCGCTTCTCCTGGGTTTAATTGTTACAGGTTTTTATCTTTCTTAACCGAGGCGAGAGACCCCAGAGTGCGGGCGAAATCCAGGCCAGCCCCTCCTCCACTGCTGGCTTAGGTGTCCTTGACACCACAGTGGGGACAGAGCAGAAGGTGTGAATGTGAGCAAAGTAGCAGCGGGCCGAGATCGTTCAGCAGCCTGTCTCTCAGGGGTACTTCTGGTGGGAGGCAATCAGGATTTTTTTGGTTTCAATTTTTTGCTTTGAATCTCTTTTCGTTTCTCTCTATATTTTTAAGGTACTCTTGTTATTAACATAAGTACCTTTTCATTAACAATAAGTGTGTGCTTCCATGTCCTGGCTATTGTAAATAGAGCTGCAATGAACACTGTGGTACATGGCTCTTTTTGAATGATGGTTTTCTCAGGGTATATGCCCAGTAGTGGGATTGCTGGGTCGTATGGTAGTTCTATTTTTAGTTTTTTAAGGAACCTCCATACTGTTCTCCATAGTGGCTGTATCAATTAACATTCCCACCAACAGTGCAAGAGGGTTCCCTTTTCTCCACGCCCTCTCCAGCATTTATTGTTTGTAGATTTTTTGATGATGGCCATTCTGGCTGGTATGAGGTGATACCTCATTGTAGTTTTGACTTGCATTTCTCTAATGATTAGTGATGTTGAGCATCCTTTCATGTGTTTGTTGGCAATCTGTGTATCTTCTTTGTAGAAATGTCTATTTAGGTCTTCTGCCCATTTTTGGATTGGGTTGTTTGTTTCTTGAAGATTGAGCTGCATGAGCTGCTTGTAAGTTTTGGAGATTAATCGTTTGTCAGTTGCTTCATTTGCAAATATTTTCTCCCATTCTGAGGGTTGTCTTTTCGTCTTGTTTATGGTTTCCTTTGCTGGGCAAAAGCTTTTAAGTTTCATTAGGTCCCATTTGTTTATTTTTGTTTTTATTTCCATTACTCTAGGAGGTGGATCAAAAAATATCTTGCAGTGATTTATGTCACAGAGTGTTCTTCCTATGTTTTCCTGTAAGAGTTTCATAGTGTCCAGTCTTACATTTAGGTCTCTAATCCATTTTGAGATTATCTTTGTGTATGGTGTTAGAGAGTGTTCTAATTTCATTCTTTTACATATAGCTGTCCAATTTTCCCAGCACCACTTATTGAAGAGACTGTCTTTTCTCCATTGTATATCCTTGCCTCCTTTGTCATAGATTAGTTGACCATAGGTGTGTGGGTTTATCTCTGGGCTTTCTATCCTGTTCCATTGATCTATATTTCTCTTTCTGTGCCAGTACCATATTGTCTTGATTACTGTAGCTTTGTAGTATTGTCTGAAGTCAGGAAGTCTCATTCCTCCAGCTCTGTATTTTTCCCTCAAGACTGCTTTGGCTATTTGAGGTGTTTTGTGTCTCCAGACAAATTTTAAGATTTGTATGTTCTAGTTCTGTAAAAAATGCCATTGGTAATTTGATAGGGATTACATTGAATCTGTAGATTGCTTTGGGTAATATAGTCATTTTCACAATGTTGATTCTTCCAATCCAAGAACATGGTATATCTCTCCATCTGTTTGTATCATCTTTAATTTCTTTCATCAATGTCTTATAGTTTTCTGCATACAAGTCTTTTGTCTCCCTAGATAGGTTTGTTCCTAGGGATTTTATTCTTTTTGTTGCAATGGTAAATGGAAGTGTTTGCTTAATTTCTCTTTCAGATTTTTCATCATTAGTGTATAGGAATGCAAGAGATTTCTGTGCGTTAATTTTGTATACTGCAACTTTACCAGATTCATTGATTAGCTCTTGTAGTTCTCTGGTGGCATCTTTAGGATTTTCTATGTATAGTATCATGTCATCTGCAAACAGTGACAGCTTTACTTCTTCTTTTCCAATTTGTATTCCTTTTTCTTCTCTGATTGCCATGGCTAGGACTTCCAAAACTATGTCAAATAATAGTGGTGAGAGTGGACATCCTTGTCTTGTTCCTGATCTTAAAGGAAATGCTTTCAGTTTTTCACCATTGAGAATGATGTTTGCTGTGGGTTTGTCATATATGGCCTTTATTATGTTGAGGTAGGTTCCCTCTATGCCCACTTTCTGGAGAGTTTTTATCATAAGTGGGTGTTGAACTTTGTCAAAAGCTTTTTCTGCATCTACTGAGATGATCATATGGTTTTTATTCTTCAATTTGTTAATATGGTGTATCACATTGTTTGATTTGCGTATACTGAAGAATCCTTGCATCCCTGGGATAATTCCCACTTGATCATGGTGTATGATCCTTTTAATGTGTTGTTGGATTCTGTTTGCTGGTATTTTGTTGAGGATTTTTGCATCTATTTTCTTCAATGATATTGGTCTGTAATTTTCTTTTTTTGTAGTATCTCTGTCTTGTTTTGGTATCAGGGTGATGGTGGCCTCATAGAATGAGTTTGGGAGTGTTCCTTCCTCTGCAATATTTTGGAAGAGTTTGAGAAGGATCGATGTTAGCTCTTCTCTAAATGTTTGATAGAATTCACCTGTGAAGCCATCTGATCCTGGACTTTTGTTTGTTGGAAGATTTTTAATCACAGTTTCAATTTCATTACTTGTGATTGGTCTGTTAATATTTTCTATTTCTTCCTGGTTCAATCTTGGGAGGTTATACTTTTCTAAGAATTTTTCCATTTCTTCCAGGTTGTCCATTTTATTGGCATAGAGTTGCTTGTAGTGGTCTCTTAGGATGCTTTGTATTTCTGCGGTGTCTGTTGTATCTTCTCCTTTTTCATTTCTAATTTTATTGATTTTAGTCCTCTCTCTCTTTTTCTTGATGAGTCTGGCTAATGGTTTATCAATTTTGTTTATCTACTCAAAGAACCATGTTTTCGTTTTATTGATCTTTGCTATTGTTTTCTTTGTTTCTATGTCATTTATTTCCGCTCTGATCTTAATGATTTCTTTCCTTCTGCTAACTTTGGGTTTTGTTTGTTCTTCTTTCTCTAGTTCCTTTAGGTGTAAGGTTAGATTGTTTATTTGAGATTTTTCTTGTTTCTTGAGGTAGGATTGTATTGCTATAAACTTCCTTCTTAGAACTGCTTTTGCTGCATCCCATAAGTATTGGATTGTCATTTTTTCATTGTCACTAGTCTCTAGGAATTGTTTTGATTTCCTCTTTGAGTTCTTTAGTGATCTCTTGGTTATTTAGTAATGTATTGTTTAACCTCCATCTGTTTGTGACTTTTACATTTTTTACCCCCTGTAATTTATTTCTAATCGCATAGCATTGTGGTCAGAAAAGATGCTTGATATGGTTTCAATTTTCTTAAATTTACTGAGGCTTGATTTGTGACCCAAGATGTGATCTATCCTGGAGAATGTTCTGTAGGCACTTGAGAAGAAAGTGTAACCTGCTATTTTTGCATGGAATGTGCTATAAATATCAATTAAGTCTATCTGGTCTACTGTGTCATTTAAAGCTTGCATTTCCTTATTAATTTTCTGTCTGTCTGATCTGTCCATTGGTGAAAGTGGGGTGTTAAAGTCCCCCACTATTATTGTGCTACTGTCGATTTTTTATTTTATAGATGTTAGCATTTGCCTTGTGTTTGAAATGCTCCTATGTTGGGTGCATATATATTTATAACTGTTATTATCTTATTTTTGGAATGAATCCTTAATCATTATGTAGTGTCCTTTCTTGTCTCTTTTAACAGTCTTTATTTTAAAGTCTATTTTATCTGATATGAGTATTGCTACTCCAACTTTCTTTTGATTTCCATTTGCATGGAATATCTTTTTCTATCCCCTCACTTTCAGTCTGTATGTGTCCCTAGGTCTGAAGTGAGTCTCTTGTAGACAGCATATATATGGGTCTTGTTTTTGTATCCATTCAGTGAGCCTGTGTCTTTTGGTTGGAGCATTTAATCCATTTACATGCAAGGTGATTATCGATATGTATGTTCTTATTACCATTTTGTTAATTGTTATGGCTTTGTTTTCATAGGTCCTTTTCTTCTCTTGTGTTTCCCACTTAGAGAAGTTCCTTTAGCATTTGTTGTAGAGCTGGTTTGCTGGTGCTTAATTCTCTTAGCTTTTGCTTGTCTGTAAAGCTTTTTATTTCTCCGTTGAATCTGAATGAGATCCTTGCCGGGTAGAGTTATCTTGGTTGTAGGTTCTTCCCTTTCATCACTTTAAATATATCGTACCATTCCCTTCTGGCTTGTAGAGTTTCTCCTGAGAAATGAGCTTTTAACCTTATGGGTGTTCCCTTGTATGTTATTTGTCGTTTTTCCCTTGTTGCTTTCAATAATTTTTCTTTGTCTTTACTTTTTGTCAATTTGATTACTATGTGTCTCCATGTGTTTCTCCTTGGTTTTATCCTGCCTGGTACTCTCTGTGCTTCCTGGATTTGGGTGGCTATTTCCTTTCCCATGTTAGGGAAGTTTTCCACTATGATCTCTTCAAATATTTTCTCGGGTCCTTTCTCTCTCTCTCCTCTCCTTCTGGGACCCCTATAATGCGAATGTTGTTGTGTATAATGTTGTCCCAGAGGTCTCTTAGGCTGTCTTCATTTCTTTTCATTCTTTTTTCTTTATTCTGTTCTGCAGCAGTGAATTCCACCATTCTGTCTTCCAGGACACTTATCCGTTCTTCTGCCTCAGTTATTCTGCTATTGATTCCTTCTAGTGTATTTTTCATTTCAGTTATTGCATTGTTCATCCCTGTTTGTTTGTTCTTTAATTCTTTTAGGTATTTGTTAAACATTTCTTACATCTTCTCGATCTTTGCCTCTATTCTTTTTCCGAGGTCCTGGATCATCTTCACTATCATTATTCTGAATTCTTTTTCTGGAAGGTTTCCTATCTCCACTTCCTTTAGCTGTTTTTCTGGGGTTTTATCTTGTTCCTTCATCTGGTACATAGCCTTCTGCCTTTTCATCTTGTCTATTTTTCTGTGAATGTGATTTTTGTTCCACAGGCTGCAGGATTGTAGTTCTTCTTGCTTCTGATGTCTGCCGTCTGGTGAATGAAGCTATCTAAGAGGCTTGTGCAAGTTTCCTGATGGGAGGGACTGGTGGTGGTTAGAGCTGGGTGTTGCTCTGGTGGGCAGAGCTCAGTAAAACTTTAATCCATTTGTCTGGTGGTGGGTTGGGCTGGGTTCCCTCCCTGGTGGTTGTTTGGCCTGAGGTGACCCAACACTTGAGCCTACCCGGCTGTTTGGTGGGGCTAATGGCAGACTGTGAAGGCTCGCACCAAGGAGTACTTCCCAGAAATTCTGCTGCCAGTGTCCTTGTCCTCACAGTGAGCCACGCCCCCCACCCACCTGTGCAGGAGACCCTCCAACACCAACAGGTAGGTCTTGTTCAGTCTCCTATGGGGTCACTGCTCCTTCCCCTGGGTCCCGATGCACACACTACTTTGTGTGTGCCCTCCAAGAGTGGAGTCTCTTTTCTCCCCAGTCCTGTTGAAGTACTGCAGTGAAATCCCCCTAGCCTTCAAAGTCTGATTCTCTAGGAATTCCTCCTCCCGTTGCTGGACCCCCAGGTTGGGAAGCCTGACGTGGGATTCAGAACCTTCACTCCAGTGGGTGGACTTCTGTGGTATAAGTGTTCTCCAGTTTGTGAGTCACCCACCCAGCAGTTATGGGATTTGATCTTATTGTGATGGCGCCCCTCCTACTGTCTCATTGTGGTTTCTCCTTTGTCTTTGGATGTGGGGTCTCTTTTGTGGTGAGTTCCAGTGTCTTCCCTTTGATGATTGTTCAGCAGTTCAACAAATTTTTTAATGTTGGCAAATGCTATACATAATTTCTCTCAGTTTTCTGGTTTTATTGTCTATTAAGTTTCTTCCCCTCATATTTTAATTTTATTATGAAAAATTTTTATTAATTTTCTTTACTTGGTATTTTTTAATACTTGCTATTTCTTCCTCCAATACTTGGTGGTTCACTTTACTGCTACATGTAATACAAGTGTGAGGCTCACCCCTATTGCATATTTAAAGATGAACAGAATAAGTTTCTAACCTACATCCAATCTTAACCTTGAAGGAGGCAAATATAAAATAAAGCAAGAAGTGATTGGATGTTAAAACTAATGTTATAAGTACAATGCTTATTTTCTAAGCATTTAAAAAGCAACATTTAATTATATTTGGACAGTTATAGATAGCTTCACCGAGGAGGTATCATGTCTGTTGGAACTTAAACAGTGATTCAGGCTTGAAAAAGGTAATTGGAGGAAATATATTTTAAAACAAAGGAAGGGAATGAGCAAATTACAGAAGTAGGGGCTAGATGGTGGGAAACAGCCAGGTCCATGTAGCCAGTGTAATAGGCTCACTGAGAATAAATTTGGAAAACTGGCTCATGGACTATATTCCACAGGCAGGTAGAGACTTTGAAGGTTACTAGGCATGCTCCGAGTCATGTTTGAGCTCCCTCTTTCTGATGGCAAGAAGACAGAATAAAGTGAGAACACTGGAGATAGGGATGGGAGCTTGGTACTACAGCTTAGAGGACATATTACTATACGGTCCCACTACTCTAGGTTCCACAGAGTCATTCAGAGATTCAGCTTCCTTCCATTTGTTGTTCAGTACCCACTAAGACATTGTACACATCTGTAAGTTCAAAGGTTAACTACTGCCACATCATCTGGTATCCAGACAGTAAGTTGAACAAGAGTGACTGGTGGAGAACAGGCTCAAAATTCTCTGGCCCAGACCCACAAGTAATGGACATATACTTCTGCTCATCCTCCGTGTGTACATGGTCACACCTAGATGCAAGAGCAGCTAGAAAACTATAATCTTTACCTGGGTAATCCTGAGCTCATCTCATAAAACAGAATCATATTTACAGCTTAAAATTCGGTCATATCTCAAAAGTATATGCTAGAATATCACAGACAGCATTTTTAAAATGCCTTAAATTAAACTTGGTAGTTTCTAGAGTTGAAACTTAATTGGGATAAGGATAGTGACCCTATACTTACTGAGACACAGCAACTGATGTTGTGGGCATGAGGGTTGGGCACTGGTCCAAGCCCAAAGAAAGAGTCCTTCCTCACCAACTGAATCAAGGAATCCTGCCTGCCCTCTCTTTCTCTCTCGTTATTTTTTTTATTTTAATTTTTATTTTATAATAACGTATAGTCGATTTATAATGTTGTGTTAGTTTCAGGTGTACAGTAAAGTGATTCAGTTATACACAATCCACTCTTTTTCAGATTCTTCTCCCATATACGTTATTACAGAATACTGAGTAGAGTTCCTTATGCGATACAGTAGGTCCTTGTTGGTTATCTATTTTTTTAATTTTTAATTTTATATTGGAGTATAATTGATTAACAATATTGTGTTAGTTTCAGGCGTACGAGTGGTCTCTGAAGGGTCCAGGGTTCCAGGTTGTAGTCGGTTCCGGTTGTCAGATGGGCTGCTTCTGTGTAACTTCAGGTGCTCCACCCTGGAGTTAGGTCACAGTGGCAGAGCTACCGAGGAAATATCCTTCCCAAAGTGTAGGAGAAATGATCAAACCTCAAGAAAGTCATCAAGTCCTTGTAACTGAGGAGAGCTGTAGCCAATTTTTGATAAGATTATATATCCAGTATATTTCTTTCACCAAAGTTTGACAGAATCAGCATACTTGATGCCGTTTTTTCCTGTCTCTTTTCCTTCTTCTGTCTTGTCCTCTTCCTCTTCTCTCTTTTCCATCCATGTTATTCCTCCTGCTTCTTGGGATATTATACACAACCTGTTTAATCAGATTTCTATTTAGAATAAGGTTCATGCCACACATTATTTTTCTAATTGGCATGGCTACATCACATCCAAATGAATATAAACTATATTTGTTACCTGCCACTATAAAGAGGTAGAATCATTAAATATACACAAATTGTTTCAGACTAGTAGTGCTTCTGAAAGGCTATTTTTCTTTTAGGAACCATTGTATGTTTGTTTCAAGATGACTTAAAGTACACTCACGAAAACCGTTTGGAATCCTCTTAAGTTAAACTTAAGTGCTGTATGACCTGGCCATTTCACTCGTAAGTACACATCTAGTAGAAATGTGGATACATGTGCATAAAAAATAGAGAGAGAGAATGATCATAGCAGCAATTTGTATAAAAGCTCTGAAGTGAATGTAACACAAATGTCCATCCCAGTAAAATAGCTAAATTGGTGTACAAGTATGGATTGTACACCGATTGATCAGTGTACAATCCATACTTGTACAATGGAATGTCTTATAATAATGAAAATAATGAAAGTATAGTTAAACCCAACAACATGGATTAGCCTCACAGTTATAACGCTGAGGAAAACAAACTGGACACAATAGAATACATATTGTTTGATTCTGTTTACATAAAGTTCACAAACAGGCAAACATAGCTTCTGATAAGAAAAGTAAGGAGAGTGGGTACCTTTGAGCAGAATGGAGGGGTTATTAAGTGAAAGGAGCATAAGAAAATTTCTGGGTTCTGGAACTCTCCCTTTTATTAGCCTAGGTAACAACACAGGAATGGGTTAATTTTGTGTGTTTCACCTACTGTACACTTTAGAGCTGAGCACTTGTCTGTTTCTATGTTATGCTTTCATTTAAAGCTTTAAAAATTACAGCAGAAGTTCTTATACTAATAAAAAGGCCACTTAGGACATTTAGTTATAAATGCTGTACCACAAAAACAAAGCTAAAACAAAACAAAAAACAGAAAAGAAAAACTGTTGCTTCTTTTATATCACAGTTGGCAAATAGAATTTGGACCCTTTTGTGGAAAATCTGGACAATTTAAAACTTGATCTAAAATTCAGATTCTTATCCAAGCTATCAAGAATATAAGCTCAGATGGGAAAATGACCAGTACGTCAATAGATTTGTGGCTAAATGCAGTGCTCATCTGCAAGAAATTGGGGAAGAACTCTATTTACCTATCTCTCCTCTTGCCCTTTCCAACTTTCTTCTGTCTAATTAATATTTTACAAATCAGAAGATCTAAAGTTGTTCCTCACCTTCTTGTGGATGTGAAATTTCTGGGTCAACTTCAGGACAAAATTTGTTACTCAATTTTCTATTAATATAACTGAGAATGAAAGTGTAAGTGGAGCAGGGCTACTTTGAAATCGGTCTAGTGCTCAGAAATCAGATGCTCTTTCTTCTGCCCAATAAAGTCTTTGTGACAGAGAACCAAAAATCATTTCAGAGATGACTGAAAGTTTATGTGAATTTTGTGAACTGAATTTCCTGCCTACCCATCTAACCCCTTCCGAGATAACCCAAAGTGATTTATTGCATGCAGATAAACTTGGAAATGTTGATAAAAATCATTTAATTTGTGGTATGTACAGTATAGATCTAATTAAAAGAAACATAAATCAATAAGGGGAGGATAAAATCCTAGAAGAATAAGCACACTAAAGTCAACAACCTCGGTCATTGCAAGGATTGAAGGGTATTTTTTTTTTTTTTTTTTTTTTTTTTGGCTGTGTCGGGTCTTCATTTCTGTGTGAGGGCTTTCTCTAGTTGTGGCAAGTGGGGGCCACTCTTCATCGCGGTGCGTGGGCCTTTCACTGTCACGGCCTCTCTTGTTGCCGGGCACAAGCTCCAGACGCGCAGGCTCAGTAGTTGTGGCTCACGGGCCTAGTTGCTCCGCGGCATGTGGGATCTTCCCAGACCAGGGCTCGAACCCGTGTCCCCTGCATTGGCAGGCAGATTCTCAACCACTGCGCCACCAGGGAAGCCCCTGAAGGGTATTTTTATATTTTTGTGTGTTTTGCAAATTTATTTTCAATGAATATAAATTATTTTTAATTATAAAAGTACACATATATGATGATATTTTCCAATTTGAGAAAGAAAGCTATTTCAAGTAATATTTTCTGAGTATTTTCTATGTAGCAGGTACTGCAATTCAATTGGTCATTTATTTGCTAAAGTATTTAAAATGCACTAACTACATCCAAAACTCTATCAGACATTAGGGCCCAACTGGCCATATTTATGTTGTTTACACTAAGAGAGGTCATAGGAAAGGCTGCTTGGACTGAAAGATTGTCCTGGCCCCCACGGTTTGGACAGAACCTGGGCATTTGATGTAGTTGCATAGACCAAAAAAGGTATTTTATCCTGGTGAGCAAATAAGGAGGCAAAGCTTCATGACGACAACAGATTGGGAGTGGAACAAATTATTACTTTATCCATCTGATGATTTAAATTACGCAGTTTCTGCATCTTTTTTTTCACTTTATATTAAATCCTGGAGATTTTCTCATATTAGTTAAAATAATATTTCCCTCTTTATTTTAGTGCCTGTAGAGTATTACTTTATACATATGTCCCATGACTTACATTACAAGTACCTGACTGATGGACTTTGGAGTTGTTTTAATCTTTTGCCATCACAACGATGCTGCAACAAATAGCCTAGGATGTAAGTCATTTTCCACGAGGGCAAATATATTTATAAGACAGATTCCTAATGTAGAGTTGCTGAGTCAAAAGTTTTCATGCATTTAAAATTTTGATAAATAATTGTACCAATTTGCACTGTAACTAACAAATATGAGAGATTCCTGTTTCCCCAAAGCCTTGCCAGCCCAATGTCTCGACAAATGTGTTATTTCTTGATGATCTGAGAAGTGAAACATGTAACTCATAGTTTTGATTTGCACATCTCCTTGTTATCAGTAAATGTAAACATCCATTTTTCCTTCTACTATTTTTTGCTCATTATTTTTGTGAAGCCATTGTTCTTTTTCTCACTGATATATGCAGGGCTCCTTATAACATAAAGAAATTATCTCCTTGTCTAAGTTGCAAATATTTTTTTCATCTTGCCATTTGTCTAAGTTCTTTGTTCAATTTTTCCCTTTTTCAACTTGATTCATATGGAAACCACTGTAGTAAAAGGTATAAGGGAGTCTCCAATTTTATATTTTTTTCATATGGCTACCTATAATCCAAATACTATTTACTGAATATTCTATATTCTTTCATTAATGTAAAACACAAATTCCATCAAATACTAAATTTCAGTATGAATTTGAGCCTATTTCTAAACTTTTTGTCTGTTTGATCGCTGCTTGAATATTCAGGTGTCAGTACCAGTGTGCCAATTGTTGGAATGTTTTATCATGTGATTACAGAGAGATCCTCCTCATGTATAATCATTGTTTCAGAATTGCACTGGATATTCTTGCTATTAGATTTTACATGTCTAGTTTAAAATAAGTTTTTCTTCTTTCAAAGAATCTTTTTGCCATATTTATTTGAATCATATTAACTTATAAGGATTAACATTTTTATTTCCATCCATTTTTAAAATTTATTTTTATTTATTTATTATTTATGGCTGTGTTGGGTCTTCGTTTCTGTGCACGGGCTTTCTCTAATTGTGGCAAGTGAGGGCCACTCTTCATCGCGGTCCGCGGGCCTCTCACTATCGTGGCCTCTCTTATGGCGGAGCACAGGCTCCAGACGCGCAGGCTCAGTAATTGTGGCTCACGGGCCCAGTTGCTCCGTGGCATGTGGGATCTTCCCAGACCAGGGCTCGAACCCGTGTCCCCTGCATTGGCAAGCAAATTCTCAACCACTGCGCTACCAGGGAAGCCCCTCCATCCATTTTTACAGATTTTTGTTTCCTTCAGTAACATTTTAACATTTCTTCAAATGAATATCACATACTTCTTGATAATGTTACTCTAAAGTTTTCAATTTGTTTTGACAATATTATAAATTTAGTCTTTCTTCCATTATATCTTCTAACTTATTTCCCTTTCCTTTAAATTAATTATTTCAATCAACATGCAATATGTTTTCTGTATAACAGGTACTAATATTCTATGGAAATTAGTTTTTTTTTTAAATTTTTATAAATGAAAAAAAGCATGACACGTGTACTTCAAAAATGAACCACAGTATTACAATATTAAAACAAAAGAAGCTTCATTTTATAATTACTTTAACAGGAATTCTAAAATCTATTTCATTTATGGGCTCAGAATTTTTTCCCTACACAAACTAGCATAGCAACAGCAATAATCCGATAATGAACCCATTGCCAGCTTCATCAAGAAACTGTGAAAATCCTGAAAGTCCATTGTTTTTAGTTATTTCAATCTCTTTTTTTCAGTTGATTTGTCTCTTAATTTACTCCTCAGATTTCTTTTTAACTCTTTCATTAAGCAGTTCTTCCTGAACTTGTGAAAGAGTCCATTTTTTGAAAATTACAATTATCAAGAGTTGGGATTTTGCATTTAACAAATTCAGCAGTGAAGCATACATGTCTACATCTTTACCACCTTAGGATACACTTTGATGAGGTCATCCAATATTTTCATACTTTTGCACGTAGATATTGAGAGTATCCATGGTTTGGATCTTTCTAATATTCCCTCAGTACAATCTCACTGGGAATGAGGAAACATTGATGATAGGTCAGGCCTGAGATGTGTTCTGGTCCAAATGAGCACTTTGAGAGGAAATGTAGGTTTGATGCTAATGAATTCTCAATTCCAATTGAGGTAACATGGCCACCCATATCTAAAAAATAATGAAATGCTGACCCTGTGCGAAAAATTGATTTTCAAGCTCCATGTTGGGTCAAAGAAAGAATTTTCTTCTGGGCTTGATAGGGTGACACAGGCAGACCTAGAAACAAATGAAGCAAATTTTATATCTTTCAGCATCCCGTATTTAGTATAAGGTCAAATATGATACTTTCAAATTGTAAGGCTCTATTTCAGATGTCCTTCATGGCTGTAGCAAGAATTCTGTTAAATGGCTATTTAAAGATTATGGATCAAGAAGACTAAGACCCTATTCATTTGGAGCAGTAAGCCATCCTCATCACCACTCCTTCTTCCTTTCCCCAAACCATGCTTTTGTCTTGTTTCAGTGAGTCAGAGTCATTCTAGAAAATCCCATTTTGAGGGCCAACTGGACTCAGGAGTCTCCAAGACCACCCTCTGGTTCAACGATTCAGTAGAAACATACAAAAAACTCAGAAAAATATTATGCTCAAAGTTACAGTTTGTTAGAATGAAAGTCTATAAGTTAAAACCAGAAAAAGCAAAAGGTGCATAGAATGGATTCCAGGAGAGACCAGGCACAGACTTCTAATTGTCCTCTCCCAGTGGAGTTGTACAGGCAACATCTAATTCTCCCAGAAACAATGTGTGACAAGATGTATGGGATATTGCCAACCAGGGCAGCTGGCCCAAGCCTTGGCATCCACTATTATAATTGGAGGTAGTCAAGTGGGCATGGAGTCCTCTTATTTTCTCAGACTCATCTTAGTTACTCAGACTCCAGTCCCTTTAGACGTCAAACTGATGCAGTAAAGCACAAGACACCCATCACACATTACACTGTCAGCATAAACTACCTGGTATGGCCCAACACCTCCACATATATATACAAAACATTTTTATTAGGCAGGATATCTCAAGGACTTAGAGGAGCCAGTCAAGGGCCAGACCTTTCTTTGGAATTTGAAGAAGCCCCAAACCTACTGAGTTGGCATTTACTGGACAGGCTGTAAGAAGGAAGAGGTGATGTCGTGAGAAAGAAACATGAAGGGTTTGGTCATCTGACTGGAGGGTATGTCAATGTTTTATTCTTGACTTTTTAAAGTATAAATATCATTCCTCCAAAATATGTAACTACCCAGGCAGTAGGAAAATATGCTGTGTGATATAGGCTTTTAATTTTAAGTCCTTTTCTTTCATTTTGATTTTTTGCTTAGCAACTTCCAACCTGATTAGCTTCTTTTCTTCTTTTCTGTTAATAGAACTAACAGAGCACTTTTTAAGGAAGACAAGTGTGTGAGCCTTGGGAAGTTATAGCACTGATGGTAACCTGTCCTTTTTTCATGATACAAATTGGTCTAAAATTATATGGTCTAATATTGAGGTTAAATTTCCTTAGTGTGCTTAAACTCTAATCGCTGAAGTTTCTCAGGAAATAATAACCCATTAAAAAGTATTCCTAGTCATTTTTCAACAATCAATAATCATCATTAGCCTGGGTCTCCATTCAGTCTCAAATGAAAGTTGACATCAATGCTGAATCCCGCATCCTACTGAAAATTCTACCACGCAGGCTATGCTCTGCTACCTGGAATCTTTTTCAAGACATCCACAAGCTGTTAATCTTTGGTGATGGGGTGTTCATTTATCTTCAGTTTTATTATGAAATCCCACACAGTCTAAACAAAGCCTAGAGAGAAACTCAAAAACTCAGTGGAATCATCTACTTTGGGGGGTATAGGAAAGGATTTTGCCCTGATTAGCTCTGGTAGTTCAGCCATAGAGACAGGATATTATCTAAGGAAAGAGAAGCACTCTACAAGACAGTTTCCATGTCTCACCCAGAAAAAAATTTTATGAACATTCCCTTTGGCTTTCTATCCCCTTATCTCCAATCTTGATTTTGAGTCACAGGAAAGAGAAACAGTCTTAGTTATCATTTCCTTTAACTAAATAAAACTCGGTGGTTTAGTTCCTGGAAGGATACTGTAGCTGCTTCAGAGGCTGATGGCTGATGGTACTCATGTAGTGGGCAACAGTGCTGCTCAGAAGTACAGTCAAGGCAAAGATCCATGAGCCATTCTTACAGTCATCCTAGAAAGCATATTGCAGAGAGGGATTTAGGCATCCACTCTTCATTCCATAGCTCATTCACTATTTCTGCTATACTATATATAGCTAAATAGTAGGGCAAAAAAACATAACATTTGAAGACAATCTTAAGTTTAAACCTCAGCTTTGGTGTTTACAGTAACACCTCTCAGGGCTTTCTTTAGCTATTAAAAGAAGTGAATGATGCTGAGGACTTTTGCATCTATATTCATCAGAGATATTGACCTGTAGTTTTCTCTCTCTTTTTTTTTTTTTTTTTGTACTGTTTTTGTCTGGTTTGGGTACCAAGGTAATAGTGGCTTCATAGAATGAGTTTTGTAGTGTTCCTTCTTTTACACTTTTTTTTGAGTAATTTGAGAATTAGGTTATTAACTCTTCTTTATATGTTTGGTAAAATTCCCCTGTGAAGCCATCTGGTCCTGGAAATTTTTGCTGGAAGTTTGTTTTTTTTTTTTAATTACAAATTCAATTTCACTATAAGTGATCAGTCTGTTCAGATTGTCTATTTCTTCCTGACTCAGTCTTGGAAGGTTGTATATCTCTAGAAATTTGTGCACTTCTTCTAGATTGTCCAATTTGTTGCCATCTAACTGTTCATAGTATCCTCTTATGATTGTTTGTATCTCTGTGATATAAGTTGTTATTTCTCCTTTTTTGTTTCTTATTTTACTTGCTTGGGTCCTCTCTTTTTTTCTTGATAAGCCTGGCTAAAAGTTTATAAATTTTGTTTATCTTTTCAAAAAATCAGATCAAAGTTTCATTGATTTTATCTATTTTTTTAACCTCTATTTTATTTACTTCCAATCTGATCTTTATTTTTCTTTCTTTCTACTGACTTTGTTTTTCTTTTTCTAATTCTCTCAGGTAGTAGGTTAGGTTATTTGAGATTTTTCTTGTTTCTTGAGGAAGGCACGTATAGCTATAAACTTCCCTCTCACAATATAAAATGGAGAAAAGATAACCTCTTCAATAGTGGTGCTGGAATGAAGCAACTGACAAAGGATTAATCTCCAAAATTTACAAGCAGCTCATGTGGCTCAATATCAAAAAAACAAACAACCCAATCCAAAAATGGGCAGAAGACCTAAATAGACATTTCTACAAAGAAGATATACAGATTGCCAACAAACACATGAAAGAATGCTCAACATCATGAATCATTAGAGAAATGCAAATCGAAACTACAATGAGATATCATCTCACACCAGTCAGAATAGCCAGCATCAAAAAATCTACAAACAATAAATGCTGGAGAGGGTGTGGAGAAAAGGAAACCCTCTTGCACTGCTAGTGGGAATGTAAATTGATACAGCCATTATGGAAAACAGTATGGAGGTGCCTTAAAAAACTAAAAATAGAACTACCATACGACTCAGCAATCCCACTACTGGGCATATACCCTGAGAAAACCATAATTCAAAAAGAGACATGTACCTCAATGTTCATTGAAGCTCTATTTACAATAGCCAGGACATAGAAGCAACCTAAGTGCCCATCAACAGATGAATGGATAAAGAAGATGTGGCACATATATACAATGGAATATTACTCAGCCATAAAAATAAACGAAGTTGAGTTATTTGTAGGGAGGTGGATGGACCTAGAGTCTGTCATACAGAGTGAAGTAAGTCAGAAAGAGAAAAACAAATACTGTATGCTAACACATATATATGGAATCTAAAAAAAATGGTCATAAAGAACTTAGGGGCAAGACAGGAATAAAGACGCAGACCTACTAGAGAATGGACTTGAGGACATGGGGAGGGGGAAGGGTAAGCTGGAACAAAGTGAGAGAGTGGCATGGACATATATACACTACCAAATGTAAAATAGATAGCTAGTGGGAAGCAGCCGCATAGCACAGGGATATCAGCTCGGTGCTTTGTGACCACCTAGAGGGGTGGGATAGGGAGGGTGGGAGGGAGGGAGACGCAAGAAGGAAAAAAAAAATAGTGGTGCTGGGAAAATTGGACAGCTCCATGTAAAAAAATGAGATTAGAACATTCTGTAACACTGTATACAAAAAATAAAAAAAACTCAAAATGGAATAGACCTAAATGTAAGATTGGAAACTGTAAAACTCCTAGAAGAAGACATGTATGGGGGTACTCTTTTACATAGAGCATAGCAATAGTTTTTTTTGGATCTGTCTCCTAAAGCAACGGAAATAAAAGCAAAGATAAACAAATGATATGACCCATAAGGAGTTAATATCCAAAATACATAAACAGCTCATATAACTCAACATCAAAAAAATAAACAACCTGATTGAAAAATGGGCAGAAGACCTGAATAGACATTTTTCCAAAGAAGATATACAGATGGCCAACAGGTACATGAAAAGATGCTCAGCACCACTAATCATCAGAAAAATGCAACTTAAAACCACAATGAGATATCACCTCGCACCTGTCAAATGGCTATCATTAAAAAGTCTACAAAAAACGTTGGCCAGGGTGTGGAGAAAAGGAGATCCTGGTATACTTTTGGTGAAAATGTAAATTGGTGCAGCCACTATGGAAAACAGTATGACAGTTTCTCAAGAAAACAAAAATAGAACTACCATATGATCCAGCTATCCCACTACTAGGTATATATCCAAGAAAATGAAAATATGGATTAGTAAATATACATGCACCCCAGTGTTCATAGCAGCATTATTTACAAAAGCCAAGATATGGAACAACCCAAGTATCCATCAACAGATGAATAGATAAAGAAGATGTGATAGATGATGATAGATGATAGATAGATAGATAGATAGATAGATAGATAGATAGATAGATAGATGATAGATAGATACACACACAATGGAATACTACTCAGCCATAGAAAAGAATGAAATTTTGCCATTTGCAACAATGTGGAAGGACCTGAAGGGTATTATGCTTAGTGAAATAACTCAGAGAAAGACAAATAATCTATGTTATCACTTACATGTGGAATCTAAAAAATAAAACAAATGAATGAATATAACAAAACTGAAGCAGCCTCACAGATATAGATAACAAACTAGTGAGTACCAGTGGGGAGAGGGAAGGGGGAAAGGAGCAATATAGGGCTAGGTGTTAAGAAATACAAACTACTGTGTATAAAATAAATAAGTTATAGTTCCTCCTGAAGGGGTATAGATAACAGTTGGATATATACCTCTGAGTTCTTCTACAGAAACTAAGACCCCCCCCCCCACCCAGGTGGAGGATGGTGACTATGTGCTGACCACAAGCTTGTAGACCCCAGACTGGTTGAAACCAGAAGGTTGAGATTCCAGAGATATCGCCCTGTTACCTCACTACCGACATATCAGAAGGATGTCACATACCCTGCAAATTTCACATTTAAAAACTCTTCCAGGAAAAGCATCAGAGAGTCCAAGCCTTTTGAGCAGGAGCCACCTGTTCTCCTTGCTTGGCCCTTGCAATAAACTTTCTCTGCTCTAAACTCCAGTGTTTGGTTTGTTTGGCCTGACTGTGTGTCAGGCACAGTAACTTGAACAACGCTGACACTTCCATCCTTGTTTTCTCCCCCTCTGCTCCAGAAGGCATTCAATGAATTTTTACAAACATGCGCATTTCCCCCTCTATCAAGAATTGGGGGTCATATGTTAAAATAATAAACCTTTGTTTTATCTTTTGATAATGTTATCCCAATACATATTTTGCTAGAAGAAGAAAGAGGCTGTGTGGAAAACTCTTAAGAGTTCAAATAGTGCCCAGATACTTTAGCTTTGGAAACCCTGTGGCAAAATGTACCACAAGATGACAGAGACATGCAGCTTAAATTGAATTACACCACTCTGTAATTAGTGAAGTTCCCAGCCAAGCAGCAGTTGCACATTCCTTGGAATTTTTCTGGCCAGTGAAAGACAATGTACCTCAGAGGAAGAGTGTGGTGTCTAAAGAGAATCTGCAGAAGCATTTTGGGAAAGTGATTTAATTATTGCTTGACCACTTTTCAAATTCTGCTATGGATTTAGATTTTCAAAATCAGGCTATTGTTTTGCTCATACAGAAAGACTTCTGATTTCCTAGGAATGAGCTTGTTGTAAAAGGAGCTCTTCCTTGCTTTCAGTTTCAATCTGAATTATGTTTATAGGAAATACCATTTCAAGTGGCCTTGAGTGACATAAGATATTATTTTTCTAGCTGGAAAACTTGTTATGCTAGAACATTTAAAAACTTAATTACTGTTCACCTTAAACTTACCCAATATTATATGTCAACTATATCTCACTAAAGCTGGGGGAAAAAAGCTATGACTGGAAGCGTGTGCAATTTTGAGGGAGCAAGGGGAAGAACATTATATCTCAGAGTTCCAGCACCTCTCATTATCACTTTTCAAGAGCAAGTCTATGGCACTTAGCATTCTAACTCTCTTACAAACAGACTGTTAATTTTAGAAAACCCCAGATTGGTCTATCTGTAGGGCTGATGGCATAGCCTGGTACCATTTTTAGCAGTCTCCAATTCATTTTCACCCAGAAGTCATGGTGAGGTTTTTAAAACACAAAGTAAGTCAGGGCACTTTTCTGCACAAAATTCTTAGAAGCATGCATTCTCCATATGGAGGCTGCAAGACCCTACATCATCCGGCTCCTGCCTGCCCCTCTCCTCCTCACATGTTATCTCAGCTTCGGCATATGGACCTTCCTTCAGGTACCAGACACACCCAACTCTTCTCCAATCAGGAATTTTGTACACAAACTCTCCTTCTGTCTAGAATTTACTTCTCTCATTTCTTTCCTAATTGTGCTCTTACTAAAAATTCATCTGAACCCTCATTGTATCAGGGAAGGATTGCTGACTGACTAACCTAAACTGGGTCTCCTTTCTATACTTACTAATGGCACCCTTTGCACTGCTTATCAGAAAGTCAGATATTATATTTGTTTGTATAACTTGTTTTAATGTCTTCTTTATGAACTAAAAAAGTGCATGAGCAGGGACCACAGTTGTTATACTAACCACAGAATGCTCAATGCCGTCCCCATACCTCCCACAGTGCCCAGCACATGGTCAGTGGTCAATACATATTTACTGAGTGACTGAATGCAGTCCCATTTAAAAGTGCCCACTTCGATGTCAGTCAGGACTATGTATGACTTTTGCTCTCTGCAGTGTAACCTTGTTAAAAAATATGGAAAATCCATCAGTAATATGCAAAACATGAATTGATGAAGGTGAGTCTTGCAAGTATTTGTTGCTCTTGTCATATCATCATTATCATCGTCCCCATCACTATCTGCATAAAGTTTGCCTTTGATGGTTCTGTGACTCAAAAGAAACCACTTTCTCTAAGAGATAAATGTATTTCTCAAAGCAAGGAACTTTAGGGATTTTACTTAGACTTGTTTTCTACTAATAGTGAGAGTTTCAGATTTTATTCTAGGCCCAGTTATTTACTTAATATCATTCTTAATTTTTTTAAAAAAGGACAAGACATTGAAAAAATTTAATAAAATAGGGCACACTTCCTTACCCATTAATAAAGCAACAAAAAACGGAGACCTGAGGAAGTACGGGTTTAGTGAATGGATTGAATCATGTTAGTTTTACATTCTACACAGAGAGTCAGGCAATTTAAACATATTTTAAGGCAAAGAACACATCTTCTGTAGACATTTTTAAGTGGCCCCTTCCTCCATTCTTTTATTCAGCCCTTATGACCATTCAAACTCTGGAGCACCTACTATGAGATTGGGATGTGTTTGCATGAAGATACTTTTAATTATTCCAGCTCAGTATCTCCCAAAGGCGCGGATTTTGCCCCTATATGACATTTGGCAATGTCTGGAGACATATTTGCTTCTCATAACTGGTTAGTCTTCTTCTCAGGAAATTTCCCTTGACTGAACAGGAACTACTTTGCCCAAAGTGGATGGCCCACAGACAATACCTGACATGGGGTGCAGATGCCCAGCCCTTTCCTTCAAGGAGAGATCAACTCTGGTGTTCTTTGTGTTACAGAGATCCCATGGGACCAACTTGAAGCCAGTTTCCACCTGAGACTGCAGCCTTTTTAATTCTTAATTTCTTGCCCTCTCCTGCTTCCCTCAGACCCCTTCTACTGAAAGCACTCCCGCAATAAGTCACTTGCATAAAACTACGTCTCTCGGTCTCTGCTTCTAGGCAATCTGACCTAAGGTTTACAAATCCTGCTTTGTGGTTTAGTATATGTAAACTTCATGAAAAGTTCCAAGTGTGTTTTCAAAGAATGAGTGTTCTACAGTTGTTGGGTGCAGGTGCTACATTAATACATTTAGCCAAGTTCGTTCATCATGTTTTTAAAGTATTTTTAAAATTTACTGACATTTTTGGTGTTTTAATTTTTGAATTACTGAGATCTGTTAAAATCATTTTTATAGTCATGATATGGAAATGAAACGCTTTCTCTGTTCTTTAATTACAAGTGAAAATATTCATACTTAAATTATCAAACTCAGAGTTATTCACTTTTACCCTCCTCCAAAATAATTCAAAGACTTTAGAACACTCGAACTGTATCTGCACCCTTTCTGAATGTTTTAATCTTAATTCTATCTTCTTATTTTTTAATCCCAGCATACAGTATGATGTTTAGTGTAGTCAATATTTATTGATTGTTTCACATATCAACTGCTGTCTTACATCTTCATTTGCTTTTATACTTCAGGCTTCCTATTTTGGATCTCTATACTTTTGCCTAAAGTAAAATATTACAACTTCCGTTAGAGTTGATCTGCTCCCACCAAAATATATGACAGTTCTAGTTGCTCCACAACCTCACCAACATTGAGTAGTCTTCTCAGTTTTAGCCATTCTGGTGGGTATGTAGTGCTGGCTAATTGTGGTTTAATTTGAATAAATATGTTGAATGTTTGATCTTGTTCTTATTGGCCATTTATGTATCTTCTTTTGTGGAGTGTCTGTTCAAGACTTTTGCCCATGTCTTAAGTTAATAGATTTTATTTTTTAGAGCTATTTTAGGTTTTCAGGAAAGTTGAGTAGGAATACAGAGAGTTCCCACATAGCCCCTCCCCCAATGACAAAGAGGCCCTCCTTCAACAAACATTAGTGATGCTCCCTCTGAGTTCTCCTCTCTTCTCAACTAGGACTTGATCTTTGTCCCTGTTCTTGGCTTGCCTAGCCCAACTTTAATAAGGATCCCACTAAGTTAGTTTATCAAGATTTCCCCACTCTTGATATCTGATCAAACTCCTCATCACCCACTCTTGATGTTATGGACTGAATGCTTGTGTTCCCCCAAGACAGAATTTGGTATCAAGAAGTGAGGTGCTAAAGTTTAGCAAATACCTACAAATGTGGAAGCAGCTTTGGAGCTAGGTAAGGGATAGAGGCTGGAAGAGTTTTGAAGTAGATGCAAGAAAAAGCCAATATTGCCATGAAGAGAACTAGAAAGGTGATTCTGGTGAGAACTCAGACAGAAATGAGGAACATGCTATTCAAATCTGGAGGAAAGATAATCTTTTTTATAAAGTGACAAAGAACCTCCCAAATTTGTTCATTTTCTAATATGTGGTAGAAGGTAGATGAAACTGGATATTTAGCTGAGGGGATTTCTAAGAAAATTCTTGAGAGAGAGGCTTGGTTCCTTCTAGCTGCTCATAGTAAAATGTGAGAAGAGAGAAAGTAATGAAGATGCAATTGTTAAGGAAGAGGAACCAGAATGCAAAGATTTGGAAAATTCTCAGGCTGACCATATTACAAAAAATAAGAAAATGTGTTCAGTAGATAATAGTAAGGATGTGGTGGCAGACAGACCATTTGATAAGAAAATCAGTGTGTGTGAACCATGAATTTAATTAGCCATCTCAACAAAAGGCAAAGATAGAGATGAGACAATACCCACAGAAAGGCTGCCAGCTGGAACTACAGGAAAAAGAGAAAACGGGATGAAAGGAAGAAAGACTGTTGGACTTCTTAGACTCAAGACAACTGGACCATAGAGCCATTCTTCTGCTAATATGTGCTATTCTTTAAGACAAGGGAAGAAGAACCCCAAATGCAATTCAGAGATCATCAGGGCTGCCACTTCTACCACAAGCACAGAGCCCATGGACATGTTGGGTAGGGGTACGGGGCTGCCTTTATTTTGATTTCAAAGGGTGGGGGAAATGCCCAGCAGAGAAATTTATAGCAACATGACTTCCAACCCACAGAGCCACAGGCACCTGACCCCTACCAGGCAGACCCTCAACCACACAACCCTCACCAGGCAGAATTGTGGAAGTTGGTTAATGCCCCAGTGAGTCCTGGGGCAGGACTCTGCCCCAATAAATATAGAAGGCAGAACATTGAGAAAAAGAGGATTATTCCTGTGCCTTAAGATCTAGTAGAGCTTGCCTTGCTAGGATTTAGGTTTGCTTGGGACATTCTCACCTTTCTTCTTTCTTTCCTATTTTTCCCTTTTGGGATGGAATGTGTATCCGTATGCTATTTGTCCATGCCCCACCATTGTATTTGGGAAATATATAACTTATCTGGTTTAACGGGTTCACAGTTAGAGAATTTTGCCTCAGGATGATTTTTACCTCAAATTCCTACACATGTCTGATTTAGATGATACTTTGATAAGACTTTGCACTTTAGATTTTAGAGTTGATGATGGAATGTGTTAAGACTTTTGAGACTGTTGGGATAGAATGAATATACTTTGCATGTGTAAAGGACATGAATTTGGAGGGGTCAGGGATGGAACGCTCTGGACTTCATGTTTGTGTCCCTCCAGAATTCACATGTTAAAGCCTAAATTCCCAGTGTAATAGTATTTGGAGGTGGGGTTTTTGGGAAGTAATTAGATCATAGGGTGGAATCTTCATGAATGGAATTATGCCCTAATAAAAAGAATGAAACGTGGGATCTCTCTCTACTTTCTGACACATAGGGATACAATGAGAAAACAGGTATCTACAAACTACGAATTAGGCTTCCACCAGACACAGGATCTGTCAGCACCTTGATCCTGGACTTCCCAGCCTCCAGACTGTGAGAAAGTAATTTCTGTTGTTTAAGCCACCCAGTCTAGAGTATTTTTGTTATAGCACCCCAAACTGACTAAGTTTCTTAGTGTTTAAGTCCTTGGCCTATCCTAACAAGAATCCTATTAAGCCAGTTTAGCAAGAATTTCCCTACCTTTGTCTTTTAGTAATTTTCCATCCACTGACTCCCTAACTCTGCTTCTCAGCTATATATGCCCAGCTGGCTTTGCTGTATTTGGAACTGAGCTCAATCTTTTTTCTCTATTGCAACAGCCTTGACTCCTATTGCAATAACCTTGAATAAAGTCTTTCTTACCATTTTAACAAGTGTTGGTGTAATGTTTCTATTACAGTCTTGTGCTGCATCTCATATAAGATCAGATTCATCATTGTACACCCAAAACTATCACCTTGTGCTCCAGGTATAAACCTGTTAATACTATGTCTTCATTCCTGACTGATTGATAGGGGATACATTAGTGAGTTTGACTCCGGATCCAGTGCTCCAGATGTTAGCACAGTAAGAACAGATTTTTGATTCTTAACCGTCCGTGTATGGTCTTCAAAGTGCATTAGAATCCCAGACTTCTATGATCTAGGACATGAGAGCTTCTCAGTTGACTGAAAACCCCCCTTCTTGAATCCCTGCTGACTACTTTTATCTTAGAGAAAGCCTGGAGCAAAAAGGTTCCAAGATCAGTCCTTCAGACCCTGAGACCCTTCTTGGACTTCCCAAAACACAATCCCCTACACCCCATCCTCCAGTGCCTCCATACTCCCCTCTCCACTCTCCATTTTCCTTCCCTTCTCAAAATGCTCTCCTGCTTTTCAGTATACCTCAACAATAAATGTATTGGATTTTCACCTTCTGTAGATGATGCTCAAGCCACTCCCAATCAGGACCAAACTGAGAAGTAACATTTAAACTTTGAGCTTTGATCAAATTCCATGACTAAAGATTTCCCCAAGTCCCAAAAGGCAAGAGAGAAATTTACTGAACAATTGATGGGGTGTTGGATGCTTACTCTCTGAGACTCCCTTAACATATTAAATTATCCACTTATTTGTGGAGATGCCTTTCTCTGGTTTACGAAAGCTAAATGGACAATGATCTTGGAAGACCTTAAGGGACCTCAAACCACTGCTGAGTCCAGTCAGAGAGTAAGGGAATTAAAAAAAAATTTTAGAAGCCATTCCAAGTTTTATGCTCTTAAAATTGATTGGACATGTATTCAAAATTGTAAACAACTAAAGGATGAAACTGTGCTAAATTATCACCAGCAATTAGACACTACTTGGAAAGAGCAGTGAAAGCTTGAACTTACCATATAGCCTTCGCTTTAGCCACAGTTTTCTAAATGTTCTAAGACTTAAGCTTCATGACACTACCAAAAAAAGTTTATGTTTAAAATGCTGAGATGTATGAACTTCAGACAGTATCTCAGCACTGTGAGAGTTATATTTCTAAAAAATAAATAAATAAATAAGAAAAATTTAAACAAAGACAGGACCCCCAAAACCAGCCTCCATTGACCAGGATACTTGCTAGTATTACAAAGAAAAAGTCCATCGGGTTTGGGAATGTCCATTCCTCATAAAGAAAGAAAAGACCCAAGTAACCTCTTCACAGGAGGAATACTAACTCAGGTCTGAGGAAGCAGACATTCCATACCCTGAATTCCCAATAAATTCACAAGATAGTATTACCCTGTGAGTTGAAGGGCGTCCTACCATATTTCTTATCAATATTTCTGTGATACATTTCACCCTGAACACTCCTTCATCCCCCAGCCACTTCAAATTCATCAAACATTGCCAATGGTGGGCTCTGACAATTTGCCTCCCAGTCCCTCATTATCTTTATAGGATCCCTTCAGGCCCAACACAATGTTCTTCTTAGACAAACTACCCCAATAATTTCATGAACTGGGGTGTTAAACTTTATTATGACCCTGAAGGACTTCTTTCACAAGTCCCCTATACATTTCCCTCACACCTATTTCCTCTAATGGCTTTGCCTGACTTCCCAAAGTTTTTCTGTCCTCTTCAACCTAACACCTATCTTACTGAAGACTTAAGTAAATTAGTGGAAGTATTTCTCCTGTTTGTAGACAAGGAATTCCACTAATATCTGGCATTTATGAGGTGCAGAACTCCATAATAAAGTGCTATAACATGTACAGGTAGATCTCTACATGCCCCTCCTTAAGATTCCCCAACATAATTTAACATCAGAGGTACCTGAGGGGCTCTGCCCAATCATTCAGGGACTACTAGATAAGGCACTTCCTTTTCCTACTTCTAGCCCATGCAACACTTCCATTCTGGCTGTTAAGAAGCCAAATGGAAAGGGGTACTGGTTATTCCAATACCTGAGAAGTAACATTTAAACTTTGATAGTATTTCGAGGTGGGGTTTTTTGGAAGTAATTAGATCATAGGGTGGAATCTTCATGAATGGAATTATGCCCTAATACAGAGAATGAAAGGTGGGATCTCTCTCTATCTATCTATTAATAGATTCCCCTTCAAATTGTTTCCCTTCCTACATACTTCAACCTTCAATCCACCGTTGTCAGACTTTCCCCTTCCCACTCTAGCCCTTAAACTCTCTACTGTCACTTGAGCTTTAGGATTCCTTCCTCCAGCTGGGGCTCTTGAGAAATGCAGGAACCCCAAAAACAACTAAAAGAGGCTGAAAAGACTAATTGAAGTAGAATGGATATTTAAACACCCAGACAGCTTCTTGGTGTCTTCTTAGTCCCTCTTCCAAAATTTAGTTTATGGTCTCCATAAGATTACATATCACAGCAAAAGAAAAAACTTACAAGTGTCCTTCAACAACTTTCACTGCATTTCACAAAATTTGGTAAGTTGGATTTTCATTTCATTTAATACATTTTAAATTTTCTCTTGACACTTGTTTGACCTATGTATAATGTTGAAGTGTGCTGTTTAATATCCAGATATCTTTTCAGATATCTTTCTGTTATTGGATTCTAGTTTAATTCCACTGTGGTTTGAGACACACATTGTAACATTTCTTTTCTTTTAAATTTGTTAAAGCCCATAATGCGGTCTATCTTGGTGAATGTTGCATGTGAGCTTGAGAAGAATGTGTCTTCCACTGTTTTTTGGTATTCTATAAATGTCAATTACATCCTGTGGGTTCAAAAGACAAAAATCAATCAATGTAATATACCACATTAATAGAATAAAGAAAAAAGTGATCATCCAATTGGTGCACAAAAATCTTTGACAAAATTTATGAACATTTCTAGAAGAAAAAACAACCTAGGAATAGAAGAAAACTTCCTCAATATAATAAAAATTATGTATGAAAAATCCACAGCTACATAAAACTCAGTGGTGAAAGAATGAAACATTTCCCCCTAAGATAAGGAACAAGAAAAGAATGCCCACTTTTGCAAACTCTATTTAACATAGTTTTGGGAGTCCTAGCCAGTGCAATAAAACAAGAAGAAAAGGGATTCAAAATTGAAAAGAAAAGAAGTAAAATTAATCTGGTAAGAGATGACATAATCTTACTGTAGAAAATCGTTAAGATTTTACCAAAAAAGCATTAGAAAAAATATACAAATTCAGAAAAGTTTGAGGATACAAAATGAACACTCAAAAATTAGTTGCACTTTTACACACTAACATGAAATTCAAAAAAATGAAGAAAGCAATCTCATTTAAAATAGAATCAAAAAGAACAAAGTATTTAAAAATAAATTGAACCAAGAAGGTAAAAAACTTTTCACTGAGAACTACAAACATTGCTCAAAGACATTAAATAAGACATAAATAAATGAAAAGACAGCCATGTTCATCAGCTGGAAGTTTAAATATTGTTAAGAGATCAGTACTACCCAGCACCATCTGCAGATTCCATGCAATCCCTATCAAAATCACAATGATCTTTTTTGCAGAAAAAAAAAAAAACCTCATCCTAAAATTCATAGGGAATTTTGATTGTCCAAAATAGACAAAGAAAAAAAATCTTGAAAAAGAAGAACAAAATTGAAGAGATCACACTTCCTGATTTACAATCTTACTACAAAGCCACTGTAATCAAAACAGTTATAGCAACAAGAGAAAAGCAAAAAATAATATACAAAGAAATACCCATAAGGTTGTCAGCTGATTTTTCAAGGGAAAAACTTCAGGCCAGAAGGGAGTAGCACAATATATTTAATGTGATGAAAGGGGAAAACCTACAACAAAGAATACACCACCCAGCAAGGCTCTCATTCAACTTTGATGAAGAAATCAAAAGTTTTACACACAAGCAAAGGGTAAGAGAATTCAGAACCACCAAATCAGCTTTACAACAAATCCTAAAGGAACTTCTCTAGGCAGAAAAGAAAAGGCCACAACTAGAATCAAGAAAATTATGAATGGGAAAGCTCACCAGTAAAGACAAACATAAAATAAAGGTAGGACTCTCACCACTATTATTCAACATAGTTTTGGAAGTTTTAGCCACAGAAATCAGAGAAGAAAAAGAAATAAAAGGAATCCAATTCAGAAAAGAAAAGAAGAAGTAAAACTGTCACTGTTTGCAGATGACATGATACTACACATAGAGAATCCTAAAGATGCCACCAGAAAACTACTAGAGCTAATCAATGAATTTGGTAAAGTTGCAGGATACAAAATTAATGCACAAAAATCTCTTGCATTTCTATACACTAACAACAAAAGATCAGAAAGAGAAATTAAGGAAACACTCCCATTTACCACTGCAACAAAAAGAATAAAGTACCTAGGAATAAACCTACCTAAGGAGATAGAAGACCTGTATGCAGAAAACTATAAGACACTGATGAAAGAAATTAAAGACGATACAAACAGATGGAGAGATATACCATGTCCTTGGATTGGAAGAATCAATATTGTCAAAATGAGTATACTTCCCAAGGCAATCTACAGATTCAGTACAATCCCCATCAAATTACCAATTGCATTTTTCACAGAACTAGAACAAAAAAATTTTTGATTTGTATGGAGATACAAAAGACCCCAAATAGCCAGAGCAATCTTGAGAAAGAAGAAAAGAGCTGGAAGAATTGGGCTCCCTGACTTCAGACTATACCATGAAGCTACAATAATCAAAACAGTATGGTACTGGTGCAAATACAGAAATATAGACCAATGGAACAGGATAGAAAGCCCAGAAATAAACTCACACACCGGGGCTTCCCTGGTGGCGCAGTGGTTGAGAATCTGCCTGCCAATGCAGGGGACACGGGTTCGAGCCCTGGTCTGGGAAGATCCCACATGCCGTGGAGCAACTAGGCCCGTGAGCCATGACTACTGAGCCTGTGCGTCTGGAGCCTGTGCTCCTCAACAAGAGAGGCCCGATAATGAGAGGCCCGCACACCGCGATGAAGAGTGGCCCCCACTTGCCGCAACTAGAGAAAGCCCTCACACAGAAATGAAGACCCAACACAGCCATAAATAAATAAATAAATAAATAAACCCAAAAGTTTAAAAAAACAAAACAAAACAAAAAACCAAAAAAACTTAAGCATACAAGCCAGTACTTGTTTAATGTTTTTTAAAAAAAACTCACACACCTATGGTTAATTAATATATGACAAGAGAGGACAGAACATGCAATAGAGAAAAGACAGTCTCTTCAATAAGTGGTGCTGGGAAAACTGAACAGCTACGTGTAAAAGAATGAAATTAGAACATTCTCTAACACCATACACAAAAATAAACTCAAAATGTATCAAAGACCTAAATGTAAAGCTGGGTACTCTAAAGCTCTTAGAGGAAAACATAGGCAGAACACTGTTTGACATAAATCACAGCAATATCTTTTTGGATCCACCTCCTAGAGTAATAAAAATAAAAACAAAAATAAACAAATGTGACCTAATTAAACTTAAAAGCCTTTACACAGCAAAGAAAACCATAAACAAAATGAAAAGACAACCCATAGAATGGGAGAAAGTATTTGCAAATGAAGTGACCCATAAGGAATTAATTTCCAAAATATTCTGAGATTAATTTCCAAAATAGCTCATGCAGCTCTATGTCAAAAAAACAAACAACCCAATCAAAAAAAAAAAAAAAAAATGGGCAGGAGATCTAAACAGACAGTTCTCCAGAGAAGACATACAAGTGGCCAAAAATCACATGAAAAAGATGCTCAACATCACTAATTATTAGAGAAATGTAAATTAAAACTGCAATGAGGTATCACCTCACACCAGTCAGAATGGCCATCATCAAAAACAAACAGTAAATGCTGGAGAGGGTGTGGAGAAAAGGGAACCCTCCTACACTGTTGGTGGGAATGTAAATTTGTACAACCATTGTGGAGAACAGTATGGAGGTTCTTTAACAAACTAAAAATAGAACTACCACATGATCCAGCAATTCCACTTCTGGACATATATCCGCAGAAAACCATAATTCAAAAAGATACATGCACCCCAATGTTCATTAGAGCACTATTTACAATAGCCAAGACATGGAAGCAACCTAAATGTCCATGTACAGAGGAATGGATAAAGAAGATGTGTTACATGTATACAATCAAATATTACTCAGCCATAACAAAGATCGAAATAATGTCATTTGCAGCAGCATGGGTGGATCTTGAGATTATCACACTAAGTGAAGTAAATCAGGCAGAGAAAGACAAATATCACTCATACGGGGAATCTAACTTTTAAAAATGATACAAATGAACTTAGTTACAAAACAGAAACAGACTTAACAGATATCGAAAAACAAACTTATGTTTTCCAAAGGGGAGACGTGGGGGAGAGGGATAAATCAGGAGCTTGTGATTAACATACACACACTACAATACCTAAGGTAGATAACCAACAAGGACCTACTGTATTGTACAGGGAACTCTACTCAATATTCTATGATAACCTATATGAGAAAAGAATCTGAAAAAAAATGAATATATGTATATGTATAACTGAATCTTTTTGCTGTACACCTGAAACTAACACAGCATTGTAAGTCAACTGTACTCCAATAAAAAATTTAAAAAACAAATGGATATATGCGGGGCCGAATCAAGACAATGGAACAGAAGGACAAGAGCTTACCTCCTCCCACAAATATTTACATCATAAATATATCTACATGCAGAACAATTCTCACAGAAAACCTGCTGAATATCTCATAAAAACAAAATTGCAAAACAGATCACCATGTAACCAGGTGGGACAAAAAGGAAAAAAGGAATGGGGACAGGACATGTACCCCTGAGAGGGAGCTGTGAAAGAAGAAAGATTCCCTCACCCTTGGAAGCCTCCTCACCAGCACGGAGATCAACTGGGACAGAAAGGGAGTTTCAGAGGCTCAGAAGAGAGTGCAGCAGCCAATCTGTGGCAGGCAGAATAGATAGAGACCAGCACAGAGGGTCCACGCCACCTCTCTGCATTCCCCAGCCCAGATGTGCATCTGTGGGTGTTTGCTGGAGCTGGGTGCTGAAACTTGAGCTTCAGAGGACAAACCCAAGAGAGGACTGCATTTGACTTTTCGGAGACAGCCTAAAGGGGCCGGAGTGTGTTCCAGGGGGCAACGTGAGGAGCCTGGGTCCACCACTGAAACCCCATTGTTAACATGTGTGCTTGAAGGGAGGGTGTCTCCTGCCACAGCAGCTACCTCATTCTCACCATACTTAGGAAGCAGGGCTAAAATCTGAGCACTCTCCCCGGGGCTGTGCAATCCATGAATTTGTGTATCACCTGCAGCTTTGTAAAATAAGCGCCTTTGGGACATCCAAGTGGTTGCTGGTACTTCCCTGGCTGCAGCGGTTCTGGCTGAAGGCTCTGAGGATGTGTGCACATGGAGGCTGGGCCAGGGCCTGGGTTGACTCACGGCAGGTCCAGGTGCAAGACTACAGCAGTCCCATGCCTGACCTCAGCAGTTCTGCACCAACAGATCTGCTCTAGTGGCTTTGTGAGCACAGCACCTGATGAACACCCAGGCCGATTGTTTGAATATCCACAGTTGAGGTGCAGCCAAGGGTGGTGGCCAAAACAGTGTGCTTTGTGAATCCGAGCAATGGGTGACAGGCAACACCACACAGTGCACTTCTCGCTGGGCAGTTCCTGCAGTATAATACTCAGTGGCTCCTCTCCCAGCAGGAGCACTCCAGTCCCACCTACCTCACACCACAGTTCAGAAATGGATCTGGAGGCATCTATTCCAACAACTGTGGAGCTGACCCTGCTCCCAACAGGGCTGTGACAACCACAGAGCAAAGAGGAGTCACCACTCAACAACCAGGGCAGGCTCTGGTCATCACAACAACAACAGCCCCTATCAAGGGGAGAATAGCCAGCACACATGGAGGAAAGATGTGGCAGGCATCCATACAAAAAAATAGCCCTCACACCTAAAATATTAGACTCACACAGACTACACAGGGACACTCCCACATAAAAACAGCACTTCAAGACCACAGTAGGTAACCATTTCTCCTAAACTCATAGAGTCAGAGAAATATAAGTAAAATGAAGAAGGAGAGTCTCATTCAGTCTACCAGATCACAAGTTCAAAAAGGAGGTAATGAAAATACTGAAGGAATGAAGAAAGGCTTTACATAGAAATGCAGTTTACTGTAAAATGGAACTAGGAACTATAAAGAGGAGCCAACAGAAATTAGAAGACTCATTTGCAGAGACAAAACCTGAGCTAAAGACAATAAATAGCAAACTGCGTAATGCGGAAGAATGAATAAGTGATCTGGAAGACAGAATAATGGAAATTACCCAGATTAGAACAGCAGACAGAAAGACAAATGAGGAAAAATGAAAGCAATTATAAGATAATATAAAGGGTTCCAATCTACACATAATAGGGATCCCAGAGGAGAAGAGAGAAGGGGATCAAAAATGTATGTGAAGAAATTACAGCTGAAAACTTCCCAAACCTAAAGAAGGAAACAGATATCCAGGTACAGGAACCACAGAGGGTCCCAAACAAGATGAACCCAAACAGACCTACACAAAGACATATTATAATTAAAATGGCAAAAAGTTAAAGAGAGGATTCTAAAGGCAGCAAGAGAAAAACAAAGAGTTGATTGCAAGGGAACTCCAGTAAGTCTATTAGCTGATTTCTCTACAGAAACCTTGCAGGCCAGAAGGGAGTTGAAAGATATACTCAGAGTCCTGAAGGGGAAAAGCCTGCAACCTAGGATACTCTACCCAGCAAGATTATCATTTAGAACAGAAGGAAAGATAATTTCTCAGACAAGTGAAAACTAAAAGAATACAGAAATACTAAACCTATCCTAAAAGAAACTGAAAGGTCTTCTCTAAATAGAAAAGACGTATCTATGGGAAAAAGAACATCACAATTGGAAAGTAAGTCTCTTAAATAAGTCAGTACACAGATTTTTTAAAAATCAAAACATTTCTGTGAAAACAGTGATAATCACGATGAACAGCAAAATGGTAAATATGAAGATGTAAAAGAGGACATCAAAGTCATAAAATGTGTGTCTGAGTTTTATGTCACTTAAAAATAAATTTGATGTTCCAAGTTTATTTTACAATTATCTGACATTTACTGTTTTTATCAAGATTTTTTAATGTTTAAGTCTAAAATCAAGCTGTAATTTTCTTTGTGCAGGATTTGTAAGTGAGCTAGTCACCCTCTTATTCGATATGACTGTCCAGTTGTCTGACAACACTTTATATACAGTTTATATTTTCCAACTGATCTGAAATAACACTGCTCACATACAGTTGATTAGGTGTATTTTTGGTTCTATTTGTAGACTATGTAGCATGTTCTTATTCTTTGTTTGCATCTTTCTGCCTCAATGATACATTGTTCTATTTACTGCAGTTCTATAAACTTCATTGTACCCCTTCTGAATTGTCACGGCTTTTTAATTTGTTTGATCAGCTCCATTTAAAATTTACAGTCAGCCTTTGTGAAATTTTAACTCAAAACACATAGAATTTACAGGTGAAGTAAAAGATAATTGTTTTATATAAGAAATTAGTCCTTTCCTCTCAAGAAATCAGTATACATATTCATTTGTATAATTATTGATATGTGACTTTCAGCAGCATTATTTAATAAGTATACTCTAATGTTGCTTTTTGTCAAGATATTACAAATTTGACCTTCTCTTTGTCTTCTACTCAGTTGTTTCCATTTCCATTTCAATTAACTATCCAGCAACATTAATTCTATACTTTGTGTGCCAGGCATTGATGTCCTATAGTAGATAATTTTGCTATTTTTATATTAAAATTTTGATGAAAAAAGAAAAAGTGCATACATAAATAAAAATAATCCAGATCACAAAGCTGTTATAAAAACTTTTAATATTACCAGAATTTAAACAAGAAAAAAAACTGGGTAATTAGTGACCACACATGTTTTATCTTCTCCCAAATCTGAGACCAAAACAAAAGGCCGTGAAGTATTTTCTTTGTCACTGTCTTCCTGTGTCTATGAAGTGCAGTCGTTTTCAGTATTTTGCTCATAACCCTTGTCATTATCACTGCGCCCTGTGACCTAAAAATGTATGATGTGTTAGTAAACTGAAAACTTTTCAAAGTTTCAATATTTCAAAAACAAGGTTTTCCATTAACAATTTATAAAATCATCTGTGATTTCTTTTAAAAAGCTCTTTCTGAATAGATCATGAGAAGATACTATTTTCATCAAGAATATCTCCTGGTTTAGGCTCGGAAGGTGAGAGGAAGCATAGCACAACCTTACTCATACTCACTCATCACTAGGGGTTTCCTAGAGTGCTAACCAGGCATAAGGACAATTGTTATAAGATAGTCCAGCCAAATTTATGCTCTTTGGGTGGGAGCCCTCCCTGTGAATGGTACGAATTCTCACCCACATATTAAAAATACCCAGAACTCCTAAGCTAAGTTCCAGGTGGAAGAAGAGAGAACTGCCCCTCTACTGAAGGCTGTTCTGAAGGTCATCCTCACCTGCAGACAACTGCAGCCAGATTAGGAGCTGTCAGTTGCCAATATTTCTAAGTCTGTGCATATTTGACAGTTTTAGGTCAGCAAGGATCTGTCTTAGGGTCTTTGGGGGTAGTAGGATTCCTGAAAATTGGCAGGAAGCTTGGTAAACTGAACCAATTCCTGCTTCTATTGATATTAGATACAACTGGTTAGAAATCCACTTGAAAACACTGGGAACCCCATTTAATACTGGCCCCATGAGACCATGCAGGAATACCTCAAAACAGCAGCACAAGCCCTGGGAAAGTTATTTATAGTCTGTAAATGCTTGGAGGTACCAAGACCCTTCAGAAACTCACTGTGAAGAGAACTCAAGTGCCTGGATACAAGCCATTAAAATCTCAGGGCTTCTAGTGAATCTAAAGCAGTAAAAGACCGTGGTGCTTCTCTCCATGACTGCTTTAATTTTCACTCATCCCTTCCTGAGGTTCCAGGGCTTTGTTCCACAGTCACTGCCCAGACCCAGACCAGGTTACCTCCAGCATCTGAATCCTCTCATTCATCTTTCTCAGAAGATTGTCTCTTTCTTTCATCTCCTCTGTCATTTTGACTCTAAATGCCTCAAAGGCTCTTCCTTGGTCCTCAAACTTTTGCTGCAATTCATGAAACTTTTGCTCAGAAAGCTCCTTTCCCCTCTCAGTGGCCTTTCTTTTGGCTTGTTCTGCTCCAGGAAGATTATACACAGGGAAGAAAACAATAGTCAGCCCTGAGAGCTACAACCCTCATTGCCCACCCCTCCACTTTCTCAGTGACCAAACTGTCTTGAAAAAGGCAAATGGACATGTCTGAATTCACCTGTGATCACATATCAAGGGCAGGTGTGAGAGTGTGCTAGGAAAGGCGCTGACTAGCTGGATAGATGTACAACCATAACTGGCCTTGTTTTCACATGTAGCAGAGTGTGTTCAGGGAAGGAGAAGAAGGTCCCTGCTTCTGGAAGTTCCTCCTGTCATAGTTCTCAGAGGACACCGAAGGAAACTTCCTACCCCACTGTGAGCTGAGCCCTCCCAGTACCTGCTGAGGTCTTTTCACTTTCTCTTATCTCCTCTGTCATTTTGGCTCTTAATCCCGCGAAGGCTTTTTCCTGGTCTTCCAAATTTTTCTGCAGCTTTTTAACGTTTTGTTCAAGAGACTCCTTTTCCCTCTCAGCTGCCTCTCTTTTGGCTTGTTCTGCTCCAGGAAGATTATACACAGGGAAGAAAACAATAGTCAGCCCTGAGAGCTACAGCCCTCATCCCCCAACCCTCCACTTTCTCAGTGACCAAACTGTCTTGAAAAAAGCAAATGGACATGTCTGAATTCACCTGTGATCACATATCAAGGGCAGGTGTGAGAGTGTGCTAGGAAAGGCGCTGACTAGCTGGATAGATGTACAACCATAACTGGCCTTGTTTTCACATGTAGCAGAGTGTGTTCAGGGAAGGAGAAGAAGGTCTCTGCTTCTGGAAGTTCCTCCTGTCATAGTTCTCAGAGGACACCGAAAGAAACTTCCTACCCCACTGTGAGCTGAGCCCTCCCAGTACCTGCTGAGGTCTTTTCACTTTCCCTTATCTCCTCTGTCATTTTGGCTCTTAATCCCTCGAAGGCTCTTTCTTGGTCTTCCAAATTTTTCTGCAGCTCTTTAACCTTTTGTTCAAGAGACTCCTTTTCCCTCTCAGCTGCCTCTCTTTTGGCCTGCTCTTCTGCTCCAGGGCGATGTTTGAAAGGGAAGGAACCAACAGTCAGATCTGAGAGCTACAACCCCCCCAATTCCCAACCCTCCACGTTCTCCGTGACCAAACTGTCGTGAAGAAGCAGTTGGACACGTCTAACTTCACCTGTGACCACATAACAAGGGCAGGTTTGGAAATGTGCTAGGAAAGGCCCTGACTGGCTAGATGGAGCTACAACCACAACTTTCCTTCTTATTTTCAGATGAAGCAGAGTGAGTTCACAGGAGGAGAGGAGCTTCTGGAAGCTCCTCCTGTCAGAGTTCTCAGAGGGCATTGCGGGAACCTACCCACCCCACTGTGAGCTGAGCCCTCCCGTGTACCTGCTAAGGTCTTTTTCCTTTCATTCAACTCCTCTGTCATTTTGACTCTTACTATCTTGAAGAGTCTTTCTTGGTTCTCCAACTTTTGCTGCAATTCTTCAACCTTTTGTCCAAGAGGTTCCTTTTCCCTCTCAGCTGCCTCTCTTTTGGCCTGCTCTTCTGCTTCTGGAAGATTTTAAATAGGGAAGAAAACAACAGTTAGCCCTGAGAGGTAGAGCCCACCATACCCCAAACTTCCACTCTGTCAGTGACCAAACTGTTGTGAAAAAGGGGATGGACATGTCTAAATACACCTGTGACCACACACAAGGGCAGGTTTGGGAACATTCTAGGAAAGGCCCTGACTGACTGACTGGACCTACAACAGCAATTAGCCTTGTTTTTGCAGATGTAGCAGAGTGTGTTCACAGAAGGAGAAGGTCCCTGCTTCTGGAAATTCCTTCTGTCAGAGTCTCAGAGGGCATTGCAGGAACCTACCCACCCCACTGTGAGCTGAGTTCTCCCCTGTACATGCTACGTTCATTTCTGCATCACAAGGGAGCTCACCTTTCTTCATGTAGTGTTCCTCTGGTTTTTCTGGTATCCTAAGTAAGCACTGGAGACCAGAAGGAGGCAAAGACATGTCAGGTAGGTCTGACCTGAACTTCAACTGAAATGTTCTGAGAAATGAACTGTTCTGAATAACACTCCCTGGTTGCTTCCCACTCTTCAAGTAAATTTACCAGATCCTGCCTGCCTCGCTACCCCTCTAGCCTCCTTGCCAGTTTTGCTTCTACCACCCATGCTAAGTTCCACCAGTCAGAAGAATGTGCAGTTTTACAAATAGGTAACCTTGGGTGCTTTCATATTTTTTTTCATATGCTGTATTTTACTGCTTGTGACTCTTCTGGTAACATCCCACCTTGGATAATATGTACAAATTTTCAAAATTTACATCACACTCTACACCACATCAACTAATTGAAGAATAAAAATCATATGATCATCTCAATAGATGCAGAAAAAGCTTTTGACAAAATTCAACACCCATTTATGATAAAAACTCTCCAGAAAGTGGGCATAGAGGGAATCTACCTCAACATAATAAAGGCCATATATGACAAACATACAGCTAGCATCATACTCAACATTGAAAAGCTGAAAGCATTCCCTCTAAGATCAGGAACAAGACAAGGATGCCCACTCTCACCACTTTTATTCAACATAGATTTGGAAGTCTTAGCCACTGCAATCAGAGAAGAAAAAGGAATCCAAATTGGAAATGAAGAAGTTAAACTGTCACTGTTCACAGATGACATGATGCTATACATAGAAAATCCTAAAGACACTACCAGAAAACTACTAGCATTCATCAATGAATTTGGTAAAGTTGCAGGTTGCAAAATTAATACACAGAAATCTCTTGCATTTCTATACATTAACAATGCAAGATCAGAAACAGAAATTCAAGAAACAATCCCATTTACCATTGCATCAAAAAGAATAAAATACCTAGGAATAAACTTACCTAAGGAGACAAAAGACCTGTACTCCAAAAACTATAAGACACTGATGAAAAAATCGAAGACACAAACAGATGGAAAGATATACCATGTTCTTGGATTGGAAGAATAAATATTGTCAAAATGACTATACTACCCAAGGCAATCTATAGATTCAATGCAATTCCTCTCAAATTACCAATGGCATTTTTCACAGAACTAGAACAAAAAATCTTAAAATTTGTAGGGAGACACAAAAGACTCCAAAGAGCCAAAGCAATCTTGAGATAGAAAAAAAGAGCTGGACGAATCAGGCTCCCTGACTTCAGACTATACTGCAAAGCTATAGTCATCAAACCAGTATGGTACTGGCACAAAAATAGAACTATAGATCAATGGAACAGGATAGAAAGCCCAGGAATAATCCCACACAACTATGGTCAATTAATCTAGGACAAAGAAGGCAAGACTGTACAATGGTGGAAAGACAGTCTCTTCAACAAATGGTGCTGGGAAAACTGGATAGCTACATGTAAAAAAATGAAATTAGATCATTCTTTAACACCATACACAAAAATAAGCTCAAAATGGATTAAAGACCTAAATGTGAGACCAGACACTATAAAACTCCTAGAGGAAAACATAGTCAGAACACTCTCTGACACAAATTGCAGCAATATCTTTTCCAATCTGGCTCACAGAGTAATGGAAATAAAAACAAAAATAAACAAATGGGAGCTAATTAAACTCAAAATCTTTTGCACAGCAAAGGAAACCATAAACAAAATGAAAAGACAACCCACAGATTTGGAGAAAATATTTGCAAATGATGCGACCAACAACAGATTAGTCTCCAAAATCTACAAACAGCCCATGTGGCTTAATATCATCAAAACAAACAACCCAATAAAGAAATGGGCAGAAGACCTAAACAGACATTTTTCCAAGGAAGACATACAGATGGCCAAGAGGCACATGAAAAGATGTTCAACATCACTAATGATTAGAGAAATGCAAATCAAAACTACAATGAGATACCACCTCACACCAGTCAAAATGGCTATCATCAAAAAATCCAGAAACAGGGCTTCCTTGGTGGTGCAGTGGTTGAGAATCTGCCTGCCAATTCAGGGGACACGGGTTCGAGCCCTGGTCTGGGAAGATCCCACGTGCCGCGGAGCAACTGGGCCTGTGAGCCACAATTGCTGAGCCTGCGTGTCTGGAGCCTGTGCTCCACCACAAGAGAGGCTGCGATAGTGAGAGGCCCGCGCACCGCGATGAAGAGTGGCCCCCACTTGCCGCAACTGGAGAAAGCCCTCGTACAGAAACGAAGACCCAATGCAGCCATAAATAAATAAAAATTTTTAAAAAAAATCCAGAAACAATAAATGCTGGAGAGGGTGTGGTAAGAAGGGAACCCTCCTACACTGTTGGCGGGAATGTAAATTGGTATAGCCACTATGGAGAACAGCATGGAGGTTCCTTAAAATCTAAAAATAGAGCTACCATATGACCCTGCAATCCCACTCCTGGGCATATATCCAGAGAAAAATATGGTCTTAAAGGATACATGCACCCCAATGTTCATTGCAGCATTGTTTACAATAGCCAAGACATGGAAGCAACCTAAATGTCCACTGACAGAGGAATGGATAAAGAAGATGTGGTACATATATACAATGGAATATTACTCAGCCATAAAAAAGAATGAAATAATGCCATTTGCAGCAACATGGATGGACCTAGAGATTGTCATACTGAGTGAAGTAAGTCAGACAGAGAAAGAGAAATATCGTATGATACTGCTTATATGGGGAATCTCAAAAGAAATGATACAAATGAACGTATTTACAAAACAGAAATGGACTCACAGACTTAGAGAATGAACTTATGGTTACCAGGTGGGGAAGGGTGGAGGGAAGGATAGTTAAGGAGTTTGGGATTGACATGTACACACTGCTATATTTAAAAAGAATAACCAACAAGGACCTACTGTATAGCACAAGGAACTCTGCTCAGTCTTATGTGGCAGCCTGGATGGGAGGGGAGTCTGGGGGAGAATGGATACCTGTATATGTAGGCTGAGTCGCTTTGCTGAGCACCTGAAACTATCACAACATTGTTAATTGGCTAAACTCCAATATAAAATAAAAAGTTAAAAAAAAAAAAGAAACTCTGGATCAGAGAGATACTTAAGACAAGAGTCAAAATTTCAAATGTTCTATTCCATTATGGTTTATCTCCGGATATTGAATATAGTTCCCTGCACTGTACAGTAGGACCCTGTAAAAAAAAGAAAAATTTTACACGACACTCCTCTTCCAGGAAGATTCCCTAAAGCACCTTCCCCAAGTGAAATCATTGTACATACTTTGGTCAATCTGTATCAATTATACATTTTGAATGCATGAAATTTATGGTTTGTGAATTATAACTCAAAAAACTGTTAAAAGAATCTTGAATCACTCCATTTCAGAAAAAATAATGAAATACTCTATTATGGCTGCTAGTAAGTGGCTTAAGTCCCTGAACTTTCCTTGTGAAATGTTGGGTTTACATTATATAATCTTTGTGCTCCCTCACAGCTCTAGCATCCTGAGTTTCTATCTACAGGGTATGATTAACAGTAATACAACTAAAAGCAAAGTAAATATAAAGAAAGACCTGGTAAGAAAATCTTCCCAGAGGAACTTGGGTTGCTATGAATGAGAGACAGTGCACAGAAAAACAACAAGCTCAAAATAACTTAAGTGTGTTCCAAGGACATATGGGAACTTTTCCAGTGTTCAGTCAAGGAGGACATCTGAGTGCCTGTACTATACTGACTTTGCTTCAGAGGTCAGACAGATTTCCAGAAGAAGTGCCTGAGTTTGGAAAAGAAGGAGGTAAGATAGAGTAATATCATCTATTAGAACTCTCTTACTCAGAGGAATCAGGATCTTTCTACTATGAATGGCAATAAATCTGTAGCCAAAAAGGTGGCCTTGAGGTAGAGGGGGTAACATGAAGAATCAACTATTAAGACAAATCACATGTAGTGCTTCAGTAACTTCTCCTGCTTATATTAGATACACTCCTTTAGAATATCCACCTGATAACCCTGGGAACCCCATTTAATATTGGCTCCATGAGATCATTCAAGGATCCCTCAAAACACCAGCAAATAAACCATTAGCCAGACTCATCAAGAAAAAAAGGGAGAAGACTCAAATCAATAGAATTAGAAATGAAAAAGGAGAAGTAAGAACTGACACTACAGAAATACAAAGGATCATGAGAGATTACTACAAGCAACTCTATGCCAATAAAATGGACAACCTGGAAGAAATGGACAAATTCTTAGAAATGCACAACCTTCCGAGACTGAACCAGGAAGAAATAGAAAACATGAACAGACAAATCACAAGCACTGAAATTGAAACTGTGATTAAAAATCTCCCAACAGGGGCTTCCCTGGTGGCACAGTGGTTGAGAATCTGCCTGCTAATGCAGGGGACACGGGTTCGAGCCTTGGTCTGGGAAGATCCCACATGCCGTGGAGCAACTAGGCCCGTGAGCCACAACTACTGAGCTTGCGCGTCTGGAGCCTGTGCTCCGCAACAAGAGAGGCCACAATAGTGAGAGGCCCATGCACCGCGATGAAGAGTGGCCCCCGCTTGCCGCAACTAGAGAAAGCCCTCGCACAGAAACGAAGACCCAACACAGCCAAAAATACATAAATAAATAAATTTTAAAAATCTCCCAACAAACAAAAGCCCAGGACCAGATAGATTCACAGGCGAATTCTATCAAACATTTAAAGAAGAGCTAACACCTATCCATCTCAAACTCTTCCAAAATATTGCAGAGGGAGGAACACTCCCCAACTCATTCTACGAGGCCACCATCACCCTGATACCAAAACCAGACAAAGATGTCACAAAGAAAGAAAACTACAGGCCAATATCACTGAAGAACATAGATGCAAAAATCCTCAACAAAATACCAGCAAACAGAATCCAACAGCACATTAAAAGGATCATACACCATGATCAAGTGGGGTTTATCCCAGGAATGCAAGGATTCTTCAATATACGCAAATCAATCAATGTGATACACCATATTAACAAATTGAAGGAGAAAAACCATATGATCATCTCAATCGATGCAGAGAAAGCTTTTGACAAAAATCAACACCCATTTATGATAAAAACCCTGCAGAGAGTAGGCATACAGGGAACTTTCCTCAACATAATAAAGGCCATATATGACAAACCCACAGCCAACATCATCCTCAATGGTGAAAAACTGAAACCATTTCCACTAAGATCAGGAACAAGACAAGGTTGCCCACTCTCACCACTCTTATTCAACATAGTTTTGGAAGTGTTAGCCACAGCAATCAGAGAAGACAAAGAAATAAAAGGAATCCAAATCAGAAAAGAAGAAGTAAAACTGTCACTGCTTGCAGATGACATGATACTATACATAGAGAATCCTAAAGATGATACTAGAAAACTACTAGAGCTAATCAATGAATTTGGTAAAGTAGCAGGATACAAAATTAATGCACAGAAATCTCTAGCATTCCTATACACTAATGATGAAAAATCTGAAAGTGAAATTAGAGAAAACACTCCCATTTACCACTGCAACAAAAAGAATAAAATATCTAGGAATAAACCTACCTAAGGAGGCAAAAGACCTGTATGCAGAAAATTATAAGACACTGATGAAAGAAATTAAAGATGATACAAACAGATGGAGAGATATACCATCTTGGATTGGAAGAATCAATATTGTGAAAATGACTCTACTACTCAAAGCAGTCTACAGATTCAGTGCAATCCCTATCAAACTACCAATGGCATTTTTCACAGAACTAGAACAAAAATTTCACAATTTGTATGGAAACGCAAAAGACCCCGAATAGCCAAAGCAATCTTGAGAAAGAAAAACAGAGCTGGAGGAATCAGGCTCTCTGGCTTCAGAATATACTGCAAAGCTACAGTAAGCAAGACAGTATGGTACTGGCACAAAAACAGAAATATAGATCAATGGAACAGGATAGAAAGCCCAGAGATAAACCCACGCACATACGGTCACCTTATCTTTGATAAAGGAGGCAAGAATACACAGTGGAGAAAAGACAGCCTCTTCAATAAGTGGTGCTGGGAAAACTGAACAGCTACATGTAAAAGAATGAAATTAGAACACTCCCTAACACCATACACAAAAATAAACTCAAAATGGATTAAAGACCTAAATGTAAGGCCAGACACTATCAAACTCTTCGAGGAAAACATAGGCAGAACACTCTATGACATAAATCACAGCAAGATCCTTTTTGACCCACCTCCTAGAGAAATGGAAATAAAAACACAAATAAACAAATGGGACCTAATGAAACTTAAAAGCTTTTGCACAGCAAAGGAAACCATAAACAAGACGAAAAGACAACCCCAAAATGGGAGAAAATATTTGCAAATGAAGCAACTGACAAAGGATTAATCTCCAAAATTTACAAGCAGCTCATGCAGCTCAATATCAAAAAACAAACAACCCAATCCAAAATGGGCAGAAGACCTAAACAGACATATCTCCAAAGAAGATATACAGATTGCCAACAAACACATGAAAGAATGCTCAACATCATTAATCATTAAAGAAATGCAAATCAAAACTACAATGAGATATCATCTCACACCGGTCAGAATGGCCAGCATCAAAAAATCTACAAACAATAAATGCTGGAGAGGGTGTGGAGAAAAGGGAACCCTCTTGCACTGTTGGCAGGAATGTAAATTAATACAGCCACTATGGAGAACAGTATGGAGGTTCCTTAAAAAACTACAAATAGAACTACCATATGACCCAGCAATCCCACTACTGGGCATATACCCTGAGAAAACCATAGTTCAAAAAGAGTCATGTACCAAAATGTTCATTGCAGCTCTATTTACAATAGCCAGGACATGGAAGCAACCTAAGTGTCCATCATCAGATGAATGGATAAAGAAGATGTGGCACATATATACAAGGGAATATTACTCAGCCATAAAAGGAAATGAAATTGAGTTATTTGTAGCGAGGTGGATGGACCTGGAGTCTGTCATACAGAGTGAAGTAAGTCAGAAAGAGAAAAACAAATACTGTATGCTAACACATATATATGGAATCTAAGAAGAAAAAAAAAAAAAAGGTCATGAGGAACCTAGGGGCAAGACGGGAATAAAGACACAGACCTACCAGAGAACGGACTTGAAGATATGGGGAGGGGGACGGGTAAGCTGTGACAAAGTGAGAGAGTGGCATGGACATATATACACTACCAAACGTAAAATAGATAGCTAGTGGGAAGCAGCCGCATAGCACAGGGAGATCAGCTCGGTGCTTTGTGATCACCTAGAGGGGTGGGATAGGGAGGGTGGGAGGGAGGGAGATGCAAGAGGGAAGAGATATGGGAACATATGTATATGTATAACTGATTCACTTTGTTATAAAGCCGAAACTAACACACCATTGTAAAGCAATTACACTCCAATAAAGATGTTAAAAAAAAAACAACAAAAAAAAAAACCCAGCATCACAAGCCCTGGGAAAGTTATTTATATTCTGTAAATGCTTGGAGATACCAAGGTCCTTACGTATTCTTCAGAAACTCACTGTTTACCAAACTAAAGTGCCTGGATATAAGCCACTAAAAACTCAGGGCTTCTAGTGAATCAAAAGCAGTAAGGGACAATAGTGCTTCTCTCTATGACTTTGATTTAATTTTCACCCATCCCTTCCTGAGGTTCCAGGCTTTGTGTCACAGTCACTGCCCTGACCCAGACCAGACATACTTCCAGCGTCTGAATTCTCTCATTCGTCTTTCTCAAAAGGTTGTCTCTTTCTCTCATCTCATCTGTGATTTTGACTCTAAATCTCTCGCAGGCTCTTTCTTGGTCCTCCAACTTTTGCTGCAATTCTTTAACCTTTTGCTCGAGAAGCTCCTTTTCCCACTTGGCGACCTCTCTTTTGGCCAGATCTTCTGCTCCCAGAAGATTTTAGAGAGAAAAGAAAACAACAGTCAGCACTGAGAGCTACAACTCCCCAACCAACAACCCTTGCTTTCTGAGTCACCTAATCGTCTGGGAAAAGCAGATGGACATGTCTAAGTTCACCTGTGACCACACATAGGGACAGGCGTGAGAATGTGCCAAGAAAGGGTATGACTGGCTACCTGGAGGTACAACCACAACTCTCCTTGTTATTTTCAGATGTAGCAGAGTGTGTTCACAGAGGGAGAAGAAGGTCCCCGTTTCAGGAAGTTCCTCCTGTCAGAGTCTCAGAGGGCATTGCAGGAACCTACATACCGCACTGTGAGCTGAGCCCTCACCTGTACCTGCTGAGGTCTTTTCTCTTTCTCTTATCTCCTCTGTCATTTTGACTCTTAATTCTTCAGAGACTCTTTCTTGGTCCTCCAACTTTTCCTGCAGCTCTTTAACCTTTTGCTCGAGAAGCTCATTTGCCCTCTCAGCTGCCTCCCTCTTGGCACGCTCTTCTGTTCCAGGAAGATGTTAGAGATGGAAGGAAACAATAGTCAGATCTGAGGGCTGTAACCCTTCACCGCTCCCCATCCTCTAATTTCTTTGTGACCATACTGTCGTGAAAAAGCAGATGGAAATGCCTGAATTCACCAGTGTCCACACACCAAGGGCAGGGTGGAGAATCTCCTAGGAAGATCCCTGACTGGCAGGCTGGACCTACAACCACACCTCACATTGTTCTTTCCCAATGTAATAGAATGTGTTCACAGATGAGAGGAAGCTCCCTGCTTCTGGAAGTTTCTCCCATCAGACTTCTCAAAGGGCATTGCAGGAAACTACCCAGTGCATTGTGTGCTGAGCCCATCCATGTACCTGCCGAGGTCTTTTCTCCTTTTCTTATTTTCTCTGTCATTTTGCCTATGAATCCTTCGAAGCCTTTTTCTTGGTCCTCCAACTTCTGCCACATCTCTTTATACTTTTGCTTTAGAAGCTCCTTTTCCCCCTCTGATGGCTCCCTTTCAGTCCATTCTGCTTGTCCAAGAAGATTTTAGAGAGGGAAGAAAACAACAGTCAGCCCTGAGAGGTACAACCTCCTCCAGCCACTAAACCTCTACTTTCTCAGTGACCAAATTGTCACTGAGGGCAGGTTTGGGAATGTGCTAGGAAAGGCACTGACTGGCTGGCTGGACCTAAAACCACACCTGGCTTTGTTATTTTCAGATGAAGCAGAGTGTGTTCACAGAAGGAGAAGAAGTCCTTGCTTCTGGAAGTTCCTCCTGTCAGAGTTCTCAGAGGGCATTGCAGGAACCTACCCACCCCACTGTGAGCTGAGGCCTCCCCTGTACCTGCTAACGTCTTTGCTGCATCACGAAGGAGCCCGTCTGTCTTCATGCAGCATCCCTCTAGCTCCTCCTTTATCATCCCTATGCTCTGGAGACACAAAGTGGCAAAGACATGTCAGGCAGGTCAAACCTGAACTTCCATTGATATATTCTGAGAAAAGAACTATTCTGAATAACACTCCCTGGTTGTGTCCAACTGCCTACAAGTAAAGTTTCCAAGATCCTGCCTACATTGTTACCCTTCCAGCCTCCTCTTCCAGTGTTGCTTCCACCATCCATGGAGGTTCCACCAGTCAGAATAATGTGCAGTTTTACAAATACTTAACCTTGGGCAATTTCATATTTTTCATACGCTGTTTTTTCTGCTTCTGGCTCTTCAGGTAACATCCTACCATGGATAATAGGTACTAAATTTTCAAAATTTACATCACACCTCTTCCAGGAAGATTCGCTAAACCACCTTCCCCATGTGAAATCACTGTACATTTACATTCATAAATTTGTATCAATTGTACACTTAAATGTGTGAAATTTATGGCTTGTGAATTACATCTCAATAAAACTGTTTAAATAAACTTGAATGACTGCATCTCAGAGAAAAGTGCTGAAATACTCTCTTTAAGACTACTAGTAAGTGTCTTTATTCCCTGAGCCTTCCAGGTGAAATGTAGGGTTTGCTTTATATAATGTCTATAGTTCCTCACAGCTGTAGATTCCTCAGATTCTATCTAAAGTGTATGATTAACAGTAATACAACTGAAAGAGTAATAAAGATAATGCAAGATCTGGTAAGAGAAGCTCCACAGAGGAACTTGAGTTGCTATGAATGGGAGAGAGTGCACAGGAAAAATAACAATCTCAAAATAACTTGAAGTCTTTTCCAAGCACATAAGGAAATTTTGCAAGTGTTCAGTCAAGGAGGACATCTGAGTGCCTGTACTGACATTGCTTCAGAGGTCAGACATGTATCCAGAAAAGTGTTTCAGTTTGGAATTGAGTAATATAGTCTATTAGAACTCTCTTACTCAGAGAAATCAGGATCCTTCTACTATGAATAGCAGTAAACCTGTGGCCAATAAGATGGATTTTAGGTAGTGAGGGAAACACGAAGAATCAACTATTAAGACAAATTACCATGTACTGCTTCAGTAACTTCTCCTGCTTATATTAAATATACTCAGAATGTCTACTTGTTAAACCTGGGAACCCCATTTAATATTGATTCCATGAGACCATTCATGAATCTCTCAAAACAGCAGCACAAGCCCTGGGAAAGTTATTTATGTTCTATAAATGCTTAGAGGTCCAAGGTCCTCCTGGGCTCTTCAAAAACTGTGAACTGAATTCAAGTTCTTGGATATAAGCCATTAAAATCTCAGGGCTTCTAGTGAATCAAAAGCAATAAAAGACAATGGTTTTTCTCTCTATGACTTTGCTTTAATTTTCACCCACCCCTTCCTGAGGTTCTAGGGCTTTGTTCCACAGTCACTGCCCTGACCAGACCAGGTTACCTCCAGCATCTGAATCCTTTCGTTCATCTTCCTCAGAAGGTTGTCTCTTTCTCTCATCTCCTCTGTCATTTTGACTCTAAATCCCTTGAAGGCTCTTTCTTGGTCCTCCATCTTTGGCTGCAATTCTTTAACCTTTTGTTTAAGAGGCTCCTTTTCCCTCTCAGCTGCCTCTCCTCTGGCCCACTCTTCAGCTCCAGGAAGAATTTAAAGTAGGAAAAAAACAACAGTCAGATCTGAGAGCTACACCCTCCTGTATCCAACCCTCCACTTTCTCAGTGACCAAACTGTAGGTAAAGCAGGTGGACACATCTAAATTCACCTGTGGCCACACATCAAGGGCAGTTTTGGAAATGTGCTAGGAACGGTCCTGGCTGCCTGGCTGGACCTACACCAGCTTGCCTTGTTGTTTTCACATGTAGCAGAGTGTGTTCAGGGAAGGAGAAGGAGGTCCCTGTCTCAGGAAGTTCCTCCTGTCCCAGTCTCACAGGGCACTGCAGGCAGCTACCCACCCCACTGTGGGCAGAACCCTCCCCTGTACCTGCTGAGGTCTTCTCTCTTTCTCTTATCTCCTCTGTCATTTTGGCTCTTAATCCCTCCAAGAGTCTCCTTTGGTCCTCCAACTTTTGCCACAGCTCTTTAACCTTTTGCTCAGAAGGGTCTTTTTCCCTCTCAGCTGCCTCTCTTTTGGCACACTCTTCTGTTCCAGGAAGATTTAGAGAGGGAAGGAAACAACAGTCAATCCTGAGAGCTGCAACCCCTCATCCCCCAAACCTCGACGTTCTCAGTGACAAAACTGACTGGAAAAAGCAGATGGACGGGTGTGAATTCACCTGTGACCACATATCAGGACACATGTGGGAATGTGCTAGGGAAGGCCACTACTGGCTGCCTGGACCTATAACCACAACTCTCCTTGTTATTTTCAGATGAAGCAGAGTGAGTCCACAGGAGGAGAGGAAGTTCCCTGCTTCTGGGAGTTCCTCATGTGAGAGTCTGAGAGGGCATTGCAGGAACCTACCCACCCCACTGTGAGCTGAGCCCTCCCTTGTACCTGCTGAGGCCTGCTCTGAAACATGAAGGAGCTCACCTTTCTTCATGTAGTGTTCCTCTTGTTCTTCTGTTATTTTTCTTAAGATCTGGAGACACAAATGGGCAAAGACATGTCAGGCAGGTCAAACCTGAACTTCCACTGAAATATTCTGAGAAATCAACTGTTTCAAGTAACATTCCCTGGTTGCTTCCCACTGCCTACAAGTAAAGTTTCCAGATCTTGCCTACCTCTCTCCCCCTGCAGCCTCCTTGTCAATGTTGCTTCCCCCCAGATGCTAGCTTCCACCAGTCAGAAGAATGTGCAGTTTTACAAATAGGTAATTTGGGGGGTTTTTATATTTTTCATATGCTGTTTTTTCTGCTTGTGGCTCTTCTGATACATCCCACCTTGAATAAGACGTACAAATTTTTCAAAACTTACTTTACATGCCCCTTCCAGGAAGATTTCGGAAAACACCTTCCCCATGTGAAATCATTGTACATTTACATTGGTACATTTGCATCAATTGTATATTTTTAATAAACAAAATTTATATTGATAGTTTTAAAATTATATCTCAATAAAACTGCTTAAAGAAAACTGAATCACTCCATCTCAGAAAAAATATTGCAATACTCTCTTTACGGCTACTAGTAAGTGTCAACTCCCTGAGCCATGCTTATGAGATGTTGGATTTACATTATATAATCTCTATGGTTCACCGCAGCTGTAGCATCCTGAGATTCTATCTACAGGGTATGATTAACAGTAATACAACTAAAAGTAAAATAAAGATAAAGAATGATCTGGTAAGAGAATCTTCTCAGAGGAACTTAGCTTACTGTGAATGGAAAGAAGTACAGAAAAAGCAACAAGCTCAAAATAACCTAAGTGTGTTCCAAGCACATAAGGAAACTTTGGACATGTTCTGTCAAAGAGGACATCTGAGTGCTTTTGCTTTGCTTCAGAGGTTAGACAGATTTCCAGAAAAAGTGCCTGTGTTTGGAAGAGGAGGAGATCACTTGGAGTAATATAGTGATTTAGACTCTTACCCACAGGAATCAGGATCCTACTACTATGAATAGTAGTAAATCTGTGGCCAATAAGGTGGCCTCGAGGTAGATGGGGTAACATGAAAAATCAACTATTAAGACAAATTACATGTACTGCTTCAGTAACTTCTCCTGCTGATATTAGATACTCCCAGACTGTCTACTTGAAAATCCTGAGAACCCATATAATATTGACTCCGTGAGGTCATCCAGGAATCCCTCAAAAGAGCAGCACAAGCCCTGGAAAAGTTATTTATATTCTATAAGTGCTTGGAGGTACCAAGATCCTCCTGAAATCTTCAGAAAACTTGCTGTGATCAGAACTCAAATGCCTGGATATAAGCCATTAAAATCTCAGAGCTTCTAATGAATCAAAAGCAGTGAAGGGCAATGGTGCTTCTCTCTAGGACTTTGTTTTAATTTTCACCCACCCCTTCCTGAGGTTCGAGGACTATTTCCACAGTCACTGCCCAGATCCAGACCAGGTTACCTCCAGCATCTGAATCCTCTCATTCATCTTTCTCAGAAGGTTGTCTCTTTCTCTCATCTCGTCTGTGATTTTGACTCTAAATCCCTTGAAGGCTCTTTCTTGGTCCTCTAACATTTGCAGCAGCTCTTTAAACTCTTGCTCAAGAGGATCCTTTTCCTTCTCAGCTGACTCTCTTTTGGCCTGCTCTGTTGCTCCAGGAAGATGTTAGAGAGGGAAGAAAACAAAAGTCAGCCCTGAGAGCTACAACCCCCATCCCCCAAACCTCCACTTTCTCAGTGACCAAACTGTCTTAAACAAGCAAATGGACATGTCTGAATTCACCTGTGACCACACATCAAGGGCAGTTCCTTTGCTAGGAAAGGCCCTGACTGGCTGCCTGGACCTATAACCACAACTGTCTTTGTTATTTTGAGATGAAACAGAGTGTGTTCATAGAAGGAGGTCCCTGCTTCTGGAAGTTCCTCCTGTCAGAGTCTCAGAGGGCATTGCAGGAACCTACCCACCCCTGTGTGAGCTGAGTTCTCCCCTGTACCTGCTAAGGTCTTTTCTGTGTCCTGAAGGAGCTCACCTTTATTCATGAAGCATTCCTCTAGTTCCTCTTTTGTCTTCCCTGAGCTCTGGAGACAGAAAGGGGCAAAAACACGTCAGGCAGGTCAAACCTGGAATTCCATTGAAATATTCTGAGAAATCAACTGTTTCAAATAACATTCGCTGGTTGCTTCCCACTGCCTACAAGTAAAGTTTCCAAGATTCTGCCTACCTCGCTCCCACTGCAGCCTCCTTGCCAGTGCTGCCTCCTGCACCCTGCCCCCCACCCCTCCCACCCCATCCCTGCCATATGCTAGCTTCTACCAGTCAGAAGAATGTGTAGTTTTACACATAGGTAACCTTGAACACTTTCATATTTTTCATAATTTTTTTCCCACTTACAGTTCTTCTGGAGACATCCCACCCTGGATAATACGTAAAAATATTTCACAATTTACATACCACACCTCTTCCAGGAAGATTTCCAAATACACCTTCCCCACGTGAAATCATTGGACATTGACCTTGGTACATGTGTATCAACTGTACATTTTAAATGCATTAAATTTATGGTGCTTGTTTTATAGCTCAATAAAACTAGTTAAAGAAACTTGAATTACTCCCATCTCAGAAAAAAAAAAAAAAACCTGAAATACTCTCTTTAAGACTACTGTACTCTCTTTAAGACTACTAGGAAGTTTCTAAGTTCCCTGAGCCTTCCGTGTGAAATGTTGGTTTGTACTACATAACTCTATGGTTCCTCGCAGCTGTAGCATCCTGAGGTTCTATCTACAGGGCATGATTAACAGTGAGACAACTAAAAGCAAAGGTAAAGAAAGATCTGGTAAGAGAATCTTCCCAGAGGAACTTGGCTTACTATGAATGGGAGAGAGTACACAGTAAAAGCAACAAGCTCAAAATAACTTGTGTTTTCAAGTATTCAGTCAAGGAGGACATCTGAGTCTCTTTACTGACTTTGTTTCAGAGGTCAGACAGATTTCCAGAAAAAGTGCCTGAGCTTGGGAGAGGAGGAGATAAATTGGAGTAATATAGTCTATTAGAACTCTCACTCAAAAGAATCAGGATCCTTCTACTACGAATGGTAATAAACCTGTGGACAATAAGGTGGCCTCAAGGTAGCGGAAGTAACATGAAGAATCAAGTATTGAGACAAATTACCATGTACTGTTTCAGCGACTCGGGTTTGTCGTATTTGATGGAGTACTCCATTGCGTCTTGTCTATAGGCCGCCGTTGACAGTGCCGGGACAGTTTTGGTGGGAACCTCCTTCTGCATAGCCACTTAATTTCCACACTAGGACAGAGGTTCTCCAAACAAGGAACCTCCCATTGTTGAAGGCATCCAGAAGATCACCACCAGAATCCACAGTCCTGAATAAGGCAGGAAATTTAAGGAAGCAATGATTAATGATCAATAAATCTGAAACTACAAATCTAAAATGATTTTTTAATCCTATGTAGTGTGAAAATCTTCATAAACCACATCTCCTCCTACTAAATTAGTGTTTTTTTCTATTAATCTTTACGGTTCTCCAGGTTACTGCACAATCATACAACTCTATAACCAAACAAAATTAAATAAATAATTCAATTATAAAATGGCCATAGGAATGAAAAAAACGTTTCATATTAGACATCCCAATGGCTCACAGGTATACGAAAAGATGCTCAACATCACTAATCATCAGGGAAATGCAAATCAAAGCCACAATGAATGATCACTTCACACCTGCTAGAATGGTTATTATCAGGAAGACAAGAGACAAGTATTGGTGAGGATGTGAAGGTAAAGGAACGCTTGTGCCCCGCTGGGAGGAATAGAAATTGGTTCAGCCACTATGGAAAACAGTATGAATATTCCTCAAATAATTAAAAGTAGGATTACTATATGATCCAGTACTTCTACTTCTGGGTATATACCCACAGGAAATGGAAACAAGATATTGAAAAGATGTATACACTCCCATGTTTACTGTGGTATTAGTGACAATAGCCAAGATATGGAAACAACCTAAGTGTCCATCAATGGATGAATGGATTAAAAGTTGTGGTACATCTATACAAGGAAATATAATTTCTCCCTGAGAAAGAAGGAAATGCTGTTATTTATGACAACATGTGTGGACCTTGAGGGCATCATACTAAGTAAGTCAAACAGAGAAAGAAAAATACTGTATGATATCACTTATGTGTGGAGTCTTAAATAGCTGAACTTGTAAAAAACAGAGTAGAATGGTGGCTACAAGAGGATGGTGGTAGGGTGGAGGAGTTGGGGATATATGGTGTAAGGGTACAAAATTTCAACTAGTAGATAAATAAGTCCCAGAGATCTAATGCACAGCATAGAGATTATAGACAACAATACTGCATTATAAATTTCAAAGTGGCTAAGAGACTAGATCTTAATCCTTCCCACTACAAAAAAATACCTTATTAGGTAACGTGAGAGAGATGTTAGCTACGGCTACAGTGATAATCATACTTCAATATATAAATGTATCAAATCAACACCTTGTACACCTTAAACTTACACCATGTTATATATCAATTTTATCTCAGTAAAAATAATTTTTAAAAAATTAAATAGATAAGAGGTAAACAATTAGGGCAGTTATATGAGATTACATTTGTCCCTATTGAAATTCCACCTAACCTTAAGGAACCAATTGTTTGAAATTTAGATTTCTCTGGATTAAAAAATATGTATGTTGTTTGTGTTCTCTCTGAGATTAGCACTTATTATATAAGATGTCTCCTTGGAGGCTATGGTAACTTGAAAACCCAAGAGAGTCTCACAGTGCAATATAATCACAAAGATATTCTCTTGCTTCAGAGTCATCCAAAGCATGTGTATGTCAGCACTTCTGTACTTTTCTATGGCACAAAATGTAGGCTAGTGCTAGACCTACGCAGAGTGCTGCCTCATTATTTCCCAAGTCTCTGCTGAAGCTAATGATGAAATACAGGGCATTGTCTCTAGTGTTTTGCTTCTGTAAAATAATAATATTTAAGCATTTATTGACAGTCTAATATTTGCTTACATTCCCCATACATGCCTTACTTACATCCCTTACTATACCCACTTTGCAAATGAGATTAGTGGGGCTCAGAAAATCTAAGGTATTTGCCCAAAGCACATAGTGAATAAGTGGTAGAACCAGGATTTGAAACCTGGAAGGTCTGTTTGCATATTCCGTGCTTTGCACCCAAATATCTGACAAAATAACCCTCCTCAAAAACATTAGTTCCTCCATACTCCTTGATCAGTAACTTCCTGGGGCTTTCTGTAGACTCTCCTGTACCAAAAAGATTCTCACTAGTGTCTTCTTGTGACCTGATGGGCTCCTCTTACTTCTGCAGAGTCAGCCCTCACACCACACACCACTCCACAGTTTCCAGACCTGGCTCTTTCCTGGCACAGGTAGTGCTCACCAGGGGCTCTAGTTCACCTCAGGTTTATGAAAGACATTTTTTCATGTTTTTATTCCTTGATATTAGATGAAAATTAACCTGCAAAAACTACAGTGACTAATTAGTCCATTAATGTATTTTAATGCAGTCTATGAACTGTAAATTCCAGAGATATGAGTTGTGAGAATAAATTATTCATTAGAACAAAACAATAATCTGCTGAAAACACACAGTTTCTGTTCACCCTTCCTTTATTAGATTCTTCAGGCTCTGAGGAATAAGTCATATGAAGGTAAAATGTAACCCCTAATCACCGCATTATAATCACTAGATTTGCATTCCCCTTTTCAGGGACAAGATTAAGGGAACCTGCAAAAAATGTGGATTTTACTGCAAAGTCTTTTGTATAAAACTAATCTGTGTTGTCTCAGCTATGAAAGGATCACAAATTTTAGCTTCACATTAACAAAGTAGTGTTGTTCACTCCTGCTCAGAAGATAGGCTACAAGAATGTATTGTACAACATGGGGAATATAGTCAATATTTTGCAATAACTGTAAATGGAGTGTAACATTTAAAAATTACATTAAAAGTAAAAAGATTCAAATAAATAAATAAAAATAAATTTTAAAAAAAGAAGTAGTTTTCAAATTTGATGTACACAAGAATCACCCGGAGTGGTTGTAAAACCCAGATTCCCAAGCCCGAGTCTACACGTGTAACAAAAGCCACCACTGAAGTTTCTAAGGGAAACGTCTAAAAAAAACCTCAGTTTTGACTAGTTATTTTTATCTGATAAAGTTCTGTTATGTAGGACTGAATTCATTCCTACCTGATGATTTTCAAAGCTCTTACAGCAGTGCTCTATAAATGTGAAACAATCTCTTCCAATGATAATTGTTTGCAGCCTCCTGGATGAAGACTGTATTTGTTCTCTGGATCTACAAACCACCATTTCTGTAAGGGGATGGTATTTGATCAAGGAGGTCCATAAAGAGAATTGAACCTCCCCTTTTGAAAATCAGTTGGAAAATTGTTATAGAAGTGCTTTTTTTTTCCATTTCTTTAGTTGTGGTACAATATACATAATGTAATATTTGCCATCTTAACCATTTTTAAGTATATAGCCCTGTGGTATTAAGTACATTCATACTGTGTGCAACCATCACCACCATCCACCTCCAGAACAGTTTTCATCTTATAAAACCGAAACTCTATATTCATTAAACAATAACTCCCCAATCCCCATTTTCCCAGCCCCTGGTAACCACCGTTCTATTTTCTGTATCTATGATTTTTACTACTCAAAGTACCTCATGTAAGTGGAATAACATGGCATCTGTCTTTCTGTGACTGGCTTATTTCACTCAGCATAATGTCCTCTAGAGTCATTCATGTTGTGCTATATGTCAGAATTTCCTTCATTTCTAAGTAAGGCTAAAAATATTCCATCATATGCATATATCACATTTTGCTTTTCCATTCATCCACTGATGGACATTTGGGTTACTTCCACATTTTACCTATTGTGTATAATGATGCTATGAAAATGCATATACAAATATATTTTTGAGATGCTGTTTCAATGCTTTTGAATATATATTCATAAGTAGAATTGCTAGATCATATGGAAATTCAATTTTGCATTTTTGAGGGGAACTATCATACTGTTTCCCACAATGGCTGTATCATTTCACATTCTGATCAACGGCACACAAGGATTGCAATTTCTCCACATCCTCTCTGACACTAGCTATTTTCTATTTTTTGATAATAGTCATTTTAGTGGGTGTGAGGTAGTTTCTCATTTTAGTGTCTATTTGTATTTCCCTAATGATTAGTGTTGTAAAGCATCTTTTCATGTGCTTACTGGTCATCTGTATATCGTCTTTGGGGAAATGTCTATTCAAGTCCTCTGCCCATTTTTGGATACAGTTGTCTGTTTCTGCATTCTTGAGTTTTAGGGGTTCTCTATATATCATGGATATTAATCCCTAATTAGATATATGACTTACAAACATTTTCTCCCACTGTCTGAGTTGCATTTTTACTCTGTTGATAGCATTGTTGATGAAGTTCAGTTGGTCTGGTAGAATTCACCAGTGAAGCTATCAAATCTCTGTGGGGGGTGGTTCCAGGAAATTTTTGATTACTGATACAATCTCCTTACTAATTATAGGTCCATAACGATTTTCTTCATGAGTTAATCGTGGTAGGTTTTGTCTCTAGGAATTTGTCCATTTCACCTAGGTTATCTAATTTTCTGGTGTACAATTGTTCATAGTTCTCTCTTACAACCATTTCTCTTTCTAAAATATTGGTAGTAATGTTCCCATTTTCATTTCTAATTTTAGTATTTGTGTCATCTCTTTTTGTTCCTTAGGTAATCTAGATAAAGGTTTGCCAATTCGGTTGATCATTTCAAAGAACCAACTTTTGGTTTTATTGATTTTCTCTATTGTTTCTCTATTCTCTACAGTAGCCCCCTTTATCCACAATTTTGCTTTCCATGGTTTCAGTTACCTGCGGCCAACCTCAGTCTAAAAATATCAAATAGAAAAGTTCAGAAATAAACAATTCATAAATTATAAATTGTGCACCATTCTGAGAAACATAATGAAATATCACACCATCTTGCTCTGTCTCTCCTAGGATATGAATCATGCCTTTGTCCAGCGTATCCACCCTGTATATGTTACCTGATTGTTAATATAGGAAACACATAGTATATGTAGGGTTTGGTCCTATCTGAGGAGACTACTATATTTCATTTATCTTTACTCTGATCTTTATTATTTACTTGCTTCTGCTAGCTTTGGATTTAGTTCGTTCTTCTTTTGCTAGTTTTTTCAAGTAGTAAAGTTCTATTTTTGATTTGAGGTCTTTCTTCTTTTTTAATATAAGCATTTATACCTATAAATTTCCCTTTTGACACTGCTTTAACTGTTTACCATAAGTTTTGGTATGTTGTGTTATTGTTATCACTCATCTCTAAGTATTTCCAGTTTCTCTTGTGATTTCTTCCTTGATCTACTGATTGTTTAAGAGTGCATTGTTTAATTTCCACAAGTTAGTTAACTTTCCAGTTTTACTTCGGCTATGGATTTCTAACTTCATCCATTGTGGTCATAGAAGATACTTTATATGATACCTACCTTTTAAAATCTATTGAGACTTTATTTGTGGCCTAACATATATTTGGTCTATCCTGGAAAATATTCCAACATGCCCTTGAGGAGAATGTGTATTCAGATGTTGTTTGTAGAGCATTCTGTATATGTCTGTTAGATCTAGTCGGTTTACTTTATTTATCAAGTCCTCTTTTTCCCTAATTTTCTTCTGTCTGGTTATTCTATCCATTATTGAGAGTTGGATATTGAAGTCTCCAAATATTATCATAAAACTCTTTATTTTCATTTCAATTCTGTCAATTTTTGCTGTGTATATTTTGAAGGTTCTGTTATTAGGTATACAAATGCTTATGATTCTTAGACCTTCTTTCTATATTGAAATTTTTATTGATGTATAATGTCCTTCTTTGTGTCTTGTAACAGATTTTTTATTTTAAAGTCTATTTTTTCTGTTATCCATATAGCTACCTATGCTCTCCTTTGGTTACTGTTTTCATGAATATCTTCTTCCATCCTTTCACTATCAACCTATTTGTGTCTTTGGCTCCAATGTAAGTCTCCTGCAGACAGCATATAGTTGGATCATTTTTTAAAAATCAATTCTGCCAATCTCAGTCCTTCGATTGCACAGTTTAATCTATTTATATTTAGAGTAATTCCTGTTAAAGAGCGATTATTTCTATCATTTAGCTATTTGTTTTCTATACACCTTATGACTCTTTTGTCCCTCATTTCCTGCATCATTATCTTCTTTTATGTTTAGCTGACTTTTTGTACTAAAATATTTTAATTCCCCAATTATTTCCTTTTGTGTATATTCTATAGCTATTTTCTCTGTGGTTATCATGGGGATTACATTTAATATCCTAAAGCTGTAACACTGTACTTTAAGTTTACCAGCTTAACTTGAATAATATACAAAAACTCTGCTCCTTTACAGTTCTGTTCCCATCTTTTTCAGTTGTTGATGTCACAAATGACACTTTTATATTGTGTGTCCAAAAACATGAACTAATCAGTGTTTTTATTAAAGCATTAGTCTCTTAAATTATGTAGAAAAAAAATGTGCATTTACAAATCAAAGATAAAATGATACTAGATTTTAGGCTAATTTTCTTTAAGAGATTGATCTCTTAAATATAGTTGAGAACAAAAAATAGAGTTACAAAATGTTGTTATAGTAATACTAGCTTTTATACTTGGTCACATATTTACCTTTAATGAGATCTTTATTTATTTCACTGGTGCTTCTGCCATGAAGAAAATGTGCATAGAAGGGCCCTGAAAAAAATCTCAGTCATTCCAAGCTCTTAATACTGACTTCTTCCCTGACCACATTCATGTGCACAGGGCAGGGAACCATAGGACCAAAGATAAGCTTGCTGTCCAAGCCACAGGCTGATAAAATAAGAGTCTTCATTAAAACAAGTTTGGTAACTGTAAATGCTTGGCCCTTTCCCTTCAAATATCCATCAATGCCCTGATGGTTTCTGAGGCCAGCCTACATTCTGGTCCTAGTGGAAACTCTATTCCTTAATTATATTTCAGGGAAACTTGGAGGAAAGAGACACAAAATGAGTAACCAAAAGGAAAAGCTGAAAAACAACAGCTCTTTCTGGGGTTCCCAAACCACCATTCCAACACCAACAGGGATAATCACCACCTGTGCCTCTCTGGGAAGAAGGTCTTCATATCTAGGCTGCACTTCAGCAGTCTCTGAGTTTAGTCATTCTTTCTTCCTGCATGCCTGACACAGTATGCATAGGCTAAGGCCTACAATTAAAAACTCATCTATTTTTCCGGGCTTCCCTGGTGGCACAGTGGTTAAGAATCCGCCTGCCAGTGCAGAGGACACGGGTTTGAGCCCTGGTTCAGGAGGATTCCACATGCTGCAGAGCAACTAAGCCCGTGTGCCACAATTACTGAGCCTGAGCTCTAGAACCCATGAGCCACAACTACTGAGCCCATGCGCCACAGCTACTGAAGCCCGTGTGCCTAGAGCCTGTGCTCCGCAACAAGAAAGCCACCGCAATGAGAAGCCCGCACACCACAGCGAAGAGTAGCCCCCATTCGCCGCAACTAGAGAAAGCCCGCACGCAGCAACGAAGACTCAGCACAGCCATAAATAAATAAATAAATAAATAAATAAATAAATAAATAAATTCATCTATCTTTAATTCTGCCCTTATAATGACTCCACAAGGGTGAAAGTGCTCTTAATACTGTGAGGATCTCAGGTTGGATGTTATTGCTGGCACAGGGCAGTCACATCCTATGATGCAGTACACTGTCTCTATCCAAAGCCAAGGAGATGGGGTGGGGGAGGGGGTGGAGGGCAACCATCATTACTGAGAAGCCGTCATCGCCTCACCTGACTGTCCTCTCCCCAAACCTAAGGCTTAAGCAGATGCTAAGAGAAAACTGATCAGTGAAGACAATGCTGAGGGAAGACCTGGGACTACGATGACCTTGGGAACACAAGCCATGAAATGTTAAAACATGGTTTTCATGCATCTCTTCTGTCCCTTGATCTTAGTTGTTGAGAACAGCTGTAGAACTAGTGATGAGGATAGCAAGTATTCATCAGAATCTGAGCTTTTAAATTGACAATTCCAGTTTGACATATGACAGATCAATGAAACGCAATATCTATAGAACTATTTATACTATTCAAGGGACTGAAGGAGTTTGGGATTCCAAAAGGGAAACAGCTTTTGTTTCTTCTTTTTTAGAAGTCATCAAAATCCTTTTGGCCACACAGTTTAAGAATCATCCTCTGTGCAGGGAAATTGAGTCATTGGGAAATTGATTTTGTTTTTCGAAATACAGATGTGCATCAACATCAAGAAAAAGATGTATGTAATAAGCCAACAAAAAGTGTATCTTAATTAAAAAGTCAATGAAGAATAACAAGAGACCGATTTCTGCACCCTACACGTAACTGTTCAAAAATATCCATGTGAAAAGACTCAGAACCAAACTCTGCCCTCAGGTGGGTCTGCATAACTCCTGGATATGTCTACCACAGGACTTTATTAAGGAAGAAGAAAGAATTACTTATTTCCCAGGAGTGCTGAGTTGGTCCTTCCCAATTTTCAAACTGTACCCAGAAAGAAGCTGCCCTGGGAGGTGTCAGAGGCAAGCTTGGGCCTGAGCAATGACTTACAGCCAAGACCAGGAGACAACATGCTTGTTTCCCAACTTTTAAGGATGCAACTGGGGGTGAGAGTGAGGCTGCAGTCCTTAGGTAGTCCATTTGTTTTGGGGGGGGTCTCATTTTTTTCCTTATTCAATACATAAAGGCAGGCAGAGCTGTCTGAGCCAAGTAGGGTCTTCATTCAAAAAAAAAAAAAAAAAAAAGTGTAGGAGGTGAATGTAGTGTGGAGCCCTGGTTGAGAACCAGCAGTAAGTCTCTCTTAATGCATATACACTGAGGAAGCTTGAGGTCATGCATGGAAAAAATGCTTCCCTCCCCTGCTCCCCCCTCCAAAGAGCCAGGAGGAGACCCTAATCTCTCATCTCTCCAGGCAGGGTTCTTTCCACTCCACCTGCTGCTGTCCTGGTTATGTGACACAGTGTGAGGCTGTCACCTCGTACCTACCACTGGTCTAAATGGAAAAGCTGAGCTTTCTCAGAACTAAAGCCAGCATCTGAACCCTGCCGTATAGACTATCAGGCTACATTCCCCGGACCTCTCCATTCCTCACATACCATTTTGAATCAGAAATTGAGAGTTTTGAGCTCAAGACTAATTTGCATGCAAAAGAAAGTTGACAAATCAGCATTTCTGCTCCACAGCTCTTCAGATCAGTGAGTTCCAGAAAAAGCTCCCGGTTGTTTCCCACTCATCCTTCCTCTCTGTCCTCCTTCCACTTTTCTGCTGCTATCTTAAGGAAGTTGATAGCAAACTGAGGAATTTTTTTCATTCTCACAAAGGAAACAGAGCAAAAAATTGAAACTGAAAATAACAGTAATTTATGGATTGCTTTTGTTTGTTTGTTTGGTAGGGACTACACATTTGGAAGCAACGAAGCATCAAAAAACAGGCTTAGACCTTATAGTTATTTTTAAGGGTTGTTTAGAAAGTGTGAGAATGAATTATTTCATATAAATACAGCTTTGCAGAATCTTTGGAATATTACATATGGTCAATACAAGGATTTTTTTTGAAATGTTTAAATTGTATGTCGAGGACCTTCTTTTTTGTTTTTACAGTGCCCAGCGGAGTGCAGCCAGGAAGTGTCTGAGGATGGAAGGAGGGGGCAGGAGGGAGCTCCCCACCCGGCTCCCCTACTAGGAGGCGGGATTTGGTCCCTCAGTCCTTAAAAGGAAGTCAGCTCCCTTTCCTCAGATGAGGTAGGATGCACTCCTCCTCCCAAGCAGGTCTCTTTGCTGCAGCCCTGGACTGAGGCCCGAGGGAGAGCAGCGCATCTGGGGACGTGCTTCGCAGCCGCCCCAGATCCAAACGAAGACGCTGAGCTACCCCAGCAAAGCACCCCGCTGGCCTCACACAGTCCCGCCCCGGCCGCTGGCAGCCTTCCCTCCTGCAGTGTGGGGTCTGGGCTGGGGGATTTATTTTTGTTATTTAACGGAAATGTGCTTGGAAGGCAAAGTTTCGAAGCAAGCTTACTTGGCGCAGGCGCTGCAGCCGGGGGACAAGTTCTCAGCTGCTCTGGCTCTACCCTGGGGTTCCTCTTGCGTCTGGTTCCTCCGGAAACCAACTCTTCTCTTTAGAAGCTGAAAAGCAAGCAAGTTATTATAGCCATCCTGTTATGGGTGAGGTTTATAAGAAACGAAATCGAAAGGACACGCGCTTCTCCTGGGTTTGTTACAGGTTTTTATCCTTTTTAACCGAGGCGAGAGACCCCAGAGTGCGGGCGAAATCCAGGCCAGCCCCTCCTCCACTGCTGGCTTAGGTGTCCTTGACACCACAGTGGGGACAGAGCAGAAGGTGTGAATGTGAGCAAAGTAGCAGCGGGCCGAGATCGTTCAGCAGCCTGTCTCTCAGGGGTACTTCTGGTGGGAGGCAATCAGGATTTTTTTGGTTTCAGTTTTTTTGCTTTGAATCTCTTTTCGTTTCTCCCGCTCTCCCTCTTTTTAAAGTACTCTTGTTATTAACATAAGTACTTTTTCATTAACAATAAGTGAGTTTATGAAACTTCTAATTTTACAGTCCAGAAATAATCACTATTATTTTGTAGCATACTTTTCCTTTTTTTTTTTGTAGTGGATCTATGGGAATGGCGGTCTGGAGGTTATATGTTTTGAGTGTTTATTTCAAATAAAATAATATAAAGGTACAAATTCAAAAGTGTATATTTACTCAAAATGAGTAAAGAAATCATAATCAACAAATTTTTTAAAGCTGGCAAATGCTTCAAATATTTTCTCTCAGTTTTCTGGTTTTATTGTCTATTAAGGTTCTTCCCCTCATATTTGAATTTTAGTATGAACAATTTTTTTAAATTAATTTATTTATTTATTTATTATTTTTGGCTGCATTGGGTCTTCGTTGCTGCGCTAGGGCTTTCTCTAGTTGCGGCGAGAGGGGGCTACTCTTCCTTGTGTGTGCTTGTGTGTGCTTCTCATTGCGGTGGCTTCTCTTGTTACAGAGCACGGGCTCTAGGCACTCAGGCTTCAGTAGTTGCGGTGCGCGGCCTCAGTAGTTGTGGCTTGAGGGCTCTAGAGCGCAGGCTCAGTAGTTGTGGTGCACAGGCTTAGTTGCTCCGCTGCATGTGGGATCTTCCCGGACCAGGGATCTAACCTGTGTCCCCTGCATTAGCAGCCAGATTCTTAACCACTGTGCCACCAGGGAAGTCCCTGAGCAATTTTTAATAATTGTCTTACCTGGTATTTTTTAATACTTGATTTTTTTCCTGCAACACTTGGTGGTACAACTTACTGGTACATGTAATACAATTGTGAGGTCCATCGCTATTGCATATTTAAAGATGAACAGAGCAAGGTTCTCACCTACATCCAACCTATACCTTGAAGGAGGCAAATATTATAAAATAAAGCAAGACGTGATTGGGTGTAAAATATGATGTCGTAAATAAAGTGCTTATTTTCTACAAAAGCAACAGTTAATTATGTTTGGAAGGTGATAGATAGCTTCACTGAGGAGGTATCATTTCTGTTGGATCTTAAAGGGTGATTCAGATTTCAGAAAGGGTAATTGGAGGAAACATATTTTAAAGCAAAGGAAGGCAATGACCAAATATACACATGTAGGGGCTAGGTGCTGGGAAACAGCCAGGTCCATGTAGCCAGTGTAATAGGCTCACTGAGAATAAAGTTGAAAGACCTGGCTCATGGACTATAATCCACAGGCAGATAGAGACTTTGAAGGTTACTAGGCATGCTCAGAGTCACGTTTGAGCTTCCTCTCTCTAATGGCAGGAAGAGAGAATAAGGTGAGAACACTGGAGATAGAGATGGCTCAGGAGGTTGGTACTACAGCTTAGAGGACATGTTACTATACGGTCCCACTACTCTAGGTTCCACAGAGTCATTCAGAGATTCAGGTTCCTTCCATTTGTTGTTCGGTACCCCCTAAGACATGGTACACATCTGCAAGTTCAAAGGTTAACTACTGCCACATCATCTGGTATCCAGACAGTAAGTTGAACAGGAGTGACTGGTGGAGAACAGGCTCAAAATTCTCTGGTCCAGACCCACAAGTAAGGGACATATACTTCTGCTCATCCTCCATGTGCACATGGCCACACCTAGATGCAAGAGCAGCTAGAAAACTATAATCTTTACCTGGGTTATCCTGAGCTCATCTCACAAAACAGAATCATATTTACAACTTAAAATTCGGTCATATCTCTAAAAGTATATGCAACAATATCAGAGACAGCTTTTTAAAAATGCCTTAAATTAAACTTGGCAATTTCTAGAGTTGAAACTTAACTGGGATAAGGATAGTGACCCTGTACTTACTGAGACACAGCAACTGACAATGAGGGGATGAGGGTTGGGCACTGATCCAAGCCCAAAGAAAGAGTCCTTCCTGACCAACTGAACCAAGGAATGCTGCCTGCCCTCCCTCTTTCTCTCTCTCATTATTTTTTTTTTTATTTAATTTTTATTTTATACTGACGTATAGTTGATTTATAATGTGTTAGTTTCAGGTGTACAGCAAAGTGATTCAGTTATACATATACATATATCCATTCTTTTTCAGATTCTTTTTCTATATAGGTTATTACAGAATATTGCATAGAGTTCCCTGTGTAATACAGCAGGTCCTTGTTGGTTATCTATTATTTTTTAATTTTTAATTTTATATTGGAGTATAGTTGATTAACAATGTTGTATTAGTTTCAGGTGTATGAGTGCTCTCTGAAGGGGCCAGGGCCCCAGGTCGTAGTGGGTTCCGGTTGTCAGATGGGCTACTTCTGTGTATCTTGAGGTGCTCCACCCCAAACCTGACCACCAGAGTTAGGTCACAGTGGCAGAGCTACCCAGCAAATATTCTTCCCAAAGTGTAGGAGAAATGATCAAACCTGGAGAAAGAGATCAAGTCCTTATAACTGAGGAAAGCTGTAGCTAACTTTTGCTAAGATTGTATGCCCAGTATATTTCACCAAAGTTTGACAGAATCAGCATCCTTGATGCCTTTTTTCCTTTCTCTTTTCCTTCTTCTGTCTTGTCCTCTTCCTCTTCTCTCCTTTTCATCCATTTTGCTCCTCCCACTTCTGGGATATTATACACAGCCTGTTGAATCAGAGATATCTACTTACAGCAAAATTCATTCCACACATTATTTTGTTAGCTGCCATGGATACACCGTATCCAAATAAATATAAACTGTCTGCCACTATGAAGAGATAGAATCATTAAATATACACACATTATTTCAGACTAGTAACGCTTCTGAAAGGTTATTTCTCTTTTAGGAAACATATGTTTGTCTCAAGATGACTCAACGTACACTCAGGAAAGCTGTTTGGAATCGTCTACTTAAGTTGAACTTAAGTTCCCTATGACCTGGCCATTTCACTCCTAAGTACACATCCAACAGAAATGTGGTTACATGTGCATAAAAAAATAGGGGCAGAATGATCTTAGCAGCAGTATATATAAAAGCTCTGAAGTGAATGTAACCCAAATGTCCATCCACAGTAAAATAGCTAAATAATCTGTGATGTATTTGTACAATGGAATGTCTTATAGTAAAGAAAATAGTGAAACTATAGTTAAACCCAACAACATGGATTAACCTCACAGTTATAATGTTGAGTAATATTTCAGTTGGTTATCTAGGACTAAAATTAGTTGATCCTATTGTATACATTTGTTCCTTTAATGGTAGATATTATCCAACAATTTTCCAATATGGATATCCCAATTTACACTCTCACCAAAAATGTATAAAATTTCCAATGCTTCATATTGTCACCATCATGTGGAAATGCCAGACTTCAAAACTGTAGTCATTTTTGTGAGTGTCTAGTTTAAGTTGCAGATTAGTTTGATTCTCTTAGATAATTATTATTGATAAACAGGAAGGTGCAGCAACTTTTCACATCTATTGCTTACTTGGATATCTTATTTTGGTCTTACCTGTTCAATATCTTGCTTATTAGTCTTAGGTGTTTTCTGTCTTTTATTCTTCACTCGATGATCCCTTTATATATTCTGAGGTTGAGTTTCTTTCTGTGTGTGTGTATGCATACATATATACATACATAATACATGTCTACAAACAAAGCTGTCTATATATATATATATATTTATATATATATTTTATATATATATATATTTATATATATATATTTTTTATATATATATATATATATAAAATCCTTGATTTGCTTCTCATTCTTTTATGGTGTCTTTGGATGTACTGGGAATCTTAATTTTAAATGGTTAAATTTTTCAATTCTTTATTTGTGGTCAGTACTTTAGTGTCCTTTTTCTAAGCCTGGAGGACATGAAAATAATCTCTTTAACATTTTCTTAAAACTTTATTATTTTGCCTTTTACCTTTGGATTTACAATCCCTGTGCAACTGATTTTGTGAATGTTGTGATGTAAAAATCAGGCTTTGGGGTTTGTTTCTCCGTAGATATAACATTGACCCAGCACCATTTATTCAAAAAAATACAGTTTTCCTATAGTTGCCATGAATCACCTCTCCATAAATGTGTCAGTCTGTTTCTGAGCTCTCTAGTTGGTTGCATCTATCCATTTCTTTACGTGTGCACCAATATCATGATATCTTAATTATTCTAGCTTTATAATAAGATTTGACATCTGACAGAATAAGTTCTTTCATTTTGTTCTTCTTCACAATTGCCTTGGCTGTTCTTGGGTTTCTGCATTTTCATGTAAGCTTTAGAATAACCTTATCTTTATGTTCCCAAATATATACCCTTTGGAATTTTGTTCGGAATTGCATTGAATCCATAGATAAATTTGGGAATAAATGACTTTTTTAAAAAATGAATCTTGCATTCTTTGATCTTTATATGTTCCACCATTTATTAAGCCTTTTAAAATCTCTCAGTAATAGTCTGTACTTTTCCATGTATAGCCTTTGTATATGTTTGTTAGATTTATTCCCACATATGTTTTACACAAACTTCTTAGGGCATAAATATACATACAGAACAGTGCACATTTCATAAATGTAGAACTCTATGTATTTTCAAACACAACACATCCACATTGTCACACCTAAATACAAAAATTAGATCATAACTGGACCCCCCAAAGTTTTCCTCATGCTCACATTTTGGTTCTACCAACTCCCATCTCTCCCCATCAAGCATAACCACTATCCTGCTTTAGCATTTTATATGAATTTAATAATAAAATATGCACTTCTAGTATATTTTTTCAATATTATGCTTGTAAGTTTAGTCTATATTTTATATGTAGATGTAGATCATTTATTCTCATTGCTATATAGTATTCCATTCTAAATGTACACCACATTTTATTTATCCACATGAGTGTTGATGGACATTTAAGCATTGTCCAGTTTTTTGGATTATTATAACAAAATTGTTATCAAAATACTTGTACATATCTTTCAGTTCAAATATGCACATATGTGCACATTCTTCTTTTATATATACATAGAAAATGAGCTGTAAAAGCATATGTTCAACATTAGCAGACACTGTCAAACAATCTTATAGTTGTACTAATTTGTATTTGCATTAGCAGTGTGGAGATTTCCACGGGATCCACAACCTCATCCAGCCTAAATACTGGCAGATGTGTAGGATAACATACTGTAATTTTAATGACTCATATAGCGAGCATCTTTTCACATGTCTATTGGCCATTTGACATCTGCTTTTGTGCTTTTGTTATAAAAATTATATCATTTATGTATTGTCCACTGAAAGAACTGCACAACCTAAAAGTTGAGAATCATGTTTTATTCAGCAGATTTTCTGAGGACTTAAGCCTGGAAGGCAGCCTCTCAGATAGCTCTGAGAGACTGCTCAGAAGAGGAAAGGGAGGAGCAGTATATATGGGTTTTTGCAACAAAAACCAGGCAGTCAGAACAGCAAAAGATTACTGTTAATTGAAGAAAACCAGATGTCTCAAGTTAATGAATTTAGCACTTTTCCAAGTATGGGAAGTTGCAAGTGTCTGGGTTCACTGAAATCATTCCTTTGATATGCAATGTAACTATCTAAGGCCAGTATACTGTTCTTTTCCACCCTGAATCACCTGATGGGGGCAGCTGCAGTGGGTGGTGGCTTCGTGGTTGACAGCCTGTTTATCTCCATGTTACCAAATGCAGGTTCAGCTGATCATCACTTGAAAGCCAATACTCTAGAGGCAAGTGTTGTTTGGAAAGAAAAGTTTGCTTTATTCAGGAGGCCAGCAACCTGGGAAGAAGGCAACTTGTGTCCAGAAGCCAACTACAAAGATCCTGCTGGACCATGATACTTTTTACAGGGAGATACATTTGGGGAGGACAGCAGAGTCTTCCTTATCTTCCACTGTGTGGAGACTTTCTTCTGATTGGTTGGTGATGTGGTAACAGGGAGGTGTTCCAGGAATCTTGTGCTCAGCCTCAAGTTACCATCCTTCACCTGGGTGGAGGGCGGGGGGGGGGGCTTAGGTCCTACAGAAGAACTCAAAGATACTGTTATGCATATCCCTTGAGGAGGAACAGAACCCTGACCTATTGCTGCACTAGTGTTTCTTGACTGCTCCTCCTTTGTGTCCTCATTTCCTCCCTTCCCAGAAAAGCCACTGTTTGAATACGCCCTTTGGAACTCAGGGAAGGTCAAGGAGGCTAAATGAGGCCTGTTTCCTACAAACAAGAAAGGAGGAACACAGAAAGTATTTGTACCTGGGAGGGCCCCACCTGGTCCTGTGCCATTTCATCCATCCTAGTTCCCTCAGGGCTCACATTTGGGGGCAACTGTGGTGGCTGATGGCTTGATAGCCACAACATCCTCTGTTTGCTGACATGGCAGGTGGCATTCTTTGTCCACAGTATGTAGCTGTTTTTAACATTTCTTTTTTCACGTGATCTTTTTTCTGGTTTTGTTTTGATATCTGTGTGTGAATGTATGTATTCTTGTAGAGCTGTTTATACAGATATGGATATAACATTTGGATTTACCCACTGAAACACATTTAGGCTGCTTTCATTTTTCAATACTTCTAAGACCATCCCTAGTTTTTGGCAGCACATGAGTCTGTAGCTCATCTTTCAGTACTTACCTCAGAGCCAATCTCATGCAGAGAACCCAGTCACCAAGGCACTCTGTCTTGACACATGAGACATAGTAAAGAGTTTAGAACAGTCCAATATTATGTGTCATGGACTTCTATTCCTTTCCCTAGGAATTCACTTTCAGAGCTCTTTTTTTTATTGTTGTTGATTAGTACATGACAGCCTTCTTCACTCTGCTAAGAAGATTTATGGGAATAAAAACTCATTTATCTAATTCAAGCAGTCTGTCTAAATTACACAGCCTCCCAAAGGGGAAAACAGATCAAGGAGTGCTTTTATTTTTTCCTGTGGCATTTGGGCAATTTCTAGGGCTGGATGACATCATGCTGTCTCAATGTCTGGTCACTTGCAGCATGACTTTTGCAGTCCTGGGGAAAGCGACCTCTCACTTTTTAGATGGTAATTCAATAAGAGTCAGAGCTGCAGATAGCACCTCCTATAAACCCACTGAAAAATGCAAGACCATCCAAAAAGCTCATGTAAGTGTAATAGATTTTACTGAAGATGGGGGAAAACAACTTTATTCCTAAGATTTATTTGCCCAACACAACTTTGCAGGGAACCGTGAGCTCTTCATTCCATCAAAGTCCAGCCCTTTCTACCTTGCTGGGTCCTTTCTCCTCTCCCTATTTTATTCTTTCCATTACTCACTCCCTTCTTTGGGGAGCAATTGAAATTTCTCTAACAAAGCAATTTAGCAACATTTTTATTGCTTAGATTTCTGCTGATGAAACCTAGCAGGACGCTGAGGGGCCCTCCCAGGTACAAAAACCCATCTGTGTCTCCTGTTCTTTGAAGAACAAAAAAAGGCTTCAGTCTCCTAAGCCTTCCCTGAGTTCCAAAGAGCAGGCTCAAGCAGTTAATAGGACAATAGAGTCACAGGACTCCTAGTTCCTTCGGAAGGGATAGAGATAATACAAGGATACATATCTCTGAGTTCTTAGACAGAAACTAAGATGCCTAGGCAGGTGGAGGATGGTGACTATATGTTGACCATAAGCTCATAGACCTCAGACTGGTTGGAACCAGAGGTGGAGATTCCAGAGATATCACCCTGTTACCTCACAACAAACATATCCAAAGGAAGACACACATCCTGCAAATTTTACATTTAAAAACACTTCCAGGAAAACCATCAGAGAGTTTAGGCCTTTTGAGAAGGAGCCTCTTGTTCTTCTTGCTTGGCCTTTGCAATAAACTTTCTCTGCTCCAAACTCTGACGTTCTGGTTTGTTTGGCCTCACTGTGTGTCAGGCACAGTAACTTGGACAACACTGACACATCCTTGTTTTCTCCCTGTCTGCTCCAGAAGGCATGCCAAAACATTTTACAAACATGTGCATTTTCCTCTCTATCAAGTTTTGGGGGGGGTCAGATGTTAAAATAATGAACCTTTGTTTTATCTTTTGATAATGTTATCCCAATATCTATTCTGCTATATTCTAAGAGCTCAAATAGTGGCCAGATAACTTTGCTTTGGAAATCTTTGGCAAAATGTACCATAGGAGGACAGAGGCATGCAGCTTAAATTGAATTACACATTTTGAATTATACCACTCTGGGAGTTGGTGAAGTTCCTGATGCCAAAAACTCAACCTCTGTGCACCGGGTACCAAATTGAAACTTGGAGACAGAGTTTTGCGTGAAGTAGAAAAGAATAGCTTTGTTGCTTTGCCAGGCAAAGGGGGACACAGCAGGCTCTTGCCCTCAAAAACTGTGTGTCCCAAACTGGAGGGATTAGCTGGGAAGTTTTATAGCAATGGTTCAATGTTGGGGTTGCTAATAAGGATCTTGGTGTGTGCAGGGCCTACATTCTTTTAATCTGGCCTCAGGCCATGTCCTGATGAGCTGTGGTTCTCAAGGTTATCAAACTATCACCTTCTCTCTGGAATGAAGAATGCTTCATCAAGTACTTCATCTTCCATTTGTTGCGGGGTTTGTTTCTGCAGAAGAACTCAAAGATATTCTTATGTGTGCCCCTTGAAGTGGAACCAGGACCCTGCCCCAAGGTTGCACTATTGTTTCTTGACTGCCCCTCCCTTGTCTCTGCATCCCCTCCCTTCCCTGGTTGGCAACTGTTTGAAAGATTTCCATGCCCAGGAGCCCCACAGGGTCCTGCTTTGTTTCATTCCCAACTAAGCAGAGGTTGAACATTCCATGGGATTTTTCTGGCCAGTGAAATACAGTGTATCCCAGAGGAAGAGTGTGGTGTCTAAAGAGAATCTGCAGAAACACTTTAGGGACACTAACTTAATTGTCTGAACACTTTTCACATCCTGTTACGGATTTAGATTTTCAAAATCAGGCTCTCCTTTTGCTCATACAGAAAACATGCTGATTTCCCAGAAATGAGCCTGTTATAAAAGGAGCTCTTCCATGCTTTCAGTTTCAGTCTGAATTATGTTTACAAGAAATGCCATTTCAAGTTGCCTTGAGTGATTTAAGAGATTGGCTGGAAAACCGTTATTCTAGATCATTTTGAAACCTAATTACTCTTCACCTTAAACATAAACTATGTTATATATCTATTATATCTCACTAAAGCTAGAAGAAATAAAAAAGAAGTCATGACTGGGAGCATGTGCAATTTGGAGGGAGCAAGGGGAGAAACATTACGTGAAATAAAGTTTATATTTTATGGCAAGAGAAGAGAAATTTAAGCATAAAAATTTTCTCTGCCCTTTGGTTGCCTGTCTCCCTCCTTCTGTGCATTGCATAACTGCATTATGCATCAACCAGACTTCCAGCCTTGGCAGAAATACCTGCTCAACCATAAAGGACAACGTTCTCCTAGCACCAAGACAACTCTTTAAGAGGTAACATTCCTTCTTGATCTTGTTAAGGGCCACAATGACGCTTAGCTCTTGATTGTGTGAACTACCAATAATACGTCATTTTATGTACAGCCCTCTGTCTCAAAAATCTTTTAAAACTGTGCCTTGTATAAAATAGATAACTAATGAGAACCTGCTGTATAACACAGGGAACTCCACTTTGCAGTACAGTAGAAACTAACATGACATTGTAAAACAAATATACCCCAATTTAAAAAATATAAACAAACTGTGCTTTGACTTCTAATGGGTGAAACGAGTTCTCAGAGCTTTATGCGATGCTCTTCCCAGGTTATAGTCCTCAAATTTGGCTTGAATAAAATTTTCCATTTCTTTCATAGATCAACTGATTAGTTTTTCATCAACAATTACATCTAAGAGCTACAGCACCTCTCATTGTTATTTTTCAAGAGCAAGTATATGGCACTTAACATTTTAAATCTTTTATAAACAGGCTAGTAATTTTAGGAAGCGCCAGACTTGCTTGTTTGTAGGGCTGATGGCATGGCCAGGTATCATCATTTTTATCAGTGTCCAATTCGTTTTCACCCAGTAGTCGCAGTGAGGTTTTTAGAATACAAAGTAAGTCATGTCACCTTTCTGCATAAAAGTCTTAAGAGCATGCATTCTCCATATGAAGGTTACAGGACCCTACATCATCTGGCTCTTGCCTGCCCCTCCCCTCCTCACGTGTTATCTCAGCTTCAGCATATGGCCCTGCTTTAAGGTACCAAACACACCCAACTCTTCTCCAATCAGGAATTTTGTACACAAACTCTCCTTCTGTCTAGAATTCACTTCTCTCATTTTGTTCCTAATTGTGCTCTTACTAAAATTCATCTGAACTCTCATTCTGTCAGGGAAGGCTTGCTGACTGACTAATCTAAACTGGGTCTCCTTTCTATACTTACTCATAGCACCCTGTGCTGTATTCCTTTACATTGCTTACCAGAAATTCAAACATTATACTTTAACAAGTTTGTATAACTTGTTTTAATGTCTTATTTATGAACTAAAAAAAATGCATGAGCAGGGACCACGGTTGTTATACTAACCACAGAATGCTCGATGCCTTCCCAATACCTCCCACAGTGCCCAGCGCATGGTCAGTGGTCAATACATATTTTCTGAGTGACTAAATGCAGTTATATTTAAAAGTATCCACTTTGATGTCGTTAAGAACTGTGTATGACTTTTGCTCTCTGCAGTGTAACTTTGTTTTTAAAATATATAGAAAATCCATCATTAATAATCAAAGCATGAATTGATGAAGGTGAATCTTGCTAGTATTGTATTTGTTGCTCTTGTCATCATCATTATCATCATCACCATCATCATTTACATTGGGTTTGCCTTTGATGGTTCTGTGTCTCAAAAGAAAGCACTCTCTCTGAAAGATAAATGTATTATACAAAGCAGGGAAATTTAGGGATTTTACTTAGCCTTATTTTGAATTAATACTGAGAGTTTTGGATTTTATTCTGAGTTCAGTTGTTTACATAATATCATTCTGAATAAAAAATGAAACAAAAAGTTATTGAAAAAATTTAGTAAAATAGGGCACCCTTCCTTCCCCATTAATAAAGCAACAAAAAACAGAGACCTGAGGAAGTACAGCCTGAGTCAGTGGATTGAACCCTGTTACTTTTATCTTCTACACAGAGAGTTAGGCAATTTAAACATATTTTAAGGCAAACAAGACATCTTCTGTAGACATTGTTAAGTGGCCCCTTCCTCAATGCTTTTCTTCAGTCCTTGAGACTGTTCAAACCCTGGAGCACCAATTATGAGATCAGAATGTGTTTGCGTACAGATGGTTTTAATTATTCCAGCTCAGTACCTCCCAATGGTGCTGATTTTGCCTCCAGGTCACATTTGACAATGTCTGAAGACATATTTGGTTGTCATAATAGGCTTGGTGAGCCCTCTTCTCTGGAGAATTTCCCTTGAATAAATGGGAACTGCTCTGCCCAAAGGGGATGACCCACGGGCAATGCTTGATGTGGGCTATAGGTATCCAACCCTTTGCTTCAAGGAGGGACCAACTCTGGTGCTGGTTGTGCTACAGAGATCCCATGGAACGAACCTGAAGCCAGTTTCTACCTGAGACTATAACCTTTTTTAATTTTTACTTTCTTGCCCTCTCCTGCTTCCCTCAGACCCCTTCTGTTGAAAGCCCTCCCTCAATAAGTCACTTGCACAAAACTACATCTCTCAGTCTCTGCTTCTAGGAAAACTGACCTAAGATATTACAAATCCTGCCTTGTGGTTTAATATAAGTAAACTTCATGTGAAGGTTCCAAGTCTGTTTTAAAAGAATGAGTATTCTGTTTGGGGGTGCAGGTTCTACAATTGAACATTAGGCCAAGTTTGTTCATCATGTTTTTAAAATATTTTCTAACTTCTCTGATGTTTTGGTCTTTTATTTTCTGAATTACTGAGATGTGTTAAAATCATTTTTATACCTCACAGTATGGAAATTGAAAGCCTTCTCTGTTCTTTACCTGATTACAATATAAGTGAAAAAATTCATGCTTAAATCGTCAAACTCAAAATTATTTACCTTTACTCTCCTCCAGAATAATTCAAAGACCTTAGAACACTTGATCTATATCCCACTCTTTCTGAATTATTTTATGTTAATTCTGTCTTCTCATTTTTCAGTCCCAGTATATATTATTATGATTGTTTCATGCACTTATTGATTATTTCACATATCTACCGCTGTATTGGATCTTCATTTGCTTTTGCATTTCAGACTTCCTTTCTCTTGGATCTTTTTACTTCTGCTTAAAGTAAAATATTTAGAACTTCCATTAGAGTTGGTCTGCTCATGGTAAACTCTCCTCCAGGTATAAATTTTATACCCATTTTTGAAAGGTTTTTTTTCCTGCATACATCTAGGTTGACAACTATCTTTTTCTTTACCTTGAACTTTTTCTCTTGCACTATCATTCCACTTCCACTGATGCTACTGAGAAATCAGCTTTCTTTTGTCTTGCTGTAAATGAAATGTTTTTCCTCTGTAAATATTTTTCAGACATTCTCATTTGTATGCTATAATTTTGCTCTGATTTCCCAGGTGTAGATTTACAATTTTTTTCTACTTGGACTTAATCTTCCATTTGCACATGGTTGATTTTTAAAGTTCTGGGAAATTCTCTGACACTGTATCTTCAAATATGACCTCTGTCCCTTTTCTCTTTCCTCTGCTACTACTTCTGATTACATATAGGTTAGACAACTTGCTCTATTCCCTCCATTACTACCCGATTTTTCAACATGAATCACTTTTTCTGATGTTCCTCTACCTCAATCAGTTTCTCTTCATTTGGGTCTAATCTGCTTCTTAAACATATAGCCCCTCTCCCAGTGACAAAGATGTTCTCTTTCACCAAATATTAGTTAGGTTTCCTCTGAGCACTCTTCTCAGCTAGGACTTGACCTTGACCCCTGTCCTTAACTTGTCTAGCCCAACTTTAATAAGAATCCTGCTAAGTTAGTTTATTGAATTTCCCCACCTTTGATATCAGATCAAAACTCTCAACACCTACTCTTGATGCCGTGGACTGAATGCTTGTTCCCTCCAAGACAGAATTTGGTATCAAGAAGTGAGGTGCTAAAGTTTAACAAATACCTAAAAATGTGGAAGCAGCTTTGGAATTAGGTAATGGAGAGAAGGTGGAAGACTTTTGAAGTAGATGCAAAAAAAAAAAAAAGCCAATATTGCAGTGAAGAGAACTAAAAAGATGATACTGGTGAGAACTCAGACAGAAATGAGGAACATCTTTTTTGAAACTGAAAGTAAGATGATTCTTTTTATAAAGTGACAAAGAACCTGCCCAAATTTGTTCATGTTCTACTATTTGGTAGAAGATAGATGAAACTGGATATTTAGCTGAAGAGATTCTAAGAAAAGTGTTGAGAGAGAGGCTTGATTCCTTCTAACTGCTTAGAGTAAAATATGAGAAGAGAGAAAATAATGAAGATGTAATTGTTAAGGAAAGAGGAACCAGAAGGTAAAGATTTGGAAAATTCTCAGGCTGACCATATTACAATAAATAAGAAAATGTAATCAGAAGAGCACAGTAAGGTTGTGGAGGCAGGACCATTTGATAATGAAATCAGTGTGGTGTGAAGCATGGATTTAATTAGCCATCTCAACAAAAAGCAAGAATAGAGATGGGGCTGTAACTGCAAAAACACTGCCAGCTGGAACTACAGGTAACAGAGAAAATAGGATAAAATGAAGAAAGACTGTTGGACTTCTTAGACCCAAGAGAACTGGACCATAGGACTATTTGTCTGCTAATATGTGCTATTCTTTAAGATAAGGGAAGAAGAACCCCCAAATACAATTCAGAGATCATCAGGGCTGTCACTTCCACCACAAGCACAAAGTGCATGGACTTGGGGGGTAGGGGTACAGGTCTGCCTTTATTTTGATTTCAAAGGGTGGGAAAAATGCCCAGCAGAGAATCTGTAGCAGCATGACCTCCACCCAACAGAGCCACAGAGCACATGACCCCTGCCAGGAAGAGATTCAACCACACAACCCCCACCAGGCAAAATTGTGGAGGCAGGGCTGATGCCCCAGTGGGTCCTGGGGCAGGATTCTGCCCCAATAAATACAGAAGGCAGAGCACTGAGAAAAAGTGGATTATTCTTCTGCCTTCAGATCTAGTAGAGCTTACCTTGCTAGAATTTAGACCTGCTTGGGACACGCACACCTTCCTTCTTTGTTTCCTATTTTTCCCTTTTGGGATAGAATGTCTATCCTTATGCTATTTATCCATGTCCCACCATTGTATTTTGGAAGCATATAACTTGTCTGTGTTCACAAGTTCACAACTGGAGAATTTTGTCGCAGGATGATTCTTACCGCAAGCCTCACCATATCTGATTTAGGTTATACTTACATGAGACTTTGGACTTTAGATTTTAGAGCTGATGCTGGAATGTGTTAAGAATTGTAATTTGGAGCCTGTTGGGATAAAATGAATGTATTTTGCATGTGAAAAGGACATGAATTTGGTGGGGCCAGTGATGGAATGCTATGGACATCATGTTTGTGTTCCCCCAAAATTCATCTGTTAAAGCCTAAATTCCCAATGTGATAGTATTTGGAAGTGGGGGTTTTTGAAAGTAATAGATCGTAAGGTAGAACCTTCATGAATGGAATTATGCCCTAATAAAAAGAGAGTTAAACATAGGATCTCTTTCTGCTCTCTGCCACATGACCATACAATGAGAAAACAGGTAACTACAAACCACCAGACACAGGATCTGCCAGCAACTTGATCCTGTACTTCCCAGCCTCCAGAACTATTAAAAAGTTAATTTCTGATGTTTAAGCCACCCAGTCTATAGTATTTTTGTTACAGCACCTGAACTAAGACTCAATATTTAAGCCCTTGGTCTGTCTTTAACAAGAGTCCTATTAAACCAGTTTAGCAAGAACTTCCCTATGCTTATCTTTCAGTAAGTTTTCATCCACTGACCCTCTAGCTCTGCTTGTCAGCTATATATTCCCAACTGACTTTGCTATATTTGTAACAGAGCTCAATATTTCTTCTCTATTGAAACAGCATTGACCATTATTGCAATAATCTTGAATAAAGTCTTCCTTGCCATTTTAAGAAGTGTTAGTATAATGTTTCTATTACAGTGTGTTGTTGCATCAGATTCACCATTGTGCCCACAGAACCTTCACCTTGAACTTCAGTTGTGCGCCTGTTGAGACTTTTTCTTCATTCCTGACTAATTGATGGGAGATCAATTAGTGAGTTCAACTCCTGATCCAGTGCTCCAGATGATAGCACAGTAAGGACAGATTTTTGATTCTTAAGAGTCTGTGTATAATCTTGAAACTGGGTTAGAATTCCAGATGTCTATGACCTAAAACATGAGAGCTCCTCAGTTTACTGAACACCCCCTTCTTGAATCCCTGCTGACTACCTTTATCTTAGAGAAAGTCTGGAACAAAAAGATTCCAAGATCACTCATTCAGACCCTGAGACCCTTCTTGGCTTTCCCAAAACACAGTCCCCTACACCCCATCCTCCAGTGTCTCCATACTCCCCTCTCTACTGTCCCTTTTCCTTCCCCTCTCAAAATACTCTCTTACCTTTCAGTTAACCTCGAAGATAAATGTGTTGAAACTCCACGTTCTGTAGATGATGCTCAAGCCACGCCCACTACCTACTTTCAACCAGGAACAAACTGAGAAGGTAACATTTAAACCCTGGTCTTCAATCACATTCCATGACTAAAGATTTCCCCCAAGTCCCAAAAGGAAAGAAAGAAATTTTTTTAGCAATTCAGGAGGTGTTGGGTACCTACTCTCTGAGATCCGCCAACTTATATCAACTTATCCACTTATTTGTAGAGATGCCTTTCTTTAGTTTCAGAAAGCTAAATGGACTACTATCTTGGAAGACCTTAAGAGATCTCAAACCACTGCAGAGTCCAGTCAGAGAGTAAAAGTATTAAAGAAAAACTATTAGAAGCCATTCTGAGTTTTATCCTGTTAAAATTGATTGGTCATGTACTCAAAATTGAAAACAACTAAAGGATGAAACTATGGCAAATTATCACCAGCAATTAGACATTACTTGGAAAGAGCATTCAGGGCTTGAACTCAATTACCAAGCAGCCTTTGCTCTAGCCATAACTTTCTGAATGGTCTAAGACTCGAGCTTCATGAAACTACCAAAAAAAAAAATGTCTACTGTTAAAATGCCGAGGTGTCCGAACCTCAGACATTAGCCCAGCACTGTGAGGGTAACATTTCTTAAAAAAAAGAGAAAATACATAACCAAATCATATGACTTTACAATTAAAGCAATTAGAAAAACTTAAACAAAGACAAGACCCCAAATTACGGGCCTCCATTGACCAGCATGCTTGCTGGTATTGCAAAGAAAAAGTCTATTGGTTTTAGGAATGTCCTGTTCTCAAATGGAAAGAAAAGAACCCAAAACCCTTTTCACAGGAGTAATACTAACTTAGCTTGGAGAAAGCAGACATTCCATGCCCTTAATTCCCACTAAATTCACAAGGTGATATTAGTTACCCTTGTGAGTTACCCTACCACATTTCTCATAGATATAGGAGTGACACATTTCACCCTTAACACTGCTTCTTTTTCTGGCCCCTTCAAAATCACCAAACTGCCAGTGGTGGGCTTTGACAATTTGCTTCACAGTTTGCCTGCAAGTCCCTCAATATCTTTATGAGATCCCTTCAATATCGACACAGTTTGCTTCTTAGATTAACTATCTCAAAAACTTCATGAATTGGAGTATTAAACTTCATTGTACATGAAGGACTTCTTTCACAAGTCCACTACTCATTTCCTTCACACCTGTTTTCTCTAATGGCTTTGCATGACTTCCCTAAGTTTCTCTGTCCTCTTCAACCTAGTACCCATTTTACTGAGGATTTAAGCCAATTAGTGGACAGGATTTCTCCTCATTGTAGACAAGGAATTTCCACTGATATTGGGCAATTTTGTGGTGCAGAACCCCATAATTGAATGCTATGTTAGGTAGAGGTAGCTCTCTCCATGCTCCTCCCTAGGATTCCCCCATATAACTTAACACCAGAGGGACTTGAGGAACTCTGCCCAATAATTCAAGGATTATTAGATAAGGGACTTCTGGTTCCTACTTCTAGCCCATGCAGCACCTCCATTCTGGCTGTTAAAAATCCAAATGGAAAGAGTACTGGCTCTTCCAAGACCTGAGATATTAATATGTTCCCCTACAAGTCTAGGAGATCCCTATCCTGAGCTCTATCAATATGTCCCCCTTTCTACATACTTCAACCCTCAATCCACCCTTGTAAGACTTTCCCCTTCCCACTCTAGCCCTTAAACTCTCTACAGTCACTCAAGCTTTAGGCTTCCTTCTCCTCTGGAGCTCTTGAGAAATGTAGGGACCCCAAATGCAACTACCAGAGGCTGAAAAGACTAATTGGAACAGAGTGGATATTTTATCCACTCAGATGAGTTATTAAAACACCCAGACAGCTGCTTGGTGTCTTCTTAGTCCCTCTCCTAAAATTTCATTTACAGTCTCCATAAGATTATATATCATGGCAAAGAAAAAACTTACAAGTCTCTTTCAACTTTCACTGCATTTCACAAATTTTGAGAAGTTGTATTTTCATTTTCATTTCATTTCATACATTTTAAAATTTCTCTTGAGACTTGTTTGACCTATGTATAATGTAGAGGTGTGTTGTTTAATATCCAGGTATTTTAGGACTTTCCAGATATCTTTCTGTTATTGGTTTCTAGTTTAATTCCACCATGATCTGAAACATAAATTGTAAACTTTCTATTCCTTTAAATTGTTAAGGTGTGTTTTATGGTCCATAATGTGGTCTACCTTGGCTAATGTTACACGTCAGCTTGAGAAGAATTCATATTCTGCTGGTTTTGGTATTCTATAAATGTCAATTACATCCTGTTGGTTCAAAATACAAAAATCAATTAATATAATATACCACATGAAAAGAATAAAGAGGAAATGACCATCCAATTGATTCACAAAAATCCTTTGACAATATTTAACAATTTTTCTACAAATAAAAATGGTCAACAAACTAGGAATAGAAGAAAACTTCCTCAACATAATGAAAACCATGTATGAAAAATCCACTGCTACATCATACTCAATGGTGAAAGACTGAAATCTTTTCCGATAAGAAAGAAGACAAGAATGCCCACTTTTGCCCCTCTTTTTAACATAGTATTAAAAGCACTAGCCAGTGTAATAAAACAAGGAAAAGAAATAAAGGGATTTAAAATTGGAAAAGAAGTAAAATTCTCTCTTAACAGATGACATGATCTTATATGTAGAAACACCTCAGATTTCACACAAAATTATTAGAAATAAATAAATTCAGCAAATTTGAAGGATACATAATCAACACTCAAAATCTGTTGAATTTCTATATACTAACATGACAATTCAAAAAAATTGAGAAAATAATTCCATGTAAATTAGAATCAAAGAGAATAAAATACTTAAAAATAAATGTAACCAAGAAGGTGAAATACTTTACACTGAAAAGTACAAACATTAATGAAAGACTTAAGTAAGTAAGACATAAATAAATGGAAAGACATCTATGTTCATAGGTTGGAGGTTTTTTTTTTTTTTTTTGGCTGTGTTGGGCTTCATCTCTGTGCGAGGGCCTTCTCCAGCTGCGGCAAGTGGGGGCCACTCTTCATCGCGGTGCGCAGGCCTCTCATTATCGCGGCCTTGTTGCGGAGCACAGGCTCCAGACGCGCAGGCTCAGTAATTGTGGCTCACGGGCCTAGTTGCTCCGCAGCATGTGGGATCCTCCCAGACCAGGGCTCGAACCCGTGTCCCCCGCATCGGCAGGCAGACTCTCAACCACTGCGCCACCAGGGAAGCCCCTATAGGTTGGAGGTTTTAACACTGTTAAGATGTCAATACTTCCCAATACAATCTACAGATTCAATGCACTCTTTATCAAAATCCCAACAACATTTTTTGTAGAAAAGAAAAACTTATCCTAAAATTCATAGGGAGATTTCTAGTAATCCCAAATAGAGAAAGAAGAAAATTCTTGAAAAAGAAGAACAAAGTTGGAGACTTCACACTTCCTGAATTCAAAACTTACTACAAAACTACCATAATCAAAACAGACATATAGTCCAATACAATAGAATAGAGAGTCCATAAATAAACCCTCCTTTATGTGGTCAAATGATTTTTGGCCAGGGTCCCAAGACAACTCAATGAGAAAAAGCACAGACTTTTCAACAAATCATACTGGGAAATCTTGATATTCACATGCAAAAGAATGAATTTGTACACTTACCTTCCACCATATTCAAAAATTTACTAAAAATGTATCAAAGATCTAAATGTAGGAGCTAAACCCCTAAAAACTCTTAAAAGAAAACATAGGGAGAAATCTTCATTCTATTGGATTTGGTGATAATTTCTCAGACATACACAAAAGATATGAGCAACAAATTAAAAAATAGATAAATTGGATTTCATCAAAATTAAAAATTTTTGTACATATCAAAGGACACTATCAAAAGAATAAAAGGCAACTCGCAGAATTGAAGAAAATATCTGCAAATCATATATTTGATAAGACATTGATATTCAGACTATATAAAGAACTACAACTCAACAACAACAACAAAAACTCAATTCAAAAATAGGCAAGGACTTGAATAGACTTTCTCCAAATAAGATACACAAATGGCCAATAAGTACCTGAAGATGTGCTCAACATCATTAGTCATTAGAAAAATGCAAATCAAAGGCATAATAAGATAAATTTCACACACATTAAGATGTCTACTATTTTTTTAGAATACAAGAAACTTGTTTTTCAGAAAACAAGTTTTGGTAAGGCTGTAGAGAAACTGGAATTCTTGTACATTGCTGGTAGGAATGTAAAATGAAACAGCTGCTGCGGAAAACATTATGGCAGTTCCTCAGAAAGTTAAACATAAAATTACCATTTGATTCAGTAATTCCACTTCTAGTTACATATCTCAAAAGAACTGAAAGCAGGAACTCAAACATGTATTTGTACACCACTGTTCATAACTGCATTATTCACAATAACCAAAAAATGGAAACAACACAGTTATCTATCAACCTATGAATGGGTAAATAAAATGGAGTATATTATCACCTCACACTGGTCAGAATGGCTATCATCAAAAAGGACACAAGTAACAAATGTTGGAGATGATGTGGAGAAAAGGGAACCCTCTGTACACTCTTGGTGGGAATGTAAATCCGTGCAACCACAGGGAAAACAGTATGGAGGTTTCTCAAAAATCTAAAAATAGAACTACCATATGACCCAGCAATTTCACTCTTGGGAATGCATCAAAAAAAAAAAAAAAAAACCCACACTATTTCAAAAAGATACATGCACCCCAATGTTCATAGCAGTGTTATTTACAATTGCCAAGGTATGGAAGCAACCTAAGTATTCATCAACAGATGAATGGATAAAGAAGATGTGATATATATACACCATGGAATACTATTCAGCCATAAAAAAGAATGAACTCTGGCCATTTGCATCAATATGGATGGACTTGGATGGCGTTATGCTGAGTGAAATAAGTCACACAGAGAAAGACAAATACTGCATGATATCACTTATATGTGGAATTTAAAAGAATACAACAAGCTAGTGAATATAACAAAAAAGAAGCAGACTCACAGATATAGAGAACAAACTAGTGGTTACCAGTGGGAGGTGGGAGGGGCAATAGAAGAGTGGAGGCAGAGGAGGTACAAACTATTGGGTGTAAGATAAGCTACAAAGATGTACTGTACAACACAGGCAATAACTGTAACTGAAGTGTAACATTAAAAGTTGTATAAAATAAAGTTTTTTAAAAAAATAAAAATAAAATTCAGTATACATTTTCCATGGAATAATATTCAGCCTTAAAGAGGAAGGAAATTCTGACACATGTTACAACATAAATAAACCTGAGGACATTATGCTACGTGAAGTAAACCCACTACAAAAAGACAAATACTGTATGATACCATTTATATGAGGTATCCAGAGTAGTTAAATTCATCAAAATAGAAAGTTTACTAATGATTACTGGGAAATTAGTGGGAGGGAAATGGGGACTTATTGTTTATTAGATACGGAGTTTCAGTTTAGGATGATGAAAAGGGCTGGAGACAGATAGTGGTGATGATTGTAACAACTATGTGAATATATTTAATTCCACTGAATTGTACGCTTAAAATAGATAAAAGAGTAAATGTTATGTTGTGTATATTTTACCACAATGAAAAAAAATTAATATTTTAGGTGGAAGGAAAATAGAACTTGATAGTCTCTGCATTTTATATATTAATGTACAGTCAACAGGGACAGAGAGAGATTGGGACCTCTCCTACTCCAAATATATCAGGAGAGGAATTCATTAATTCATGTTTGATCTGGGCCTGTTCCCTAGACCAATCAACTGGGCCAAGAGTGGGCACCATATTCAGTGCAACCTTGGACAAGTGAGAACAAAAACAGTGGTCAGGGAATAAGTTCATATTGATGAAGTAAAAAGATTCCATTCAAATAACAATATTGAGTAGGGAAGCCACACTTCCAAGGAAAGGGGTACTAGGACGAATGGTCCAGCATTGATATATCAGTCACAGTACAGTCACAGAAACAGAAACCACTTTAGTTTGTTTACACATAATACATTTGTACAGGTGATAGAGGAATAGAGATCAAAGACAGGGGCCTGTGAAGTAAGCCCAGGGCTAAGTAACTGCAGGAAGAAGCAACAATCTAAGGCTGGAGAGACAAGGGACAAGGTGCCTATACTGAAGCCCAGAGGCCTGGGCCTCACAGCAGAAAGTGATGTGTCACAGGGCCTCTGCTGGGGCAGCTGGAGCCGCAGAGGAGATGTATCTCCTCCCAGATAATACCTGAGGAACACAGGAAGCAGAGATCCCAAATCGTCCCTTCCTCCCCACTCACAGTTTTCATCCAAGGCCTCATATCTTGGCTGAACCCAGCAGGCAGGCAAGGGAAAGGAGGAATGTGTGTGGTGCTGAGATGCAATTTCCACAGCAATGGAGAGCAGCAGGAAAGGAGCAGAACAGATCCCAGAGCAAACAGGCAAAGACCAGCAATGATAAGCACTCCAGACACTACTATTAGAGAGACAAAGGGATCTTTCTATTTTAAAAAGGGCTGGAAAAAACTCATGAGCTCATTTTAGCTAGTTAAAATGTTCCATCACTCAGACCTGAGATGGAAAATCACATTGAGTATTTACCTAAGGTCAGAAACCTTTTGTCCTAGCCTCACTCTGGGACCCTGGAGTTTGGGTTCAGAGCTATAAAGCTCAAACTCTGTTCTGTGAGAGAGTTTGCTCATTTTTCAGCTTCCTCCAATCCAGCTATCAAGATGCTTGCATCAATCCAAGGGTCTTAGATTTGAGATCTTGTCTGTATTTTGTTTCCATCAGATGGAAAAACACAGTATTCTCAGCAAACACCTTTACTATTTTGACTATGGGTAATGGTAGGGATATTTATTACCCCTTGAAATGATAAAGAAATATTACACTCACTTATTCATCCAAACATTCATCTATTTATTCATTCTTTCAATCACCATGCATCTGGGTTTTACTATGCATTAACGTTATCATATTTGGTCCTTAGGATTCAATAATGCACAATTATATTCCCAGGCAAGATGGACTAGATTGAAACCAAACTTAAAGAAGGACTATTTGGTTTCTACTCTGAGTCTTAATCACTATCCAGGTAAGATATATATATTTGCAACTTTTATTACTGCCTAAATATTGCCATAATATTATGTAAGTTCCCTATAGGGGGTAACCTGCATGAGAACAAGATCTTTACTTTGCTCTCTTCACATAATCCAGAACAATGGCAGGTAGGGCATAAGAATTTAGTAAACAATGTAAATAATTGGAACTAAGTATTCCTTAATGAGTATTAGATGTGTGAATAAATTCTTAACTACTTTTGAAAGCCTTTTTCTTTTTTTAAGCGATCAATACAAGTTGGTTTTATTATTTTTTATTGAAAGGAAATAAAAACAATATTTCAAAGAGATATCTGTACTCTCATGTTTATTGCCCTGTTATTCACAACAGCCAAGATATGAAAACAACCTAAACACTAATCAACAGATGAATGGATAAAAAAGAAGTGGTACATATGCACAATGGAATATTATTCAGCCACAGGGAAGGAGGATGATCTGCCATTTGAGACAACATGGATGGACCTTGAGCCCATTATGCTAAGTGAGATAAGTCAGACAGAGAAAGACAAGAACTGTACGATGTCCTTCATATGTCAAATCTAAAAAAGTCAAGACTTCTTTTTGTTCTTCAATTCGGGGTGTCTCTAGTGTAAGGGATTAGAACATCTGCTTAACTCAAGCTCTCAATGAGAACAGATGTACAATATTTCTATAGAACAGTTTGCTTTTTCATTAAAGCCTACCATTTATTGGCCACACATTCATTACTATATGGTTTCTTCCTTAAAAGTCAAAGCCATTCTTCCTTCTGAACACTTGAAGCCACAACTGGATAGAGTCATTTAAAATCTCCAGTGAAGACGTGTTAACATCCTTGCAGAGGCACAGAGACTGTGATACACGAAGTCACCAAGGAGGAGACTACACCAGAAAAGTTTCTTTTGCTCTGCTAGCCTTTAAGACTTTAAAGGCTTAAAGGGTCACCTTAGAGACCTTAATCTAGTATGTAAAATCCAAACTATCTATTACCAAAGACCCTTAGAGTGTTCATAGAAATCTGGCAATTGATAAGTCACACATGTGTCAGTCTTTTGTTTTTCCAGCAGATTCTTATGTAGTACACTCTGTGCCTAAACATACTCTATGAAGATGTACAGAAAAATATGTAATGGTTTCTGTCCTCAGGTGAACTTTACTTTTATTTGAAAACAAATACTAGACCAAATTAGTTGCATTGCACCTGGGCCAAGACTGCATTTATTACCAGGATTCTGTGTGCCTCTACTTTAACAGGGAGACTGTGAAATCTTTTCAGGATCTGAGTATCACTGCAAACTTGGATCCTGATTCCAAGAGTCATCGAAACCTTTGGGCATTCCCATTTCCCAGCACACAGGTACCAAGTGAATTTCCAGAGGTCCCCTAGGAGGGGGACTGCGGAAATCATTATCATTTAACCTTGTTCTAGAGTTGCAGAGTCCTTTCTCTTGGGATCCTTCCCTCTCCTCCAGGTGATAGGTTCATGATCTGAAATTGGTTTAGATCAAGGCTATGGACTGTGTCTTTTTTATCGAGGCTACCTCTCAGCCTCCTGGTAAACATCCTTGATTCCATTTGATTGTTTCCTCCCCTTCCTTTTGACTCTATAGACACCCTGTTCTATTTGCCATATTCAGAATTTTCTCTGCTCAGGTCTGGCTGGCTGCCACTCCAACCACGTTATAGACTGAATGCTTGTGTTCTCCAAAATTCATTTGAGGAAACCCTATCTTCCAATGTTCCCATGTACTTGGAAGTGGGCCTTTGGGGAGGAAATTAGGTAATGAGTATGGGGATTACATGATCTGATTAGCGCCCTTATAACAAAGAATCATGAGGTTCTCTCCCCGCCTCCTCCCTTTCCCAAAAATATGAGGACACAGTAAGAAAGTTGCCATCTGTAAAACTGCCAGAGGACCCTTACCAACAACCCAACAGTGCTGGCACGAGCTTTTGGACTTACAGCTTCCAGAAACGGGGAAAAATAAACGCTCTTGTCTTAGCCAACCAGTCTATGGTAATTTTGTTATAGCAGCCTCAGCTAAGACAAACCATGGTGCTCATCACTATGGTATGTACTTGGGCTTCTGATGTTTAAATGCCAACAGGTGGCCTCCATGCGTCAGGGTCTATAATCCCCAGTACTATCAGGGCATCCAGTTCTTCAATGATACATCACATCTTTGGCCCTTGCCTGCAGCAGAGAGTCCACCAATGAACATTCAAGAACGATGGGATTCCTCTCACCAGTGCATATTCTTAATGTTTAGTAATTTTCTTCCAATACCTTAGAAGTGTAACTCAAAGAGAGGAAGTGAAGGCTCCTCTAGCTGAGATTTCAAGGGGTAACAGGAAAGTTTATACCTTCTTTTTGAAGCAAATATAAGGGATTAAAAACAAAGCCAAAGTGAAAACAAGATTAGGATGCAGATTTTATGCTTTCTAGTATTCTGGTCCAACTCATTGAACAGACGGATGTCATTTCTAGAAGCAATGAGCAATTTCATCATCTAATAGTCAATTTCACATTCCATTTATTATCATTTTTAGTATTATACTTTATGTTTTCTTTGTTATTTGAGAAATGATAATACAAGCTTTCTTTACAAAATTGAAAAGATAGAGGATATAATGAAAAGTATGTGTCCCTTCCATCCCTAATGCCAAGCTGTTCTCCCCAGAAGGAACCAATGATACCACTTTCTAATGAATCTTCCAGAGGCATTCTATGTATACATATATATGAGTGCACATAATAATTGCATTTTTTATGGTGAACAGATTATACAAGCTGTTTTGTACCTCATTTTTTTCACTCTACTATATATCTTCAAGGTTGTTCTATATTTATACATATAAACCTCCACTCCAATTTATTTACCGGCTACATAGTATTCCAGTATATATTCCAGTATACTGGCTACATAGTATTCTAGTGTATATATTCCATATATTCCAGTATATGTACATGGAAAATGTATATTACCAATTTATATAGATGGACATTTAAGTAGTTTCCAATCTTTTGCCATTAAAAGGGATGCCTCAATGGTCCTCTTGTATGTATGTATGTATATATACATATATATGATTTTGCACACATATATTTCCTAAAAGTGAACATACTATATCAAAGTGTCCATGCATTTATTCTGTCTCATGTGGGCCAGGCATTGATATTTTCTAGTAACTACTTTTTATATTTAAAGATTTGCTGAATGAAAGTGAAAAGCATTCACACCAAACATAGGCCAGAGCATGTACATATATTATGCATCTATAATTTCTTTAAAAGGAGAGCTACTTCTTTTTAAATAGGGAGCTCACACCGCTCACAATATGACCAAGAAGTTTGCCTGGAGTGCACAATAGTGAAGAGATCTCTCTGCCAAATTTGTCCAAGGCTAGTGCCAGCCAGGGAGTATCGTCATCTTTAGTATTATCAATCATATTTTTCAAATGATTTATCTCTGCATTCACCTCCTCAGATTTCTTTCTAAATCCTTCTTTAAGCAGAGCTTCCTGGACCTAAACAAAAAAAAAAGTGAGAAGGGAAGTAAAACTTTTTAAATCCCCTTTTTTTTTCAAGGATTACATTTTGTCAAACTTTAAAACTTTGTCAAACTATCTTTGTTTCACTCCTAAAATTGTTCTTTCTTACTCAGTCATGAAAGGAGAATTTTGTAACACAGAATATCTACTGGTTTGGATCTGAACACTAAGAGAAAGTATAGTTTACAGCCTTACTAATATTCACATACCTTTGGGTTTTGCCAAAAAGCTAAGCCTGACATGAGGACAAATATATGTTCCAGCCAAAAAATGAGAGGTGAGAGGTAACCTTGGTCTGATTGCACTAATTCTCAGTCCCACTCAGGATGGTGCAGTCACCCAAATCATAGAAATCTGTTATAAACACATCCAGATGGACAGTGAGAGAATTCCCTCTATGCCACATGATAGCTTGGGTATCTATCCACACCTGGAGACAATGCAGCAAGTTTAGAAGCCGTTGCCTGTCTATGTTTTTAAGTCTGGACATTTCTGATAGTTTTATGACAGCACAGATCTACCTCAGGGTCTTTGGGTGGTAGCAAGGTTCCTGGTAATTGGCAGTGATCCTGGTAAAGCAAACCAGTTGCTGCTCATATTAAATATATGTGGTTGGGATATCTGTTTCATGAAGCCTCATGAGATCATTTACAAATTCTCAAAATGGATATCCAAACACTATTTATATTCTCCAAGGGATTGGAGGGGCCATAATCATGCTGAACTCTCCAGAATCTACTTATAGAGTAGAATTCAAAGGCTTTGGAAGGATTCAAAGGCTTCAGGGTTTTAATAAATCACAAGCAGTAAATGGCAGTGGTGCTTCCCCCCATAGTCTTGCTGTAACCTGCGCCCATCCCTTCCTGCTGTACAAGGGTAATGACCGTCAAGCACTACTAAGGCCACAGCCTGCCCTACCTTCAGCTTGTGCTCCAACATCATATTCTGCTCTCTCAGCAGGTTTTCTCTTTCCCTCGCCAGCTTCTCTGTCAGCTGGGCTATGTTCTCCTGGAGGCTCCTCTGTTGTGCTTCCATCTGCTGCTCCTGCTCTTGCAGTTTCTGTTTCAGCAGCTCCTGTTCCCTCTCAGCTGTCTCCCTCCTGGCCCGCTCCTCTGCCCCAAGAAAGTTTTAGAGAGGGATGAAAATAAGGTAAGGACTGATCTCTACCCTCCTGACCTCAGAGACCAAATAAAATTGGAAAGGGAGGTAGGAAATCTCTGAAATCCACCCCCTGACCGTGTCCACACCACCAAGAGCACATTTCAGAATGTGATGGGAGAGGCTCTGTCTGGCTGACGTCTAACCATATCCAACCACAACTCCCCTTGCTGTTTTTGGATGTAGCAGAGTTGTTCCACACATGGAGAAGAGGCTCCTGGTTATCAGGAAGGTTTTGCTCTCACACCTGTCAGAGGGACTGCAGGACCACCAGAGCCCTACGCCGTACCTACTACAGCCTTCTCCCCATCAGTGAGGGCTTTATCTGCCTGCAGGATGGATTTCTCTATTGCCACCTGTGACAGCAGAAAGCTCTGGAGGACTTCGTTTGCCTGAGGAACCAAGAAGGAGCACAGAACTTACAATCCCATTGAGGAGATTAGTGCTGCAAAAACAAGTATGTCCATGTAATTTTTGCTTCATGTTTAAAATTCTACAGTGGTTCACTACAACAAGCCTAAGCTCCTTAGAGTGACCTGTCTTCCTCCAGTATCTAGCCCCGTGCTACTTCCTTCTACCGACTCCAGATTCCAGCCAGTCAGAACTATGTTCAGTTCTACAAACCCAGGATCTCTGGTGCTTTTATATATTTCTCTTCCCAATGTGAAATACTGCCTCTAAAATGTGCTGCTGTTTTCCTCTGCTACTTGCTGTCTGTAACTTTAAGCAAGTTAGTTTAACCTGCTAAGCCTCTCTGTTCAGATCTTTAAAATGTTGACAATTAAGTGTAGATGCTTCTTAATGTTATTTGAAGGATTAAAGAGTCTAGCGAAAGAGCTTTATTGCCTATGGCTATAGGCAATAACAGTTCAAAATATGTCAGCTGCATTCTTATTATCATTATTACTTTTTTATTATTACATTTGTTACTATCACCTATGTAGCCCATTTTCACAGGTTCACAAGTGTTATAACTTTGTATGCAATTGTCTGTGTATTGGACTTCCTCTCTTGTGATCAGCCTTGAGTACAAAGACTCTGATTTGTAAATCGTCTGCACTTGGCACATCAAAAAGCATGTTGTTGGATGAAGAAATGAACAATTTCTGTTCTGTCTCATGAATTTTAGAAATCCATAGTCATTTTCTGGGAATGGACATTTCTCCTCAGGAATAAAGAACATTGTACGGACCTCAAGAGCTAAAGCTGTCATGATATGCCCATGCTCTCTCATTACCCACACCTGGTGCTGTGCTCTCAGATTTTCAGAAGACCCCCTTGACTCTATTCTGTAGACTCCCCATGCTCCCCTTATTCCTCACCTTCACTCCTTTCCTGGGCACTTGGCAATAGTCCCTTTTAAGCATTTCCTTTGCTTTCCTGTAGAGTTCATGACCTCCAGGAACAGAAAAAGTGCCTGCTGAAATACTTTCCATTAGGGCCTTGGAAAGCTCATGAAGTTTATCCTGGCAGTATTTGACAGATGCCTGTTCATTCTGCAGCAAGAAACCCTCCTTCTTATCCTTTATGATTTCCTGCAAGGGAAATGTAGAGGGATGTCACCAGAAGCAAGGAACAGAGGAGATAAATTTCCAAGGAATCTGATAGAAGGATTGGTCTGACTGTGGTCCTCATGAGAAAAGCATTCTGTTGGAGTACAGGGAATAAAATAGTAATCACAAGATTTGATCTATTCACAATCTTGAAAACTCTCTGTAAGACCACAGGAAAGTTTCTTAGCCTCCCTTCAGGTTCTTCATCTGAAATGTTGGAGTTACATTATCTAATCTCTGTGGTTCCTTGCAGCTGCAACATTCAGTGATTCTATATTCAATGATACGAGGAGCAACCTAAGTGGAAAATGGCCTGGAATGAGGGGCTGATAAGAGAAATTTTGGTTGCTGGTCATGGGAGTGCGTTCACAGGAAAAGAAACCAGCTTCAGAATGACTTTTGGGTGCTCTGGCCAGTCTTGAAATCCACAGAAGTATTTACTTTATGAAGATATCTATACTGATTTTACATCAGAAATGAGAGACATTTCCAGATAAATTGCCTGAGGTTTGGCAGAAAAAAGAAGGAAATGTAGTCCTTTGAAGTCCTATCCCTGATGGGAACACAGACTACTTTATCCTTGAGAGACGGATGAGCCCTGGGTTCAGTAAAGGCTCTGCTAGGCTTCTGACAGATGCCTCTTCATTCTGTCATATTCTCCCCTTCTTCAAGAGGAGGGGACAAATAGTAAATACTAAGAGAAATTACCACAAGATTCTTCTGGAATTCTTGATTTTCATCCTTGAAGGAGTGCTCCATGAAGATTGCAATGGCTTCCCTCTCACAGGCTGCGTGCACCTCCAGAAGCTCCTGGAGCGTGTCCGTGGGGAGCCTCAGTCGCTGGGTCATCTGCTCACTGTAGTGGTCGGCTGCCTTCTGCACAGCCGCTGAGTTCTCCAGCTGGGCCAGAGTTGTCACTGCATTCTCCAAACAAGGTACAGCTCCGGTATTGATGGTATCCACATAGGTCACAACCAGAGTCCTCAGACCTGAATAAGCCAGGACATTTAAGGGATAAATATTAAGTTATCAGTCAGTAGGCACCAGGATTCTGAGGCTACATTTCTAAGGTCTCACACACACACACACACACACACACCACTTCCCCCTTCTACTATCCCTACCTTCATTTTCCTACTGACTCTTCATTTTTATGGTTTTCCAGCCCAGAGGGCTGAAAAAAATTAAAAATTTACCTGTGTGTAAAATACTAGGGGATATCTGAAATATTGAAAGCAAGATAGATTACAGAGGTATTGAGATGAGACAGGGTATATCAGATTATATCAGATTATATTTATTCCCAATTCTGAGGCTTTGAATGGAATTTTCAGTGATTTATGGGCTAATATTTATTTTTGGACCACTGTAAACTCCAAAAATATTTTTTGTATTCTCTTTGTGAAGAACGCTTACTCTACAAGACTTCCCCTGAGAAAATGGAATTTTGTTTTTATACCCAGATAGTGAATTTTTTTCTTAGTGTAGGAATTTTTCAGATAAGTGGAAGCCACAGATTTCAGTGACAAAACTTGCAATTTGGGGGAGAGATTTTTAAATCTCCAAAAGTAAGATAAGTATAAAATATACACATTTCTTCATGGAGTATGAATGTCTGTAGAACCTAAATTCCATACAGAATCAAACAAAACTACTGAAAAACACATATATAAAATATTCAACGGGCCCACGGAAATGGGAAAAAGAGTCTCACGGTTCCCAGTGACTGTGATTCCCTCTCTGAGGGTCTTGGTTTTTGCATTGGTGAAGATGTAAGAACAGAAATTGTTCATTTGTTCCAGGAATTTAGGATCCAGTTGGTCTTCAGACACATTCTCAATATCAGCTAGAAGTTCTTTGTCATTTGTTGGCCGGTCAAAGACAAAACATTTCCGTGTTGGAAAGAAATGCCTGATACACTCTCTGGGTAGATTTGATGTTTGGGCTTTGGGATTCTTGCCTGAGGGACAGAAAAACAGAGATTAGACTGGGAAGAGTCTTGGGACAAGGGAGCTAATGGTTTTTATGACAGGGATTTGTGTATCTTTGCTGTCTTCTATGTTTATAACTCCTTTAACATAGACATTCAGTACTTCTATGCACATCAAACTTATACCAATGATGTAACTCTGGAGAGAAATTTGGGGAGACTTCTGATCCAGTAAAAGAAACCTATGGCTGGTATCCCCAGACCTGCACATGGTAGAGTAGCTGTCTATTAGATGTTTACTGAACTAATGGCTAAAAGAATGAAAGGTCAAGTGTAACTTTTTGCTCCACTTAATCTCATGTAGGAATTGAGCTGTGGGACTAAAAAGAAGAGCCACAAAAAAGGGATAGTGAACAATATCAGGAATATTAGGAATGACACCAGATTATTTAGGGAAAACGATTTTGATGCTAAAAAATAACTGGTACAGAGTTAGCTAATTTTTAGTAAAAAATACTGAAGGGTAAATGTACCTAAAATGTAATTTTAAGATGTCACCACTAATCAATAACCTCTTTGACATAAAGGATTATATTTGATCTGACAGTTGTCTTCTCCCGCCTAGCCAATTTCTCAACAAATATTTTGAGAAAGCATAAATAGAAAAATGAAAACAAAAAGGAATATATCAGAATTGATATATCTTTCAAGATTTCATCAGATGTACCCACTGTAAATGTAACCCATTAAAATAATTTATTAATTTGTAATTCAAGCATGGGTAAATATATGGGAATTAGGAGAAAGCTGTGATATGGAATGTAAAATGAATGTTCTAAAAATTATTGGAAATACTGAAAAGGCATAGATTGAAAAGACACACACTTCTTCAGGATTACTTAGAACATAAAGTCATTTTGTAGATGATATACTATACAGGATAAGAAAGTTCCCTCTTTGAGAAAAATAATACCTAACTATGTGAAACGCACTTTTTTTTTTTCATTAGATTGACTTTTCATTTTAATTTCATGTCTAACAAGTATCTTGTCAGTTGTTTTCCTCAACAAAAAAAGCAGAAGCCAAAATAGGGAACTCAAGTGTCTGGTCTTTAGAAGATTTAGCACCCATTGTAATCTGGATGCTAAGTTATAAATGGTATGAAAAACAAATTGGTTTTGAATAATTTCACTTTATCTTACACTTTATTTTTCTTAAGAGAACTTAGACTCCAGTCGCTAGAGCTTTGCAATCTGCTTTCCAGCCACAATTTCTACAGACTTTGATCTAGTCTCAAATACAAATGCAGCCCCAGAGATGGTGGACGGTGTGTAGTAGATCCCACCCTCTATTGGACCATCCACTGTCCAGGCCATGCTCTGATACCTGGAATCAGCTTCAAGGCATTCTCCAGGTACTCATCTTCTGTGATAGGGTGACCGTTTAACATCAGCTCCAGGGTGAAATCCCGTACAGTCCAGATAAAGTCTGGAAAGAAACTCACAAACTCTGTGGAATCTTCTACATCATCAGGTCTTGAAGAGGACTTGGCCCTGATGAGTTCTGTGAGCTCTGTCACATAACTAGGAACTTGGTTAAGCAAAAGAAAACCCCTACACACAATTCCCACATTTCCCTAATTAAAAAGTATTATATAAATCACTCTCTTTTGCCGTGAGTCCCCTCCACTCCGCTAAAGGCAACTAAATAACAGGGAAGGAGAAACTGACTCTATCTCCATTCCCAAAAACTCAGTGAAACTTGGTGGTTCAGTTCCTGGAAGGATACTGCAGTTGCTCCAAGGCTTGGTGGTTGATGGTGCTCATGCTGTTGTAAACAAAGCTGCTACATAGAAGCACAGCCAGGGCAAAGATCCACGAGTCATTCTTAGGGTCACCCTAGAAAGCACATTTGAATACGAGATTTAGGAGTTTACTCCTAAATTAGAAATTCATTCATACACTTATTCTATCATATTTTCATTTATTATTTCAGCTGACATACTCACCATGCAAAGAAATTGTTTGAAGAGAAACATAAATACAGATAACAGCTTTGACAATTACAAAGACATTTTTATGTTTCCAATTTTTTCATATATAAAATTGTTCTTATTTTCATAGTGCTTTTTTTTCCCCTCAATTGGATGAAGTAAAATAACATATACATAAAATCTAGTACAGTACTTGGTGTGTAATTATGTATTCAATGATGAGTGTTAGCACTTATTCATTCTACAAATATTTATTAATCATAGCCCATATAAAATATACCACAGTTGGCATAACTGGGTATTTAAATTATATCCAATCAATAAATATCTGCAGGAAGTTACTGAACGCTCCCCACTGTTTCTTAGATTTCAAAAAGCCATGTTAAAAATGACAATTATTCCTTTCAAGATGCCTATTTCAAAGCAGTGACAAACATCCATAGCAATAAATGCAACAAAGATGACAGTACCTGTAAAAAGCTTATATCTTAGTAATGTATATAAGCAGTTGAACTTATAGCTATAATATTAAATTAAAATTTATGTTTGTCAAGGAAGAATAGAGCTATGAAAGTTGGAGAAAGAATCTATGATATGAAAGCTTCCTCAAAGTCTTGAACTGAGTATTAAAGAATTGGTGGAATGTGGAATTGAAGAAATGAAGGTGGTCCCATAGATAAAAACACTCACAGAAGCAAAATTAGACATGGGAGAATACAGGGGTCTTGTAATGAAAACAGAGTTATTTCATTTGACTGGAGCAGAGGGTGAGTAGAGGAGTACATTTGAGCTCTAGTGCAGCCTGATGAAGGGCCTTAAAGGCCAGGCTAATGTGTTTGTATAAATCATAGCACTGTCTAAGTAATAGCATAAATCCAGAGATCATTTCTACTATAACGGTTGTGAAGCTATTCCCTAGAACAAATGCAAAAACTGTGATTTATGTCAAGAAGAGTCTATATGGGAGTTTGTGGGGGGGGGGGTAGTCTATTCATCACTTTATTTCCCCAAAACCCAATTTTTAAAAATAATCAATTAGGATAAGAAGAAGTGGTATTTATGGCAAACAATAAATTATCAACAACAAGACTATATCATTGCTTGATATATGATTTTAAAATAAATACAGAATTTCTAATTCTCCTTTGGGAAGAAATAGAAAGCTATAGAAATTTAGATACTACTTCCAAATAAGTCTCAAAGTAAGTGGAAAAAAATAATTTATTTCATCCATTAGTAGAAACCTAAAATACCAAAAATCCATCTTAAAATGCTTCTTGTAGGACAAACACATGCCTTTATAGAAACAGCACATTCCGAGGTATCTTACAGCATTCTACAATGCTCTGTGAGCAGTTGATGAACTTCATCATAGAAAATATAAACCCATCTCTTAACTCCAACCCTCAAGTACATTCTTCATCTGGTAGCTAAGAAGGTGAATCAGAAAACTTTCTCACTCCCAGGTTGATGTTTCTCCACTTTCTTACCAAGGCATCCTTACACTTAACTGTAAATTATGGAAACTGTGAGGTGCTGCCTGGATCACCTTTCAAGACTGAAGGACTTAGTCCCCCAGCTGTTGGGAGTGCTGGTGAAAGACAGTCTTCAGGTGTCAGCCCTCTTAATTAGAAAGGCTTCCAGAGCAGGCTTTCAATAATTTATCAGCACCCTTGTCCCAACTCAGGATAACTCAAAAGGACCATTCAACCTAGAGCTCACATGGAATTGACAGAAGTTGGAGATTGCAACACAGCACTTCTTCCTCTCTCCAACCTGCTTTTTTACCAATCATACTTTATTAAACCTGACTGCATATGTGTGGTCTTGTCAACTGGACTAAAGACTCTTTGAGGACAGGACCTTTATTTTGGTCACTGATATCTACAGTACTAAGCCCAAAGGTCTAGAATTCAGTTGTTCAACAATTATTTATTAAATGCAATCAAGTCATCCACACAGTGCCAAGAAATAAAAGATTTTATCTAACATACCATGATACCTTACCTAGAAGTGAGATTCAAACAAACCATAGTCTGCCTCATTTACTATAGGTGATTGCTAGACTTTACAAATAGACTACAGCAGTTGAATGTCTATGATCGTCAAGCAATAAGGAGAAAATCCAGAATAAAAAGGATTTATCTGTGATTTTCTGCCTTACCTTTTCCACATCGCCCAGGCCCTCTGTGTCCAGAAGGACCAGGGTATGTTCTGACTTGGAAGGGTGAGGCACACACCACATCCAGATGCCCTTTGTTTCAGACTGCACTGTAGAGCCCAGAGGGAAACCTGCAAGGGGAGGGGAAAAAGCAACATTCAGTTACAGCAGATAATCTAAGCAGCCCAGGGGCTACAGAGTCAGACTTACTGGAGTGTAAGTACCCCAGCATACAACATGGTGCTTTCTCTATTTCTTCAAGAATGTCCTACTTTGTCACCTATTTCAAGGAGGAGGGGATATTAATTGTGAGACTGATGCCAAGCAAGGGATGAAAAAGGAGACAAAGAGGTATCCATGAATCAGACAAAACAGAGGTCTCAGATAACCATAAGAAGAGTATTTTGAAAGAATGGTGAGGTTCAGAGGCAGAGAGAAGTGGATAGCAGTAAGATATGGGCAGGTAAAAAAGTGGAAAAAAGAAATTGAGATTATATTTTTTGCCAGACAAAATAATTTTTGAAAATGGGGAGAGGTATTAGCCACAATAGGATATGAAGTCCAGGAAGGATTTTTAAGATGATAGATAATGAAACATCTTTATATGTTGATGAGAATATTCCATAAAAAACCAAAATGTGTTTTGAGAGAGAGAAGACACAACTGCAAGAGCCCAGTACTTAAGCAGGTAGAAGAAGGTACGATTTTTTGCATACATAGGAGAAATTTTGTTTTATAGGAATAAAACAAAAAATATGACAACAGATCACAATAAGGTAGTGATTTAGTGGTGAGAATTAGAAGTGAAATGTTGGCTTATTGAGAGGAATTTGGTTCTCCCTTCACATGACCAGGGAAGAAAATTAAGAGGCTGAGATATCAGCTAGAGTCAAACAAATGGATCCTGACCAAGTACAACACTCACCATGGTTCTGTCCTGTAAGACGGTTCATCAAGTAGGATTTGCCTGTACGATACAGTCCTACAATGGCCACCACCACCAATGGCTGAGAAATCTTCTCAAGAATCTGTAGAGCTTTCTGGTTCACTGACAGCAGCTCATTGTCATTTTCCACCAGACAAATGGGGTCCATCATGTTGGGTCCAGATGCCATGTCAACCTGCTAACCTAGAAGTGCTTCCTTGTAGAAATAAGATTATAAAGTCATTCCCTAACTCAGAGTCATACAAGCATTTGTCAACGTTGGACTTGGTTAGATTTCTGTACTTTCCATGAGATGAAAGCTAACCTAGAATTAGCAGACTACAGAGGTTTTCCTCCATCATTCCCTCAAATCTCTGATGATGTTTGTAGTGAAACACAGGCTATTATCACTCTCTGTAGTTTTACTTCAATAATAATAATAAAATTCAAGTTATTTTTACTACACACTGAAGGTCTACGATATACCAAGCTCTATGATACATAAAGTACATACCCACCTAAACTCATACTTAAAAGAACCAACCATGCTATTAGAGACATGGAACATTCAGCTTCATCTCCCAACCTCTGGGGATCAGAGAAGAGCTGAAAGTTGTGTAATCATCAATGACTAATTGTTTAATCAACCATCCCTATTTAATGAAGACTTCATTTAAAAAACTGAAAAACCCTAATTAAAAGGGTTCAGAGAGATTCTGACTTGATGAACATGGAGGTGGTCAAAGGATGGCATGTCTAGAGGGGACATGGAAGCTCCACACCCCTTTCTTACCTTTCTCTATGCATTTCCTCTATCTTGCTGTTCCTGGGTTGTATCTTTTTTTAATAAACCAGTAATCTAGTAAGTAAACTATTTTTCCTGATTTCTGTAAACCATCCTAGCAAATTACTGAACCTGAAGAGGAGATGGTGGGAACCTCCAATGTATAGCCAGTTAGAAGTCCAGGTGACAACCTAGACTTGTAATTGGCATTTGAACTGGGGTGCAGTCTTGTGGGACTGAGCCCTTAACCTGTGGGGTATGGACTAACTCTTGGAAATTAGTGTCAGAAGTGCTTAGTGTGAAAAAAATGCCCAGATATGTGGTGACCATAAGTGAAGTATGGAGAATAGAAAGTTGAGAGGAGAAATTGAAGTTTTCCTTTTCAGGGTGGAGACAAACAATAGATGATCAAAAGACCCAAGGAGAGACACTTTGGGAAATTAAGATATTTAAAAGCAGCACATACAGGGGAAAACTGAAAAGGCACACACAGGCTCAGGGAAGATGCATGCCCCGAAAAGCCTAAAAAGACTTTATGGTTTCTCCTTAGCTTAATCCCAAACCTCAAAACCAAGGGCTAGCTTAGTGAAAGAATTCCTTGGCACAAAGCCAGTATGCAAAGAATGGGAAAGTTAGCTGCTTTTATAAATGCCCAATTTTCAACAAAAGCAACAACAAAACAAAAATCACAAGGCATACAAAGAAATGTATGCCCATTCAAGGCACACAAAGAAAATGTGGCCCATTTAAAGGAAAAAAATAAAGTAGTATGAAACACCCCTGAAGAAATACATGCACTAAGTGTTCTAGGCAAAGACTTTGAAATAACTTTCTTAAATATGCTCAGAAAGCTAAATGAAAACACAAAGAACTAAAGATTACCAGAAGAACAACATGTGGGGACTTCCCTGGTGGTCCAGTGGTTAAGAATATGCCTCCTAATGTAGGGGACACAGGTTGATCCCTGGTCGGGGAACTAAGATCTCACATGCTGCAGGGCAACTAAGCCCATGTGCCTCAACTACTGAGCCTGCACAGCACAACTAAAGAGCCCGCATGCCTCAACTACAGAGCCCACGCGCTCTGGAGCCTGCACGGCACAACTACTGAGCCCATGTGCCATGGAGCCCACGCACTGTAACTAGAGAGAAGCCCGCGTGCCACAGTGAAAGATCCCACTTGCTGCAACTAAGACCTGAGACAGCCAAAAATTAAATAAATAAATAAATAAATAAGCTGTAACTCCATCCCATCCACACATTTCTTAAAAAAGAAAGAAAAAGAAAGAAAAGAAAAACAATATGTGAACAAAATTTTTAAATCAACAAAGTGACAAAAATAATAAAAAGGAACCCAGTAGAAATTCTGAAACTGGAAAATACAATAACTGAATTTAGAAATTTTCTAGATGGGATCAGATTTATGCAGTCAAAAGAAAGAATCAGCAAACTTAAAGCTAAGATATCTGAAGTTATCAAGTCTCAGGAGCAGAAGGAATAAAGAATTTTTTTAAAGTAATATAGCCTAAGAGATTTATGGGATATTGTCAAGTAGACAGATATATGCATTATGGAAGTCACTAAAGCATAAGGGGAGAGGCAGGGCAGAGAGATTCTTTGAGGAAATAATCACTAAAAAATTCCCAATGTGACGAAAGACATGAATCTACAAATTCAAGAAGTTCAACAACTCAAATAGGATAAATAATTAGAGACCCATGCTGAAACGTATTATAATCAAACTGTCAAAAGACAAAGAGAGAATCTTGAAAGCAACAAGAAAGAAGCAACTCATCACAACCCACCACCTAAAAGAATTAGAAAGAGAAGAACAAACAAAGCCCAAAGTCAGCAGAGGGAAGGAAATAATAAAGATCAGAGAGGAAATAAATAAAATAGAGATCAAAAAAACAATAGAAAAGATCAATAAAACCAAGAGCTGGCTTTTTGAAAGGATAAACAAAATTGACAAACCTCTAGCCAGGCTCACCAAGAAAAAAAGAGAGAGGACCCAAATAAACAAAAAAAGAAATGAAAGAGGAGAAATAACAACTGCAACTTAAGAAATACAAAATAACATAAATGGATACTATGAATAGTTATATGCCCACAAATTGAACAACCTGGAAGAAACTGACAAATTTCTAGAGACACAGAGACTGCCAAGTCTGAGTCAAGAAAAAACAAACAATTTGAACAGACCGGTCACTAGAAGTGAAATAGAATCTGTAAAAACAAGCAAACAAACAAAAAAACTACCATAAAACAAAACCCAGGACTGGATGGCATCACTGGGGAATGCTACCAAACATATAAAGAACTTATACCTAGCCTTCTCTAACAATTCCAAAAATTGAAGAGGAGGGAACACTCACAAATTCATTCTATGAGGCCACCATTTCCCTGATACCAAAACCAGACAAAGACACCACAAAAAAAGAAAATTACAGGCCAATATCTTTGATGAATATAGATGCAAAAATCCTCAACAAAATATTAACAAACTGAAATCAACAATACATAAAAAGAATCATACACCATGATCAAGTTGGATTCATTCCAGTGTCACAAGTATGGTTCAATACAGGCAAATCAATGTGTTATGCCACATTAACAAAAGGAAAGACAAAAATCACATGATCATTTCACTAGATGCAGAAAAAGCATTTGACAAAATTCAATATCCATTCATGATAAAAACTCTTGTCAAAGTGGGTATAGAGGAAGCATGTCTCAACATAATAAAGTCCATTTACAAGAAACCCATAGCCAACATAATATTTAATGGTGAAAACTTGAGAGAGCCTTCCCACTAAATTCAGGAACAAGACAAGGATGCCCACTCTCATCACTTCTCTTCAACATAGTATTGGAAGTCCTAGCCACAGCATTCAGACAAGAAAAAGAAATAGAATGTATCCAAATTGGAAAGGAAGAGGTAAAATTGTCACTATTTGCAGATGACATGATACTCTCTGTATAGAGAACCTTAGAGTCTTCACCCAAAAACTATTAGAACTAATAAATGAATTCAGCAAGGTTGCAGGATACAAGATTAATATACAGAAATCTCTTGCATTTCTATACACTAATAAAGAAATATTAGAAAGAGAAAATAAAGAAATCTCATTTAAAATCACATCAAAAATAAAATAAACTATCTAGGAATAAACTTAACAAAGGAGTTGAAGACTATACTCCAAAAACTATAAAACATTGATGTAGGAAATTGAAGATGATTCAAAGAAATGGAAAGACATCCAGTGCTCTTGGACTGGAAGAATTAATGTTATTAAAATGGCCATACTACCCAAAGCAATCTACAAATTTAATGCAATCTCTATCAAAGCATTTTTCACAGAACTAGAGCAGACAATATGAAAATTTATATGGAACCATGAAAGATCCTGAATTGCCAAAGCAATCCTGAGTAAAAAGAGCAGAGTTGAAGGTATAACCCTCCCAGCCATCAGACTACATGACAAACCTACAGTAATCAAAACGGCATGGTATTGGCACAAAAAAACAACACGTAGCTCAGTGGAACAGCATAGAGACCCCAGAAATAAGCCCACACTCATATGGTCAATTAATCTGTGACAAAGGAGGAAAGAATATACAATGCAGAAAAGACAGTCGTTTCAACAAGTGGTGTGGTGAAAACTGGACAGCCACATGTAAAATAATGAAATTAAAACATTCCCTCACACCACATACACAAATAAATTCAGAATGGTTTAAAGACCTAAATGTAAGACCTGAAACCTTGAAACTCCTAGAAGAGAACATAGGTGGAACACTCTGACATCAATTGTAGCAATATTTACTTAGATCAGTCTCCTAAGGCAAAAGAAATCAAAGCAAAAATAAACAAATGAGATATAATTAAATTTAAAAGCTTTTGCATAGCAAAGGAAACCATCAACAAAACGAAAAGACAACCTACAGAATGGGAGAAAATATTTGCAAATGATGTGACCAACAAGGGGTTAATATCCAAAATATACAAACAACTCAATCTCAAAAAGCAAACAATTCAATCAAAAAGTGCGCAGAAGGGCTTCCCTGGTGGCGCAGTGGTTAGGAATCCGCCTGCCAATGCAGCGGACACAGGTTCGAGCCCTGGTCTGGGAAGATCCCACATGCCACGGAGCAACTAGGCCCGTGAGCCACAACTACTGAGCCTGCGCGTCTGGAGCCTGTGCTCCGCAACAAGAGAGGCCGCGACAGTGAGAGGCCCGCGCACCGCGATGAAGAGTGGCCCCCGCTCACCGCAACTGGAGAAAGCTCGTGCACAGAAACGAAGACCCAACACAGCCAAAAATAAATAAATAAATTTATTAAAAAAAAAAAAAGTGCACAGAACACTTGAGTAGACGTTTTTCCAAAGAAGATATACAGATGGCTATTAGGGACATGAAGAAATGCCCAACATCACTAATTACTAGAGAATTGCAAATCAGAACCACAATGAGCTACCACCTTACACCAGTCAGAATGGCTATCATCAAAAAGATCACAAATGACAAATACTGGAGAGGATGTGGAGAAAAGGGAACACTCATACACTGTTGGTAGGAATGTAAATTGATGCAGCCATTAAGGAAAACAGCATAGAGATTCCTTAAGAAACAAAAAATAGAACTACCATATGATCCAGCAATCCCATGCCTGGGTATATATCCAGAAAAAATGAAAACTCTAATTCAAAAAAGATACATACACTCCAATGTTTTTAGCAGCACTATTTACAATAGTTAAGGCATGGAAGCAACCCAAGTGCCATCAACAGATAACTGGATTAAGAAGTTGTAGTATATAGACAATGGAATATTATTTGGCAGTAAAAAGAATGAAATACTGCCATTTGCAGCAACATGGATGGACCTAGAGAACATTGTGTTTAGTGAAATAAGTGAAACAGAGAAAGACAAATAATATCACTTATGTGTGGAAACTAAAAAATAATACAAATGAATGTATATTCAGAAACAAATACAGAAACAAAGTCACAGATGTAGAAAACAAACTTGTGGTTACCAAAGGGGAGAGAAAAGAGGGGAGGGACAAATTAGGGGTATGGGATTAACAGATAAAAAGTACTATATATAAAATAGATAAGCAACAAGGATAAAGATAAGCAGCAAGGATATAGCACAGGGAATCCACCCATTATCTTATAATAACCTTTAATAAAATATAATGTACAAAAATACTGAATCATTATGCTGTATGCCTGAAACTAACACAATATTATAAATTAACTATACTTCAATTTAAAAAAAAAAAAAATTTTTAAAGAAAAAAGAACTCTTTCCATAAAAACTGCTCTCAAAAATGAGGTAGAGCTTAAGACATTTCCAGATAAAGAAAAGCTGAGATATCCGTTACTACTAGACCTGTCCTGGTAGAAATGCTAAAGGGTTGAAATAAAGGACACTAGACAGTAACCAGAAAACCATATGAATATAGAAAGATCTCTGGGAAAGGGAATTTATCGGTAAATATAAAAACCTGTATTATTGTAATTTGGGGTTTAATTACACTGTTTATTTTCTACAGTGTACAAGAAACAAATACATAAAAATTATAAATCTATGTTAATGGATAGACAATATATAAAGATGTAATTTTGTCATTAATAAATACAGTGAAGGGAGGAAGGAAGAGCAATGAACAAGTAGAGTTTTTGTATGCATTTGAACTTAAGTTGGTATCTATTCAAAATAGATATTATACGAGTGTTAATGTAACCACCTCAGCCATCACAAAGAAAATATCTATAGAATATACACAAAAGGAAATGCAAAGGGAATCAAAATATGTCACTACAAAAAAATCAACTAAACATAAAAGAAGCAGAAATGAAGAAAATGAGAAACAAAAAGCAATAAGACATAAAGAAAATAAATAACAAAATGGCAAAAATAAGTTCTTCCTTATCAGTACTTACTTTAAATGCAGATAGATAAAACTCCCCCTAGTCATATGTAAATGGATTAACTCTCCAATGAAAAGGCATAGATTGGCAGAATGGATTTTTTTTAAAAGTGCTCCAACTATATGTTGTCTAACTCACTTTAGATCTAACGACGCACACAGGTTAAAAGTGAAAGAATGGAAGAAGATATTCTATGCAAATCGCAACGAAAAGAGAGGTGGGGTGGTTATACCTATATGAGACAAGAGAGAATGAATGTACTTCAAACATTATTAAAAGAGACAAAGAAGGACATTATGAATAGGTAAAAGAGTCAAGTCACTAGAATATAAAACAATTCTAAATATATATGCCTCAAACATCAGAGCTCCAAAATATATGAAGCAAGCATTGACAGAATTGAGCAACAGAGCACTCAAGAATAATAGGAGACTTTAAAACCCTACTTTCAATAATGGGTAGAAAAACCAGACAGAAGATCAGTAACAAAATAGAGGACTTGAACAACACTACAGATTAGTTGGACCTAACAGACATATATGGCACACTCCCATCCAACAACAGGAGAATACACATTTTCCCAGGTGTGCATGGAATACTTCCAAGGATAGACAATATTTTGGGCCACAAAACAAATCTTAAATTTTGAAAAGTCTGAAATCATACAAAGTATCTTTTCTGATCACAGTGGAATAAAACTAGAAATTAATAGCCAGAGTAAAACTGGAAACTTCACAAGTATGTGGAAAATAAACAACACACTCTTAACCAATGGGTCAAAGAAGAAATTCCAAGAAATATTAGTTAATATTTAGAGACAAATGAGAATGAAAGCACAACATAACAAAACTTATAATATGTAGCAAAAGCAATACTAAGATGGAAAGTTATAACTGTAAATGATTGCAATAAAAAAGAAAAAACCTCAAATCAACAACCTAAGTTTACTACTTAAGTAACTAGAAAAAGAAACTAAGTTCAGGGCTAGCAGAATGAAGGAAATAATAAAGATTAAGCAGAAATAAACAATAGAAAAGCAATAGACAAAAATAACAAGCATTGGTTCTTCAAAAAGATCAGCAAAATTGACAAACCTTGAGCTAGACTGACTAAGAAAAAAAAAGAAGACATATTACTAAAAACAGATATCAAAGTGGGCACATTAGTACAGATTCTATAGAAATTAAAAAAAAATTATAGGAAAGTACTATGAACAATGCTCACCAACAAATTGGATAAGCTAGGTGAATTGGACAAATTCCTAGAAACACAAACCTACCAAGACTGAATCATGAAGAAATAAGAAATCTACATAGGTTTATAACAAGTAAGGAGATTGAGTTAGTAATCAAAAAAACCTCCCAAGAAAGAAAAGCCCTGAAATAAATGTCTTCACTGATTACTTCCACCATTTAAATAACTAACACCAATTCTTCTTAAGTCATCTAAGAAACTAAAGAAAAGGAAACATTTCCTTACTGATTCTATGAGAAAAGCATTACCCTGATACTGAAGCCATACGAATATACTATGAGAAAAAAATTACAGAAAAATATCTTTTACAAACATTGATGTAAATTTCTCAACAAAATATTAGCAAAGCAAAATCAGCCACATATTAAAATGATTGCACACCATGACCAAGTGGTATTTATTCCTGAAATGCAAGGATGTTTCCACATACAATCAATGTAAAACACCACATTAAGAGAATAAAGGAGAAAAATCACATGATCATCTCAATCAATGCAGAAAAAGCACTTGACAAAATTCAATGCACTTTCATAATAAAAACACTCTTGGGGCTTCCCTGGTGGCGCAGTGGTTGAGAATCTGCCTGCCGATGCAGGGGACACGGGTTCGAGCCCTGGTTTGGGAAGATCCCACATGCCGCGGAGCAACTGGGCCCGTGAGCCACAACTACTGAGCCTGCGTGTCTGGAGCCTGTGCTCCACAACAAGAGAGGCCACGACAGTGAGAGACCCGTGCACTGCGATGAAGAGTGGCCCCCGCTCGCCGCAACTAGAGAAAGCCCTCACACAGAAACGAAGACCCAACACAGCCAAAAATAAATAAATAAGTAAGTAAATAAATAAATAAATAAATTTATTAAAAAAAAAAAAAAACACTCTTCAAGGGACTTCCCTGGTGATGCAGTGGTTAAGACACTGCAGGGGGCCCAGTTTCGATCCCTGGTCAGGGAACTAGATCCCACATGCATGCTGCAACTTAAGAGTTCACATGCCACAACTAGAGAGCCAGCGAGCCACAACTAAGACCCAGCGCAACCAAATAAATTAATTTAAAAAAAACACTCATCAAATTAGGAATAGAAAGAAACTACCTCACCATAATAAAGGCCTTATGTGAAAAACTCACAGCTAACATCATACTCATAGGTAAAATACTGAAAACTTTTCCTCTAAGATCAAGAATAAGACAAGGATGCCTGCTTCTGCCACTTTTATTCAACATAGTATTTGAGGTTCTAGCCAGACCAATTAGAAAAGATAAAGAAAAAAAGACATCCAAATAGGAAAAGAAGAGTTAAATTATTTGTTACAGATGACATTATTGTATATGTTGAAACCCTAAAGATTCCTCAAGAACACTGTTAGATCAAATAAATGAAGCCAGCAATGTTGAAAGATACAAAATAAACACATAAAACAGTTGTGTTTCTAAACACTAACAATGAAAAACATGAAAAGGAATTTAAGAAAACAATTTCATTCACAACAGTACCAAAAAGAATAAAATACTTAGGAATTAATTTAACCAAGGAGGTGAAAGACGTACAATGAAAACTATAAAACATTGCTGAAAGAAACAAAAGAAATCATAAATAAATAGAAAGACATCCAGTGTTCATGGACTGGAAGATTTAATATTGTTAAGATGTCAATACCAGAAAAGAGATTTACAGATTCGAAGCAATCTCTTTCAAAATACCAATAATATTTTTCAAAGAAATAGAAAAACTTTTCATTCTTAAATTAATATGGAATCTCAGGGAACCCTGAATAGACAAAACAATTTTGAAAAAAAATAAAGTTAAATGTATCACACTTTCTGATTTCAAAATTTACTACAAAGATACACAAATCAAAACTGTGTGGTACTAGCATAAAGACAGAAATATAAACCGCTAGAAAAGAATAAAGAGTCCAGATATAAACCCTCCCATATGTGGTCAAATAATTTTCGACAAGAGTGCCAAGACATTCAATGGGGAAAGCACAGTCTTTTCAACAAATTGTGCTGAGAAAACTTGATATTTACCTGCAAAATAATAAAGTTGGACCATTACCTTAACACTATATATAAAAATTAACTCAAAATGGATCAAAGATCTAAACACAACAGCTAAAAAAATTTTTTAATTCTTAGAAAAACAACATAGGGGAAAATCTTCATGATATAAGATTTGGCAATGATTTCTTGACTGTTACACCAAAGGCATGGGCAAAAAAATGAAAAAATAATGAATTAGACTTCATTCAAATTAATAACTTTTGAGCATCAAAAGACATCATCAACAGAGTAACAAGGCAAAAAACAGAATAAGAGAAATATTTGCATATCACACATCCGATAATGAATTAGCATCCAGAATGTATAAGAAATCCTACAACTCAAAAACAACAGCAAGGGCTTCCCTGGTGGCACTGTGGTTAAGAATCCGCCTGCCAAGGCAGGGGACATGGGTTAGAGCCCTGGTCCAGGAAGATCCCACATGCCACAGAGCAACTTAGCCCGTGCGCCACAACTACTGAGCTTGCGCTCTAGAGCCCATGAGCCACAACTACTGAGCCCTCGTGCCACAACTACTGAAACCTGCATGCCTAGAGCCCATGCTCCGCAACAAGAGAAGTCACCACAATGAGAAGCCCACGCATCACAACGAAGAGTAGCCCCCACTCACTGCAACTAGAGAAAGCCTGCATGCAGCAACCAAGACCCAATGCAGCCAAAAATAAAAAATAAAATAAATTAAAATGTATAAATTTAAAAAAAAACAGCAAAAAGAATGTGATTCATAAATAGGCAAAGGACCTGAAGAGACATTTCTCCAAAGATATACAAATAGCCAATAGACACATCAAAGGATGCTTAACATCACTAATCATTAGGGGAATATGAATCAAAACCACAATGAGATACCACCTCACACCAATTACAGTGGCTATTATTAAAAAAAAAAAGGCAAACAAGTGCTGGCCAGGATGTAGAAAAATTGGAACCTTTGTGCATTGCTTGTGGGAATGTAAAATGATGCAACCACTGTGGAAAACACTATGGTGGTTCACCAAAAAATTGAACATAGAACTACTATTTGATCCAGCAATTCCACTTCAGGGTATATACACAAAAGTATTAATAGCAGGGACTTGAACAGATATTTGTACACCAATGTTCACAGCAGCAGTATCTAAAATAGCCAAAAGGTGAAACGACGCAAATGTCCATCAAGGGATGAATGGATAAACAAAATGTGGCAAGTCATACAATGGAATATTATTCAGCTATAAAAAGAATGAAATTCTAATATGTTACATTGATGAAACTTGGAGACATTATTCTAATTGAAATAAGCCAGACACAAAAGGAAAAATATAATATGATTCCTCTTATATGAGCTACCTAAAATAGTCAAATGCATAGACAGTAAGTAGAATAGTGTCTAGCATGGGCTGCAGGGAGAGGGAATGGGGAGTTATTGCTTATTTAAAGGGTACTGAGTTCCCATTTGGGATGGTGAGAATATCTGGAGATGGATAGTGGTGGTAGTTGCACAACAATGTGAATGTACTTAGTACCACTGAACTGTACCCTTAAAATGGTTAAAATGGTAAATTTTATGTTAAATATATTTTTGCACAATAAAAAAGTTAAAAGAAAAAAAGGAGACAATCTATTGCTCTGTGCCATGCTACTGCAACCAATTAATTGGCAGAATAATCTTCTTCAAAGACATTGGTTATCCTATAAGTTCCTTTATCAATAACCAGTGGTAGCTTTCAAGTGACCATCATACACCAAAATGTGCTAACACTTTAGTGTGATCCTACGTGCTCATCTTTTACCTGCAGGTATAGAAGAGTGTTAAGTAGAAGAAGCAGCAGCTGTGTGGGAATGAGGTCAATAAAAAGGATGCAGCCTCCCTTTCAAAAAGAGAAGGCAGGAGACAGGAGAATGTCTTGTATCTTAAGGGATTCAGGCCGAAGTACTTAGCTGAGAAGGGTCAGGTTTTTTTGCAACTTAGTCCCAGAAATGAGAATAAGAATAAGAATAAAAATGCAAATATCATTTTACATTACATGGAGAGACATATACATATATTTAGAGAGAGAAAGCACATCTAGCAAAAGATCACCACTGGGTAAATCTAGGTGAAAAGGATATGAGATTTCCTTGTCATTGTTTTCCAAGGCAAAGTTTGATCTGAAAAATTAAGTATTAAAAGCACAATTATACCATGGGTCTCCTGGCATATTTTTGATTGCTATTATATTAGAAGTTTCCTATAATATCTATGCATGTTTCATTATCAGAATATATAAACATGATATTATATTCAAATATCTCAAATATTCAGTTTTATATTTATAGGTCAAATATTCAAGATGCATCTAATACTATCAAAAAAATACCAAAAAAAAAAAAAAACAACAAAACCGAAAGAACAGCTCTATCAGTTACTACTCATGTGGCCTTAAACAAGGAGTCTCACCTAGTTAAACCTAAGTTTTTAAAGATTGGGGGTGGTGGCGGTGGTGGGATGAACTGGGAGATTGGGACTGACATATATACACTAATATGTATAAAATAGATAACTAATAAGAACCTGCTGTATAAAAATAAATAAATAAAATTAAATTTTAAAAAAAGATAATTATAGGGGTAATGTGAGAAAAATTATAGGTCCAGCCAGGAGAATGTTTTGATAATAAAATTAAATACTATAAGCTTATATCCGAGCATAGCATGCAACACAAAATAGGATTTCAGTACGTTTGTTGAATTAGATGAAGATTTATCCACAATAATTGCACTGAACAAGTTGGTCTATTGGGTGCATTTGAACACAGTCTGTGAACTCTAGGTTACTAAGAAACAAGGTCTACAAATTAAAATTTTTTATCAGAGCAAAGCAGCAAGCAAATTCAAAAACTGCTCCTGCACCATCTCCTTTTGTCTAATTCTTCAGTGTGGGGAGTAAAGAATACAAAGGAAAACATGGGCCTCTAGCAGCTACATTATAATTTCTGCAATTGTCCAGTCCCCTCTTTAGAGTGAAGACTAAAGGAAGCTGTAGGAAGATGTGAGAGGAACAACTGCAAACAACTTTATATATGGAATCTAAAAAAAAAAAAAAATGGTCATGAAGAACCTAGGGGCAAGATGGGAATAAAGACGCAGACCTACTAGAGAATGGACTTGAGGACACAGGGAGGGGGAAGGGTAAGCTGGGACAAAGTGAGAGAGTGAGTGGTAGTGTATATATGGACATATATACACTACCAAATGTGAAATAGATAGCTAGTGGGAAGCAGCCGCATAGCACAGGGAGGTCAGCTCGGTGCTTTGTGACCAGCTAGAAGGGTGGGATAGGGAGGGTGGGAGGGAGGGAGATGCAAGAGGGAAGAGATATGGGGATATATGTGTATGTATAACTGATTCACTTTGTTATAAAGCAGAAACTAACACACCATTGTAAAGCAATTATACTCCAATAAAAACGTTTAAAAAAAAAAGACCCCACCCATTCAAAGGGCTAAAAATAAGATAAAAGGGGGAATCAAAAAACCCTGCAGGGGTGCCCCACACTCTCCTCTGAGTGTTTCCTTTTGCCTTTGCCTCAATAAACTGCTTCTTTGTTCTCTTTGCTCCAAAAAAACCAAAACCAAAAACAAAAACAAACAAAAAAAAAACAGATCTGCAGATCTGTGATTTCTTAGCTGTGAATAGGCTACAGAATTTTTAACTTCAATTAACAAAGTACAACTGTTCAGTCCTGCTCAGGATTGGTTTTCAAAATTTGATCTACAGAAGAATCATCCAGAGGGGTTGTTAAACCCAGATTGTATAGATTTTTTAAATGCTACAAAAGACTCCAATGTAACTATGAAAAACAGACCTACAAACACAAGGGCATGGGGGAGAAGAGAGAGGGAAGAGAGAGGAGGGGGAGCCAGAGAGAGAGAGAAGGAAAAAGAGAGAGAGTTTTGAAGAGATTTTTAATTTTTAACTAATAAAAGATCAGCTGTGTGGGGACTACATTTATCTCTACGTAGATATTTTCAGAGCTCTCGCTATGAAGCTTTCCTAAGTATGACTGATAGAAAGATTAAGAGAAACGATCTCTTTAGATGATAATTGCCTATAACCTCCTTGGCAGAGACTGTCTTATTCTCTGAATTCTAATGCCAGCCACAGAGCTTGATAAAGCAAGACAGGCAAGCTCCCATGAGGACTCTTTCGAGGAGCAGCACATCCAGGGAGACAGAGTGTGCCCCTCACTTTGCAGACCTTACTGGTCCAGAGAAGCTGAGCGTCCTTCAAACTAAAGCCAGCCATAGACCTCTGCACCCCAGACAATAAGCAACCTGCCTTTTCTCAATTGTCACTTTGAATCAGAAATCAATTTTGGGTTGCACATAAAAGAGATAGACATACCTGCTCCACACACACCAATGGCAATGATTTGGCAAAGATTTCTTGACTGTTACACCACCTTGCCTCTCACCCCTTGCTCACTTGCTCCTTGCACCTTTCTGTCCCTCCTTTATCAAAGCGAAACAGACTGAGCAAGCCAGTCTTCCCTTCTTGTAGAGTAACGGGATAAAACTGAAATTGAAAGTGAAAGTAATTCCCGCTGTTTCTGGGAGAGCAGAGTCGTGCCAGATCTGGTGACTACAGCACGAATATGGCTGTGTGGTGCAGGGTGAGAGGAAGTTAGAAAAAGCCAGTCACCCAACAGTCACATCCTAACACATTCCCCCAGCTTTCTTTGGGCCTCCCCACATTGAAGGCTTTCCTGGCCTCTCTTCTTGGTACATCTCTCCCGGGTGTAAGGTTGCTTACGGTGGCTTAAGTCTCCTGGGCAAACAAGAAAATTAGAAAATCCATGGCACAAGTGTAAGCAAAGCAGTATAAACCAAGTATATTTCAAGTATTTTTCTCTTAGCGAGGATTCCTGAGTGCTTTGTTAGTGAAGAGCTCTTAACATTTTAGCCTGTTCCCTAATATATATATATATTTAATGAAACGAGTATCTTTTATAATCATTAGAAAATAAAGATAAGTAAAGATGAAAATGAATAACCCTTCATGGTATTATCCGAGGATGCTCGCTAATGGCTTGGCATTCTTGTACTTCCCCCAAACATGGACCCTCTCCTAACATAGGTACAACCCCTTTTCTACAGAAGTTTAGCCAGTTGGACCAGTTTCAAAGGGATTTATTCAGTCAGATAGGAAAGTGATTGGGTGTGCCTGTTTGTTAGTGAGGAAGGAAATGGAGCAGCTTGTAAGAGAAAAATGGAGGTGCAGTAGGAAGACGTCCAAGGAAGTCAGGCTGTGAGAACAAAGGAGCCCTCCTCCTTCCTCCTCTTCTCCACCTTCCCCACCATTCTCCTTGTCTGTGGAAACTTTTCCATAAGAGGCCAGAGAGTAAACACTTTAGGATTTGCAGGCCACAGATCTCTGTCACAACTATTCAGCAAAAGTATCCATAGGCAATCGGTAAACAAATGGGTGTGGCTATGTTCCAGTAAGACTTTATTTACAAAAGTAAGCCATAGGGCGGATTTGGCCTATGGGCTATAGTTTGTCCACCCTTGGTTTAGGTTAAATGTGATGCCACTACATGCTAGGGGTTGTCACCGTCTCATGTATCATTGTTTTACAGGCCAAGTGAACTTTGGTCTAAGTCCAAAGTCTCAGGCTGAGTATCTGCTTCTACGGCCATTTGGGTCAAACAGTATCTAACTATCCGTATTGTTTTGGAGCAGAGAGATGGAAAAGGAGTGCGTTTACTGTCCATATGTCTGAGCATCATCCAAGTGAGTTCCTGCCTGGGTGCCTGAGCCATGCATCCACATGTCTACATAACTAATTGTCCAACTCCCAACAACATAGCCCTGAAAGTAGCTCCTAAACAGGCCAAAGAGAAACAAGTGGTGATAGAATATAGTCAGTGGTAATGAGGAAGAGGCTGGTTTGGTTGTGGGGATAGAATATAGTCAGTGGTAATGAGGAAGAGGCTGGTTTGGTTGTGGGGATAGAATATAGTCAGTGGTAATGAGGAAGAGGCTGGTTTGGTTGTGGGACACCTGGCCAGGTCTACAGGCCTCTGTGAATGAGTGAGGAAGCCTAACACCTGGGTACATGTCAAGGTGACTTCAGCTAGCCTGAGTGGGCTGTGCATTGGTGAAGGTTATACAGACTTTTCTGCCTGCATTTGCTAGACTGTTCATTCCAAGAACAGATTAAAGAACAGAGTTCCCGAGGATGCAGCACAAGGCCAAACCTAAGATATAAAGGCTTGCAGACACTGCCATCATGCGGTAACTCAAAATCATAATCTATCCAGTAACATATGAATGTTCCTGTGAAAAGTACTTCACTGAATTCAATATAAGTTCAATATAGAATCTATAGAAATTCAATTATAATAAAGTAGAAATCCATATATACAAATGTATCACATGCATGCAGAGATAATTTTGCCTTTATATGTTTCCTAACGTAAACATTGGCTATAATGTAAGTTCTCTAAAGGTTAATTGAAATGAAGAGAGAAGTAGTACGGTCTTAAGCTCCTTTGTAGAAAATGTTTCTACGTGGGTTTTCCTTCTCAGAAAAGAGACTTGGATGCACATAGTTATTTGAGAAGTGATGACAAGAAGCCAGAGGAAGGGAGAGGGGGGAAAGGGAGAGTAAAAGAGGGAAATAGAAAAGTCAAAAAGGTGAATTATTGAGCTGGTTACCCTTGTGGGAAACTGGAGATCAATCCCAACATGGATATTCTGAAGAACTACATGGAATGCATTTCAGAGGTGTCCCTTTGGGGCTTCCCTGGTGGCGCAGTGGTTGAGAGTCTGCCTGCCGATGCAGGGGACACGGGTTCGAGCCCTGGTCCGGGAAGATCCCACATGCCGCAGAGCAACTAAGCCCGTGCACCACAACTACTGAGCCTGCGCGTCTGGATCCTGTGCTCCGCAATGAGAGGCCGCGACAGTGAGAGGCCCGTGCACCGCGATGAAGAGTGGCCCCCGCTCGCCACAACTGGAGAAAGCCCTCGCACAGAAACGAAGAACCAACACAGCCAAAAATAAATAAATAAATTAATTAATTAATTAATTTTAAAAAAAAAAGTGTCCCTTTGAAGGGCAATGTGAGGATTTTTCCAACAACTCATGTTTCCCATTGATTAAGAGTTACCATAGACGTCTTTAACCCCTCTAAACTTACGCCAAGGAACTGGGAAATACAGTGACCTAATCTGAATAATGTTTTCAGACAAAGTCTTGTACTGGAAACAATTTACAATTCTGGATTTTTAAAAGTATCTTTTTAAAAACAATAAAATTTTTTGGCAAACTAGTAATGAATGACATCATTAGGTCAAATTTCATGGGAAAGTGGGAACTCAAAGAGTTGGCTGGAGCACTGAAGCTGCTTTTTCCTGATAGCATTTGCCAAACAAGGGAATGTACCATCAGTTTTGAAGGCATTATGAGATTAGGGGCCAGAGTTCAAAAGCCAAAACTTGCCCAAAGAGTATATGAGGATGTAATATACTACAGTTGACATGGTGACTATAGTTAATAACACTGTATTGTATGTTTGAAAGTTGGTAAGAGAGTAGATCTTAAAAGTTCTCATCAAGTGAATAGAATCTGTAATTTTAAAAAACTCCCAGCAAAAAAAAAACCAGAACCAGATGGTTTCACTGGGAAATTCTACCAAACATACAAAGAACTTATGCCTATCCTTCTCAAACTCTTCCTAAAGATTGAAGAGGAGGGAACACACCCAAAGTCATTCTATGAAGCCACCATCACCCTGATACTAAAACCAGACAAAGACACTACCAAAAAAAAAAAAAAAGTACAGGCCCAAACTTCCACAGACACTTTATAGCAGCCAATATGTGTGGAGTTGTAATTGTAAAAAAAAGCCAATACTGTTAGGGTGGGCATATACATGGGTTTGGAGCTTACTTCTTTTATTTATCTCTTGGGGGTTATCACACTAATGATCCAATATTTCTGTAATGTTATAACACTGATGAAATATTATAGATATTTTTTTCTATCTCTCCCCTCTCCTAGACTATTTCCTCAAAGACTGAAGTCACTGTTGTTTATCATGATACATAATATATATTTAATAAATGTTGAATTATTTATCATCCAGAAAGAGAGTTCTCACCATAAGAAAAAATATTATAGCATTTGTGGCAATGGATGTTAGCTAGACTTACTGTGATTATCAATTCACAAATATATGCATATATCAGATTATTATTTTGTACACCTGAAAGTAATATAATATTATATGTCAGTTGTATCTCAATTTTAAAAATAACATAAAAATGCACCAAAATAACAGAATATTATAATTCAGAAAGAAAAACTGTTAGTCTTTGGCTAACAATAAGAAGAATAAAAGGTAAAGAACTTATGTTTTATAACATGATATTGAATCAATTATGATAAGTAAAGGACAATATAATGGGATGGATAATTCTATACTCTTGCCTCTCAAGAACACTGAAGATTAATGAGATGATAACACAGTGCCATTCGACACAAAAGGTGATGAAACTTCAACGAAAACGTGTCTTTATTAATGAGGAAACATTTTTTGTTTGGGCATTAAAAATTCTAAGATTGGAATTCCCATACTAGAGCCCTAGCAAAGTATTCTTGCTGCGTCTTTAGATGTTTACACTTCTGCTTCAAAACATAATCTCAGATAAGGCTGCTCCTTAATCTATATGAGGCAAATGAATAATTGTCTTCTTTTTAGCTTTACAGAGAATAGATACTGCCTCATCCTTCTGAACATTATCCATTATTTCACATCTCTTAGAGTCATTAACTAGAAACCCAGCCTCATTTAATAATAAAATTAGAATGGGTTTTATAATGTATAATACTATATATTATATTGCATAGAAAACATAATAATAGTATAGTATATATTAATCACTCACCGTGTTCCAGGCACTGTGCTAAACTTGTTCAATGTTAGCATATTAAGCGTGGTCACTATATACCTCATGTGATTCTCAGTGTGATTGTGTTTTTTATCAACTCATTGCTTCCCAACTCCAAGTCTACCCTTCATTCTGCATTCTGAAAAAAATAGAGCTGACCCCTTTAAACATTTTTCCTTTGCAAAATGGCACAAAGTTAAGTTTTGTCAGTAGAAGATGTTAGGAGGACAAAAAAGAGTCTCGTAGAAGACCTCTTTTAGATGTTAAAAGGCTAAATCAGTAATGCTTAACATTTGCTGCACATAAACATCAATGGGATGCTCTCTTAAAAATGCTCATATTTCACTTCTGGACTATCACCAGTCTCTGATATAAGAGGTCTGGATTTTGAGCTGAGCATGAGTGTTTTTTTAAGGTCTCTTCCCCAGGTGATTCTAATTGCAGTCAAGGATGCAAACAACTGGAGTAAACCTGCAAAGAAAGTGTAAACTAGAAGTAAATCTGCCATCCCTCACTCCCAATGCCTTATGTCCAAGGTTGATTTGCTACATATGGAAAAGAGAAAAAAGAAAAGAATAAAAGATCACTGGCTATCACATATATTTGCAGCCTGGGGTTTGTTTTTAAAAGTAGGTTTTATTATTCAAATACGGTAAGGCCAACACATCCAGAGATGATTGCCATTGAAAAGACAGTTTGTTACTCATAGTTCCCATGATGAGAGAATATGCCATGCCATGCATGGCCACACAGTAAAGCATGAGGGTCAGTTAGGAGCATAGGGAGCAAGGTGAAACATGGGCAAGAGCTTTATTGTGATTTCTGCAAGAAGGAATAAGTATGGCAAGCAGGATTAGGATTGGCTATTTGGAATAATATCAGTAGGCTCTAGGGTATGGGAGTATCTATAGTTATCTGATATCTGACCCTCAGGTGATTAGGACTGTTATATAGTGGCCAGAGTGCAAGGGCTGATAGAGGAGATGGTTGGAATATGGGCTATGGATTGGTTCATTTGTATGTCAAAGGCATACTTGCAGAGGAGTCAGTCCATTTCTATCTCTAAGAATTGGTTAGCTCTGGGATGGTCAATCTCTCCAGGGACAGCAAATTCTCAAGATGCCAAAGCATTAAATACGGAAGCTGGAAAATGTAGTTATTACAGGGTTGCATCTCTTTGATGGTCCAGAAACTCAAGCCAATTTGAGGCAATTCTGGACTAGTAATAGTCACAGGTCCCTAAAAAGTAAGTTTAAATCCTCCACAAAGGAAGATAACTTTATCCTATTCATCATCAATCCCGACAAGGAATTTTAAAAGAAATTAAACAGAAATAAAGAGAAAAATAATCAAAAAGAAACAATGAGCAAACACTCCCCCCCCCAAAAAACCCACAAAGTGTAAAAAGAGACTAGCAAATTTTAAATATTGGAAATATTGAATACAGATTACAAACTCATAGGGTTTCCCCACTTATACAAATAAAAGACAAACTTTAAAATATTTACAAGTTATAGGAAACTAGATAAAGTGACATAGAAGATTTCAAAAGGAAAGGAAGTTTATTTAAATGAACAATGGAATAGCTGAAATTTAAAACCCAAAATATATTATTCAAAGCAGATTAGAGACATGTGAAGAAAGAACTGGTGTACTGGAAGACAGGTCAGAATAAAATATCCTGAGGGCAGCACCAAGAAGAAGGAAGAGGAAGCAGAGGAAGAGGAAGGGGGGGGGAAGAGACAGAGAAGAAGAAGGAGGAGGAGATGGAGGAGGAGGAAAAGGAGAAGGAGAGGAAGAGGAAGAGAAAGAAGAAGAACAAGAAGAAGAAGAAGAGGAAGAAGAAGAAGGAGGAGGAGGAGAAGAAAGAGGAGAAGAAGGAGGAGAAGAAAAAGGGGAAGAAGAAGGAGAAGAAGAGGAAGGGGAAGAGGGAGAAGGGAAAGGAGAAGGAGAAAGAATTTAGAAGAGAAGAGTAGAAGTGAGGAGTCTTGGAGGATAAGGCAAGAAAACCTAAACTACATTAAATGGGTGTTCCAGAACAAAAGCAAGGTAATGCAGAGGCAATATTAAACAAATATTAACAAACAGAAAACAATTAACAAGTGGCTATAATTACATACCTATCAATAATTTCTTTAAATGTAAATGGACTAAATGCTCCAAACAGAAGACATAGGGTGACTGAATGTATATAAACAAGACCAACATGTGTTGCCTACAAAAGACTCACTTTGGATCAAGACACACACAGACTGAAAGTGAACGGATAGGAAAAGATATTCCATGCAAATGGAAACAAAAAAAATCTGGGTGACAATACTTACATCAGACAAAATAGATTTAAAACAAAGACTGTAAGAAGAGACAAAAAAGGACACTTCATATTTATAAAGGGATCAATTCAATGAGAGGATTTAACATTTGCAAATATCTATGCACCCAACATAGGAGCACATAAATACATAAAGCAAATATTAACATATATAAAGGGAGAAATTGACAGTAATACAATAATAGTCAAGTACTTTAACATCTCACTGACATTAATGGATAGATCATCCAAACAGAATATCAATAAGGAAACATTGGCTTTAAACAACACTTTAGACTAAATGAACACCTTAGACCAGATGTACATAGAACATTCCACCCCAAAACAGCAGAATATATATTCTTTTCAAGAGCATATGGAGCATTCTCCAGGATAGGTCACATGTTAGGCCACAGAACAAATCTCAATAAATTTAAGAAGGTTGAAATTATATCAAGCTTCTTTTAGGATCACAATGGTATGAAACTAGAAATCAAATACAAAAAGAAAAATGGAAAAAAACACAAACATGTGGAGACTAAACAGCATGCTTCTAAAAACTCAATGGGGCTTCCCTGGTGGCGCAGTGGTTGAGAATCTGCCTGCTAATGCAGGGGACGCGGGTTCGAGCCCTGGTCTGGGAAGATCCCACATGCCGCGGAGCAACTGGGCCCGTGAGCCACAACTACCGAGCCTGCGCGTCTGGAGCCTGTTCGTCTGGAGCCTGTTCTCCGCAACAAGAGAGGCCGCGATAGTGTAAGGCCCGCGCACCGCGATGAGGAGTGGCCCCCGCTTGCTGCAACTAGAGAAAGCCCTCGCACAGAAACGAAGACCCAACACAGCCATAAATAAAAAATAAATAAATAAATAACTGATTGAAGGACTTTAAAAAAAAAAAAACTCAATGGCTCGGGACTTCCCTGTTGGCTCAATGGTTAAGAATCCGCCTGTCAATGCAGGGGACACGGGTTTGAGCCCTGGTCCAGGAAGATCCCACATGCCGCAGAGCAACTAAGCTCATGCGCCACAACTACTGAGCCCATGTGCCACAGCTACTGAAGCCCATGCTCCTAGAGCCCATGCTCTGCCACAAGAGAAGCCACCACAATGAGAAACCTGTGCACTGCAACAAAGCGTAGCCCTCACTCACCGCAACTAGAGAAAGCCCATGCGCAGCAGTGAAGACCCAATGCAACCATAAATAAATAAACAAATAAATAAATTTAAAAGTGTGTTATGAAAAAAAACCTCAATGGCTCAACAAAGAAATCAAAGAGGAAATTAAAAAGTACCTTGAGACAAATGAAAATGGAAGCACAACATTCCAAAATCTATGGGGTTTGGCAAAAGCAGTTCTAAAAGAAAAGTTCAGGTGATACAGGTCTACCTCAGAAAACAAGAAAAATCTCAAATAAACAATCTAACCTTACACCTAAAGGAACTTTAAAAAGTAGAGAACAACAAAGCCCAAAGTTAGTAAAAAGGAGGAAATAATATTACATGATGCTATATATAGAAAATTCTAAAGACTCCACAAAAAATTATTAGAATTGATAAATAAACTCAGTAAAGTTGCAGGATGCAAACTCAATATACAGAAATCTCTTGTGTTTCTATACACTAATAATAAACTAACAGAAAGAGAAATTAAGAAACACAACCCCATTTACAGCTGCATCAAAAGAATAATATATCTAGGAATAAATCTAACTAAGGAGGTAAAAGATCTGTTCTCTGCAAACCATAAGATATTGATGAAAGAAATTGAAGACAATATAAATAAATGTAAAGATATACCACAGTCATGGATTGGAAGAATTAATATTGTTGAAATATCCATACTACCCAAAGCAATCTACAAATTCAATGCAGTCCTTATCAAAGTGCCTATAGCATTTTTTATAGATCTGGAACAAATAATCCTAAAATTTGTATGGAACCACAAAAGACCACAGTAGCCAAAGCAATCTTAAGAAAAAACAAAACTGAGGTATCACACATCCTGTTATCAAAACTACACTACCAAGATGTAGTTGTTTTGTCATTGTTTTGTGGCCTAACATGTGATCTATCCTGGAGAATGCTCCATGTACACTTGGAAAGAATATGTATTCTGCTGTTCTGGGGTGGAATGTTCTATGTACATCTGGTCTAAAGTGTTCATCTAGTCTAATCAAAACTATATGGTATTGGCACAAAAACAGACATATAGATCAATGGAACAGAATAGAGACCCCAGAAATAAACCCACACTTATATGGTTAATTGATTTGCAACCAAGGAGCCAAGAATATACAGTAGGGAAAAGACAGTCTCTTCAATAAATGTTGCTGGGAAAACTGAACAGCTACATGAAAAAGAATCAAACTGGACCACTTTCTTTTACAATATATATAAATAAACTCAAAATGGATTAAATACTTAAATGTAAAACCTGAAAGCATAAAACTCCTAGAAGAAAACATCAGGATTATGCTCTCTGACATTGGTCTTAGAGATATTTTTGGGGGGGGGAGGATGTCTGTCTTCTCAGGCAAGGGAAACAAAAGCAAAAAAAAAAAAAAAAAAATGGGACTACATCAGACTAAAAAGCTTTTGCACAGCAAAGGAAACCATCAACAAAAGCAAAAAGCAATCTACTGAATGGGAGAAGGTAATTGCAAATTATATATTCAATAAGTGGTTAATATCAAATATATATGAAGAACTCATACAACTCAATACCAAAAAAATAAACAATCCAACTGAAAAATGGCAGAGGACCAAATACACATTTTTCATAGGAAGACATAGAGATGGCTAACAGACACATCAGAAGATGCTCAACATCACTAATCATCAGGGAAATGCAAATCAAAACCAAAATGAGATGTAACCTCACAACTGTCAGAGTGGCTATTCATGGCTATTATCAAAAAGACAACAAACAACAAGTGTTGGTGAGGATGTGGAGAAAAGGGAACATTCATGGACTGTTGGTGGGAATGTAAATTGGTGCAGCCACTGTGGAAAACAGAAAGGAGTTTCCTCAAAAAAATTAAAAATAAAACTACCATACAATCTAGAAATTCCACTTCTGGATATCTATACAAATAAGACAAAAACACTAATTTGAAAAGATATGTGCTCCCCTATGTTCATTGCAGCATTATGTACAGTAGCCAAGATATGGAAGCAACATAAGTGTCCATCAACAAATGAATGAACAAAGAAGATATGGTATACATATACAATGGAATATTTCCCAACCATTAAAAAAGAATGAAATGTTGCCATTTGAGACAACATGGATGGACCTAGAGGCTATTATGCTCAGTGAAATAAGTCAGGTGGAGAAAGACAAATACCATATGATTTCATTTATATGTGGAATCTAAAACACAAAACAAATGAACACACAAAACAAAACTGAAACAGACTCATAGATACAGAGAACAAACTGGTAATCACTAAAAGTGAAGGGAGTGTGGGTTGGGCCAAATAGGTGAAGGGGATTAACAAGTACAAACTTCCAGTTATAAAATAAATAAGTGAGGGGGATGTAACATACAGCATAGGGAATATAGCCAATAATATTGTAATCACTTTGTATGGTGGCAAATAGACTTATCATAGGGATTAACCTGTAATGTATATAAATGTTGAATCACTATGTTGTATGCTTGAAACTAATATAATATTTTATGTAAACTATACTTCAGTTTTTCAAAATTTAAAAAAAGAAGTATTGGTGGATATTTTCCAGAAATATTGAAAGGAAACCAAACCATAGATTCAAAACCAATTACTCAAAGAAAAAAGTTTCCAAAAATATCCATATAGACACAACTTGGTGAAACTGCAGAATCACAAGGACAAAAGTAAATCTTTAAATTAGGTGGTAGAACAAGTAAATATAAAATCAACAAGGATATAAAGGACTCGGCATCACTATCAAATCTACCAGACATCTGTAGAGCACTCTTCCCAACAGCAGCAAAACATACACTCTTCAAAAACACACCTGAAACATTCTTCAAGACAGACCATATACAAGGCTATAAAACAAACCTCATACGTTTTAAAGGATTGAAATCCATGTAAACTATATTCCCCAAACACAATGGAATTAAATTAGAAATCAATAACAGAGGGAAATTTGGGGATTTACAAACATGTGGAAATTAAACAAATACTCCTAAATAATGAATTTGTCAAAAAAGAAATCACAAGAGAAATTAGAAAATACTTTGAAATGAATAAAAACATAAACACAACACATGTCAAAATGTACAAATGTGGCAAAAACAGAGCTTAGAGGGAAATTTATAGCTGTAACACCTCTATCAATGACTAACTAACATAGAGAAATTTTTAAAGGCTCCCTTATTTCAAATGAGAAATAAATACAAGGGCAGCAAAAAAGGGGAGTTGCTCTCAGCCATTGGCTTGGCTCTGCAAGATTGGGAGATGACACACAATTCTGAGACTTCTACTTCAGGAGGGAGGGAGAGAAGGGGAGCTTGGTCTCAGTGACCAGGCTTTTCAATGCACTGCCGTAGGAAAAGGGACAGGTGGTATATGGAAGTCACACAGCTCTGTGAGTTTGGGAGAAGGAGCACAATCTTGAGACTTCTCCCTCAGTTGGGAGGGAGAGGAATGAGGCATGAATCCAACATCCTGGCCTTTCATTACACTGCCTTAGGTAAAAAGGATGGCAGCTCACGGTGGGCAGCACAGCTCTGCAAGATTGGAGGAAGGCTCACAACCCTGAAACTTCTCTCCCAGGAGGAAGATGAGCAGTGGATTGTACACATCCATAGAAAATGTTTGAAAGTCTCCCAGAACTTCTAGCCAGGCCAACTGCTGAAAGTCTTTTCCTGCCACAGCCAGTCTGTAAAGACTGGAAGAGGTAGTTACTTCTTTGAATCACAGACACCAATGCAAAGCTGCAGGGAACACAAGTATCAGGGAAATATGACACAAAGTAAATCTCCAGTAACTTATCCTAAAGAATTTGAGATGAGTGGATTGCCTGACAAAGAATTCAAAATAATCATCTTAAAGAAGCACAGTGAGCTATGAGAGAACAGATAGAATACTTTAAAAAAATCAGGAAAATGATACATGAACAAAATGAAATAGAAACCATAACAAAGAACAAAACAGAAATTCTGAAACTGAAGAATAAAACACTGAACTGAAAAATTCAGTAGAGAGCTTCAACAACAAACTTGGCCAAGAAGAAAAAAGAATCAGTGAACTCAAAGACAGTCATTTGAAATACTCCCACCAGAGGAGCAAAAAGAAAAAAGAACAAAAAAGAGTCAAGAAAGCCTATGAGATTTATGGGAGAGCATTCAAGAAAACCAATGTACACAGTATAAGAGGAGGAGAAGGGAGAGAGAAAGAGACAGAAAGGTTATTTAAAAAATAATGGTTGAAAATTTCCCAAATCTGGGGAGGGAAATAAACATCCAGATTCACTGGGCCTAAAGAACCCAAAGAGGATGAACTTAAAGATGTCTACACTGAGACACATTATAATCAAACTGTCACTTCAAAGACAGAGAGAGTTTTGAATGCAGCATGAAAAAACTAACATACAAGGGAGCCCATAAGACCATGAGTGAATTTCTCAGCAGAAATTTTACAGGCTAAAAGGGAGTAGGATGATGTACTCAAAGTGCTGATGGAAGAAGAACTGTAAACTAAGAATACTATACCCAACAAAGCTGTTCTTCAAAAATGAAAGAGAGATAAAGACTTTCTCAGACAAACAAAAGCTGAAGGAGTTCATCACTACTAGACCCACCTTACAAGAAACACTAAAGGGAGTTTTTCAAGATGAAATGAAGACACTAAACTGCAACAGGAAAGTATATCAAAGTATAAAACTCGCTGATAAATGTAAATATATATACAAATACAGAATACTGTAACACTGTGACAGTGGTATATAAATCACTGTTAATTATGGTATAAGAGTTAAAAGAAAAAGTTTTAAGAATAAAAACTACAAAAATTTATTAATGGATTCACAATATAAAAAAATATAGAAGGTGACATCAAACAAAGTGGGGAGGGAGTTTTTGTATGTGATTGAAGTTAAGTTATTGTCAGCTTAAAAAGAGACATAACTATAAGATATTGTATTTTATGTAAGCCTCATGGTAACCACAAAGAAAATGCCAACAGAGGATACAAAAAGAAAAAGAGAAAACAGGGAGTTCCCTGGTGGCCTAGTGGTTAGGATTCCAGGCTTCCACTGCCATGGCCCAGGTTCAGTCCCTGGCTGGGAAACTGAGATCCCACAAGCCACGTGGCATGGACAAAAGAAAAAAAAAAACTTAAAAAAAAGAGAGAGAAAGAGAAAACAATCAAAGAATATTGAAACTGTGCACAAGCCCTTGTGTCCTTGTCTTTTGAAGTAAAAAGCTGACTCAAGATTTGATGATTGGGAAATGTGAAGATGTAGAAACAAAGAATAGCTGTTGGGCTGGGGAACAGGTAACAGTTTAGGCTATAAATCTGCCACATGGCGGAATCACCGAACTCACAGTTCCCTGAAAGATATAAAGGCCTGACATACGTTCCTAAGTTGTTTTTAGAGGAAGCAGATCCCCACCAGATGAAAACTGCTGACCATAAGAACATAAACCCTACACTGGTTGAAACCAGAAGGTTGATGTTGCTTGAAATTTCACCTTGATGCCAACCAATCCAAGAATTGTCCATGAGTTGATCACTCCCTGCTCCTTGAACACAGCAAAACTCCTCACTACCCCCTCTAGGGTGGGTCACACAGTCTTGAGGGCATTAGCCTGCTGTGGCCCTCTCTGCCTGGCAAAGCAATAAAAGCTACTCTTTTCTACTTCACCCAAAACTCTGTCTCCACGTTTCTATTCAGCACCAGTGAACAGAGGGCAAGTTTCGCAACAATATCTCAACAACTACAAAAATCAGCAAAACACAAAGGAAGACAGTAAGAGAGGAAAAGAGAAACAAAAGAACTACAAGGCTGGCAAAGCCAACGACAGTAATGTCCGATGACCAATGAATAGACTAAGAAAATGTGGTATATTCATGCAATGGAATATTACTCAGTCCTAAAAAGGAAGGAAATCCTACTATTTGTGACAACATGAATGAACTTGGAAGACATTATGTAAGTGAAGTAAGCCAGTCATAGAAGCACAAATATTGCATGATTCCACTTATATGAAGTACCTAAAATAGTCAAACTCATAGAAGCAGTGAATCAAGTGGTGGCTGTGGAGGGGCCACAGGGAGGAGACAATGGAGACTGGTTGTTTAATGGGTTTAAAATGTCAGTTATGCAAGATGAATAAATTCTGCCGTACAACATAGAACTGATCGTGAACAACACTGCATTATGCATTTAAAATTTTGTTAAGAGGGTAAATCTCTTAAGTGTTCTCACCAAAAAAAAAAAAGAGGCACAAGGAAACTTTTGGAGGTGATGAATATGTCTATGGTCTTGACTGTGGTGATGGTTTCATGGTTGTATGCATATGTCCAAACTCATCACTTGTAGACACTACATAGGTACAGTTTTTATATATCAACTCTACCTCAATAAAGTTGTTTTTAAAAATATAACCCTGATGGCTGCTAGGTTAAAGGGGGGAATTGGTAACTGAAACAAAAAACACAACTTATATAACTGTACTATAGCTCACAAAATATATAAAATACACCAAACCATAACATGCAAGACAAATTATCTAAGCTCAAGCACCAGCTCATTCAGCCCATAATCCTTTTTCAGAAGAGACCACATTCTTAACAAAACTCATAGGGAACTCGGTGTTCTAAAGATAAAACTACAAACGATAGCAGCAACTCATAGACTTTACAAATTCTAAATAATTCCAGCCGAGACTATCGTATGTTTAACTCCCAACCCTTGTACTCGTCTTAATTTCCCAATTTTGAGATGACCTCTGGTTCCCTATGGTGTGCATTTTCCTTTGCTGCAACAAGCTAAATAAATCTTTTTCTTTGGTGAGCTTTGGTTGGTGAGTGTTTAAAATAAAAATATAAAAGAAGTTAAGAAAAATCTTTATAACATAAATTTGAATGGAAAAAATAAAAAGTATATATATATAACAGTTTGGTCCACTAAAAGGTTCTTGAAACAACAGAACTCTAATAATAATGAGCAAATGCAGCACCCAGATTTTTGTTTTTTAAATAATTTTTGTTCATTTTTTAAAAAACAACAGCAAACAGTGCTCCTTGGAGAAATCACAGATTGCAGGTGTAGGGGAAAAACACAAAGTGTGGCTATGATATATTTCTATGCCAGAAAGCAAAAGCACACTCAAAGATTAATGAGGTTATATCAAGGACAGAGAGGCTGGCCAAATGGACATCTCATGGACAAATTTGGGACAATTTTAACATCAAAAAGACTCACGACTATGAGTGACTATAATCATATAATCCCAGCCAGTATCCAGATCTACCTTCAGTGATAGTAAACATGGGGGAAAGAAAAACAAGGTAAATGACACCGTGAGAAAACAAACAGGCAGAATATCTGGGATATTCTATAAGAAAATTAATCTATTTCTTTAAAAATTCAATGTCATTTAAAAAAATGAATAATAAATTAAAATTTTATTTATCACCTCTAGGTTGATCTAAACAGATATAACATATAAATAAATACAGGGAGTGAAACTCCGTTTATCCAGATTCAAAAATATAAATAAATGAAACAGCTATAAAAGTATTTTTAGACACAGTTGGGGAGATTTGAATATAGGATGACTATCAGGTTATATTAGAGAATTATTAATTATTATTGGGAATCACTAAGATGGCAGAGGAGTAGGAGGACATGGAGTTCATCTCTCTCTGCAAATGCATCAAGACTACATCGACAGATGGAACAATTCTTACAGAACACCAGCTGAACACTAGCAGAAGACCTTGGACACCGGAAAGGACAAGAAAGATCTCTGCAAAACCAGGTAGGATGAAAGAAAGAAGGGAAAAAGAAGAGGAGAGGAAGCAGGACAGGCTCTGCACCCCTGAAGGGGAGCTGAAGCAGAGGAGAGGTTCCCACATCAGGGGAAGCTCCCTCACTGATGGGGAAATCATTTGGGACAGAAGGGGAGCCCTGAGGCTGTTGGAGGAGGGTGAAATGGCCAGTCTGTGGCAGACAGGACAGAGTGAGACCTACACAGGCGGTCCATGCCACAGCACTGTGCACCACAGACTGGGATGTGTGTCCACATGTGCACATGGGGACTGAGAGCTGGAATGTAGGGATTGGAGAGCAAACCCGGGGAGAGGACTGCTGTTGGCTGCAAGGAGACAGCACGAGGGGACGGGAGGAAGGAAATCCGCAACCAGGAATTCTTGTGGAGGAAACCCAGACTGCCATAGAAGCAAGGCACCACTCTTGAGTGATGCACAGTGGGTGGATTTGCCATTGCAGCCTCTCTCTCCAAAAACCAGCCCCCTGCCACTCCAGGTGCTAAGGAAAGCCCCCACCAGGGCTGACCTTCTCACACCAGCCATCAGGAGCTAGGGCCAGATCTCTAGCAACTGTGGCCACTGGCTTTCCCGTGCACCTGTCACTGCCAGGGCCCCCATGACCTAGGTAGTCATGACACATATGCACCCTGTCCTCACAGGGGCAGACCCAAGTGCTCCAGGACAGCCTCAGGAGCAGACTCCTGTGGGTGGCCCACATGCTGGTGTGGGGCTAAAACCACAGCTGAGCCCCAGGGGCAGGACGACTAAGGAAGAGGAACAAAAATCTTTCTGGGCACAAGCCACAAACCCCTGCAATCAGCTTGGTAACCCTTACATCTATGGAATATCTGAATGGACAGCGAGTATTCCCACAAATGAAGGTGGTCTAGCTCTAGCAGCTGTGGACTTTGGGGACTAGTACATACAGGAGTTGGGCCAGGTCAGAGTCTGAGCTGCTCCCACAAGGCCCACAGAGGGACCAGAGACCTACCTAGAAGTTTTGGAGGGCCTCCTGGGGTAGTGGAGGTTGGCTGTGACTCATGGTGGGGGCAAGGACACTGACAGCTGAGACCCCAGGAAAATATAATTATTACTATTTTTTATGTATTGTTTTATTCTGTAGGGTTTTATATTATTTGTTTTAATTTTTATTTTTCTTTAGTTTTTTTAATTTTTTTAATCTTTTTATATTTTTATTTCTACTTTACTTTTTTGTTGTTCTGTGGTTTTTCCTTTTTCTTGCCTTTATTCTATTTTGTTTTTCTCTTTTTTCCTTTGTTCTATTTGTGCTTATCTTTTCTATCTTTTATATCATTTTTGTGTATTTGTTTTGTTTTCTTTGTTTTTTCCTTCAGTTTGCATTTGTTTTGTTTTGTTTTTGATTTGTTAGTTTTGCTTTTAATTGTTCCATTTCATTTAGGGGTTCATCTCTTTGGCTAGTTGTTCTCTTGGTTTTTGTTGTTTCTGTTTTTGTTTTTGCTTCTTTTTTTGTATGTGTGTGCGTGTTTCTGTTCTTTTTTGTTTTTGTTTCTTTGGTTTTGCTTTTACCATTTGTCTGGGGCTTTGGTTGTCTGCTCGCTTGTTTGTTTTTAATAGTTGTTGTTGTTTGCTTGTTTCTGTCTTTGCTATTTGTTGTGGGCTTTTTGGCTGTTTGTTTTCATTTGTTTTCTTCCCACCCTTTATTTTCATAGTTTGTTTTTTGTCTTCTTCTTCTTTTTCTTTTTTCTATTCTCTTCTTTTTTTTTCCTTTTTTTTTTTTTTTTGATGAGCTGCGTGGTTTGCAGAATATTGGTTCCCAGGCCAGGGGTTGGGCCTGAACCTCAGGGTGGCAGCTCTGAGTCCAAGATGCTGAATCGCAAGAGAATTCAAGGCCCCAGGTAATATTAAATGGCGAGAGATCTCCCGGAGGTCTCCATCTCAACTCCAAGACCTAGCTCCAACCACCTGCCTGCAGGCTCCAGTGCTGAACACCCCACGCCAAACAACAAGCAAGACAGGAGCACAAACCCACGCATGAGCAGACAGGCTGCCTAAAGTCATACTAAGCCCGCAGACACCCCAAAACACACCACTTGATGCGGCCCTGCCCATTAGAGGGACAAGATCAAGCTCTACCCACCAGAAGGCAGGCATCAGTCCCTCCCACCAGGAAGCCTACACAAGCTGCTGGACCAAACTTGCCCACTGGAGGCAGACACCAGAAGCAAGAGGGACTATTACCCTGCAGCCTGGAGAAAGGAGACCTCAAACACAGTAAGTGAGACAAAATGAGAAGACAGAGAAATATGTTGCAGATGAAGGAGCAAGATAAAAACCCACAAGACCAAATAAATAAAGAGGAAATAGGCAAGCTACCTGAAAAAGAATTCAGAGTAATGATAGTAAAGATGATCCAAAATCTTGGAAATAGAATGTAAGCACGGATCAAGAAAATACAAGAAATGTTTAACAAAGACCTAGAAGAACTAAAGAACAAACAAACAGAGATGAACAACACAATAACTGAAATGAAAAATACACTACAAGGAATCAAAACCAGAATAACTGAGGCAGAAGAAGGAATAAGTGAGCTGGAAGATAGAATGGTGGAAATAACTGCCAAGGAGCAGAATAAAGAAAAAAGAATGAAAAGAATTGCGGACAGTCTCAGAGACCTCTGGGACAGCACTAAAGGCACCAACATTCAAATTATAGGGGTCCCAAAAGAAGAAGAGTAAAAGAAAGGGTATGAGAAAATACTTGAACACATTATAGTCAAAAACATCCCTGACATGGGGAAGGAAATAGCCACCCACGTCCAGGAAGCACAGAGAGTCCCATACAGGATAAACTCTAGCAGAAACACATGAAGACACATATTAATCAAACTAACAAAAATTAAATTCAAAGAAAAAATATTACAAGCAGCAAGGGAAAAGCAACAAATAACATACAAGGGAATCCCCATAAGGCTATCAGCTGATTTTTCAGCAGAAACTCTGCAGGCCAGAAGGGAGTGGCAGGATATATTTAAAGTGATGAAAGAAAAAAACCTACAACAAAGATTACTCTACCCAGCAAGGGTCTCATTCAGATTCCACAGAGAAATCAAAAGCTTTACAGACAAGCGAAAGCTCAGAGAGTTCAGCACCACCAAACCAGCTTTACAACAAATGCTAAACAAACATCTCTAGGTGGGAGACACAAGAGAAGAAAAAGACCCACAAAAACAAACCCCAAACAATTAAGAAAATGGTAATAGGAGCATACGTATTGATAATTACCTTACTAAATGTATTAAATGCTCCAACCAAAAGACACAGACTGGCTGAATGGATACAAAAATAAGACCTGCATATATGTTGTCTACAAGACACCCACTTCAGACCTAGGGACACATACAGACTGAAAGTGAAGAGATGGAAAAAGATATTTCATGCAAATGGAAATCAAAAGAAAGCTTGATTAGCAATACTCATATCAGACAAAATAGACTTTAAAATAAAGACTGTCACAAGAGACAAGGAAAAACAAAACATAATGACCAAGGGATCAATCCAAGAAGAAGATATAACAATTGTAAATATTCATGCACCCAACAGAGGAGCACCTCAATACATAAGGCAAATGCTAACAACCATAAAAGGGGAAATCAATAGTAACTCAGTAATAGTGGGGGACTTTAACACTCCACTTACACGAATGGATAGATCATCCAGACAGAAAATTAATAAGGAAACACAAGCCTTAAATGACACAACAGACCAGATAGACTTAATTGATATTTATAAGACATTCCATCCGAAAGCAGCAGAATACACTTTCTTCTCAAGTGCACATGGAACATTCTCCAGGATAGATCACATCTTGGGTCACAAATCAAGCCTCAATAAATTTAAGAAAATTGAAATCATATCAAGCATCTTTTCCAATCACAACGTTATGAGATTAGAAATCAATTACAGGGCAGGAGAGAAGATGGCGGAAGAGTAAGACGCGGAGATCACCTTCCTTCCCACAGATACAGTAGAAATACATCTACACGTGGAACTGCTCCTACAGAACACCCACTGAGCGCTGACAGAAAACGTCCGACCTCTAAACAGGCAAGAAACTCCCCCCGTACTTTGGTAGGGCAAAAGAAAAAAGAAATAACAGAGACAAAAGAATAGGGACGGCACCTGCACCAGTGGGAGGGAGCTGTGAAGGAGGAAAGATTTCCACGCACTAGGAAGCCCCTTCGCGGGCAGAGACTGCGGGTGGCAGAGGGGGGAAGCTTCGGAGCCACGGAAGAGAGCGCAGCCACAGGGGTGCGGAGGGCAAAGCGGAGAGATTCCTGCACAGAGGCTCGGCAACGAGCAGCACTCACCAGCCCGAGAGGCTTGTCTGCTCCCCTGCCGGGGCGGGCGGGGCTGGGAACTGAGGCTTGGGCTTCGGTCGGATCGCAGGGAGAGGACTGGGGTTGTCGGCGTGAACACAGCCTGAAGGGGTTAGTGCACCACAGCTAGCCTGGAGGGAGACCGGGAAAAAGTCTGCAGCTGCCGAAGAGGCAAGAGACTTTTTCTTCCCTCTTTGTTTCCTGGTGCACGAGGAGAGGAGGTTCAGAGCGCCGCCTAAACGAACTCCAGAGACTGGCGTGAGCCGCGGCTAACAGCGCGGATCCCACAGCAACAGGGGCGCAGAGGGAAAAACGGAGAGACTCCCGCACAGAGGCTCGGCGCCCAGCAGCGCTCACCAGCCCGAGAGGCTTGTCTGCTCACCCGCCGGGGCGGGCGGGGCTGGGAGCTGAGGCTCAGCTTCGGTCGGATCGCAGGGAGAGGACTGGGGCTGGCGGCGTGAACACAGCCTGAAGGGGTTAGCGCACCACAGCTGGCTGGGAGGGAGACCGGGAAAAAGTCTGCAGCTGCCAAAGAGGCAAGAGACTTTTTCTTGCCTCTTTGTTTCACGGCGCGCAGGGAGAGGGGATTCAGAGCGCCGCCTAAACAAGCTCCACAGACTGGCGCGAGCCGCAGCGATCAGCGCAGGCCCCAGAGACGGGCGTGAGACGCTGGGGCTGCTGCTGCCGCCTCCAAAAAGCCTGTGTGTGAGCACAGGTCACTCTCCACACCGCCCCTCCCGGGAGCCTGTGCAGCCCGCCACCGCCAGGCTCCCGTGATCCGGGGAGAAGTTCCCCAGGAGAACACACGACGCACCTCAGGCTGCTGCAACGTCACGCCGGCCTCTGACGCCGCAGGCTCGCCCCGCCTCCTCTGTACCCCTCCCTCCCCGCAGCCTGGGTGAGCCAGAGCCCCCGAAGCAGCTGCTCCTTTAACCCCGTCCTGTCTGGGCGGGGAACAGACGCCCTCAGGTGACCTACACGCAGAGGCGGGTCCAAATCCAAAGCTGATCCCCAGGAGCTGTGCGAACAGAGAAGAGAAGGGGAAATCTCTCCCAGCAGCCTCAGAAGCAGCGGACTAAAACTCCACAAACAACTTGATGTGCCTGCATCTGTTGAATACCTGAATAGACAACGAATCATCCAAAATTCAGGAGGTGGACTTTCGGAGCAGGATATATTAATTTTTCCCCTTTTCCTTTTTTTTGTGAGTGTATATGTATATGCTTCTGGGTGAGATTTTGTCTGTATAGCTCTGCTTTATAATAGCTTTATTTTACTTCACTATATTATAGCCTCTTTCTTTCTTTCTTTCTATTTTTTCTCCCTTTTACTCTGAGCCGTGTGGACGAAAGGCTCTTGGTGCTCCAGCCAGGCATCAGGGCCGTGCCTCTGAGGTGGGAGAGCCAACTTCAGCACACTGGTCCACAACAGACCTCCCAGCTCCACGTAATACCAAACGGCGAAAATCTCTCAGAGATCTCCATCTCAACATCAAGACCCAGCTTCACTCAACAACCAGCAAGCTACAGTGCTGGACACCCTATGCCAAACAACTAGCAAGACAGGAACACAGGCCCATCCATTAGCAGAGAGGCTGCCTAAAATCATAATAAGGCCACAGACACCCCAAAATACACCACCAGACGTGGACGTGCCCACCAGAAAGACAAGATCCAGCCTCATCCACCAGAACTCAGGCACTAGTTCCCTCCACCAGGAAGCCTACACAACCCACTGAACCAACCTTAGCCACTGGGGACAGATACCAAAAACAACGGGAACTACGAACCTGCAGCCTGTGAAAAGGAGACCCCAAACACAGTAAGATAAGCAAAATGAGACGACAGAAAAACACACAGCAGATGAAGGAGCAGGGTCAAAACACGCCAGATTTAACAAATGAAGAGGAAATAGGTAGTCTACCTGAAAAAGAATTCAGAATAATGATAGTAAGGATGATCCAAAATCTTGGAAATACAATAGACAAAATGCAAGAAACATTTAACAAGGACGTAGAAGAACTAAAGAGGAACCAAGCAACGATGAAAAACACAATAAATGAAATTAAAAATACTCTAGATGGGATCAATAGCAGAATAACTGAGGCAGAAGAAAGAATAAGTGACCTGGAAGATAAAATGGTGGAAATAACTACTGCAGAGCAGGATAAAGAAAAAAGAATGAAAAGAACTGAGGACAGTCTCAGAGACCTCTGGGACAACATTAAATGCACCAACATTCGAATTATAGGGGTCCCAGAAGAAGAAGAGAAAAAGAAAGGGACTGAGAAAATATTTGAAGAGATTATAGTTGAAAACTTCCCTAATATGGGAAAGGAAATAGTTAATCAAGTCCTGGAAGCACAGAGAGTCCCATACAGGATAAACCCAAGGAGAAACACGCCAAGACACATATTAATCAAACTGTCAAAAATTAAATATAAGGAAAACATATTAAAGGCAGCAAGGGAAAAACAGCAAATAACACACAAGGGAATCCCCATAAGGTTAACATCTGATCTTTCAGCAGAAACTCTGCAAGCCAGAAGGGAGTGGCAGGATATACTTAAAGTGATGAAGGAGAAAAACCTACAACCAAGATTACTCTACCCAGCAAGGATCTCATTCAGATGTGATGGAGAAATTAAAACCTTTACAGACAAGCAAAAGCTGAGAGAGTTCAGCACCACCAAACCAGCTTTACAACAAATGCTAAGGGAACTTCTCTAGGCAAGAAACACAAGAGAAGGAAAACACCTAGAATAACAAACCCAAAACATTTAAGAAAATGGGAATAGGAACATACATATCGATAATTACCTTGAATGTAAATGGATTAAATGCTCCCACCAAAAGACACAGGCTGGCTGAATGGATACAAAAACAAGACCCATATATATGCTGTCTACAAGAGACCCACTTCAGACCTAGAGACACATATGGACTGAAAGTGAGGGGATGGAAAAAGATATTCCATGCAAATGGAAATCAAAAGAAAGCTGGAGTAGCAATTCTCATATCAGACAAAATAGACTTTAAAATAAAGACTATTACAAGAGACAAAGAAGGACACTATATAATGATCAAGGGATCGATCCAAGAGGAAGGTATAACAATTGTAAATATTTATGCACCCAACATAGGAGCACCTCAATACATAAGGCAAATACTAACAGCCATAAAAGGGGAAATCGACAGCAACACAATCATAGTAGGGGACTTTAACACCCCACTTTCACCAATGGACAGATCATCCAAAATGAAAATAAATAAGGAAACACAAGCTTTAAATGATACATTAAACAAGATGGACTTAATTGATATTTATAGGACATTCCACCCAAAAACAATAGAATACACATTTTTCTCAAGTGCTCATGGAACATTCTCCAGGATAGATCATATCTTGGGTCACAAATCAAGCCTTGGTAAATTTAAGAAAATTGAAATCGTATCAAGTATCTTTACCGACCACAACGCTATGAGACTGGATATCAATTACAGGAAAAGATCTGTAAAAAATACAAACACATGGAGGCTACACAATACACTGCTTAATAACGAAGTGATCACTGAAGAAATCAAAGGGGAAATCAAAACATACCTAGAAACAAATGACAATGGAGATACGACGACCCAAAACCTATGGGACGCAGCAAAAGCAGTGCTAAGAGGGAAGTTTATAGCAATACAAGCCTACCTCAAGAAACAGGAAACATCTCGAATAAACAACCTAACCTTGCACCTAAAGCAATTAGAGAAAGAAGAACAAAAAAACCCCAAAGCCAGCAGAAGGAAAGAAATCATAAAGATCAGGTCAGAAATAAATGAAAAAGAAATGAAGGAAACAATAGCAAAAATCAATGAAACTAAAAGCTGGTTCTTTGAGAAGATAAACAAAATTGATAAACCATTAGCCAGACTCATCAAGAGAAAAAGGGAGAAGACTCAAATCAATAGAATTAGAAATGAAAAAGGAGAAGTAACCACTGACACTGCAGAAATACAAAAGATCATGAGAGATTACTACAAGCAACTCTATGCCAATAAAATGGACAACCTGGAAGAAATGGACAGATTCTTAGAAATGCACAAACTGCCAAGACTGAACCAGGAAGAAATAGAAAATATGAACAGACCAATCACAAGCACTGAAATTGAAACTGTGATTAAAGCCTTCCAACAAACAAAAGCCCAGCCAGGACCAGATGGCTTCACAGGTGAATTCTATCAAACATTTAGAGACTAGCTAACACCTATCCTTCTCAAACTCTTCCAAAATATTGCAGAGGGAGGAACACTCCCAAACTCATTCTACGAGGCCACCATCACCCTGATACCAAAAGCAGGCAAAGATGTCACAAAGAAAGAAAACTACAGGCCAATATCACTGATGAACATAGATGCAAAAATCCTCAACAAAATACTAGCAAACAGAATCCAACAGCACATTAAAAGGATCATACACCATGATCAAGTGGGGTTTATCCCAGGAATGCAAGGATTCTTCAATATACGCAAATCAATCAATGTGATACACCATATTAACAAATTGAAGGAGAAAAACCACATGATCATCTCAATAGATGCAGAGAAAGCTTTCGACAAAATTCAACACCCATTTATGATAAAAGCCCTGCAGAAAGTAGGCATAGAGGGAACTTTCCTCAACATAATAAAGGCCATATATGACAAACCCACAGCCAACATTGTCCTCAATGGTGAAAAACTGAAACCATTTCCACTAAGATCAGGAACAAGACAAGGTTGCCCACTCTCACCACTATTCACTATTTGCAGATGACATGATACTATACATAGAGAATCCTAAAGATGCTACCAGAAAACTCCTAGAGCTAATGAATGAATTTGGTAAAGTAGCAGGATACAAAATTAATGCACAGAAATCTCTTGCATTTCTATACACTAATGACGAAAAATCTGAAAGTGAAATTAAGAAAACACTCCCGTTTACCATTGCAACAAAAAGAATAAAATATCTAGGAATAAACCTACCTAAGGAGACAAAAGACCTGTATGCAGAAAATTATAAGACACTGATGAAAGAAATTAAAGATGATACAAATAGATGGAGAGCTATACCATGTTCCTGGATTGGAAGAATCAACATTGTGAAAATGACTCTACTACCCAAAGCAATCTACAGATTCAATGCAATCCCTATCAAACTACCACTGGCATTTTTCACAGAACTAGAACAAAAAATTTCACAATTTGTATGGAAACACAAAAGACCCCGAATAGCCAAAGCAATCTTGAGAACAAAAAATGGAGCTGGGGGAATCAGGCTCCCTGACTTCAGACTATATTACAAAGCTACAGTAATCAAGACAGTTTGGTACTGGCACAAAAACAGAAATATAGATCAATGGAACAGGATAGAAAGCCCAGAGATAAACCCACACACATATGGTCACCTTATCTTTGATAAAGGAGGCAAGCATATACAGTGGAGAAAAGACAGCCTCTTCAATAAGTGGTGCTGGGAAAATTGGACAGATACATGTAAAAGTATGAAATTAGAACACTCCCTGACACCATGCACAAAAATAAACTCAAAATGGATTAAAGACCTAAATGTAAGGCCAGACACTATCAAACTCTTAGAGGAAAACATAGGCAGAACACTCTATGACATACATCACAGCAAGATTCTTTTTGACCCAGCTCCCAGAGAAATGGAAATAAGAACACAAATAAACAAATGGGACCTAATGAAACTTAAAAGCTTTTGCACAGCAAAGGAAACCATAAACAAGACGAAAAGACAACCCTCAGCATGGGAGAAAATATTTGCAAATGAAGCAACTGACAAAGGATTAATCTCCAAGATTTACAAGCAGCTCATGCAGCTCAATAACAAAAAAAACAAACAACCCAATCCAAAAATGGGCAGAAGACCTAAATAGACATTTCTCCAAAGAAGATATACAGATGGCCAACAGACACATGAAAGAATGCTCAACATCATTAATCATTAGAGAAATGCAAATCAAAACTACAATGAGATATCATCTCACACCGATCAGAATGGCCATCATCAAAAAATCTAGAAACAATAAATACTGGAGAGGGTGTGGAGGAAAGGGAACACTCTTGCACTGTTGGTGGGAATGTAAATTGATACAGCCACTATGGAGAACAGTATGGAGGTTCCTTAAAAAACTACAAATAGAACTACCATACAACCCAGCAATCCCACTACTGGGCATATACCCTGAGAAAACCATAGTTCAAAAAGAGTCATGTACCAAAATGTTCATTGCAGCTCTATTTACAATAGCCAGGACATGGAAGCAACCTAAATGTCCATCGACAGATGAATGGATAAAGAAGATGTGGCACATATATACAATGGAATATTACTCAGCCATAAAAAGAAATGAAATGGAGGTATTTGTAATGAGGTGGATGGAGTTAGAGTCTGTCATACAGAGTGAAGTAAGTCAGAAAGAGAAAAACAAATACAGTATGCTAACACATATATACGGAATCTAAGGGAAAAAAAAAAAAGCCATGAAGAACCTAGTGGCAAGACGGAAATAAAGACACAGACCTACTAGAGAATGGACTTGAGGATATGGGGAGGGGGTGGGGTGAGATGTGACAGGGTAAGAGAGTGTCATGGACATATATACACTACCAAATGTAAAATAGATAGCTAGTGGGAAGCAGCCGCATAGCACAGGGAGATCAGCTCGGTGCTTTGTGACCACCTAGAGGGGTGGGATGGGGAGGGTGGGAGGGAGGGAGATGCAAGAGGGAAGAGATATGGGAACATATTGTATGTGTATAACTGATTCACTTTGTTATAAAGCAGAAGCTAACACACCATTGTAAGGCAATTATACTTCAATAAAGATGTTAAAAAAAAAAAAGAAATCAATTACAGAAAAAAAAAATGTAAAAAACACACATACATGGAGGCTAAACAGTGAGCTACTAAATAACCAAGAGATCACTGAAGAAATCAAAGAGGAAATCAAAAAATACATAGAAACAAATGACAATGAAAATACAATGACTGAAAATCTATGGGATGCAGCAAAAGAATTTCTAAGAAGGAAGCTTATAGCAATACAATCCTACTTCAAGAAACAAGAAACATCTCAAATAAACAACCTAATCTTACACCTAAAGCAACTAGAGAAAGAACAAAAAAACCTAAAGTTAGTAGAAGGAAAGAAATCATAAAGATCAGAACAGAAATAAATGAAATAGAAACGAAAAAACAATAGCAAACATCAGTGAAACTAAAATCTGGTTCTTTGAGAAGATAAACAAAATTGATAAACCATTTGCCAAACTCATCAGGAAAAAAAGGGAGAAGACTCAAATCAACAATATTAGAAATAAAAAAGCAGTAACAACTGACACTGCAGAAATACAAAGGATCATGAGAGATTACTACAAGCAACTATATGCCAATAAAATGGACAACCTGGAAGAAATGGACAAATTCTTAGAAAAGTACAACCTTCCAAGACTGAACCAGGAAGACATAGAAAATATGAACAGAACAATCACAAGTAATGAAATTGAAACTGTGATTAAAAATCTTCCAACAAACAAAAGTCCAGGACCAGATGGCTTCACAGGTGAATTCTATCAAATATTTAGAGAAGAGCTAACACCTATCCTTCTCAAACTCTTCCAAAAAAATTGCAGAGGAAGGAACACTCCCAAACTCATTCTATGAGGCCACCATCACCCTGATACCAAAACCAGACAAAGACATTACAAAAAAAGAAAATTACAGACCAATATCACTGATGAACATAGATGCAAATATCCTCAACAAAATACTAGCAAACAGAATCCAAAAACACATTAAAAGGACCATACACCACGATCAAGTGGGATTTATCCCAGGGATGCAAGGATTCTTCAATATATGCAAATCAATCAATGTGATACACCATATTAATAAATTGAAGAATAAAAACCATATGATCATCTCAATAGATGCAGAAAAAGCTTTTGACAAAATTCAACACCCATTTATGATAAAAACTCTCCAGAAAGTGGGCATAGAGGGAACATACCTCAACATAATAAAGGCCATATATGACAAACCCACAGCAAACATCATTCTCAATGGTGAAAAACTGAAAGCATTTCCTCTAAGATCAGGAACAAGACAAGGATGTCCACTCTCACCACTATTATTCAACATAGTTCTGGAAGTCCTAGCCACGGCAATCAGAGAAGAAAAAGATATAAAAGGAATACAAATTGGAAAAGAAGAAGTAAAACTGTCACTGTTTGCAGATGACATGATACTATACATAGAAAATCCTAAAACTGCCACCAGAAAACTGCTAGAGTTAATTAATGAATTTGGTAAAGTTGCAGGAAACAAAATTAATGCACAGAAATCTCTTGCATTCCTATACACTAATGATGAAAAATCTGAAAGAGAAATTATGGAAACACTCCCATTTTCCATTGCAACAAAAAGAATGAAATACCTAGGAATAAACCTACCTAGGGAGACAAAAGACCTGTATGCAGAAAACTATAAGGCACTGATGAAAGAATTAAAGATGACACCAACAGATGGAGAGATATACCATGTTCTTGGATTGGAAGAATCAACATTGTGAAAATGACTATATAACCCAAAGCAATCTACAGATTCAATGCAATCCCTATCAAATTGCCAATGGCATTTTTTACGGAGCTAGAACAAATCATCTTAAAATTTGTATGGAGACACAAAAGACCCCGAATAGCCAAAGCAGTCTTGAGGGAAAGAAACGGAGCTGGAGGAATCAGACTCCCTGACTTCAGACTATACTACAAAGCTACAGTAATCAAGACAATATGGTACTCGCACAAAAACAGAAACATAGATCAATGGAACAAGTTAGAAAGCCCAGAGATAAACCAACGCACCTATGGTCAACTAATCTATGACAAAGGAGGCAAAGATATGCAATGGAGAAAAGACAGTCTCTTCAATAAGTGGTGCTGGGAAAACTGGACAGCTACATGTAAAAGAATGAAATTAGAACACTCCCTAACACCATACACAAAAATAAACTCAAAATGGATTAGAGACCTAAATGTAAGACTGGACACTATAAAACTCTTAGATGAAAACACAGGAAGAACACTCTTTGACATAAATCACAGCAAGATCTTTTTTGATCCACCTCCTAGAGTAATGGAAATAAAAACAAAAATAAACAAATGGGACCTAATGAAACTTCAAAGCTTTTGCACAGCAAAGGAAACCATAAACAAGACGAAAAGACAACCCTCAGAAGGGGAGAAAATATTTGCAAATGAATCAACGGACAAAGGATTAATCTCCAAAATATATAAACAGCTCATTCAGCTCAATATTAAAGAAACAAACACCCCAATCCAAAAATGGGCAGAAGACCTAAATAGACATTTCTCCAAAGAAGACATACAGACGGCCACGAAGCACATGAAAAGATGCTCAACATCACAAATTATTAGAGAAATGCAAATCAAAACTACAATGAGGTATCACCTCACTCCTGTTAGAATGGGCATCATCAGAAAATCTACAAACAACAAATGCTGGAGAGGGTGTGGAGAAAAGGGAACCCTCTTGCACTGTTGGTGGGAATGTAAATTGATACAGCCACTATGGAGAACAATATGGAGGTTCCTTAAAAAACTAAAAATAGAATTACCATATGACCCAGCAATCCCACTACTGGGCATATACCCAGAGAAAACCGTAATTCAAAAAGACACATGCACCCGAATGTTCATTGCAGCACTATTTACAATAGCCAGGTCATGGAAGCAACCTAAATGCCCATCAACAGACGAATGGATAAATAAGTTGTGGTACATATATACAATGGAATATTACTCAGACATAAAAAGGAACGAAATTGAGTCATTTGTTGAGACATGGATGGATCTAGAGACTGTCATACAGAGTGAAGTAAGTCAGAAAGAGAAAAACAAATATCGTATATTAACGCATGTATGTGGAACCTAGAAAAATGGTACAGATGAGCCGGTTTGCAGGGCAGAAGTTGAGACACAGATGTAGAGAACAGACATATGGACACCAAGAGGGGAAAACTGCAGTGGGGTGGGGATGGTGGTGTGCTGAATTGGGCGATTGGGATTGACATGTATACACTGATGTGTATAAAATTGATGACTAATAAGAACCTGCAGTATAAAAAAAACGAACAAACAAAACAACTAATACTAAACTTTCATTGGGTTATTTGTATGGAAATATGTTAATATAAATGTTTCAGACATTACATGAAATTTCTAAAAATCTTATATGTTCTGGTATAATGTTATAAGTCATAATCCTAGTTATTACTTTAAAATGTATATCTCAGAAATAACTAAAAAAAAAAAAAAAAAAAAAATCTTCCAGCAAACAAAAGTCCAGGACCAGATGGCTTCACAGGTGAATTTTATCAAACATTTAGAGAAGAGCTAACACCTATACTTCTCAAACTCTTCCAAAAAATTGCAGTGGGAGGAACACTCCCAAACTCATTCTACAAGGCCACCGTCACCCTGATACCAAAACCAGACAAAGATATCACACACACAAAAAAGAAAATTACAGACCAATATCACTGATGAACATAGATGCAAAAATCCTCAGCAAAATACTAGCAAACAGAATCCAGCAACACATTAGAAACATCATACACCATGATCAAGTGAGATTTATCCCAGGGATGCAAGGATTCTTCAATATATGCAAATCAATCAATGTGATATACCATATTAACAAGCTGAAGAATAAAAACCATATGATCATCACAATAGATGCAGAAAAAGTTTCTACAACCTTCAGCACCCATTTATGATAAAAACTCTCCAGAAAGTGGGTATAGATGGAACCTACCTCAACATAATAAAGGCCATATATGACAAACCCACAGCAAACATTATTCTCAATGGTGAAAAACTGAAAGCATTTCCTCTAAAATCAGGAACTAGACAAGGGTGACCACTCTCGCCACTATTATTCAACATAGTTTTGGAAGTCCTAACCATGGCAATCAGAGAAGAAAAAGAAATAAAAGAAATACAAATTGGCAAAGAAGAAGTAAAACTGTCACTGTTTGCAGATGACATGATACTATGTATAGAAAATCCTAAAGATGCCTCCAGAAAACTACTAGAGCTAATCAATGAATTTAGTACAGTCGCAGGATACAAAATTAATACACAGAAATCTCTTGCATTCTATACACTAACAACGAAAGATCAGAAAGAGAAATTAAGGAAATAATCCCATTTACCATTGCAACAAAAAGAATAAAATACCTAGGAATTAACCTACCTAAGGAGGCAAAAGACCTGCACACAGAAAACTGTAAGACACTGAAGAAAGAAATCAAAGATGACACTAACAGATGGAGAGATATACCATGTTCTTGGATTGGAAGAATCAACACTGTGAAAATGACTATACTACCCAAAGCATTCTACAGATTCAATGCAATCCCTGTCAAACTACCAATGTCATTTTTCAGAGAACTAGAAGAAAAAATTTTACAATTTGTATTGAAACACAAAAGACCTTGAATAGTAAAAGCAATTTTCAGAAAAAAAGATGGGGGTAGAGGAATCAGGCTCCCAGATGTCAGACTATACTACAAAGCTACAGTAATCAAGACAGTATGGTACTAGCACAAAAACAGAAATATAGATCAATGGTACAGAATAGAAAGCCTAGAGATAAACCCATGCTCCTATGGTCACCTAATCTATGACAAAGGAGGCCAGAATATACAATGGAGCAAAGACAGCCTCTTCAATAAGTGGTGCTGGGAAAACTGGACAGCTACATGTAAAAGACTGAAATTAGAACACTCCCGAACACCATACACAAAAATAAACTCAAAATGGGTTAAAGACCTAAACATAAGGCCAGACACTATAAACCTCTTAGAGGAAAACAGAGGCAGACACTCTCTGACATAAATCACAAGATCTTTTTTGACCCACCTCCTAGAGTAATGGAAATAAAAACAATAATAAACAAATGGGACTTGATTAAACTTAAAAGCTTTTGTCAGCAAAGGAAACCATAAGCAAGACAAGAAGACAACCCTCAAAATGGGAGAAAATATTTGCAAACAAAGCAGCTGACGAAGGATTAATCTCCAAAATATACAAGCAGCTCATGCAGGTCAATATCAAAAAAACAAACAACCCAATCAAAACATGCACGGAAGACCTAAATAGACATTTCACCAAAGAAAACTTACAGATGGCCAGGAAACACATGAAAAGATGCTCAATATCACTAATTATTAGAGAAATGAAAATCAAAACTACAATGAGGTATCACCTCACACTGGTCAGAATGACCATCATCAAAAAATCCACAAACAGGGCTTCCCTGGTGGCGCAGTGGTTAAGAATCTGCCTGCCAATGCAGGAGACATGGGTTCGAGCCCTGGTCCGGGAATATCCCACATGCCGCCGAGCAACTAAGCCCGTGTGCCGCAACTACTGAGCCTGCACTTTAGAGCCTGCGAGCCACAACTACTGATGCCCATGCACCACAACTACTGAAGCCGAAGCACCTAGAGCCCATGCTCTGCCACAAGAGAAGCCACCGCAATGGGAGGCCCATGCAGTGCGACGAAGTGTGGCCCCCACTTGCCTCAACTAGAGAAAGCCTGCACGCAGCAGCGAAGACCCAACACAGCCAAAAATAATAAATAAATAAAATAAATAAATTTTTTTAAAAATCCACACCCAATAAATGCTGGAGAGGGTGTGGAGAAAAGGGAGCCATCATGCATTGTTGATGGGAATGTAAATTGATACAGCCACTATGGAGAACAGTATGGAGGTTCCTTAAAAAACTAAAAACAGAACTACCATATGACACAGCAATCGCACTCCTGGGCATATACCCAGAGAAAACCATAATTCAAAAAGACACATGCACCCCAATGTTCATTGCAGCACTATTTACAATAGCCAGGACATGGAAGCAACCTAAATGTCCATCAACAGAGGAATGGATAAAAAAGATGTCGTACATATACACAATGGAATATTACTCAGCCATAAAAAGGAACGAAATTGGGTCATTTGTAGAAACGTGGATGGACCTAGAGACTGCCATACAGAGTGACGTAAGTAAGAAAAAGAAAATCAAATATTATATTAACTCATATATGTGGAATCTGAAAAAATTGGTATAGACAATCTTATTTACAAAGCAGAAATAGAGACACAGTCATAGAGAACAAACGTATGGGTACCAAGGGGGAAATGGTGGGGTGGGATGAATTGGGAGATTGGGATTGATATATATACACTATTGATACTATGTATAACATATATAACTAATGAGAACCTACTGTATAGCACAGGGTACTCTACTCAATGCTCTGTGGTGACCTAAATGGGAAGGAAATCCAAAAAAGAGGGGATGTATGTACACATATTGTTGATTCACTTTGCTGTACAGTAGAAACTAACACGATATTGTAAAGCAACTATACTCCAGTAAAAATTTTTTAAAAATTACTATTAACCTTCCTAGGTGTGTTTATTTGGGAGAATTTACTTATTCTTGGGAGATGCATGCTTAGGGGTGAAGTGTTTAAGTTGAAGTATTGTGAAATCTGTAACTTTTAAAATGTTTACCAAAAAAAGTATGCAGAGAGAGAAAATAAATGTGGCAAAATATTAACAAATTTTTAATCTTGAGGAAAGGTATATGGGTGTTTGTTGCATCATTCTTTCTACTTTTCTGTATGTTTAAAATGTTTCAATTTAATGTTGGGAGGGAGGAAAGAAGTGTCCAAGTGCACAAAGACATTCTTACAGTGTTGCTAAAAATATTAAAATACAGGGTACCATCTAAAGGCTCTGCAAAAAGAAATCACTTAAACACATTTGGTACAGTTGGTCCAGCCATAGAATGAATTCAGTCAGTCAGTCAAGAATTATTGACCAAGGAAATTCTTTGCATCAAATACTACCCTAAGCTCTGAGGACAGAGTGATAAAGAAGACAGAGAAGCCCTCAGCTCTTGGGAAAAGCCAAAGATAAGAAAACAAATAAATGAAGAAATTCATCACCAACAGGACTGACACGGCATGTGGCATGAAGCAAATGACAAATGACAGAGAAGTCTCCCTATATTGAAGGTTAGGGAAGGCCACATGGGGGTGGCAGTATTTGAGCTGAGGCTTCAGTGACAGCAAGGAGCCGACAAGGGGGACAGCTTGTAAATCTTCCCGTCCTCACAAGGGAAAGCCGAGTGAAAAGGCACTAATGCAAGCATGAGGACAGCTACGCAGCATGAAAAGAATGATGTAAATTACACAGCACAGCTTAGAAAAATGACTGCAACATGGTGTGTGTGAGAAGAGGGATGTCGAACCACTTCTATAATAGGATACAACTCTTCAGAGATATACACAAGTAGGATGATGCAATGCAAATTGCCAACAGCTTTTCAGTGTGTTGACATTACAGGTGACTTCTACTGTCTTTCTTTCACTATCTGATTTTTCTAATGTACAAATGAACATATTACTTTCATTAAAAAAAAAAAAAAAAAAGAAGAAGACACATCCCACTCTGGAGGTAAAGAAAAGCAGCAACATAAGTAGCCCACAGTAATACCCTGGTGCCCAGAATGAAGGTCAGTCTGGACACTTGAGAAGCCCCATTTTGATCACTCTTAGTAAAAATCCAGGGAGTTTCAGGCTGCCCCTCCAAAGGAGGTGTCCACTCTCCACAGGCAGCAGCTTCAGACATTTATGAAATACTTTGCTTTCTTCCTTGACTCCAAACCTTGGGACTGAGACAGAAAAATAGGGGAAACTACTCATAAGCTGCCAATAACAAAAAACTAGCTGAGTCCATCCAATTAAATAAAAAAACGAGTGTAGCTGTGACTGTGGGTCAGTGTCCTGGATGCTGCCAGGGAGGAAGCAACGTCAAGGAGCTCATTGGTGGGAGCCAAGTGATCGTCCCACCCATTTCCATAGCCAGTTAGCCAGCCAGTTTCAGCAGCTTTGGGGAGCATGCCTGCTTATCCGCAGATGTCCACAAGAAGGCAGCAGAGGGGTTTTTCTAAAAGAGCTGGCACGCTCTCGGACTTGAGACATAGGACAGAGAGAGAAGGCGAGGAAGAGGGAGAAAGATGGGGAGATTTTAAGTAACTTTTAGAAAGAATCAAGTTTACAAGAAATTTACGAACTTTTAGTAAAGTCTGTAAAAGTTTGTTAGAAGCGATTCAGGGCAAATAAGCCAAATTTGGTAGAAGGAAGATGTAAGGAAATCTGATCCACCAGAACCTAACAGTAAAACAAAAAAGGGAGGAAGTCAAGAAAAAAGAGAGATCAACTTTTTGGGAGATGGCAGGAAATATTAGTCAGCAAACCAAGTATTTCAGGATATTGTACCCAGGGGAGTTTTATATTCACTTGGGGAAAACTGCATATATAGTGCCATTTGTAGGGCCCCATAGGTTCTATCTGTCTATAAATATCTCCCCTTCAAGTATGGAAACGTTTGTTTCTTTATGTTATTATGATTATTTGGGATCAGAGCACCTACAAATACTTGAATATTCTTGAAATAAGGTTGAAAAACTATATTTTAAGCCTTTAGGAGTTACTTTCCGCCCCCCCCCCCCCCCCCATATTTTCTCCCTTCTTCTTCCTCTTTCAAACAAGTAGCTGGCTCTGTGTTTCATTGCTTTCAGAGAGGTCTGTAGCGGAGCCAAAAGCAACAATTTCCAGGTTTTATTTCACAAAGCCTAAACTAAACCCACGGGAAAATTTAGAAGGTTTGTGGAGGAGATAAAAAGGAAAAGGGAATTTAAAAGCAAAGAGTCTTGGAAGAAGCAAGCAGGATGGAGGGACTTTCCTCAGCCCAGAGAAAAGACTTCCTCTGGGAGAGGGGGAAATAAACAAGAAAAGATGTGGGTCCCTGAAGGCTGGGGGCCAGGGAGGAGGCAAGACCCCAGAAAGCAGTGACTGTCCCATTTTAGACAAATGAGAGCAAGGCCAGAGTTGCTGCAAAAGGCCTTGGGACAGAGCCCGAAAAGACCCGCATGGGCCCAGGTGAGGCCCAGACAACCAATCCTGTTGGAAACGTGCGAAGGTAAAGGTGTGCTTTTTTGAGGGTTTGAGTAAGGCTGATCCACCACCCAATTCCCCCAGCAGTGACCACCTCGCACTGCGTAATTACAGAGTGGTCATTCTCAAAGACCCACACCAGCTGGGGGATGAGAGGAACAAAGGGGTGACGGAGACACAAAATCCCATCCTTCCCCAATCATGTCTGATTCTGAATTTTCCCCAGAGGTTTCTTATCCAGGTATGAGACACCTCGCCCTTTGCTTTCCACTCCAAACTCCTTCAACCCATTTCTCTGATAACAGAGCAGAAGTGGTAGAAAAGAAGGGTAGGATCACTCAGGACAAGAGCTTCCCTGTCAGAGTCTAACAGGAAAAGGGTGGTGATGTAGTACCATGGTGAAAGTAAATGTGGGTGTGATCTATGGGTTTCATTTTTTCCTATACTATTCTTTTTTTTTTTTTAATTATTTATTTATTTATTTTTGGCTGTGTTGGGTCTTCGTTTCTATGCGAGGGCTTTTCTCTAGTTGCGGCAAGCGGGGGCCACTCTTCATCAGGGTGCGCGGGCCTCTCACTATCGCGGCCTCTCTTGTTGCGGAGCACAGGCTCCAGACGCGCAGGCTCAGTAGTTGTGGCTCACGGGCCTAGTTGCTCTGCGGCATGTGGGATTCTCCCAGACCAGGGCTCGAACCCGTGTCCCCTGCATTGGCAGGCAGACTCTCAACCACTGCGCCACCAGGGAAGCCCCTTCCCATACTATTCTTATTGCTTAATGCCAGTGAGGAACCAGTGAGCTGCCTGCATCTTACTGAATGTTTCATTAAAAACAAGGTCACTTGCTTACTGCCTCCTGGGCTGCCATAAATCCAGGAAGTCTGCCTGTTCTCATAGTTTCACAGTCCCAGAAGTCTGAATATCCACTGGGGTAGAAGTGTCTCTTCTGACCTCTTCTAATCCCTTTTTCCTTTAAAGTACCTCCTTCTCTTTTCTCTGCCCTTAAGCCCCAGACATCCCTTCTCTCCACAATTTCCACTCCTTCCTAAATAATGGCATTCCTTTGGATCCAGTGCAAGGTGATAGATAACCTTGTCTGATAAACTAATCATTGGCTTTATGTGTTTTGCATTCTTTAGTTTCTAAGCACAGAGGTGGTTGGCTATAAGTTAGAGAAGGCTCCCCCACCCCACCCCCAATGAACTTACATCTTCACATCCTTTCACACTGAGAGGTCTCATAGCACAGCCACATTATGAAGTTGCTCCTTGGCATTAGTCTGCTGATGTGATCCCATCACTTAGCAAATATTAATTAAGCATTTACTATGTTCTGGGCATTGTGCTGCACATTACTGAGTCAAAACAAGTAAGCCATTGTCTCTCTCTTTAAGGAGTTCCAGGTAACTAGGAAGGGACAGAGTGGAAGTTATTCAGCTCCACAATTAATTTTCTGAGACTTTCACCATAAGCAAGCAGTGCATGTCCAGAATCTGCTGTGAAGTGTGGTCATTCTCCTCTTGACCCATGGTTGAGAAATGCATTCTTGCCAATCAGGGCATTTTTGAAATGGTTGACTGTGTCCCCAGTACACGAACAGTTTTGTTAATCATTTTGCCCCACTTAATCGGTGGGTAACCTAGTAAAGCAGAGTTTGGGAAAGCACACCCCAAATCCTGAGCTGAACTCAGCATGACCTTTGCTTCCTTTTTCCCATTGGCTCTTTCCGACCCCAACACACCTTTGGAAAACTCAGTCCACATTTGGCAGAAACTAGGTGCTGACTAATTGTTGACCTAAGCTTTTTTTAAAGGTTAAGTTGAATCCTTTTGAGTAAAATTCAACCAAAACAACCATCATATTCCTTACAGATGAACTGCTATAGTAGTCAAGTGATATCTCTTCTGAAAGTTACTGACTTAGCTGGAAGGAGCCTCTTCTGTGACTGGTTACTTCTCAGGAAGGCTGCCTAAGACCATATTTTCCATCAAGAATGCTAAATACCTTCCAGATGAAGTAGTTTTGTAGGCAATTGTAATTGTCTAGGACAAATGCAAGGACATGACCCTTGGAGTCCCATATCTTAGATGGGCTTTGAGCCAATAAGGCCAGGCTGTGTTTGGGTGGGTCATGCAGCCTTCCTGGAACTCTTCTCTGTGCTCAGACGCCCCCTCACTCTCCTGCAAAAGGCCCAGAGGAGAGGAGAGGGGAGACAAGTGACAATATTCACACCCTTCTCCAAGAGGCTCACAACAAATCTAGCCCATTGGGGCTGGAAGAACAGGACAGCAATTACATGGAGTTTTATAGTCACTACAGGTAACCTGGTAACAGTACATTTAAAAAAAATTAATGACAAGTCTAGGTTTTTTGTTTTTGCTGGCATCCTTGCCTTAGTTCTGAAGCTGAGATTGTGCATAAATGGAATGTGAATTATAATTTCAGGGGCTTCAGAAGGGATTACTGCCTACCTTGCAGATCCATATCTTTAGTTTGAGACTGAGATATCTGTTCTAATGCAAATATAACTGGGAGTGCAGGACTTTATGTCTTCTGGACCATTTATGCCTTGATCTGGATGAGCTTCAGATTACTTCCTGAGAGCCAACTGACAAGGGCAAGAAAGACCGAGACTATGAGGAGTGGGAGAATGAGCAGCTAAATGGGAAATGGACACCCATCTATTCATAAGATGGGTACTGAAGCCAATGGGGCTACTGCCAGGCCCATCTAACTCTATTTAGAATAGAGCAAAATATTTTCTGGCCGGCACCTCTCCAATGGTCACATTTTTCAGAATATTTGTTTCTGGAGACAGAGATCTGCTTTTGTAATATAGTCAGAGAGCTTATGTACCATGGTAATATTTAAATAACTGTGCTTCCAGAGTAAAATAAATGTTTAGATAACTGTAGATACACCACCCAAAAAGTGTACCTTTAATCTCTTGCTCCAGAATTAAGACTTTGGACTAAAAACACATCAGAAGGAACTTGATAGCTCACAGGGTTCACGTTATGTAGAAGTGATCCATGGCCACAGAATCTCTTAAGTTGGGAGCTTCTGTTGGCAATTGTGTCTGTACACGTAAGGACTTCATAAAATGTTATTCAAATGCTATAATTTTATGACTATAGAAACATTCTCACAACACTGCACCTTTTGCTGTAATTGCAAGTTAAACAAAAAGTCACAGTTTGTATTTCAAAGATACTCCCCAGTCCATATGCATAAATGCAGTTTTTATCCCTCAAAAATTTGTAGTAAATGTTAGAAATAGCTCTGTAGTATATATAGACATTACTCTTCATGTCTCATCCAGTGCCAAAAATCAAAGATTATACTTCTCATTTTAATTAAATCCCCATCAAAATTACAGTAGAAATTTTAGGGGACCTCAGCACATTTAGGATGTGGAAGAATAAAAATTCATGAATACCAAAAATGGTTCTTTAAGTATAGAAAAGGGAAGGGACTCTGCCCCAGAAATTAAGACACACTATATATCCATAGTAATTTTTTAAAATGCATGGTATTCATATAGGGACAAATGGACCATGGAGTTAAATATTGAGTTCAGAAATAGGTCCATGTGCATCTGGAAACTTGCCATATGATGGATACAGTACAAAAGACAAGGGGAGAAAGGATGTGTTGTGTGTGAGATGGTATTAAAAAACTGGTCATCGCCTGGGAGACAATTAAGTTGGATCTCTACCTCATACCATATATAAAAGTGAGCCTTGAAGGTTTAAGGAACTAAAAGGATGAAGGAATATATAAAGCTAGTAGAAGAAAATGCAGAAGAGCATCTTTGTTATCTCGGGGTGGGGAGGAAATTTTTAATAAGACCCCAAATCATACATCATAAGGGGGGAAATAGTTGAGTTTCTTTTCATCAAAGAAACCCTCCTAGTCTTAAAATACATGTGATTGGGCAAAGTTAGTGACAGCATAACTGACACGATATCTATATCTGAGTATATCTAGAATATATATTATGGATAGAGTTAACAGAAGAATGAAGATTTGGACAAGAAATTTGAAATGTCTAAACCCAACAAAGAAGTAGCATCTAAAACATTCAAGTGACACCAATAAATTAACAAATAACAACGACAAAAAGTTAGTTAAGCCAAGAAAGAAATGAGCAAAGAATTAATATCTATATAAATTATGCATATTATTTGTATCCATAGAACAGAGAAACTTGTAAACCAGCAAGTATATAAAACTATGCTTAAGTCCAATAGTGTTTAAAGGAATTGAAAAATAAATAATAGCTTTTTGTACCCCTCAGATGGCAAAAATTAAAGTCAAAAAACACCAAGTGAACAGGAACACTTGTTCAAGAGGTGGAAGAAGAAATGGTGTAGCCTTTCTATAGGGCAATCTGTCAATACTTATCCCATTGCCCTTCTTCTAACTACTGTGTGTATGTCCCAGAGAAACTTTTGCACAAGTCTATAAAGATGTATATAAATGGATACTCGTCTGTAGAGGGGAGAGATGCCCATCACCACGGAGTAGATAAGTAATATGGGCTGGGACAGACAAATCCTGAACAATGCAACCGTGGGTGAAAAAAAAGTAAGAAATAGACACACTGTAGAGTACAATACATAACATTTAATTTAAAACATGTACATGTATTATACCATAATGTATATTTTAGAAGAATATATATGAATCCAAAGACACATAGCAAGCACGTTAGAGAGGGTTTGTTGAGAAGGCAGTGGAGGAAATGGGAATAAGAACCAGAGGAAGAGATAAGAATATTGAAACTTGACTAAATGAAAATTAAACAAAAGTGATACCTTGCCCAGATGAGCACTGAGGAGTACAATGATCTCAACTCTGCACCCAAGTTCCAAATTTTAAAAAGAAAAAAAAGTGAGAGAGCTTTCCTGAGGTCACACGCTGAATTTGAAGCAAGACCTGGGCTTTGGTAGTATGGATAGCCTCATTTACTGAGACCTTGACCTGTACTAGTCATTCTCTAATAACTTAACATTCTATGCATTATCTTATTCAAACCTCACGTTAAAAAAAAATCCACATTATTATTTCCATTTTACAGATGAGGAAGCAGAGACTCAGAGAGGTTATGTTATCTGCCTAAGGTCACACAGCTAGTAAGTGGCATAGCTGGAATTTGAATCTAGGTCTACATAACTCTGAAGTTCATGTACTATATTTCCTGCCATTCTTCACAATTTTAAGAAATAAATGAAGTTACCAAAACCAAGTTCATTCTTTCCTACTCCAATCCCCAGTCCTCTATCATTGACCACTTTGGTTACTGTGGTAGGCTGATATGCCCACATCCTAATATCTAAAACCTTTAAAATATTCCCCCCCAGATATGCCCACATCCTAATATCTAAAACCTCTGAATGTTTCCTTATGTGGCAAAAGGGACTTTGCAGATATGACCTAGTCAAGGATTTGGAAATGGGAAGAGTATTCTGTAGTATTCAGGTGAGTTCAGTGTAATCCCAGGGGTACATTGGTGGAGTGTCAGAGAGAGGAGGAGATGTGATCGTGGAAGCAGGAGATGCGAGTGATGCCAGGAAGGGGCCATGAGCCAGGGAATATAGGCAGCCTCTACAAGGTGAAAACAGCAAAGAAATGGATTCTCCTGTGAACCTTCAGAAAGAGCCAACATCTTGATTTTAGCCCCATAAGGCCCATTTCTGACTTCTGACCTCCATAACTATAAGAATATAAATCTATGTCGTTTAAAGCCTTTGTTTGTGGTAATTTGTTGTAGCAGCAATAGAAATATTCCAGACTGACTTCAGATATTTAGAGCCATCAGAGGGGTAATAGATGTGTTACCAACAAGGTTTAACAGCCAGTTAATACCAAATGTGGAACTAGAATCTGGATTTCTTTATGCCTCAGTACTGGGTTCTTTCCACTACATCTTTCATTGGATACACAAAAGTCTCTGGAGTAATAGCAACAGGGAATTTGAAATCAAATAAGTAGACATTGAAAGTGTGTGACTTGTTTCCAAGGGGGCACGGGTTTAGACACCAGGCAAAGAAACCAAATAATCCCTGTGGTCCTGTTACAGAGAATAGCTCAGCATACAAAAGGAAATGTTTCTACACCTGAAGTCCTACACCGGGCTATCAGTGAAGTAGAACAACTCAGGTTTGATTCAACTGCTCCAGCAATGCTATCTACACATATTAATTAGTTCTTATTAAAAATCATTTTCAAAAGGCAAAAGAGGTATAAATAATGCTATTTATGAAGTTACTGTAATATTGTAAAAAAGAAAAAAAAAAGACTACTGGAGTTGAAATCAGAATTGGGTTCAACTTCCAACTCTGCCATTAGCTCTGTGATCTGGGTAAGTCAGTTCGCCCTTCCGGGTCTCAGATTCCTCACCCATGGAATGACCTGCATAGCCCACCACAGCTCTTCCATGCTAGACCAAATCATTCAGCACTGTCTTTGGAGCCAGTGCTGTCCTAACACCAGCACTGGGCTGGAAGCCAGAGAGAGAAGCCCTGACGTTCACTGAGTGCCTCCTGACAGCCTGGTGCTGTGCTCTGACCTGCGTCACAATGGTCGATGCTCACAGCTCCACAGGGTCATATCATATTGTGATACATATTTCACAACAGAGGAAAGCAGAGACCCAGAGAGCTCAAGTAACACACTCAAGATCATGCAGCACATGTTAGTTAGAGCCAGTTCTGCCTTGAAGTGCTGTGGTCTACAGTGCTGTGCCATCTCCCATCTCCTCCTCAAAGGTTAAATAATGTAACTAACACACAAACACACTTTTCAGGTGTCCGACACTTCACACTCATCAGTTCACTCAGTCCTACCAGCAACCCTCTGACAAAGCCAAGGCAGATGAGGAAACTAGCTCAGATACTTTTAAGGAACCTGCCCAAGGTCAAGAGCTGGGAAATGGCAAAGATGGTGGAACTTGCATTCGAGTCTCTCTGACTCCTTGCTCTTTCCACGATGCCCCAGGTCCCTACTCTGCCACCACCAAAGAGGTCTTGGGTAAGTCACTTAACCTCTGTAAACTTCAATTCCTTCTACTGTAAGATTTCAATTATAATACCCGCCCCTGAAGCCATCTTGAGGATTAGATCATTCTAAGAAAGTGTTTTGCAAGCTTTTAAGAATATACAAACGACAAGAGTGTTTCAGCTTCCCTTGAGCAATGACTATTTGTGTCATCTAATTTAGATCTTTTCTTGAAAGTTTAGACAAAACTATCATAACATGTCAGGAACTAAATACCTCTATGAAACAATTCTGTAATGCCTGGCACAGGCTGAGGGCTTATGTGTTTGCTATTGTTAGTAAGAGAAGAGCCTTAATCAGTAGCTGTTCAGAAAGGCAATCTTAGCAAATGCTCAGATGATCAATAACAGCATCTAGGGCAGTAGCCAGTCCATTAACTGGTATTGAAACCACAATTCCACATCACTGAATTTCGGTGCTAGGACAGAATCCATTTGCCATGAATGAAGTTCAGTATAATACTGAACTTGTGGTGGGACGGAAAAACCTAGAACGAGTACAAGTTTGCTATAATTGGAATAATTTTAATTTCAAAAATCTTATTGATAACTAGCCAAAAGAATAACTTTTTAAAATCCTTTTTTAATGATAGATTTATCATCATTTCTGGTGAATTTCTTCTACTAGCATTGTGTCACTTTCATTATGAATTAATAACCTATCTATTTAGAATAAACCACAGATCCACCATGAAAAGTTGCTGAAGAATCACAGATGGTACATTTTAAAAAGATGTTATCAAAATTTAACTAGAAATTTTGAAATATGTAGAGTCATTTCAAATTAGTCATAGTAATAGGAGTCAGGAATAATTTAAATTCACATACATCCCCAAAGATGATTCTTCTACCAAAACTTTTATTATTGCATTGATCCTGGAGTTGAAAGACATGCACTTGAGTCCTAGCTCTGCCACGAACCGGCTCAGGCTTAAACTCTCTGAGCATTTCCGTATCTGTCATATAGGCATAATGATGATACTCCAAGGGTTTATTTTATCAAATTCTGTAATGACTATGAAAATGTTATATGAATTATAAATGTTAATTAGTATTGAATGTTAATAAATTACAAGACGTATATTTTGTTCAAATTATAATAGAAGTTGTTGGCCTTAGAAGGCAAAGAGAATACTCACATTTTAAGTTCTTCCTTGTTCTATTACAATATTGAGAAGCAAAGAAAGGTATTTCAAAGACCCAGCAAATGAAAGTCATAACTGGGTATAACTGAATCTGTGGAATACTGAAGAGCTCTAAACATTGTTGCCAGATCATTTCTCAAGCTAACTCTATAAAGAATGTGTTAATACAATGCAGAGAAAAATTATATGAATACTCTACCACATGGAGGTGACAGACAGCGGTGTGTGCTATGGAAACTAGAAAGATGAATAAGGTAAAATCTCTGCCTTTGAGAGCAAAGAGTAATGAATAGTCCTTAGTCATTCATCATCAGTTGGGATCATTGTTTCCAAAATTTATTATTTTCTCTCTCTCTCTCTCTCTTCCTCCTTCTCTTCTTCCCCCATCCCCTCTCTGGGTCTGCATGTCTTGCTATGTATCTGTATACATTTACATGTATATATGAATACATATGCACAATTCAGTATATGCTCATATATCATCTAATAGCCTCTGGGATAATTTCTTATCAGGAAAATTACTTATCCCAAAACATACTCTCGTCTCAGTCTTTCTCACCTCAGTATATGGCACTACCATTCCCCTGGTTGCTCAAGCTACAGGAGCCTTGAAAAATAAGAGTGAAAATAAACATAATTTTATAAATGATTTTGAAGTCATAAGAGAAGATATGATAATAGTTAATGATGATTGAAGGCTTATACATGAGAAATTTCCCATCTCATTCAAATCTCAGAACTATGCTATAAAATAGATATTTCTGTCAATCCAATTTGCAGGTGAGGAAACTGAGAATCACAGAGTATAAGTAACTTGTCCAAGGCCATACAGTTAATGTGTGATAAAACCTGGGATTAAAACCTGTATCTGTCTTATTGTAGAAATCATTTTTTTGCATGTGTTTTTTGTGTATGTGTATGAGTGTGTATATTTCATAAAAGTCTGTGTAGTTGTTACAAAAAAAGGAATAAGGAAGGCAAACTTAAGCATCTAATCTGTAATGTGCAAAGTACAAAAACCTTCTGTGCATATTGATGATAATCAGATAAAGATTAAAAGACCAGATTCCATCAAAGGACACATTTTAGGGGAATGAACTAATTCTTTTTTAGGAGTAAAGGGACTCATCGAAGAGATATTTTAATAGACTGATCTTGCTGTCTTGACATGGTAAATTGTTTCCAAAGATGGCCACCTTCCTCTCATCTCTGTATATCCATGACACTTCATCCTGAGGAGGTGGAGTCTATTTTTCCTCTCTTTGAATCTGGGTTGTCCTTGTGACTCGTTTTGTCAAAAAGTATATAGCAGAAGTGATGTTTTGACAGTTCCAGACCTAGACCTTAAGAAATATGGTCGGTCCTGTTTTAATTCTCTTGGAATGTAGCAGCCATATAAAGAAGTTCAACTACTATGTTAGAGAGATAAGCCTCTTGGATGGATGGACAGGTGCATGGATGAATGGGTGGGTGGGTAGATGAATAGATAGGTAGATAGATAATGATTGATAGTTGGATAGATGCTGGATAGATAGATAGATAGATAGATAGATAGATAGATAGATAGATAGATAGATAGATAGATATATAATCATGTATAGAGAGAGAAGCCCTGGATAATAAGAGAGTTTGAAAGAAAAGGGAGAAGACCAGCCAGCCCCCAGCTGATCCAGACACTCCAGGTGAGGCACCAGACATGTACATGAAGCTTGAACTACCCCAGCCAACACCACGTGGCCCAAAGACAATACATCCCCACCGAGCCCTCCTCAAATCGCGGAATAAGGAGAAAATGAATAGTTGTTATTGCCTGTTATTTTAGTTACCTGTTGCTCCATAGCAAACCACCCTAAATCATAAGCAATACATAAATGAAACACCTAGAAAATTGGTTCATACTACATTTTGCACTGAGCAACAGAACCAAGAATTATGACTGCATAATGACTTCCTCAGTTTTTTAATCAAGCCGAAGCTAAACAACAAGTTCTTATTACTTGCAGGTTAGTGGTGACTATAAAAAAAGTGTTAATATAATGCCAATAGTGACTTATTTTTAATGTTCAAATTTGGAAATTACAGGGCTCTTGGCAAACATCTCATTTACCTCTCAAGGGAAATGTAACAGCTTTTGAAAGATAAGAAACCTGAGTCTTTTTGAAAGATTAAAAAAAAAAAAACACCTGAGTCTTTTGAGAGATATGATTAAGAAACTGGAATACCTAAACAAATTATAAATAGAAAATATTCCTCCTAAAGTCTTTTTCATTTTATTTAGTTTTAAAAAATCATAAACTGAATTTAGTGAAACTAGAGAGTTTGAAAAGGAGGATAAGAAACGTTTTTAATAAATCAGAAATCATTTTATAATAGCTGCAGACAGAGTGAAGTCAATTTTTTCTTTATTCCTGCCAACCTGGGAGACAGAGATGAATGAGCTCCAGAGCCAACCTTCATCCTCAGACTAGGCATTAGTTTCAATCCCCTCCCCCACTAAAGTTCAACAAGAACTGTTTAAGGAGAACAGTATTTCCTTAGATTGGATTTCAGATCCCTAGTCATCTAGTGCAATTGAAAATGGCTGGAACATAGACAAAGCCAAGTGTTAGGAAGTGTTCCTGGATATCAAAAAATATTTTAAATGACTGAAAAGTTGACTCAGAAAACCTCTACAGAAATTCTGGAGGTAATTCTGGAGTCTCCCACATGTGTCACTCCATTTATCACCAAGGTTGATAATTGATTGAGGTGATTGAGAGCCCTATCCCCTCTCATTAAGTCATGTGTATCCCTACACATGCTGCCAGGTCAGCCCAGGAGGACAATATTCATCACCAAAGATACATGAGTAGGTGTACTTCCCTGCTTGATGCCCTAAATAATTTTCTCTATTTGTGGCAGGGTATTCAGGAAAGATTTCTAAATTATATTAAATGACAAGGAACCTCACATTCCAGAAATCTCTAGTTATTTTACCTTTCCAAATTTAGTTATGTGCTAATCTAACAAACCTAAACTACATAATGAATTTAAGAAATAATCAATATATGCTCCATCCTCTGAGCTAGAGTACAAATATCAAAGCAAGAACTTTCTAATAAATAATAAAAGCAAAGTAGTTAATTCACAAATTCTTTAAACTTCTATCCATAAGGTTAATTTGCTTACATAATGACCTCAATCTTGATTATTACTATCAGCACAAAAAGTGTTTTTTACTGAACCAAGTTCTCTGACACAAAATGAAATAACAATACATTATGTTTTTCTTAAATTCTATTTGTTTTATTCTAAATAGTTAAAATATTCATATGGAATATTAAAAAGAATGTATATATGTAAAACATATTCATATGGTCCAAAATTCAAATGTGTATGTAATGTTAAAAGTCAAATTCCTATCCTGTGTCCTCACCACCCAGTTCCCCTGCCTAGAGTTTCCTGCATATTCATCTAAAGATATTTTATGCCTTTAGAGGCAGATATTTTCCCCTTCCCATGCTTTTAGAATACAAATGGCCACCTTATATTTGTATATTGTTCTTCAATATACATTAAGATAAATTATGTTAAGCCTCAAAACTCCTTGAGGTAGGCATTTGTTCCAATTTTACAAATGAGGACACAAAAAACACTTGAAACTCTTGCCCAAGGTAGAGATGGCACATAAACCTAGGTTTTCTTATTTCAATCAACATTCCTTTCACTGCAGTCCAGCATTCTTGTTTATTCATTCATCCCTCCATTTATTTTGCAAATATATATATTGAGCTCCCATTACATTCAAAATATCATCTTAGATGTTTTGAAGTGTATATATTTGGGTGAGACACAATTTCTTCTTCCCAATAACTTTAATTGTACAGTGGAAATAAACTCCATTTAGATAAGATAGAATGTTGCAGTGTAATTTTACAACCGTACAAATTAATATGAGGTCCTAAAGAGGAGGCAACTATTTTACCTTGAGATATCAAAAATGGTTTCATGGTAGAAATGGCATTTATGTCAAACCTTGAACTACAGTAGAATAGAAATAACTCAAATTTATCAGTACAATTAAAATACATGTATTTAAAAAGTGTAATAAGCATGTTATAAGGCATTTAGTTAAACAAGTAAAGAATTTTACATAGTAATAAATGTGGAACCCCTCCAATCCATTAATTTATTTGTCTTTTATAGCATTTCTATAGATAGAGAGCTATTTAATGATAAAAATTTCAATTCACCAAGAAATTATAATAATTCTAAATCTGTATGCATCTGATAATAATAATAGAGTCTCAAATGATACAGAGCAAAAATTGATCAAACTTCAAGGAAAAATTCATAAATCCATATGCATAGTTGGAAATTTTACCATGTCTCTCTCACTAACTAGAGCAATGAGATAAAAATACTAATAAGTCTAGAAAAGTTTTAACAACATGATAATGACTTAATTGATATATGAAACACTGCACCAAACAACTACAGTTATCTTTTTTTTGAACATTTTCTGGGTCATAAAACAAGTCATCACAAATTTCAAAAATTGCTGTCATACAGAGCATATTATCTTACAGCAATGGAATTAAGCTAGAAATCAATAATGCAAAGATAAAATAAAAATCCTCACACATTTAGAATTTTAAAAATACACTTTATAAATAACTCATTAGCCAATAAGGAAATTGCAATGAAAATCATAAAATATTTTGAACTAAATGATAATGAAAACAGTCAATACTAAAACTTTCAGGATGTGGCTAAAGCCAAACTTTTGTAACCTTAAAATACATATGTTAGAGAAAGAAAAAGGTCATAAATCAACGAGTTAAGCTCAATTACAAAACTGAGAAAAAGAACAGCAAATTAAACCCAAAGAAAGAACAGAGGAAAGAAAGGTAAGAGCAACTAAAAAAATAGAAAAATAAATGTAGAATAAAGAAGATCAGCACTGCCTAAAACTTATTATTTGAAATGTATAAAAATATTGATTGATCCCTGGCAATCAAGAAAAGAGAGAGACAAGGTACAAAATAAAAAATATTGGGAATTTACAAAGTGACATCAGTATGAATCATAAAGACACTGGAAATATCCTAAGAGGATACCATGAAAAATAGTATGCAAATACATTTGAAAATTTAGGCGCAAATCAATAAATTTCTTTAGGAAAACATTAACTTTCTAGAACTGACAGAAAAAGAAATAGAAAATCTAAATAGTGCTATAACAATTAAAAGAATCAAGTGTGTAATTTAAACATTTTCCATAAAGAAATCTCCAGGCCCAAAGGATTATGTGAGAAAAAAATTAAACATTTTTAATTACCTCTGCCTCACACTATAAACAAAAATCAAGTCCAGGTGGATTGTAGACTTAAATGTGAACAGTAAAACAACAAAGCTTCCAGAAGATATCATGGGCAACATCAGGAACTGGGGATAGGGAAAGAGATCTAAAACAGGACTCAAAAAGCAAAAATCATAAAGAAGAAGATTAAGTAATTAGACTAAATTGAAATCATGAACTTAAGTTCATAAAAAGACTCTATTAAAGTAATAACAAGTGGGAGAAGAAATTTTCAACCCAGACAATCTAAGAGTGCACATCCAGAATATAGGAAGAACCCTACTAATTGATTAAAAAAGGACAAATAAATCAATTAGAAAATGGTTCTCTTAAAAAGATTCTTCACAAAAGATGATGACCAACTGGCCAATAAACATATGAAAAGGCTCACAATCTCACTGATAATTAGGGAAATACAACACACCCATCAGAATATCTAAATCTAAATATCAAGTGCTGACAAACTTATGACACAACAGGAAATTTTGTCCCCTTTAGGTGGAGTGTAAATTAGTACAACCACTTTGGAAAACTATTTTCTAAAATGGTCACGCACATCCTACGGCCCTATGTAGCGGGTCTGGCTGCATAATTTGTGGATCCAATACAAAATAAAAATACAGGACCTGTTCAAATAGCAGGGGGAAACTACTTCAAAAGGTACTAAAACATAAAAATTTTTCCTTTCTTGCACAGTATCTCTGGCATGTCATGATGTTGTTTATTTGCTCTTTAATGCCATTCTAAACAAAGAAAAATTAAAATTTTAAATTATTATCTTGAATTTTACAATTAATCTCTGTATTGCGCAATGCCAGTTTTAAGTGCACATATAAAGGCATTTGCTCATATGTGGAATCGCCAGTATTACACAATTTGTATTTTATAGCCCGTACATGGAGATGTACTTTATTCTACCAAAACAGTGGAAACACTGCACAAAACTAACTCTGCTATTTTTTTTTCACCTCTTGACATGTTCATATTCAATCTACATTCTCTACCTTTGGCTTACTTTAGCCCTTACTAAGAAAGGACTAAGAGGAAGGGTTTGTCCCATGTTTCCCTTTCCTTCTCTGTCATCATTTCAGAGTTAAGTGGTTGGTTAATAAAGGGAAGTCATTTTTCTTAGAATGCATTACCTTCTCCCTGCACTTGATGCAAATACTGATTTGAATGAAAGCATGACCTCTTGAGGCTGTCAGTGCCCTGCTTACTCAGTCCAGTCTGTAGATGTAATACACTTATCTTAAATTTGTTTTGAATCTTGTTGAACTTCAATGAATAGTAGCTCCACCGGAATTCTATGCTTGCAGGCATTCAGTCCCAGGCAAATGAAGCCACCAGGAACTGCAAACATGGACATTGTGCCTTTCTCCTCTGTTATGCACATGCTCATTATTCCATCAGGCTTCAATTACAAAAGACAAGCTTCAACATAAAATTATTAAGAATTTCGAGACTGAAAAAGATGAGAGATCTAATTCAAAAATATACATGCACCCCAGTGTTCATAGTGGCACAATTTACAATAGCTAAGACATGGAAGCAACCTAAATGTCCATTGACAGATGAATGGATAAAGAAGGCGTAGTGTGTATATATATATATATATATATATATATATATATATATATATACACAATGGAATATTACTCAGCCATAAAAAAGAATGGAATAATGACATTTGCAGCAACATGGATGGACCTAGAGAATATCATACTAAGTGAAGTAAGTCAGACAGAGAAAGACAAATATTATATGATATTACTTACATGTGGAATCTTAGAAACAGTACAAATGAACTTATTTATAAAACATAAACAGACTCAGAGACATAGAAAACAAACTTATGGTTACCAAAGTGGAAGCGGGGGAGGGCTAAATTAGGAGGATGGAATTAACAGATATACACTACCATATATAAAAATAGATAAACAGCAAGGACCTAGTGTATAGCACAGGGAACTATATTCAATATCTTGTAATAACCTATAATGAAAAAGAATTGAAAAAAAAGAATATAGATACATACACATATATGTATAACCAAATCACTTTGCTGTACACGTGAAACTAACACAATATTGTAAAACAAATATACTTCCATAAAGAAAAGGCATTTTAGAACAGAAATAACAGACCACTAAACCAAGTCCCGAGCTTTTGTGAGCACAGGGCACTGTGCAGCTGTACAAGTTGCGTGCCAATGAAGCCCACCCTGCCCAGCAGATCCACTCCTCGATTTATAGCCAACAGAAATGCATGCATGCATGCACCAAAAGACATGTTCAAGAACATTCCTAATATCATTATTTCTAGTATCCCTAAACTGGAAATAATTCACATGTCTACCAACATTAAATGAATAATTGCATAGTAATATCCATAAAATGGAATAGTATATAACAATTAAAATTAAAGAACTCTAGCTCACCACAACACTGATGACTCACAAATATAATGTTGAGCAAAATTAGCCAAACAAACACTGAAGAATACATGTTTTGTTATTACTTTCATGTAAACTTTTAAAACAGCCAAAATGATGCTAGAAGTCAGGATAATGTATGCTCCTGGGAAAGAAGGAAGGAGGCATTGATTGAGAGAGGAATGAAGACAATACTCTGTCTCTTGGCCTGGGTGGTGATTACCCAGTAAGTTTATTTTGTGATAGTTTATTGAGCGGAACACTTATAATTTGTTCATTTTTCTGAATTGTCATATTTAATTCTATGTTTTGTTTTTTTTTTAGTGAGTGACACGAATTTTTTTTTTAATTTATTTATTTATTTATTTATTTATTTATTTATTTTTGGCTGTGTTGGATCCCTGTCTCTGTGCGAGGGCTCCCTCCAGTTGCGGCGAGCGGGGGCCACTCTTCATTGCGGTGCGCGGGCCCCTCACCGTCGCGGCCTCTCTTGTTGCGGAGCACAGGCTCCAGACGCGCAGGCTCAGCAATTGTGGCATCACGGGCCCAGCCGCTCCGCGGCATGTGGGATCCTCCCTAGACCAGGGCTCGAACCCGTGTCCCCTGCATCGGCAGGCAGATTCCCAACCACTGCGCCACCAGGGAAGCCCTAATTCTATGTTTTAATTTAAAAATGGAAATATGGAAAAAGCATTCCTTTACTTTTGTTTATTATAGTTCTACAGTGGAAAGTGAGTTCATTTAAAAAAATTATCTGGCAAAATATTAATGATGATACAGAGCATCTGCTATGATAATCATAGAAATCTATTAGAAAATGAGCACACTAGAGCCTTGTAAGTTTGATGTTTAGGAAGTTCCTCTTTTATTACCATTACAAATCACCATCAGATGTCTTTTCTAATACTATTCTAATTTACTTTTCTCATGACATTATCTACTTCTGGTAGCTGTAGTTTGTTCCATATACACAAATATCATAATCATGGAAATTATTAATTTTATTCTTTTTTTTTTTTTTTGGCCACACCACATGGCATGTGGGATCTTAGTTCCCCGACCAGGGATAGAATCCGTGCCTCCTGCACTGGGAGCACAGAGTCTTAACCATTGGACCATCAGGGAAGTCCCGAGATTTTATTCATTTTATTATCTCCTATCAGAGTATGACTTTGTCAACGTACATATACAGGGATTTCATAAATTTCTACTTATAATTATCATGCATTGAGGAAACAACAATAGAACAAGCCTTAAAGTCTTGTATGGACTCTAGGTACAAGAGGGCAACCGTAACAATCCAACCAGTCAGTGTTGACAAGCATGTCTTTTTTTTTTTTTTTTAAATATTAATCTATTTATTTTATTTATTTTGGTTGTGTTAGGTCTTCGTTTCTGTGCGAGGGCTTTCTCCAGTTGCGGCAACTGGGGGCCACTCTTCATCGAGGTGCGCGGGCCTCTCACTATCGCGGCCTCTCTTCTTGCAGAGCACAAGCTCCAGACGCGCAGGCTCAGTAATTGTGGCATCACGGGCCCAGTCGCTCCGCGGCATGTGGGATCTTCCCAGACCAGGGCACGAACCCGTGTCCTCCGCATTGGCAGGCAGACTCTCAACCACTGCACCACCAGGGAAGCCCGACAAGCATGTCTTGATTTCTACAACTGTTGAACACATAAAGCAGGTGAATTCATAATAATTAGATTTTCCCCCTTCTAATGAGTTGGTTGTAGGAGTAAGTAGAGAGTGAGAAATAATCCTTTGTTTTCGATGTAACTCTAGAAGAGGGGTGTGTGAGAAACAGGGGAGAAATTTTGCCAGAAGATTAAGTTTTGGCCACAAAAGGGAGTTGTGAGGTGCAGAATGAGCTGATTCCAGGTCTTTGCGATCAATGCCATTCAGGGCTAAGAGACAAATCACTAACATCATCTTCATCACTAGCTTCAGCCACTCCAAATCCCGTACAATTTTCTGTCCAGGGCTAAGAAGGGTAAATTAAGAAAAAAGAGGTAATGAATGGCAGTATTTTTCCTGTTTGCCAACTCTACTTAATGTATAGGCCTCTTTTCCATTTTCAGGACCCAATGTTGAATACTTAACTCAGACAGCTCATGTGGCTATATTAAGGAAGAGTGGAATAAGCTTCTTTCTCCTATCCTCAATTCTCCTAGTGAACTCCAGTTCCTACCAGAACAATGTATGAAAATATAACTGTTCTAGAACCATTCCAACCTTTTATAATCATTGAATGTTGCCTGTATTTATTGAACTGACACTACCCTGCTCTGCATCTATGTAAGAAAATGTAAAAGTTGAAAGAAAATTACAATTAGCAAGGTTCTATAACAATTCTGTACCTCTCTAAGTGGTACAATTATACTATATCTATTCCATATCTGCAATAATATTTAATTGTGGCTTTTATATCATTTATTATATATTTTTTCAGATTCATGAACTTTCTCTAAAAATGACTTTTAATTTTTTTTTTTTTTAATTTACTTATTTATGGCTGTGTTGGGTCTTCGTTTCTGTGCGAGGGCTTTCTCTAGTTGCGGCAAGTGGGGACCACTCTTCATCGCAGTGCGCGGGCCTCTCACTATCGCTGCCTCTCTTGTTGCGGAGCACAGGCTCCAGACGCACAGGCTCAGTAGTTGTGGCTCATGGGCCTAGTCGCTCTGCGGCATGTGGGATCTTCCCAGACCAGGGCTCGAACCCATGTCCCCTGCATTGGCAGGCATATTCTCAATCACTGCACCACCAGGGAAGCCCAAAAAGACTTATTTAGATTGGAATGAATTGATTGTTCAAAGTTAACTATAAGTCAACAAAGAGGAAGTGTATATAATGACAAGGTAGGTGATGAAAAACCTCTGACCACATATTATTTAACCACAAATCTGAACCACAAGATAAAGTCATCAGTAGGAGTTGCCCATTTTCACTGCTAATACAAGAATATGCTTAATTCATTGATGTCAATGCTTTACAAATTAGCCACACATGCAAGATTTCTTTTTCCTTTTCTTTTTTGCCTCAACTAGATTGTGAAATTTAATGACCAACCTTTAATGTATAGCTAATATTACTTAAGTCTTCTTTTTTAGGGGATTGGGTTACTTTAAGATATTTCATATATTAAAATCAGACTACTGGGAATCAAAGAAATTAAAACCATCTAAAACTGTCTTCCGCAGTCAGCATGTTGCCTGTGGCGGTTTTAAAAGTATGCCCACAAATTCTTTGAACCTTCTCCCTTCAGGAGGTAAAACTTAAGTGTAGGTTAGTTTTAATGACTAACTTCTAATGACTTGGATACAGAAGATATGATGGTATTCACTTCT